>NC_137353.1:32687892-33287892 GCF_965287045.1 Carcharhinus amblyrhynchos | reverse complement strand
TTGTATCACAGCTTGGTATGGCTCCTGCTCTCTTCAAGACTGCAAGGAACTACAGAAGGATGTGAATGTAGCCCAATCCATTACGCAAACCAGCCTCCCATCCATTGACTCTGTCTACACTTCCCGCTGCCTCAGCAAAGCAGCCAGCATAATTAATGACCCCATGCACCCAGGCATATTCTCTTCCAACTTCTTCCATTGGGGAAAAGTTGCAAAAGTCTGAGGTTACGTACCAGCTGACTCAAGAACAGCTTCTTCCCTGCTGCCATCAGATTTTTGAATGGACTTACCTTGCACTAAGTTGATCTTTTGCTACACCCTAGCTATACTGTAACACCACATCCTTTTCTTCTCTATGACTGGTATTGCTTGTCGATATGGCATGCAAGAAACAATACTTTGCACACTAATAGATGTGACAGCAATAAATCAAAGTGGTGGATTGATTAAAATTGGGAGTGCACAACAGGCTAGAATTAAAGGAGCAGAGAGATGAAGGTTGCGGAGCTGAAGGAGATTACAAAGTTAGGGTGGGTCACAGCCATGGGAAGGATTTGAAAATAAGGGTGAGAGTTTTAAAACCAAGTTCTTGCTTAACCGAGAACCAGATTAGGTCAGTGAAGGCAAGGTGATAGGCGAGCAGGACTCAGCGAGTTGAGAAATGGGCAGCAGAGTTTTGGATAACCTCTGGTTTAAGGGGTATAGAATGTAGGAGACCAACCAGACTGTTGAAATAGTTGAGTCCAGATATAATGAAAACATGAGGGCTGCTGCAGCAGATGAGCTAAGACAAGAGTGAAGTTGGGTGATGTTATGAAGGTGAAAATTGTTGGACATAGTGTTGACATGAATGAGGCAGTAAACTCATCTGGGATTACGTGTGACACTAAGGATGTGAACAAACTGATTTAATTTCATATAGTTGCTAGGGAGATGAGTGGAATCAGCAGCTAGGGAATAGAAAACCATGGCTTCAATCTTACCAATAATTACTTGGAGGAAATTTTCACTCATCCAATATTGATGCTGGATGAGAGGTCTGATAAGTTAGCAACAGTGGAGGAGTTGAATGTAATCAGCATATGTGTGAAAAGTAACATACCTTTGAACTGTGTGACAAAGAGACAGCATGTAGATGAGAAATAGGAGGAGGTCAGGATAGATCTTGGCCACCAAAGGTAACAATACTGCAGCTGGCAAAGAAGCTATTGCAAGTGATTCTTTGGCTATGGTTAGAAAAGAATGGAATTAGGTGAGAGTAATCCCAACCAGCTGGAAAAGGCATTGGAGAAGGATGATGTGATCAGTGCTGTCAGAGACTGACAGGGCAGGAAGGACGAAGAGGGAAATGTCAGTATGAGATGGGGCATTTGAGGTTATTACTTGTAATGAACCTGCACTGTGTTTCTTGATGAGCCCATTGGGGATGTGAAGAGAGACACAGAGGGAAGCTGTAGGCTTACCTAACAGGAAGTCGAGCCTAGGACAGTGCTAAGAGAGCAGGATGGTCAAGGAATACTGAAAGGCTCGGGTGGGAAATTAAGAGGGCAGAGCACCTTAGCATAGAGAAGTGAAATGAGACACGAAAATAGAAGAGAGATTAGGAAGAGATAAAGTGAAAAAGAAAGAAACAAAATTGGAAGTGGAGTGATAGCTTGGATCCAGAGCTGCAGCCTAAACATGCACATGAATGAACACGGTGAGCTCAGTTACATAGTTCTAATTTCATATTAATTTGGTGCATAATGGGGAATAGGAAAAAGATGAATTAATGAAAATGAGTGTAGAGATCCTGTGGTGGACTCTGGAATGATAGAATTAGCTGGATGCATCAATGAGCTTTTGCCAATTTGGAAACCATCTTTGTTTTACAACAGAATGCTTTCAAATATGAGACAACATTTTGTTTTTAACCATGACATTTGAGAAAATTATTGAGCTGAAGTGTACATACATTGGTAGCAAAAAGCACAAAGTTTTTTCAGTTTATTTCCATGATAATTTGAAGTCGGCTAGTTACGATAAATCAATCTAAAAATGATTAGAACAACTTGTTTCTATTTTAAGGAGTGGAAGTGTTGACAGGATTTCATATTCCAATTTTTTTGAGTTCATCTTTACAAACTTTCCTTATTTCCAGTTCAGTTGATTTTAACCAGTACATGTTTTGGGTTAGGCAGAGTTATTAATAAACTTTCCATTGAGACTTAGATTGTTTGTTTCCGTGGGCAATTGAAATAGGATATTGAGTGGTGAGAAATTTGACATTTGCCAACACTGCAGCTTAGAAGGCCGAAGGGCCTGTTTCTGTGCTGTAATTTTCTTTATTCTTTATGTGACATTATGCCCAGTTTACAATGTAGCGATGTCAGAACTATGCAGAGTTGGGTTTGCTCAGAGGTATTGGAATTTGCATGTCTCTGCTTCTTGCTGAAAAATAGCACAATAAAATGTTTTTCATGGCTAACGATGAATAACCAGATGGCACAGATTTAAGATGATTGGCAAAAGAACCAGAGGAGTCATGAAGAAAGTCTTTTGTTTTTATACAGTAAGCAGTGAGGATTTGGAATGCACTGCCTGAAGAGTTGGTGGTCGCAGATTCAATTCAACCTTTAATAGGGAATTAGTGAACACTTGAAGGAGATAATATTTCTGGGTTCTGGGCAAAGAGCAGGTGAGTACAGCAAACTGGATTGCTCTTTGAAAAAGCCAGAGCAGACTTCTTGAGTCAAACAGACTCCTTCTGTGCTGTTTTGTGACATGAATCTTGTTGCAATGTACAGATAATTTTGTTGTACTACAAAGTTCAGTTTCCTGATTTGGTCGAAAACCAATGTTTTAATCCCAGTTTAAATTGCCTGATTTTCTTCCAGAGAACATATTTCCAAAAAGGGGTTATGAAATATGTTGACATATGTGCATGTATTTGGGGTTTGAATCCCAATTTTTCTTTGAACAAAGGTTCAAATGGTCAGTAAGTGAATGTTGGGTGTGGAAGCATATTAATCTTTGTATTCTAAGATTATTGTTGTTCTCATCCTAATCAGGGTTCAGGGTTTAGTTTAGGAAGAGTAGAGGGAGAGGAGTTATGAAGGGACTTCTTCATATGAAATGAATTTCAAATTGGAAGTATCAGAGGCCCTGAGTTAGTATAGATGATATCAGATAGGCAGTGGACAGCAGGAGTTTTGAATGATGTGAAGTTAATGGAAGAGAATGGTAGGTTAGCCTAGTGGGGATAGAACAATTGAAGCTGATGCTGACAAAAATATGGATAAAGCATTCAGTTGTAGACAACTGAAAATGCCAACTTTTGTACTTCTTAGTATTTAGTTTGCTAGAAATCTTCTGTTGCCAAAATATCTGGGTGCTGCAAGTGTTTTTATAATGATGACTTTTCCAATGCACAGTTTTAGGTTGAATGTAATTGAAATTTTAGGCGCTACTTTTCTCCATTGTGCAGTAAGTTAAATTTTTACATCTGTTGGGCTGTTAAGTGCTGAAGTAGAATTGCTCAAGTGCAACTGCTGCAATTGGATTTTGGAGCTGGAATAATTAATCTGAATCTGTTAGTTGCTAGTCTGCAGCTTGTCTCTTAGCATGTATACATTTCTGTTGCACTTTAATATTTGTGGCTTTGTTCCGTTACCCTGAAATATTTGCAGCTTTTTTTGTACGAAGGACATTTTTATTGCTGTCCGGTGATCGCGTATGAGTCTGAAATCTTTGCACAGTTGTATTCTATAACTACATAACCAGATGGCCAAATATTTGATTTTGGCAACAATCCAGGCAGATGACAGCATTCAGTTGCAGTGTGGTCAGGTTACCTACAGTCTTAAGTGTAGTACACAGACCAAGTTGAACGTCTAACTTTCATTAACATGAAGATTTGCTTGATAGTTGTTGGTCAGTAGGATTGGTTTAATAGAATCATTTGATTGAAGCTGGAATGAACAGTACTGGAAAGAGCAGTCCTGGAATAGAAAGTGATCCCTTTGAACATTTGTTTTTCCTTAACACCCCATTTTACTACAGAATTGCCAGAGGACCTGTACAACAGACACTTGAAGACCGCATCTACCCTCCCCAGGCAGCAGTAGCAACGGTCCAATATACAGTGAGTATACTCCTTTTTAACAAGGATCTTGAATTTGTAAAAGTTTGTATTTCCTGTTAAACAGTTGTCTAAAATCCTAATGGCAATTTGTTGATATTGGAATTAGATATGAGAAAACTCTGATGCCAAAAAGCTTTTATCGGCTCTTACCTCACTGATTTTTATCTGATTCCTGTGTCATGTTGCCAAGGCTTTGCTTGGTGTGTTGACTGCACAAATGTCAAACTCTTGATTCATAAACAAAACCAAAGGTGATGCAGTAAATTAGACGTAAATTTTGCTTTCTGCTTGAGTTTCATTCTTGTTTATGAATGAATCCAGTAAATTAATGTTTGATGGATAACACAGAGAGCTTCAATGTGTTGTGTTTTTGAGTATTGAAATTCAAAATTCTCCCTTTTGTCACAGATAATCGCAACAAGTACAGACATTTTATCAGTAATGACCTAATTTGATTGTTTATTGAATTGCTTTGGAAAAGGTGGCATTTGGTAAAGCTCAAAATTGGATTGATGGAATAAGTGTATGATGTAGACTGTCACTGTTGTTGTAAGGCACTGAACACCAAGACTTGTTTTTTCTCTTGGCTTTTTATGACATACTGTTTTCTCTATCAGTTACAATTGTGAAATAAGACTGTTTAGTACTTAGTGTTTTTTGTGTAGTGTTCCCATCCTGCCCCAAAGCTGATGTTAATTGACAAACAAAAAGGGAATTGTGGCGTGTTTCACAGCTCTTGATGTAACAGAACTTGGTGTGTTTGTGCATAATATTTGTCTTTCGTATTTGGGAGTAATATTCAATATCCGAATTTGAATATTATCAAGTCACTCCCTCCTGCATTTTCTCCTTGAATAAATTTTGTTCATTATCTTTTCAAAAAATTGCAAGATAAAGGGTTGATCATTTCATTGAATTTTTAAAAATTTTATTCTTTCATGAGTAAGGGCATCACTGTCTCAACCAGCATTTATTGCAGGTCCCTAATTGCCCTTGAGAAGGTGATGATAACCTGCCTTCTTTAAAGACTTTTGTCCATGTGGTGTAAGTAGGTACGCCCACAGTACTAGTTGGGAGGGAGTTCCAGGATTTGACCCAGCGACATTGAAGGAAAAGTGATGAGGTAGCATGTCTGGATAGTGTGGGGTGGAATTTGGTGGTGGTGCTCTGTTTTACTGCTACCCTTGTCCTATGTATTTGTAGATGTTCGGATTAGGAAGGTTCTTACGAAGGAGCCTTGGTGAGTTGCTGCAGTGCAGCTTGTAGACGGTACACATGGCTGACACTTTGCCCTGATGGTGGAGGGGATGAATGTCTAAGGATGGGGTGTCAATCAAGTGGGCTGCTTTCTCCCAGATGATGTCGAGTTTCTGAGTGTGGTTGGAGCTGCACTCATCCAAGGCGGTGGAGAATGTTCCATCACACTCTTGGTGGTGGTGACAGTTTTGGGGACTCGGAGGTCAATTGCTTGCTGCAGGATTCCTAACCTCTGACCTGTCCTTGCAAACACAGTATTTATGTGGCTAGTCCAATTCCAATTTTGATCAATGGTAACCCCCTGGGTGGTGGTAGTGAGGTTTCAGCAAAGGTAATACCTTGAATGTCATGGGTTATGGTTAGATTCTGTCTTGTTGGAGGTAGTCATTGTATGGCACGAATATTACTTGCCACTTATCAGCGCAAGCCTGGATATTGTCCAACTTATGCTGCATTTGAACATGGACTGCTTCAGTATCTGAGGTGTTGGGAATGGTGCTGAACATTGCTGGGTTTATGCTTTTTCCCATTTTTAAACAAGTGTAACACTTAATCCTTCAGTCCTCTGGCATAGCACCTTGTTTCCAAGGACTATTGAAAACATTGTGGGTACATAGCACAGTACAGCCCTTCGGCCCTCAACGTTGTGCCGGGCTATATCCAAACCCAAGATCAAGCTATCCCACTTCCTATCATTCTGGTGTGTTCCGTGTGCCTATCCAATAACCGCTTAAAAGTTCCTGAAGTGTCCAGCTCCACTATCACAGCAGACAGTGCATTCCACACTCCAACCACTCTGAGTGAAGAATCTACCTTGGACATCCATCCTATATCTCCTACCATGAACCTTGTACTTATGCCCCCAGCAACAGCTACGTCCACCCGAGGAAATAGCCTCTGCACGCCTACTCTATCTATCTATACGGGATAGAGCCTATAGAGGGTCTAAAGAGGGTAGAGTCCCTCCACATTTTATCTCCCGTGCTTAGTATCATAGAATGCATCCTATTTAGACTGCTACACTGGCATCCTTTTCTCTTTAGTGAAGATGGATGCAAAGTACTCATTTAGTACTCTGCCACCTCAAGAATATCTCCCTTTATGCTTCTGAATCAGCTCATGTTTTTCTTGACTGCTCTTTTACTATTAGTGTTCAGAAATACTTTTTGGTACCCTTTTATGTTAGCTGCTAATCTAGTCTCTTGTTTGCCCCTCTTTTTTTTCTCAAAACTCGGCTGTACTTTTTATATTCAACCTGTTTTTCTTATAGGGCAGGTGGCATTGGAGTGACGGTAACAAAGTGGAAATGTTACTGGACTAGAATACGGAGCCCCAAGTTAATAATGATCTTGGGGCATAGGTTCAAATCCCACTATGTCAGCTGGCAGATTTAAGTTCATTCAACAAATCTGGAACTGAAAGCTAGTCTTGGTAATGACCATGAAACCATTGTTGATGGTCATAAAAACCCATCTGATTCACAGATGCCCTTCAGTGAAGGAAATCTACCTGGTCTGACCTACATGTGACTCCAGACCCACAGCAATGTGATTGACTCTTGATTGCCCCCTGAGGTTGCCCATCAAGCCACTCAGTTCAAGGGCAACAAATGCTGGCTTTGCCTGTAACACACATACCTCATGAAAGAATAAAAAAAATTGTACTACAAATGTTGTAAGCCTCTTGCTGTTTCATTTTAATCTTTATCTTGAATCATCCAAGGAGCTCAAACATTGAATGTTCTTTTTCTCACTCATAGGAATTTGTCTGCTTTCTACCTAAATGCTTATTTCCTTTATTCCTTAAATGCACTTTATTTCCTTAAATGCTTCCGATTGTTTTAATTGCTGTGTAGCCTACTGATTTTTGAAATCAGTGCACCTGGACCAAATTTTTTCAACTCAGTTGAAGTTAGCTTTCCTCCCATTGAGTATTTTTACATTTGATTGTACCTTGTCCTTTTTGATAACCATTGTAATCATTATGATTTCCTCACAAGTTCTTCCACTGAAACCAATTCTACTTGCCCCACTTTATTCTCCAGATGATTCAATGATTCCTCTTCCCCTTTGAGGTGGAAACGCAAGTGGCCAAGACAGTTCTCTTGCACACATTTCATTCTTTTACACTGCTGCTATCCCAGTCTGGTTCAGATAATTCAATTCCCCCATTATCACTACTGTTCCTGCATAGTTGCTCCAACACTATTTTGGGATCTATGGTACACATTCAGCAGTGCAATCGTTTCTCTCTTCCGTAGTTCTAATAAAATAGGCTTTGCCTATTTTATGAATCCTTCTTCATTGAAATAGTCTCTAAATCCACCTCAAATTGTTTTCCATTAGTCTTTCTCTGGTTTTTATTTCTGGACAATAATTTATTGCTGTTCCCAATTTCCTGTGTGATTTGTCGCCTTATCCATCCTTGCCAAGTCAATTTAAACTGCCCCAATGTACTAGTTAACGCCCAACAAAAAATTAATCCCAGCTTCGTTGAGATGCATTCTATCCACTTTTTCTTCAGGGTTGATTCCAATGCCTAGGAATCTGTTTATTACCTTCCTGAACTTCTGCAGGGTGATCACTTCCTGGAAAGTGTGCTTCTGGGAATCCTCAGTGTTTTGTATACCTTGCCCTGCTTCTCATCTCCAAAACTGAGAAACTAGAGAGACTGCCTGCACACGTGATTAGCCAGGAAATAAGAAGCTTCTGGAATTCTCGCATGGTACTTGCTTATCTAAATAAGAACTATGATATCCAAGACTGAAATTATGATCTGCTTGCTGCTCCTTATATTTGTTTCTTTTTGGAACTGTGGATGGGCTGTGCTGCCTCAGAATTCCTCGTTCTGACTCTGATTTATAGCAGCAATATTTTAATGCTTTATGTAAAGAATACATTGCATTTCATGTAATCTTTACATGAGTAATTGTATAAGTTTAGTAGCTTGAGTGATCATCTTCAAATGTTCTGATAGATCTAGGTAAGCTTTCTTCGCTGATATTCAGAGGTTTTCACCTTTTTAAAATTCTTTGCTTGAGGTGTACATTTTCTCCAACTGATCTAGAGAATTTTGTATTTCCACTACAACATTGAGGAAGGATATACACTCATCTAAAAATGAAACTTTCAACACTAATGTTTGTCTTCTTGAGTCTGCATTGCAGATAATATCCCATATTCTGGCTTGAAGGATTGGAGAGAGGGTGGGAAGAGTTCTTGCCGAATAATCTTCCTCTAACCTATAGAGAGAAATGAAGGTTAAGATGACATTCTGTTATTGACCGCCATCATCTTGATTCTTAAACAACTGAACAATGCATTTGTGAGTTCTTGAAGTTCAAGCTGATAAAATTACAACACGTTGACAGACAGAGGCTTAAATGAAGATTTTCCCATTTGGGGAGCCACAATTGTAAATACAGACTGCTTCTAGTTGATTTGTTAAGAGCACTAAATATTTTTGAATCCATAGTGGCAGCCTCCTAGCTAAACACATTCAATGCTATCCTAACTTGGATAATTGCAGAAGTTTATATAAGGAAGCTGCAGTCCATGATGAAATGGATTGAAAGTATCTTGGGATTCTGAAGAGATTGAGAAAAATCCCAATAGAGGCAATTCAAATTCTGTTTTTCTTTAATGCTTGGTTCTTTGTCTGCATGCAAAATCTCCTTTTCACGGAATAATTCATAATGGGTGCCAACTTTTTTTGGCAGTTAAGTGTTGGGGCTCATGGCAGCAGCTATTTATATTACGTTGATTAATGAAGCAAACACCATTGCAGTTAAAGAACATAAGAACTAGGAGCAGGAATAGGTATTTGACCCCTCAAACCTGCTCTGCCATTCAAAAAGATCCCGGCTGATCTTTGTGTGGACTCAGCACTACTTACCCGACCGCTTACCACAACCCTGAATCCCTTTACTGTTCAAAACTCTATCTATCTTTGCCTTAAAAACATTCAAGGAGGTAGCCTCAACTGCTTCACTGGACAGGGAATTCCACAGATTCATAATCCTTTGGGTGAAGCAGTTCCTCCTCAACTCAGTCCTAAATCTGCTCCCCCTTGCTTTGAGGCTATATCCCCTAGTTCTGGTTTTACCTAGTGGGAACAACCTCCCTGCTTCTAACTTATCTCTTCTCTTCTTAACTTTATATGTTTCTATAAGGTATCCCACCCCCCACCCCCCAATTCTTCTAAATTCCGTAGAGTATAGTTCCAGTCTACTCAGTCTATCCTCATACGCCAACCCTCTCAACTCCGGAATCAACCTCATGAATCACCTCTGCACCGCTCTTGCCCCCACCAGTATATCCTTTCTCAAGTAAGGAGACCAAAACTGTACACAATACTCCAGGTGTGGCCTCACCAGCACTGTATACAGCTGCGACATAAACTCCCTGTTTTTAAACTCCATCCCTGTAGCAGTGAAGGACAAAATTCCATTTGCTGCCTTCATTACCTGCTCCACCTGCAAACCAACCTTTTCTGATTCATGCACAAGGACACCCAGGTCCCTCTGCATGCTACAGTTTTTTTTACCATTTAAATAACAGCCCATTTTGCTATTATTCCTACCAAAATGGATGATGTCACATTTACCAACATTGTACTCCGTCCGTCAGACCCTTGCCCACTCACTTAATCTATCCATATCCCTTTGCAGACGTTCACTGTCCTTTGCACACTTTGCTCTACCACTCACCTGAGTATCATCTGCAAATTCTGACACATATGCTTGGTCCCAAACTCCAAATCATCTATGTAAATCGTAAACAATTGTGGTCCCAACACTGATCCCTGAGGCACACCACTTGTCACTGATTGCCAACCAGAAAAGCACCCATTTACCCCCACTCTTTGCTTTCTGTTAGTTAATGAATCCTCTATCCATGCTACATTACTCTAACGCCGTGCACCGTTACCTCATGCAGCAGTCTTTGATGCGGCGCTTTGTCGGATGCCTCCTAGAAATTCAGATGCACTATATCCTCCGATTCCATGTTGTCTACTGCACTCGTAATGTCCTCAACAAATTCCACTACATTAGTTAAACATGACCTGCCTTTATGAACCCATGCTGTGTCTTTCCAATAGGACAATTTCTATCCAAATGTCTCGCTATTTCTTCCTTGATGATCAATTCAAACATTTTTCCCACTTCAGAAGTTAAGCTAACTGACTTATGGTTACCCACGTTTTGTCTGCCTCCTTTTTTAAACAGTGGCGTCACATTTGCTATTTTCTAATCTGCTGGAACTGACCCAGAGTACCGTGAATTTTGGTAAATTACCACGAATGCATTTGCTATTCCCCCTGCCATCTCTTGTAGTATCCTGGGATGCATTCCTTCAGGGCCAGGAGACTTGTCTACCTTTTGCTCTATTAGCTTACCTAACACTGCTTCTTTCGTGATAATAATTTCTGGGTCCTTACCTGCCATAGCCGCCTTGTCAATGAAGAATCAGCTTGGCTTGACTGATAACATTTTTGTCCCTCAGGATTGTGTTTTTGAGACATTCCAGGCACCTGAGTTTATAATTAAGGGTGATACTTCACTGTAGTACCAATGAAATGTTACCAAGGCTGGAACTACAGTATTTTGGATGATGTTTGTAATTCAGGTGGGTGCAAAAGATCCTGTAGCAGTATTGGCAATGAGCAAGGTGTACAAGTGTTCTGGTTGCAATTTATTTTCCAAACCAAATTAACTGATTGATGTTTGAGAGATGTTGCATTGCGTCAATAGGCTGCCATATTTAGAACCATAAAATCCCTACAGTGCACAAGGAGGACATTCAGCCCATCTTGCCTGCACTGACAACAATCCCACTCAGGCACTTTCCCCATAATCGCACATTTTTACCCTGCTTATCCGTCTAACAAGGGGCAATTTATCATGGCCAATCTACCAAACTTGCACATCTTTGGATTTGCCTAAATAACAGTGATAGCACTTCTTTTACTTTATTGGTTGCAATATTCTGTGAAGACTTAAGCCGCGGTATAATTGGAAGATCTTTCTGAAGCATTTCACTATCTTAAGAAATAAAGATTAACCAAGGGGAGCTATCTCTGTCATAAATGATGGTCTCTGGAGAATTGTATTAAATGGTTTGGCTCCCCAACAGCCACTTGCTCTCGTGACACGTTTCCCTTTTCGGGTAGGATATCCTACCTTTTGTAGGAATAGCCACAATATCTGAATTAAACCACATCTTGGCATAACAGGCTATAGCTTTTATTCGTAACCCTATTGTGCAGCAAATTGGATCTGCAGGCATTGGTGAGAGCCTAAATTAGCAATATCACAGGCATGTGAGCTTTTCAACAGAGTCTTCCAATCTTACATAGAACACTACAGCACAAACAGCCCTTCGGCCCACAAGTTGCGCCGATCACATCGATACCTACCAAGCCATCTGTAACTCCCAATCCCACGTACTCGCCCAGAAGTTTTTTTAAAAGATCCCAGCGAGTTCGCCTCTACCACCACCACCACCAGCAGCCGTTTCCATTTGCTCACCACCCTCTGAGTGAAAAACTTAGCCCTAACATCTCCTCTGTACTTGCTTCCCAGCATCTTAAACCTGTGTCCTCTCGTAGTGACCATTTCAGCCCTGGGAAATAGCCTCCGAGAATCCACCCTATCTATTCCTCTCAACATTTTATAAACCTCTATCAGGTCGCCTCTCAACCTTCGTCTCTCCAGGGAGAAGAGACCTAGCTATCTTCATAAGGCATGCCTCCCAATCCAGGCAACATCCTTGTAAATCTCCTCTGCACTCTCTCAATAGCTTCCATATCCTTCCTGTAGTGAGCCGACCAGAACTGCGCACAGTACTTCAAGTGGGGTCTGACAAGGGTCTTATAAAGTTGCAGCATTACCTCCAACTCCTAAACTCAGTCCCTCAATTGATGAAGGCCAGTACACCATACGCCTTCTTGACCACATCCTCCACCTGCGAGGCTGGTTTAAGAGTCCTATGGACCCGACCCCAAGATCTTACAAGAGCAATTCAGATTTGATATTGGTGTTGCCAGAATCCTACAAAGCTTTCTAATCACAATTCATGGGTACACAGAGTATTGCAGTGGTCACATGGATCAGAGACATGTGACATTCTTGTGATTCGAGGATTTGATTGAACATTTCACACAATCACCAATTTATGGTTTACCCAGCAAAGGATCATATAGAACCATATGGAGCAAAAAGAATTGCTGCAGGGGCTAAGACAATCAAATGGTTTACCTCAGCACTCCCCTGACTGCTTTTCAGATGAGTAATTTAAACAAAGGGACTCTAGAACTGAATTGTTCAGTTATTTTTGACCTGCTCCATTACCCCCTTTCAGTATTTTCATGCTGATTTTCAGTAGTTTTGAAGGCATGTGACCTTGCTTTCAATGAGTTGGAGTTTATGCTATTTCAGATTCTAGAATGTGCATTTCTCCACTGATATGAAAAAGTTTAAGAAGTCACCCCTGGAGATGGTGATGTTTACATAAATCCTTGACAGACCGGGGGACAAAAACTTCTGCTCTGCATAGCACCTTTCATGTCCTGTGGTAAAACATTTTACAATTAATGAGTTGGTTTTGACGTGATTGTTGAAGGCAAACTATGTAACCACTTTCTATACAGAGAGGCCAATTAATATATTTTGGTGGCGTTATTTGAGGGATAAACAGTTATTTCAATGGAAACAACCCCTTAAATACAGTAACCTAAAATGATTTTCTGCAATAAAGCTACCTGGCGGCACAGTGGTTAGGACTGCTGTCTCACAGCTCCAGGGACCTTGGCTCGATTCCCGGTTTGGGTCACTGTCTGTGTGGAGCTTGCACGTTACAAAGAATAAAGAACATTACAGCACAGAAACAGCCCTTTTGGCCCTTGAAACCTGCACCGACTATGCTGCTCGACTGAACTAAAACCCTCTATCCTTTTGGGGATCATATCCCTCTATTCCATTCCTATTCATGTATTTGTCCAGACGCCCCTTAAAATTCACTATTGTATCTGCTTCCACTATCTCCCCTGACAGTTAGTTCCAGTCACCCACCACCCTCTGTGTAAAAAAAAAAGCTTGACTCATACATCTCCTTTCAACCTTGTCCCTCGTACTTTAAACCTGTGCCCCCTAGTAATTGTCTCTTCCACTCTGCAAAAAAGCTTCTGTCTATCCACATGCTCCCTCTGTCTGCATGGGAATCCTCCTGGTGCTCCAGTTTTCTCCCATAGTTAAAAATGCGGGGATTAGATTCATTGGCTATGCTAAATTGTCCCTTAGTGTCCCAGAATGCATAGGTTAGAGGGATTATCGGGGTAAATATATGGAGTTCTAGGGATAGGACCTGGGTGGGATTGTTGTTGGTGCAGATTTGATGGGCCAAATGTCCTACTTCTGCACTGTAGGGATTCTGTTCTATGATTCATGCTTTGCTTGTTTTTGATCAATCAAATAATGAATTCTGATTATTTTTGCTGCCCTAAATTTTTCCATTGATGCACCAAAGTTGAGTGGTAAGGCTAATTAATGGGAAATGCTGCATGTAGTAGCTGGCCTTGCTTTCTTTTGTTCTTTCTAAATGTATGCTGGGTGTATTTTTGAGTCACTTCAGTGGTGGTCCTGGCCTGTACACCTGCATGATCATAAGCACAGGCTTCTCCTATAGTTTTATGCTTCCGGTGGAAAATCTTGTTAGATTCACTTTGAATATTGAAAGTGTTTCGCTAAGTTTGGTCAATTTTATGATGTTACAAACTTTATTTGTAATCGTGGTTCAATTTGACAGAGAAAACAAACTGAGCCTTAAAATATTTTCAAAACGTTTGGAACTGTTTGATGTTTTGTGTATTGGTTGCTATTTGCCTCTATGTGAATTTATGAACTTCATGGTTTTTAAAATATTCTTGCTGGTTGGTATGTTATTTACCCTTTCTGTTATGACTATGTTGTGTTTTTACGAATATGAAATTTGAGACAATTATGTGCGTGAAAACTTTAATACAGCAAAGTATGATATAAAATGCATATCAGTTTGATCATTTTATACACCTATCCACATCATGGACCTGCTGGTGGTAGAATCACGGTAAGTCAGATTATAAATTGTTTTAAAAAGGCAGGAGTGTTGTACCAATGTCGTTTCTTGTTGAAGGATAGTAGTATCCTTTTTCAGGCCCCAAAAGTCTAATTGCTATTAAATAAACACAGGTTTGATCAGAGTTTATTGCTGCTCTGCCTTTGGTTCACAGCCTTGGCTTACATAAGTACAATTGGTAGTCTAACTGATAGTCAAGAGTTTCTCTAGCTGTTGCCTCAGTGAAGATATTTTGAATTGTTGGAAGGATTTTGAACATTTCAAATGATTGCTTCTCTTTAAGTTTTTGCAATGTGACACAATTGCAATATGTCAGAGTGGGATAGAATGGAAATACGCGCTGGATGTTTAGTTTTTATTCTGATACAAACAGTTTGCCTCTGGCTATGTTGACTGTAAATTGGATGGATGATATACACTTTGTCAATACAAGACACTTTTAATCATTTATTGCGCAAAACATTTTAAAATATAATTAGGTAACCGCAAGGTTTAAATGTTTGATGAAATTTGTGAATTGTGCACTTGTTTTGGTTCCAGTTTAAAACCATCCAATTAATTGCTTTTTTTCTCCAATTAATTGTTTTGCATCTGTAATGATCGCCATGCTGACATAGTGCTTTCAATATATTAACAGCTATTTGATCACATTGGGAATATTTTTACCTTAGTATAATGTGAATTATGAATATTTTGAAAGAATTATGAAGGACAGTGCTTTATTTTCCAAGAGCAGTTGGTGGCATTGGCGGACAGGATTGGTAATTTTGTGATCTAGTACAACAGACTGCCAATGTTTGAAGCAGAGCAGCTGCCTGCTAATAGCATTTTCAGTATGGATGGATTCAGCTTAGACTGCAGCTGTGTGTTCCCACCCATCTGTAACCAGAATCAGTTTCTCACAGGCTAACTGTGGGATAGTGGCAGATACACAATAGGCTCAGTATTGCATATGCCAGTCCAGTGAAGCCAGATGGGCTTTGGGTGTGGTGACCCTTTTGAGGGATGAAGTTACAATCAAAACAAAACTGATTCAAAACTAATGTTGTAATGGTTAGGTGGGTAACTTGCTTCCTGTTCAGTAGTGCTCATCTAGAAGGTTGCAGTGCCATCCATTAAGCAGACTTGGGCAATCTTGTAGATGGAGTTGAAGTTGAACCTGAATGTTGCATGTAAAACTGGCATGGATTTTTTTTTTGTATGTTTTTTGTTCTCCTGAAGACCGTTGTTCTTGGCTCTCTTCCATTATTGCCAGATGCTCTTTGGTACTTTCTCTGCCAGGCAGTAGAGACAAAACCAAGTCCAACTGTATATGACATTCATACATGTTTAAACTAATATGCCAGGGGTTGGGAATCTATATAAGAAGTCTAAGAAGAAGGGAGCAAGGATAAAATGTGGGGAGAATGTTCCAACTACGTCAAAAATCAGGAAAAAAGTTAAAAGGAAGGAGAACTCAGGAGATGTTATTAACAGAAGTGTTAGAATTCAAAAAAACAAAGAACAAAAACAGCCCGGGAAACAGGCCCTTCGGCCCAACGAGCCCGCGCCGCCAGCTTAGCGCCGCTAGCTTAACACCACCGGTCCCCCCCTCCACCCATGACCCTTGTCTAATGTTTTATGGCCATCCACGTTGAGGGAAACTAATTTAGGGACAATTTATGACTGCCAATCAGCCTAACAGAACATCTTTGGGGTGTGGGAGGAAACCGGAGCACCCGGAGAAAACCCACACAAGCATGGGGAGAATGCGCAAACTCCCACAGACACCGGCCCAAATCCATGTGTCTGCACAGCAATCAGTGATAGTCACTGAGCTGTCGTCTTGCCCAGTATCTGGTCCAGTTTAGGCACACACTAACGACATGAAGCACTAGGCCAATCTCGAACGAGCAAGAGTAGCCCAAGTACGACCCATCGTGTGTATGCCCCTTCTTGGACACAAGGCGGACTGACTTAAAACCTGTGAATGAAAAGACAAAAAAAACATTATTGTTGTACCATATCCATTTGCCTTACCAGGGGCGCCCCAATGCTAATGACCCTTATTTAAAACAATCTCCTATATCCACCCATCTCCAACCCAGTCATGTGCCTGTCTAAGTTACTCTTAAATGACTCTAGCGTGCTTGCCTCCACCACCTTACTTGGCAGAGCATCCCATACCTCCACTACCCTCTGTGAAAAACCTCCCTCTAATATCTGTGTCATACCTCTCCCCCCTCACCTTAAGCCCATGGCCCCTTGTCCTATGTGTCTCTATCATAGGAAATAGCTTACCTCTGTTTATTCTATCTGTACCCTTCATAATCTTGTATACCTCTATTAGATCCCCCTCAGTCGCCGTCTTTCAAGGGAAAAGAGCCCCAATTTATTCAGTCTTTCCTTATACCCCAGTCCTTCCATACTAGGCAACATCCTGGTAAACCTCCTCTGCACTCTCTCTCCAGAGTCTCCGTCCTTCCGGTAGTAAGGCAACCAGAACTGGACGCAGTACTCTAAATGCGGCCTAACCAACGTTCTGTACAACTGCAACATTAGACTCCAGCTCTTATATTCTATACCCCTTCCTATAAAGGCTGACATACCATAGGCTTTCTTTACCACACTCTCCGCTTGCACTGCCACCTTCAAAGACTTCTGCACTTTTTGAGGGTATCAAAAAGAAGGTACAAAAATTAGCATAAGGGCACTTTATGTTGAATGCTCATAGCATTCAAAGCAAGGTAAATGAGTTGATGGCACAAATCATTGTGAACGAGTACAGATACATGGCTGCAGGATGGTCACGACTGGGAGTTAAATATCCGGGGGTATCAGATTGTTCAGAGAGATTGACAGGAAGGTAAGGGAGGCGGTGTAGCTCTGATATTTTGAGGATGACATCAGAGTGGTAGTGAGAGAGAGATTCTGTGGGGGGAAAAAAAAGGTTGAATCCATTTGGGTGGAAATTAGAAATCGTAAGGAGAAAAAGTCACTGGGCGTAATCTATAGGCTACCAAATAATGACATCATGGTGAGGGCAAGAAATAAAGAAATAACTGATGCATAAAAAAAGGTACAGCAATTGTCACGGGGGATTTTAATGTACGTATCAATTGGTCAAACGAGTCGGTCAAGGCAGACTTGAGGAGGAATTCATAGAATATGTCTGCAATAGCTTCCTTGAACAGTATGTAATGGAACATGCAAGGAAGCAAGCTATTGTAGATCTGGTCCCGCGTAGTGAGACAGAAATAATTAATGATCTTGCAGATAAGGATCTTCTCGAAAGAAGCAATCACAATATGATTGAATTTAAAATACAGATGCAGCGTGAGAAGGTAAAATCCAATACCAGTGCCTTGCCTTAGACAAAGGAGACTACAAAAGAATGAGGAAGGCATTGGCTGAGGTAGACTGGGAGCAAAAACTTTATGCTGGGACAACTGAGGAACAGTGGAGGACTTTCAAAGCGATCTTTCATAGTGCTCAGCAAACTTATATACCAGTGATAAAGAAGGACTGTAGAAAAAGAGATGATCAGTCATCGATATCGAAGGAAATAGAGGAGGGTATCAAATTGAAAGAAAATGCATACAAAGTGGCAAAGATTAGTGGGAACCTAGAGGATTGGGAGATCTTTAAATGTCAACAGAAAGCCATGAGAAAAGCTATAAAGAAAAGTAAGATGGATTATGAGAATAAACTAGTTCAGAGTAAAAACTGATAGCAAAAGTTTCTACAAATATATAAAACGAAAAAGAGTGACTAATGTGGACATTCATCGTTTAGAGGATGAGAAGGGGGATGTAATAAATGGAAATGAGAAAATGACTGAGGCATTGAACAGGCATTTTGTGTCAGTCTTTACAGTGGAAAACACAAATAACATGCCAAAAATTAATGACAGGAAGGCTATGGCAGGTGAGGACCTAGAAACTATCATTATCACGAAAGAGGTAGTGTTGTGCAAGTTAATGGGGCCAGAGAAGATTACAGCAGAGGAACAGGCCCTTCGGCCCTCCAAGCCTGCACTGATCATGCTGCCCAACTTAACTGTAACCCCCTACCCTTCTGTCGACCATATTCCTCTATTCCCATCTTATTCATGTACTTGTCAAGACGCCCCTTAAAAGTCGCTACCGTATCTGCTTCCACTACCTCCCCCAGCAACGAGTTCCAGGCACCCACTACTCTCTGTGTAAAACATCTGCCTCATACATCTCCTTTAAACCTTGCCCCTCGCACCTTAAACCTATGCCCCTAGTAATTGACTCTTCCGTCCTGGGAAAAAGCTTCTGACTATCCACTCTGTCCGTGCCTCTCATAATCTTGTAGGCTTCTATCAGGTCTCCCCTCAACCTCCATCACTAAGTGAGAACAAACCAAGTTTCTCCAACCTCTTCTCATAGCTAATGCAATCCGTACCAGGCAAAATCCTGGTAAATCTTTTCTCTACCCTCTCCAAAGCCTACACACCCTTCTGGTAGTGTGGTGACCAGAATTGAACACTATATTTCAAGCACGGCCTAAGGTTCTATACAGCTGCAACATGACTTGCCAATTTTTAAACTCAGTGCCCTGGCCAATGAAGGCAAGCATGCCATATGCCTTCTTGACTACCTTCTCCACCTGCATTGCCACTTTCAGTGACCTGTGTGCTTGTACACCCAGATCCCTTTGCCCACCAATACTCTAAGGGATTCTGCCATTTACTGTATATTTCCTATTTGTATTAGACCTTCCAAAGTGCATTACCACACATTTGTCTGGATTAAACTCCTTTTGCCATCTCGCTGCCCAAGTCTCCAACTGGTCAATATCCTGCTATATCCTCTGATGGTCTGCATCGCTATCTGTAAATCCACCAACCTTTATGTTGTCCACAAATTTACGAACCAATCCAGTTATATTTTCCTCCAAATCACTTACGTTACAGACAGCAAAGGTTCCAGCACAAATCCCTGAGGAACCCCACTTGTCACAGCCCTCCATTCAGAAACACACCCTTCCACCGCTACCCTCTGTTTTCTTTGACCGAGCCAGTTTTGTATCCACCTTGCTCGCTCACCCCTGATCCCATGCAACTTCACCTTCTGCTCCAGTCTGCTATGAGGGACCTTGTCAAACGCCTTACTGAAGTCGATATAGGCAACATTCACTACCCTACTTTTATCAATCATCTTTGTCACTTCCTCAAAAAACTCGAAGTTTGTGAGACATGATCTCCCCTTCACAAAACCATGTTGCCTCTTACTAAAACGTCCACTTATTTCCAAGTGGGAATAAATTCTGTCTTGAAGAATCCCCTTCAATAATTTCCCTACCGCTGAGGTAAGGCTTACCAGCCTGTAATTACCTGGATTATTCTTGCTACACTTCTTAAACAAAGGAAAACATCTCTCTGGGACCTCCCCTGCAGCCAGTGGGGTGGACAAGTCTCCTGGCCCTGATGGAATGCATCCCATAGTACTATTTGCTCCCATTGGAGAAATAGCAAATGCACTAGTGGTAATTTACCAAAATTCGCTGGACTCTGGGGTGGTTCCCACAGATTGGAAAACAGCAAATGTGATGCCACTGTTTAAAAAAAGGAGGCAGACAAAAAGCGGGGAATTATAGGCCAATTAGCTTAATCTCTGTAGTAGGAAAAATGCTTGAATCTATCATCAAGGAAGAAATAGCAAGGCTACTGGATATAAATTGTCCCATTGGTAAAATGCAGCCTGGGTTTATGAAGGGCAGGTCACTTTTGACTAATTTGGTGGAATTCTTTGAGAACATTACATGTGCAGTGGAAATGGGGAGCCTGCGATGTGGAGTATCTGGATATCCAGAACGCATTTGACAAGGTGCCTGTCCAAAGACTGTTACGTAAGATGTTACAGGTAATGTATTAGCATGGATAGAGGGTTGGTTAAATAACAGAAAGCAAAGAGTGAGGTAAATGGGTGTTTTTCTGGTTGGCGATCAGTAACTAGTGATGTGCCTCAGAGATCAGTGTTGGGACCCCAACTGTTTACGATTTACATAGATGACTTGGAGTTGGGATCAAGTGTAGTGTGTCAAAATTCACAGATGACACTAAGATGAGTGGTAGAGCAAAGTGTGCAGAGAATGCTGAAAGCCTGCAAAGGGATATAGATAGTCTAAGCGAGTGGGTGAAGGTCTGACAGATGGAGTACAATGTTGGTAAATGTGACATCATCCATTTTGGTAGGAATAATAGCAAAATGGACTACTATTTAAATGGTAAAAAATTGTAGCATGCTGCTGTGCAGAGGGACCTGGATGTCCTTGTGCATGAACCACAAGGAGTTGGTTTGCGGGTGCAGCAAGTAATTAAGGTGAAGAATGGAATTTTGTCCTTCATTGCTAGAGGGATGGAGTTTAAAACCAGGGAGATTATGTTGCAGCTGTATAAGGTGCTGGTGAGGCCACACCTGGAATATTGTGTACAGTTTTGGTCTCTTGAGGAGGTACAGAGGAGATTCACTAGGTTGATTCCAGAGTTGAGAGGGTTGGCTTATGAGGAAAGACTGAGTAGACTTGGGCTATATTCATTGGAATTCAGAGGAATGAGGGGAGATCTTATGAAAAGATATAAGATTATGAAGGGAATAGATAAGATAGAAGCAGGGAAGTTGTTTCCAGTGGTGGGTGAAACTAGAACTAGGGCGCATAGCCTCAAAATAAGGGGGAGCAGATTTAGGACTGAGTTGAGGAGGAAAAAGTTGTGAATCTGTTGAATTCCCTGCTTAATGAAGCAGTTGAGGCTACCTCATTGAATATTTTTGAGGCAAGGATAGATAAATTTTTGAACAGTAAAAGAATTAAGGGCGGTGGTGAGTGGGCAGGAAAGTGGAGCTGAGTCCGTGAAAAAATCAGCCATGATCTTACTAAATGGCAGAGCAGGCTCGAGGGGCCAGATGGCCTACTCCTGCTCCTAGTGCTTATGTTCTTATGTCCATGTTTCAGGAAGGATCACTGCCTTGCAATCAGTATGGGAGACCTGAAAGGGCAGCGAGACCAATATCAGCATTTGGTATAGCTTGACTGAGGTCAGAAATTCCGTTTTCGATCCAGGTTTGAACTGTGGGATCTTTTTGGTTTGTGCGGCTTCATATTCGTTCCGTTCCTGCTTCAGAGAATTAAATAATTGATTACCAGCAGCTACACCAATTGGTAATATTCTTCAATCAAAGCTTGTAGTTGTGTCTCGTATTCATTTATAGTTTCTGCTGTGACAGTTGCATTAAGTTCAAAGACTTTTATTTTAAGTCACCAGAAAATAGGATTTTGTCTTGAAAAGGAAAAACAGTGCTGGAAATACAGAACCAGCCCTTCAGTATCAGAAATAACATTTAGTCTTTCATGTTTGGAAGTATTGAGTCAGTTGCTCTGTTTTTGTTTGCCGTCCTCGATCTAGGCAGTAGAGAGGTCATGGGTTTGCAGGGTGTTGTAGAAATGTCGAGCAGTTAGAATCCCTACAGTGCAGAAGGAGGCCATTCGGCCCATTGAGTCTGCGCCAAACACAGTCCCACCCAGTTATTCCCATAGCCCCACGTATTTACCTTAACACTAAGGTCAATTCAGCATAGCCAATCAACCTAACCTGCACATCTTTAGACTCTGGGAGGGAACTGGAGCACCTGGAGGAAACCCACGCAGACATGGGGAGAATGCGGAGTTTGCACAATGACCGGAGGCTGGAATTGAACCCGGGTCCCTGGTGTTGTGAGGCAGCAGTGCTAGCCACTGTGCCACCCTTTGCTTTAATATATCTGGTATAGAATACACATTGGAACTATGATGTGCCAGCGGTCATGTGAGTGAATGTTTAAGTTGGTAGATGGAGTGCCAATTGACTGGGCTTTGTTTTGGATGGGCGTTGAGCTTGAGTGCTGTCAGGGCTGCACACATCCAGGTAGGTAGATATTTGTGCCTTGTGGATAGTGGAAAATCTTCAGAAGTCTCGACATGGGCTATTCACTGTTGAATGCATACCCTCTGATTTGCTCTAGGAATTGCAGTATGTATGTGACAGGCCCAGTTAAACTTGAGATCCCCTGCATGTTAGTGGGTCTGATTAAGTGATAGCAATGCCATCAGATTTCATGGGAAGATGGCTAGACTCTCCCTTCTTGTGGAAGATCATTGTCAGCTTGAATGTTGTCCAGTTTTTGCCTCAGGCAAGGGTTGCTTTAGTATCTCAAAGTGCGACTGGAACTGAAGACCAAATATTAGATGTGAAGTCAGCAACCGAAGAACTCTGCAGTGTGATAGAAGTATATACTTTTGTCGGCATTCAAAGATTTTTGTAGCAACTACAAGCATATTAAAATCCTTACAACAGATACACTTAACTTGTTAATAAAAAATTACATCATGTCAGTTTATACATAGTGTACTGTACTGCTCAGCATGGAAAAACAACACTGTTTCCAATTCCTACACAAGTAAACAAGCACCACGTTTTGTTTTGATGTTGCAACTTACCGGTACTCCATTCAGTAGGCACTGCATCTTCATTCCATGATTTGAGAAGTTTTGATTCCCATATGCAATAAAATGACGTGATTTATTAAAACCCAGGAACATCGTGTTTGCTGCAGTGGTGCCATTCCTCTGTTACTCATCAATAGAGCGGGATTTAATATGGTGACTTTCTTCTTTGATTTCTTTTCAGTAGGCCTAAAATTTAAAAAAAAGTTTATTTGACGGGTTGCCTATTGGTTTCACATCCTCATTCATTTTTATGGACTTACTTTCGAGAATTTCAGCCTCCGTTGATGGGTATTATCTGAACCACTAAAATGGGAAGCGGTTAGATTCATTTTGGGTCTAGCATTTGAAATGCTGATTTTAAGATATTAAATGATGTAAGATATTAAATGATGGTAAATAAAGTTATGATAGGATAGAATCTGAGTTGACCCCCTGTTCGTTGCAAAGCATCATCTTACTGTCTTGTGATATTTTAATGTGTTTTTTGACATGGGCCATAGTTTTTTTTAATATATATTTGTTCACGCTATTAATGAGTTTGTGTTTTACACAATCTGATCAACATTTCCATCGTCTTACAGGATAGCTTTGATGTACACCATTTCTGCCTCAAGCTTGCAGGGATGTGAATGACTAAGAGCCCTATTTACAAGATTGCTGATTAGGCCAATTAAATTGAGTACATGAATCTAATGTGTTTATTGACTGGTGAAGTGGATTGCAGTAGACTGTAATGCAGAACACATTAGTTGATTTCTCAGCTAGCATGTGGAGGAAAAGGGAGTGAGAGATGGAGCATATTAAAGGGGTATGATGATGTGGATGTGTGTCACTGGACTAGTAATCCAGAGGCCCAGGCTAATGTTGATTACCTGGTTCAGATTACACCAGGGCAGCTCTTGGAATTTAAGTTCGATTAATAAACGTGGTATTAAAAGCTAATCTAATGCTGATCATAAGAACATTGTTGATTGTCACAAAAATCCATGTGGTTTGCTAATGTCCTTTTAGGAAAGGTAATGTGCTATCTTTATCTGATGTGGCTTACACGTGACTCCAGAGCCACAGCAAGGTAGCAAGCCACTCGGTTGCATCAAATGACTAAACGTCTAAAAGGAGAAATTAGACCGAACAGACCCCCTGGTATTGAACAAGGCATCAGAAATGGCAATGGCAAACTTCGCCCTGTCGACGCTGCAAAACCTTCCTTACTAATGCCAAAATTGGGGGAATCTTTCCATAGATGAGTTGAACAACAGCCTAACAGTCAATACTACTTTAGAGTGACTTCAATGTCTATCATCAAAAGTGGCTTGGTGGTACTGGCTGAGTCTGAAAGGACACAGCTGGAAATTTGGACTGGAAATTTATCCTTATCAATCTACCTGTTGCTGATGCCTCTCTGCAAGACAGTATCAGTAGGAGTGACCACAGAAAGTCTTTGTGGCAATGAAGTCCTGTGTTCGTAGTGAGAATACTGTCCATCATGTGGTGTGACGCTACCACCCTGCTAAATGGCATAGATTTCAAACAGATCTAGCAACTCAAACTGGACATCCATGGGTTGCTCTGGGCCATCAACAGCAGAATTGTGTACAACCACGATATATAACCTCACGGCCAAGCATATCCCCCACTTTGCCATTACCATCAAAGTCAACCCTGGTTCAAAGAGATTGTGGTAGGTGCAGCACCAATAATACCTAAAAGTGTGGTGTCAACGTGGTGAAGTTACTGCAAAGGACTTCTTGCATGCCAAACAACAAAAATGGGTGTAATAGACAGAATTAAGCAATCGCTCAGATCTAAGCTTTGCAGTCACGAATGGTAGTGGACAATTAAACAACCTCTTGGAGGAGGCATCTCTGCAGATATCTCTACCCTTGACAAAAGAACCCAGCACAATAGTTCAATGACAAAATTGATGCAATTGTAGCCATCTTCAGCCAGAAGTGCCAAGTGTACCATTCATGGCCTCCTCCTGAGGTTTGCAGCATCATAGGTGCCCGAGTTCAGCCAATTGGGTTCTGTCCATGCTATCAAGAAATAGCTGAAGGCACTGGATACTGTAAAGGCTAAGGTCATGAACATATTCCAGCAGTGCCACTAAAGACTTCTGCTTCAGAATTATCTGCACCCTAAGCCTAGCTGTTTCAGTAAATCTATAACACTGGCACCTAACAGTTTGAAAAATTGCCTAAATATATTCTGTACACAAGAAGCTGGACAACTCGGCCAATTACCGCCCCATCAGTCTATTCTGAATCATTAGGACTTTGATGGAAGGGATCATCAACAGTGCTATTAAGCACACTTGCTTAACAATAACCTGTTGACTGGTACTCAGTTTGGATCTGCTAGGCCCATGTCAAGATCTTTGAACTTCCTTCCTAAGAACACTGTAGGGATTTCTTCAACATATGGATGGCAGCTCACCACCATCTTCTCAACAACAATAATTGCTGGCCCATCCAGTCACACCCACAACCCATGAACAAGTAAAAAAGGTATGTGATGAAAACTTTGCATGTGGCCGCAGATCCTGAACGCATTCTTTATGTAACAGAAATAATGGGGTAGGAGATTGTGGTTCATTTAATCAAAAACACGTATCCTATTCAAACCGACAAAAATGTTTGGAGGTATTGGATCTGGAGAGGATTGCATGGCTACACCATCAATTTGGGCATACACTCATTAAAATTGAAGTTGACTCTGCGAGTTGCTAGCTTTATAAGTTCAAGGAATACAGATTCAGAAAATGGTGATGTATTGCATTTGAACCTGCTCCACCATTTTTGATTATGATTGATTCCTTCGCGCTGCCCCCCTCCCCAAAATGGCTTACCAAGTTAATTAAACACTATTATACCAAGAGAAGAGACTGATTATTGTGACAAAGAAGATAATCATAAGAATTTGGAATGCTTCAGAAATTAAACGGGCAAAATAAATGCTGATAGAAGAGGATAAATAGAATGAATAATTGAGTCAGGAATACAAAATTGAGTGTTTTCACAAGAACATAGAATGGCTAAAGTAACCATTGGTGAAATTATAGTGGGGAATGTGGAACCGCAGGCTCAGAATATTTGTTCAATGTTTATCTTCATCCCTATAGCCCCAAGGGCTATATCTAATTTCTTCTTGAAATCAGACAACATTATGATCTCAACTACTTTGTGGTAGTGAATTCCACACATTCACCACCTCTGGGTGAAAAAATTTCTCCTCACCTCGGCTCTAAAAGATTTACCCCTTATCCTCAAACTAGTGATTGTAGTGTTTATATAGTATTGCTATGACATAGCAATGTGGTGCAAAGATTAAGAGCTAGCTTCCTTCCTTTCATTCACGTTTGTAAATAAGCTTGCAATGTTGAACAAGCACACAAACAAGGTGTTATAAATTTGTATAGGCTTGGCAAAGGTGAAGCAATCATTCAACATGTGAAAAACTCTCAAAAACTGGCTGTAGTAATTTGTTTGACCATTTGTCCAATTCATGTTGCACAGAATCGATCAGTGTTAAAATAGAAAGTAATGGGCATCACTTTTTGTGCATCTTCGGTAGCCCGTATGTGTGTGGATGTTGTGAACCATGAGGAGAAGTTCTACCATATATGCTGCAAAGCATCTACACTTGTTAGTCTTTACACAAACATTTTTGTAGCTTGTTTTGGAATAGGGCTGTGCAGCCATATATAGCAGCGGAACCAGTAGATATGAATTTGGAACATTAAGAACAGCATTCGTTTAGTTGATATAATTACACTTATTTGGAGAGGTTACTGTGGTCCCTTGTCAGGCTTGTAAATATGTTTGTGTGGGTTGGCCCTGAAGCTGCGTAACGCCCACCAGCCTGAATCATTAGCAAACTTGAATACATTACACTCTCTCTATCTAAGACATCAATGTTAATTCTAAATAGAAACCATAGACACCCTACAGTGCAGAAAAAGGCCATTCGGCCCATTGAGTCGACACAGACCACAATCCCACCCTGGCCCTACCCCCATATCCGTACATACTTTACCCGCTAATCCCTTTAACCTATGCATCTTGGGGCAATTTAGCATAGCCAATTAACCTAACCTGCACGTCTTTGGACTGTGGGAGGAAACCCACACAGATGCGGGAAGAATGTGCAAACTCCACACAGACAGTTACCCAAGCCAGGAATCGAATCCGGGTCCCTGGAGCTGTGAAGCAGCAGTGCTAACCACTATGGTGGACTGCATTGCTGAGGTCCTAGCACTGATCCTTGTGGTGTTCCACTTGTCACAGTCTGCCAACTTGAAAATGCCCCATTTATCCTTGCTCTCAGCTCCCTATGTGTCAAACTACCCTCCATCCATCCATATTAATCCCAACTCCATTTTGGAAAGGTGCCTTATCCATGATCTCTGCAGCTACCAATTGTTGAGGTTGAGTCCCTTGATTTGCTGTAATAGCCCTTTGCTAATAATTACTTTTTTTCATGGTTATTAGCTGCATGTATCTGCTATGTAATTTGCCTTCCATTATGAAGGTAGACGTTGAACAAATATTCTGAGGCTGTGGTTCCTCATTCCCCATTACAATTTCACCAGTGGTTACTTTAGTCATTCTTTCTATGTTCTTCTAAAAACCCTCAATTTTATATTCCTGACTTCATTATTCATATTTATCCCCTTTTATCAACATTTATTTCATCCATTTCTGATTTCTAAAGCATTCTGAATTCTTATGATTATCTTCTTTGTCACAATGAGTTTCTTGATCTGCTGTGCTTAATTAACTTGGTAAGCCATGGATTAATATTTATTTAAGTTTCTGCTCTTAATAGTGTATTTTTTTGAACGTTATGAATTGTTTCTATATATATTTTCCAATGTTTATTCTTCACCACAGCTTTTAGTCCAGTTATTTAATTGACCATAGACAGCTCTCCCCTCATACTATGTGTTTGGCTTTAAGATTCTTGTGTGTGGGGAGAATGTAGTTTTCAAACTTGATGTGGAACTCAGTTGTATCAAGATCACTTCTTTAATGGATTGTTTATTATGTGAGTACTAATTAACCCTGCCTCATCACGTCATACTAGTTCTCCTGTCCAATCCACAGAAACTGTCACAAAAACAGATTGTTTGCAATTGCATTAACTCCTTTTCGAAATGTTTCTCCTCTCCAGATTTTGAATTGAAGCCCGTCCCATATACTCAATCGTAAAGATCGTGAGTCCACGATCTTGTGCCAGAATTAAATCACGTGTATAATGTTAAGAAACTTGGTATTTACCTTCTTTAGTTTGCAGGTCAGGAACCTCAATTCCTGACAAACCTTGTGTATACGCTGGGTTCCAAACTGGGGAGGGGGATGGAAAGGTCCCAGGTAAGAGAGACAGCTAGGTAACAGAAATAAGTGCCTTAAAATGAAGTTAAAGAAAGGAGTAGGCTCCAAATTCAACAAAGAGCTGCAGGAAGCAGGCTTTCAGTGCAGTGAGTGAAAAAGAAGCCCCAAAGATCTGAACAGGCAACCAAAAGTTGATGATTCTGTGCTGCAGGCTGTTGGGGCAATGGTACCCTTTTTGAAGAGTGTTCTAAGGGTATCCCAAGATGTGGAGATTGAAAACGCTCATGAGAAGTTGAAGTTTGTGAGATTTGATTGGCTTACAATGTGACAGATGTCTGGATCAATTTGAGATGTCCATGGAATTTGTTTTGGTTTCACCTATCAGCTATTGTGTAGTCTGATGTCTCTGATCACAGTTCGTCTGTTAATTCACACGTACTTCATACTTATCCTGAATGTTAGAAAATAATATTAGAGATGTTGTAAATTGTTTTATCTTTCTGAACTCGTACAGTAAAGTTTATCTTTGTTCAAAACCCATAGAATCTTGTAGCTCTGTTTACTTAGTAATCGTCTTGAATCTTGACATGAATTGCTTTCTGACTGAGCAGAGTGATGCCTGTGCAGACCATTGTGCGCGTGCAGATGGCTACTTTACATTACTAGGAGACAAAGCATATTGTAAATACTTTGTGCATTCAGATAACAGGCCTTTTGGTTTGCTTGTGTACTATTTGCATGGATGTTATTCGCTGATACATGTTTAAAGTTACCCAAATTACTACATGGCTGTTGCTTTATTTTTCTTAGATTCCTAAATTTCCCATCACCTGATCCCTTTATTTACCCCACTGTTTTTTTAGTTTGAAATCCTATCCACGTAGTTGTATAATTTGCCGGTGCATTGATCTCAGCATGGTTTAATGGAACCAATCCCAACAGAATAGCTCCATAGTTCATCAGCATTAGTACCAGTGCATGAATTCAAACCTCCGCTTCCCAAATCACTCAGGTCTGAGTTTAAATCTCTAATTTGCATCTCTGCCAGTTGGCCCTTGGCTCAGCCAACTATTCAGATTGTTACCTTGTGATATTTTGTGTTTTAATTTAGACTATTAACTCCTCAAATTCTGTCAGCAGAACTGGTTCCGTCTATGTCATCAGTTCTTATGTGGACCGCAACAACGGGTTCTTTTCTATCAAGTTCCTCTCCAGTCATGAGGAGTTGCATAGAAACAAGAAAAAAGAGCAGGAGTCGGCCATTTGGTCTTTTGAGCCTGCTGTGACATTCATTGTGATCATGGCTGACCATCTAACTCATAGCTTAATCCAGCCTTCCCCTGTATCCTTTGATCTCTTTCGCCCAAAAGCTATATCTAACTGCTTCTTGAAAAAGTATAATGTTTTGACTTCAACTGCTTTCTGTGATAGAGAATTTCACAAGCTTACCACTCTATGGGTGAAGAAATTCCTCCTCATCTCAGTTCTAAAAGGTTTACCTCGTATACTTAAGACAATGACCCCCGGTTCTGGACTCCACTATTGGAAACATCCTTCCTGCATCTATTCTGTCAGGTCCTTTTAGAATTTTATAGGTTTCTGAGTTCCCCCCTCATTCTTCTGAACTCCAGCGAATATAATCCTAACCGACTCGATCTTTTATTCATTCATGGAACGTGGGCATCAGTGGCTGGCCAGCATTTATTGTCCATCCCTAGTTGCCCGAAGGCAGTTGAGAGAGAACCACATTGTGGCGGCTCTGGAATCACATGCAAGCCAGACCAGGTTGTCAGCAGATTTCCTTCCCTAAAGGACAGTTGTGAACCAGATAGGTTTTTCCAACAATCGACAATGGTTTCATGATCATCAGTAGATTCTTAATTCCAGATATATTTTGTTGAATTCAGACTCCACCATCTGCCTTGGCGGGATTCAAATCCAGTCCCCAGCACATTAGCTGAGTTTCCGAATTAATAGTCTAGCGAAAATACCACAAGGCTATCACCTTCTCTTTCCTTATGCAGAAGTCCCGCCATTCCAGGAATCAGTCTGGTAAACCTTTGCTGCACTCCTTCTATAGCAAGGACGTTTTTCTCGGACAAGGAGACGAAAATGACACGCAGTATTCCAGGTGTGGCCTCATCAAGGCCCTTTATGATTGCAGCAAGACATCCCTTTGCTGCCGTTATTGTCTGCTGCACCTATATGCTTCACTCTGGCAGTGGGCAGGCAACAGAACCTTTGGGAGGTCTGGTCACTGCTGCAGAAAACAGAAAATTTATCTCTTGACAATCAATTTGAATGACATCTTGTACCATAGTGCCATGCTCAATTTGCTTACCCATGCTATAAACCCTCATTTCACCTGCAAATGTAGCAATTATCTTGTATCTATTGCTCAAAGGCGAGGATTCAGGGTGCTCCATGAATACATGCCGCTTCCCTATACCTGCCAGATTTGCAATCACACCTGCCTCTCCCTGACCATTGACCAAGTTCTATTTATTGTTACTGCCTCTTGACTGATACTAGTTGTCTAGGAAACTCTCCTTCATGATGCTTTGCAGCTTGGACTCCAGTTCAGCAACTCAGATCCAAAGTTGCACGAGCTGCAGATGCTTACTGTTGATATGATACATTTCACAAACTCCCACACTTTGCAGTCATGGCACAACACCTGCCCTTTCATGACTGTCTCTCTTTCTTTATTTGATTACTAAATTAGTAACCGATCCTGTGATGTATTGATTACAGTTTCTTTGCAAATGTTGCAAAGTTTCATGACTTGATTCTACAGGTGATAACAAGACCATGAAGTTTTTAATTTTTTCTCATTACTTTGCAATCCTCTTTTATGAATCTATCATTGTAAAGCAATTAAATATAATGTCTATCTTCTTGATGTACGGTGTGTTGCTGGGAATAGCTATCTGACAGGTGCTATGCTGCGTCCTCTTTAGAAATATGCTGCTTATGACTCTGTCTTTAATTTGGGTTAAGCTCTGTGTTTGAATGTCCCGTTTGTATTTTTTGTCAAAAACACAAATAATAGTCACTTGGGTAAGCTGAGTCGACTACTGTAGAAGAGAGATTTAGGGAGGAGAAAAATTCATTCTGTGACCCTGTATAGCAACCATATAATTTTGCATCCGTTTTGCAGTGCATTATAAGTTGAGAAGATGGGGCATAATGGTAATATCACTGGACATGTAACCCAGAGGCCCAGGCTGATGCCCTGAGGAACACTGATTTAGATCCCAGTGTGGTAACTAATGGATTTACATTGAATTTAAATTCAATTCATACACCTGGATTATAAAGCTCATCTCAACAGTAATGACCGTGACAACCACCATCAATTGTGAGAAAAACTCATCTGATTGACTAACATTGTTTGGGGAAGTAAATCTGCTATCCTGGCCTGGCCTTCGCGTGACTCCAGATCCACGGCAATGTGGATCTTAATTGCTGTCTAAATTTAGCTGAAGTAATAGCAAGTTACAGTTTCCCAGTTTGGAGACAACTGGAAGACAATCAACAGCTACTGGAAATAAAACAAAAGAATAAGAAGCAACACCTTCTAGGTGGAGGAGGTTGTAGGTTTAGAAGGGGCCACTGAAGGAATGATCCAGTGACAAAGTACTTTGAACTGAGTGTTCGGTTTGGAATTTGGTGCAAGTGGGATCTCACTGATCAGCATTTCTTACATGATAATTTAGAATAACTGTTCGAATCAGATTTGGAACTTAAGCTGCAAGTTTAAGATACTGAGTTCACATAAATTGCCTGGCAGTGGCCATTAACTCTCAAGCAACTGACACTGGTAGCAATGATAGGAAGGCAGATTATAACTTGAGTGGGTGTAAATTGAGAGAGGTTTATACTCAGTATGACCATGGAAACTTCATGCATCAGTTGCTGAAAGTAAGCACCCAGGTACAGCAGACAGTGAAGAAGGCCAATGGTATTTAGTCTTCATAGCAGAAGGATTTGATTAGAGGAATAGGGATGTTTTGCTATAATTGTATATAGGATGTTGGTGAGAACATACTTAGAGTCTGCAGTTTTGGTGTCCTCACCCGAGGAAGGATGCCCATCTATAGAGGGAGTAGAGCGATTACCAGGCTGATTCCTGCGAAGGCAGGTCTGTCATATGAGGAGAGACCAAGTTGGTTAGAATTATATTCACTGGAGTTTAGAAGAGTGAGGGGATCTCATAGAATCTTAAAATTCTAACAATGTTAGATAGGATAGATTCAGAAAGAATGTTTCCAGTGGTAGGGGAGTCCAGAACTGGAGGGTCATAGTTTGAGGATAACGGGTAAACCTTTTAGAACTGAGGTGAGGAAAAATTTCTTCACCCAGAGGGAGGTGAATATGTGGAATTCGCTACCACAGAAAGTAGTTGAGGCTAAAATTTGTCTGATTTCAAGAAGAAATTAATATAGTTTTTGAGGATAAAGGGATCAAGGGATATGGGGGGAATGGGGAATCAGGATATTGAATTTGATGATCAAACTGAATGGTGGAGGAGGCTTGAAGGGCTGAATGGCCTACCCCTTTTAGTTTCTATGTTTCTTCCCTGTTTGCACCAAATTCTAGGCTTAGCATTCTGTTCACCAGTTGTTCTGCTGTCTACTTGTATAGAGAGCTTAGAACTTGCACCGAAGGTACAACTGTTAAGTAATATCATCTAGTATCAGTTGGTCAACAGTGAATTGCGCTGCCAGACAATTTATGTTAACTCAGTGTCTTAACTAGTAGTTTAAGTTCCAAGTCTGATTCTGTTGTTCTAAATTATCATTTGAGAATTACTATTAAGATCCCACTTGCACCAATTCCTGACCTAGCACTTAATTCACAAAGTACTTTGTTACTGAATCATTCCTTTAGTGGTACCTTCCAAACTTGCAACCTCCTCCACTTAGAAGAACAATGGCAGCAGACACATGAGAAAGCTACCTCTCCAGGTCACACTCCAACCTGACTTGGAAATATATCACTATTGCTTCACTGTTGGGTGAAAATCCTGGATTTTCCTCTCTGACAGCATTGGACTACAGAAAATGCTGCATCAGCCCTGTTGTTTGGAACTCCTTTTTTTTAAAAAAACTGATCTATTGATTAAGAGTTTTTGTCACCTTTCTTAAACTCTTCACAAAGAATGCATTGCTTATTTTTGTTCTCCGTTTATACAACTTGGGATGATTCTTTGTGACACTGCTTTATTTTTGGCTGCACTTCACTGTGTGTTGGGCATTCTCTATACTCACATCAGATACAATAGTTTGTGAAATTGGGAGAGAAGATATATAGTAGGAATTCAATATGTAGTGAACAGAACTAAAATTTCACGTTCAGCCTAATGTTTTGAAGTTCAGAGATAGCACATTAAAGATGTAGTGTTTTTATTTCCCAATGCACAGTAAGCTATCCAGCCATAGAGTTCCTACAGTGCAGGAGGAGGCCATTCGGCCCATTGAGTCTACAGTGAGTGGTAAGGATCCAGAATGCAATACCTGGGTGTGTGATGGCAGCAGATTCAGTTCAGAAATTCAAAAAGGATCCAGATAATCTGAAGAAAAAATTTGCTGAGCTATATAGAAGAACCAGGGGATGGGACTGATCTAGTTGCTCTTGCAGAGAGCTCACACGGACATGACTGGCCAGGTTGTGAATGCTTGGTTGGTTATGTTGTTAAAGATACACGGATGATGGTCTTTGTTTGATTAAGGGCTGAGAATAAATGGTCAGCTGGAACACTGGGTTACAAGTTTGGATACAGAGATCTGTAATGCTGCATCCTGTGAATAAACTTACGAATCAGGAAAGGATCCGTGCCCTGTTTTGCACTTCACCATTTGGCTTGAATGCACTGATCAGGAATGGCTGCTTCCTGTGCTGTAGTCATTCTATGATCCATGAATTTTTTTTAAAAAGTCTGTTTTTTTTGTTTTGATTTGCAGTCTGACTTGTGTCATTAGAACAAAATTAATTCAAATTAATTTGTATACAGATTAGAAGCATTTAGTATAAATTTGTTTCTGTATTAGCAAATTACTACTTCAGGTTAAGAGATTCAGCAACATATGGGCACTGGGATTCTATCACCTCAGAATTATTTTGGGCTCTTGCTTCAAGTGTCTTATGTTGGGATGTTTTCTGCTGGAAGTGTTCTCTTTCTGACATCTTGACGTGATTCCTCCACTGCATTTGTGCCTGAGTTTTAATTGGAATCCAAGATATTTTCTAGCTTCAGAGCAGAAGTTTTTTTTACTATCAAAGTAACTGCAATGACGAAGTAATCAGCAGTACTGAGGAGTTTCTTTCCTCAGTTACTTTCTGCTCTTTGGGAAACTAGGTCTTAAAATGACCCCTTCCCATGTTAAATATCATGTGCCTGTGACAGAACTGGATCTGCTTTCTCTGCATTCAGCTGAATAGGATTCTTTACCTATTGATTGTCTTACGTTTCATGGTCAATTCTCAAGGTTTGAAGGGCACCTACATGGGTAGTGGAGTTGCAATAAAATTTAAGACTTTGGTTCCTCAGTGGATAAATAGATTCTTGTAATCTGTTTGATAAAATTCTGGAATAAAAGATGCTGGAAATGCTCAGCAGGCCTGACAGCATCTGTGGAGAGAACGAGTTAACATATAGGGTCATAATGAGTTCATGAGAACTGGAAAAAGATAGATGCAATAAAATTCTAGGTCGAATGTGGGATCCTAGTCACTAAACTCAACTACTGTCAGCTGTTTTTTGGGTACATTAACTACTGAAACATGAGGTAAGATGTGTTCAAAACCTAAACGAGGTAATCTGCCTAGTAACAGTGCACCTCTGTTAGTGGAACTTAATTCTGTACGTACCAAACTATTTCAAAACATTTTTTAGATACAGATAAATGCTTTGCTTGGATATCCTAGAGAGTATCTCGTGTGATGTTGGGATTCCTGGTATTGTGATTAAGGTGAGACATTCATTGACTTCTCAAATTGATTTATGGTCGTGGTGGTTTAAACCTAATTACACCTGCTTCATTGTTTCTCAGGGTACCCAGGTCACAGCATTATTTTTCTAGATTATTCTTTCAATGTTGGTCCCTTGTTCTGGTATTATCTTAGTAAGTCTCTTTGATATCTTCTCCACGACTGTAAGTTTTTTCCAAAGTGAGGTCTCCAAAACTGGACACGGTAGTCTATGGCCTGATCAATATTTTCACAGATTTAAACATAACCGTTTGATTTTGTACCGTATCTCTTGTAACGATTGTCACATGTTTGTGCTGGACATTCTCACTAGTTAAGTTACATTGTAAGTAGTCTCACAACACCAAGTTAAAGTCCAACAGGTTTATTTGGTAGCACAAGCTCTTGGAGCATTGCCCCTACATCAGTTGAGTGAAGACTTTGGTTTGCAAATATATAGACACAAACTCAAATACAAGGTAATGATTGGAACACAAGTCTTAGCAGGTAGTCACATCTTTACAGGGGCAGACAATGTGAATGGAGAGAGGGTTAAGCACAGGTTAAAGAGGTGTGAATAGCCTCCAGCCAGGACAGTTAGTGAGAGTTTGCAAGCCCAGGCAACTCTTGGGGATTACAGATAGTGTGACATGAACCCAAGATCCCAGTTGAGGTTCTCCTCGTACGCGGAACTTGGCTGTCAGTTTTTGCTCAGCGATTGTGTTGTCGTGTGTGTTGTGAGTCGTGAAGGCCGCCTTGGAGAATACTTATCTGAAGATCAGAGGCTGAATGCCTTTGACTGCTGAAGTGTTCTGCAACAGGAAGAGGACACTCCTGCCTGGTGGTTGTTGAGCAGTGTCCATTCATCTGTTGTCATAGCGTTTGCATGGTCGTGTCAATGTACCGTGTCTTGGACATGCTTTCCTGCGGCGTATCGGGTAGACAACAGGTCACGAGTGTGTACCGTGGTGTTCTCACTTGAGATGATGGCATCCATGTCAATGATTTGGCACGTTTAGCAGAATTTGCTGTGGCAGGGTTTGTGTGGCGTTGTGGTCACCGTTCTCCTGAAATCTGGGTAGTTTGCTGCACAGTAAAAAGTCTGACAACACCAGGTTTTAGTCCAACCTATTTATTTGATAATATACTCACTAGCTTTCGGGGTTACCCCCTTCGTCAGGTGAATGGAGAGTTCTGGCCTCAGACAGAGCATATAAAGCACAGACAGTTTAGAGATTACTGATTAAAATGCGAATCCTTACACCTAACCTGCTGTTCAAGACCTGAAGTGGCTGATAATGTGAGTGGAAGGAGCACTGATCACAGTTTAAAGAGATGTGTATTGTCTCCAGACAGTACAGTAATACAGTGGTCTGTTTGAGGTTGCGCTGTTGTTTGAAGGCAAGAAGTGGAAGTGTGGGGACAGCTTTGGCAAGATGTTCGTCTTCAATGACATGTTGAAGGCTTCGGAGAAGATGTCGTAGCTTCTCTGCTCCAGGGAAGTACTGGACGACGAAACAAACTCTGTCGTGTCCCATGTTTGTCTTCTGAGGAGGTCTGTGCAGTTTTTCACTGGCGCGTTGGAATTGTCGATCGATGAGTTGAGCACCGTATCCTGTTATTACGAGGGCATCTTTCAGCGTTTGGAGGTGTCTGTTGCAACCCTTCTCATTTGAACAGATCCTATTAGACGGAGGGCTTGTCCATAGGGGATGGCTTTTTTAATGTGTTTAGAGCAGAAGCTGGAGAAGTGGAACGCTGTGAGGTTATCGTGCGGTACAATGAAGTGCTGAGCTGACTGTCATTGATGGAGATGCGTGTATCCAAGAATGCAACCGAATCTGGAGAGTAGTCCATGGTGAGACTGATGGTGGGATGGAACTTGTTGATGTCATAATGTAATTTCAGTGATTGTTTGCCATAAGTCCAAAGGAAGAAAATGTCAAGTGTATAGCGCCAATTGAAGGTCCTGTGCAGTGAAGAAGTCTTGATTGAATCTGTGCATGAAGATGTTGGCATATTGAGGTGCGAATTTGGTCTCCATGGCTGTTCCATGTGTCTGGATGAAGAACTGGTTGTTGAAGCTGAAGACCTGTGGTCCAGAACGAAGTGAATGAGTTGTAGAATTGCGTCTGGAGATTGGCAGTTGTCGGCATTGAGTACTGAGGCAGTTGCAGCAATGCCGTCATTGCAGGGGATGCTGGTGTAGAAAGCCGAGACATCCATTGTGACGAGGAATGTTCCTAGTTCAACTGCTCCTGGGGTGCTGAGTTTCTGTAAAAAGTCTGTAGTATTGTGACAGAAGATGGAAGTTCTTTGTATGATGGGTTTCAGCTTGCCCTCAACGTAGCCAGAGAAGTTCCCACATGATATGATGGGAGGCTGGGTGTGTTGGCCTTGTGTATCTTTTGGGAGGCAGTAGAAATCTCCAAAGCAAGGAATACGTGGGATGAGAACACGGAGGGTGATCTGAAGGTCTGGATCAAAGGCCTTGATCAGTCTGTTAAGTTGACGGATGTGTTCTTTGGTCGGATCTGTGGATAATCACTGAAACTACAGAATTACATCAACAAATTCCATCTCATCATCAGATTCACCGTGGACTACTCTCCAGAATCGATTGCATTCTTGGATACACGCATCTCCAACGGTCACCTCAGCACTTCATTGTCTGTAGTGTCCTTGTTGTTCAGTTGTTGGTATGCTTCTTTGCAGTGATCCGTTCTGTTCATATGATGGTGCCCCTCTTTTGTCTGCTGGTTTGATGACAATGCTGCGGTTGGTCTTGAGAGCATGGATGCCATTGCATTGTGCTTGGGTGATATGCAGAGCTGTCTTGAGTGTGGCTGATGAATCTGGCATTGATGCACCTCCTGGTTGCTCTTCACATACATGTCGAGTTGAGGGCAGCAGCCTTCCAGAGGAGTCCAATTTGACTCTTTCCTCTTTGGTCACTGCACCGCGGATCTCTCTGTCGACTATTCTCATTGGCTGTCTTATTAGGTTTGCTGTTGGCCTCTTGGTGTTTGTGGAAAAACTCCCGCAGCCTCATTCGCCTGATGAATTCCTCTGTTGGCTGCAAGACTGATGGGGTCCATTTTGGTTTTGGGGCAGAAATTGAACCCTCGGCTGAGAACTTCGATTTCGTCTGGCTGAAGTGTTTGTTCCGACAAGCTGACAGTGGACTTCCCTGTGGCGGTACTGTTTTCTACTGTGATACCGGGGGAGGCTTGGCTGCTGCTGGTAATAATGCCGAGTTTCTCAAGTTTCCTGTTCTTGGTGCACATGTAGTTCCATTGTCTCTTCTGCTTGGCAGTGTTTCACAGCTGGTCTACATCCTGAGCATAAGTTGAGAATATGGATGCTATTTTGGTTTCCAGGCCTCTGTAGAGAGAGATCTGCTGTAGAGCTGGTGTATGAGGTGGTTGACGAGTGTGAGAGGTGCGACGGCAAAGTCTCTCAATGTAGTCTGTGGTATAGGATGACCTGAGTGGGTTCATGATCTGTAGTCCTTTCGGTATCTCGTCTGCTTTCTTGCGCCTTTGTAGAAATTTGATGTCTATGTTGATGCACGTGATCTGCTTGGAGATCCTCTCCATTTTGAGCCGGTAGTTTGCGGTGTCGGTGGTAGCCATAATGTGGAGTTGCCAGCATTGGATGGGGCAAGGCTGTAAAAGCTTGTGCTATCAAATAAACTTGTTGGACTTTAACCTGGTATTGTGAGCTTATTTTAAGTTACACTGGTCACTCTTGTCCCCAGTGACTGCCAGTGTACCTAGTTAAACGATGATTCTTGCTCCAGATATCAACATTGAAATGCTGTGTGGCCTGAAATCTACGGAGATTTACACAACATCAAACCAACATGGTTTATTTTGAATAGATTACATGAATGAGTTGCATGCATCTTTATAGTGTGGTTTAGGGAAATGATACAGCAGGATGTGTGTTTTCCATCTTGTGCTGAGGCCCTTTGTCTATCTTGTCTTGTATTTATTGTATTTCTGATTCAACATAAAATACTATGTTTAACACCCAGAAAAATGAAATGCTAGCCTCTCTTTCCTCCCCCTTCCCCAATCCAATGGCTCAAAGATGCACCCTGTACACACCGATAAGCCATGGCTGTTGGTGCTGTAAAATCACAGGATCTCACAAACTTTGTGGGAGCATAACTGGCATGCCACTCATGCTAGCATCCCTAACAACTTAGTTCAAGCTTAGCTGCATGTGTTGTGCAGTGTAGTTTACCAGTAAACCCTGATTGACATCGAATCGCCTTTGTGAGCTCAAACACAGCTACCTTGTGCGGCCAGCTTTGAATCTTGAGCAAGTGTTGCTCTTGAATTATACAACAGAGCATCTTCACCTATTCACCTGTCAGCTTGCTTGAAACAAACCTAACGCGAGAATAGGATTGCTCTGTTATAAACCCAAGTTGTTGGTCACATGCCCTCCTGTATCTTCACTTTGAGTAGCTAAGATCCATAAGACTACGTTGTTCTGAATGAGGTGCAGAACTGTTTTCTGTCTGTACTAAATATCCTGTATGACTGAGAATGTGTTTCTGGGTAAAGTGCCTCTTAATTTCTGTGTAGAGTCATGTACTGGCTTCCTTTCTCCCTGTCCCTATAACTTGAGATATGATTGGTTAGAAGAAAAAAAAATTACAGCACAGGGCCCTCTAAACCTGCGCCAGCTACGCTGCCCATCTGAACTAAAACCCCCTACCCTTCCGGGACCATATCCCTCTATTCCCATCCTATTCGTGTATTTGTCAAGTTGTCCCTTAAAAGTCACTAATGTATCTGCTTCCACCATCTCCCCTGGCAGTAAGTTCCAGGCACCCACCATCCCTTGTGTCGAAACCTTGCTCATGCATCTCCTTTTAAACCTTGCCCTTCACACCTTAAAACTATGCCCCCTAGTAAGTGATTGTTCCACCCTGGGATAAAAGCTTCTGACTATCCACTCTACCCATGCCCCTCATAATCTTCTAAGCTTTTATCAGGTTGTCCCTCAACCTTTGTTCCAATGAAAACAAACAAAATTTTTCCAACCTCTCCTTATAGCTAATGCCCTCAATACCAGGCAACATCCTGGTAAACTTTTTCTGTACCCTCTCCAAACTCAATCAAGTTAAGGAGACACCATCTCCAAAACCACATTGCCTCCCGCTAATGCGTCCACTTATTTCCAAGTGGGAGTAAATCCTACGTTGAAGAATCCTCTCCAATAATTTCCCTATCACTGACATGAGGCTCACCAGCCTGTAATTACCTGGATTATCCTTGCTACCCTTAAACAAAGAAACAACACTGGCTATTCTCCAATCCTCAACGTCCCTCCTGTAGCGAGTGAGAATACAAAGATTTCTCAAGGCCCCAACAATCCTCTCTTGTCTCTCTTAGTATTCTGGGGTATCCCATCAGGTTCTGGGGACTTGTCTACCTTAATGTTTTCAAGACTCCCAATACCACCACTTTTCTGATCTCAACATGACCCAAACTACGTACACACCCTTCCCCAGACTCCTCCTCATCCACCAAGTCCTTCTCTTTGGTTAATACTGACGCAAAGTACTCATTTAATACCTTGTTCATTTCCTCTGACTCCAAGAATAGATTCCCTCTCCCTGGTTACCCTCTTGCTTTTTATATATGTATAAATAAAAATAGCTACACTTGCTTCTTGGTTTGTACTTCCCAGTCAAGTCTATGAAATCGTTTGATGTATAAATTGTCATAACTTCCTACTGTGTTTGTTGTTGACTTGACGAAACCTCTTGAAATCATAAATCCCCTGACTTCCCAGATATGAGAAGCCAGTTGGGGGGGACCATAATGTGTGAATTCCATTCACTATAAAATGTAGATAATGAAATAGCTATGGTCAATGTACAACCAAGATCACATAGGCAAGTTGTTCCTGAGCCCAGGTTTCAAGACCTCTTCAGACCAACTTGTTTACCAAAAACCTTTTAATTTCCTTGTTTGATACACCAGTCGAGACATGCTTTGTGTAGAGTGCATGTGAGTAGGAAGGCAGATGGAATGTTGGCATTTATTGTGAGGGGAATAGAGCGTAGAAGCAGTGAAATGTTGCTACAACAGTACAAGGCCTTAGTTACGTGACATCTGGGGACTGTGTACAGTTTTGGTCTCCTTAAAGGATATAATTGCATTTAAAGTGAAGGTTCACTCAACTAACTTCTGGGATGAAGGGATTATTTTATGAGGAAAAAATAAGCAGATATGGCCTATACCCATTGGAGTTCAGAAGAACGTGAGGTGATTTTATTGAAACATACAGGATCGTGAAGGGACTTGACAGGATGGATGCCGTGAGGTGTTTCCTTTTGTAGGGAGTCTAGAATTAGGAGATGCTAGCTTAAAAATTAGGGATTCCCATTTAAGAATGTAAATTTTTTTCTCTGAGGGCCATTAGACTGTGGAATTCTTTTCCGCAGAGAGCAGTGGCGGCTGGGTCACTGAATATATCCAAGGCTGAGTTAAACAGATTTTTGATCAACAAGGGAGTCGAGGGTTATCGGGGACAGACAAGGAAAGTGGAGTTGAGGCTGCAATCAGATCAGGTATGATCTTAGCAAATGGTGCAGCAGGCTGAAGAGGCTAAATGGCCTACTTGTGCCTACTTGAGGATGACTTGCTTCCACTTAAAAATGAATCCTCAGCTGACTGAGGAGTCCAATGCATGACCTACAGTCTCTGTCATAGGTGGGACAGGTGATGGTTGGAGGAGCGGGTGGCTGGGGTCCCTGGGATGCCACTTGCTTCAGCTGTCAACACTTGGTTTCAGTTTGCTCTTGGCAATGAAACTTGAGGTGTTCAGCTCTTTCTTGATTTTTTTTTCCTCCAATCAGGCAGTCTTGGGCCAGGAATTGCCGGTATTGTTGTGCTTTTTCAAGGAGGCTTTGAGGGTGTCCTTGAAGCACTTCCTCCGTTCTCTTGGGGTTCCCTCGCCATGTCGAAGCTCTAAGTAGAACACTTGTTTCAGGAGCTCATGTCAGGCATGCAGCTGATGTGACCTGCCCAGCAGAGGTGATTGAGCGTGATAACAAAGAACAAACAAAGAACAACCCAGCACGGGAAACAGGCCCTTCGGCCCAACAAGCCCACGCCGCTGCATCACCCTACACCTATTCTACCCTGCGTGTCTACGAATAGAACCCCTGACTTAGCCAGATTCAGGGGAGAATAGTGTCAATTTGGTAAAACCAATCAGCCTAAGAGCACATCTTTGGGGTGTGGGAGGAAACCGGAGCGCCCGGAGGAAACCCACGCATCCGCAGGGAGAATGCACAAACTCCCACAGACACAGGCCCAAATCCATGTATCTGCACAGCTAGCAGTGCTAGTCACCGAGCTGTTGCGGCGCCCTTCTACCGGTCCAGGATCAAGCGCACACACCGACACGAAGTACTAGGCCACTCCTGGAACCTCCAAGAGTAGCCCACGCACGACCCACCGTGTGCATGCCCCTCGTTTGACAACGAGGTGGACCTCCACCTGCGGAATAAAAAGACAAAAACTTTAATCACAAGCCTGCCTTTCTGGTCTCTCCCGAGGTTCTAACCCTTATTTAATACCCCTACCATAACCCTCCATCCTCGTTTCACTCATGTGCCTATCTAACTGAGCCTTAAACGAGTCCAACGTTCCCGCCTCCACCACCCTACTCGGTAGCGCGTTCCATACCCCCACAACTCTCTGCGTAAAGAACCTTCCTCTCATATCCAAATTATATCTCTCCCCCCTCACCCTTAAATCATGTCCTCTTGTATTTGTTACCAATCTAGGGAGCAGTCTCTCACTATTGACCCTGTCTATTCCCTTCAGTATCTTATATACCTCTATCACGTCCCCCCTCAATCTCCGTCTTTCCAAGGAGAACAGTCCCAGTTTCTCCAACCTTTCCTCATACCCCAGCCCCTCCATGCCAGGCAACATCCTGGTAAACCTCCTCTGCACCCTTTCCAGAGCCTCCACGTCCTTCCGGTAGTAAGGCGACCAGAACTGGACGCAGTACTCCAAATGCGGTCTAACCAACGTTCTATACAACTGAAGCATTAGACGGCAGCTTTTAAACTCTATCCCCCTTCCTATAAAGGCTAGCATTCCATAAGCCTTCCTGACAACATTCTCCACTTGTGTTGCAACCTTCATGGATTTGTGAACCTGCACTCCCAGGTCCCTCTGTGTTTCTATACTCCTAATTTGTCTACCTTTAATCACCATAGCTCCTCTCTACATTATTCCTTCCAAAATGCATCACCTCGCATTTGTCAGGATTAAATTCCATCTGCCACCTATCTGCCCACTGCACCAACCTATCTATATCCTGTTGTATCACCTCACAATCCACTTCGGTACCCGCCAACCCTGCCATCTTGGTGTCATCAGCAAACTTGCTGATCACACCACCTACGCTCTCTTCCAAGTCATTTATGTATACTACAAAGAGGAGAGGTCCCAGTACTGAGCCCTGCGGCACACCACTGGTCACTGGCCTCCAGCCGGACAAAGTCCCCTCCACTACTACCCTCTGTCTCCTATTACCCAGCCAGTTCTCAATCCACCTAGCTACCTGACCTCGTATCCCATGCGCCTTAACCTTTTCTACCAGCCTACCACGAGGGACTTTGTCAAACGCCTTACTGAAATCCATATAGATGACATCAACGGCTCTCCCATCGTCAACCGTTTTTGTCACCTCCTCAAAGAATTCCACCAGATTCGTAAGGCAAGACCTCCCTCTAACAAAGCCATGTTGCATATCCCTAATCAGACCGCAACGCTCCAGATGCTCATACATCCTACCCCTAAGTACTTTTTCCATTAATTTCCCTACCACCGATGTCAAACTCACTGGCCTATAATTTCCAGGGTTATCCCTGCTACCTTTTTTGAACAGCGGTACCACATTTGCTACCCTCCAGTCTTCTGGGACCTCACCTGTGTCCAAAGAAGAGACAAAGATTTACGCCAGAGGCCCAGCAATTTCATCTTTCACCTCCCTAAGCAGCCTGGGATAAATAGCATCAGGCCCCGGAGCTTTATCCGTCCTTACACTACCTGAAAGCCCTAGCACTTCCTCCTTCGTAATAGATATTTCCTGCAGCTGATCCTCAGCTCCCTCTAACAGACCGCACGATTCCGAACCCCCCTCCTTCGTGAATACCGACGCAAAGTATTCTTTCAGGAGCTCCCCCATTCCCTGCGACTCAATACATATCTCCCCACTTTTGTCCCTAAGAGGACCAATTTTCCCTCTAACTACTCTCTTGCTCCTAATATAGGAATAAAATGCCTTCGGATTTTCCTTAATCCTACCAGCCAAAGCCATTTCATGCCCTCTCTTCGCCCTTCTAATTCCCCTTTTTAGCTCCCTCCTACTCTCTCTATATTCCTCCAGCGCACTCTCTGTACCCAGTCGTTTCGACCTAACATACACCTCCCTCTTCTTCCTGACCAAGTCTTCAATACCCCCTGTAATCCACGGCTCTCTAATCCTACCTTTCCCATCCTTCCGCTTAACCGGAACATACCTCCCCTGCAACCATTTCATTTTGCCCTTAAAAGCCTCCCACTTGCCAGCCGTGGACTTGCCAGCTAACAGTCCCTCCCAATCAGTGTCCCGCAGCTCCCTCCTAATCATGCCATAGCTCACCTTTCCCCAGTTCAGCACACTCCCGTTCGGCCGGCACTCGTCCCTTTCCATTTTTATCCTAAAGTAGACGGACTTGTGGTCACTATTAGCCACATGTTCGCCTACCTCTACCTCTCCCACCTGCCCCGGCTCATTACCCAACACTAAATCCAGTATAGCCCCTCCCCTAGTCGGACTAGTTACATACTGCTCTAGAAACCCTTCCAAAACACATTTCACAAACTCCTCTCCCTCCGTACCCCCAGCTCTAGGCCCCCTCCAATTCACTCCAGGAAGATTAAAGTCCCCCACTACAACCACCCTATTCTTCCTGCACCTATCCAAAATGCCTCTGCAAATGCCTTCCTCCACTGACCTCGGGCTGTTGTTTAATTCTGAGGATGTTGGTGCACCTATGCTGCCAATGCATTTTCAGCATCATGGGGAGGCAGTGCTAGTGGTGCTGCTTTCAGGGTTCGAGGTGCCTACTGTACGTAATCCATATCTCTGAGCAATATCAGAAGGTGAATATCGCTGCTGCTTTTGTAGACCATGAGCTTAGTGCTTGGATTGCAATCCTGGTCTTCAAACCCTCTCTTCCGCAGGTGACTGAACGCTATGCTGGCAAACTGAAGGCATTGTTGAATCTCATTGATGTCTATCCTTGTTGATAGTAAGCTCCTACAGTATGGAAAGTGGTTCACGTTGTTCAGACTCTGTTGTGGATTTTGATAACTGGAAGACAGTGCAGTGTGATGAGGGCAGATTGGTAGAGAACCTTTATATAACAATTAGTTTGTAGCAGTACTGTGCTTTTGTATGCCTTGGTGAAGTTGTTAATGATGGCTTGTGTGTGTGCAGATGTAAGCGTCATCTGCGTTCTGTAGTTCAATGGGGTAACCATGGATTTGGCCTGCACGTTGAACAGATTCTCCATTCTAGTGGAGAGCTTGCTGTGGTGGAGATGGAGCATTGTAACAAGGAAGATCAAAAAGAGGGTCTGTATGATGACACAGCCCTGCTTAATCCCAGTTTGAATGCGAGTTGGCTCTCTGGTGGATAGTCCAGCGCCAGCATCTCCACATCTCTGGTGGATCCATTAGTCTGGATCACAGCTTGCATGTCATCGTGAAACAGGAAGAGGATGTTAACAATTTTTGAGGGCAGCCACAATCCATAATCCATTATCCATAATCCTTTGAGGTTGACAATGTCAAAAGTTAACAAAGGCCTGTCTCCTTGACGCTACTCTGTCATGTTGAAGTGCTTTGGGATTCCATCTGGTCCAGATGCCTTGTGCAAAGGTTGATGCTGTTCCCTGCATTTTTCTTGTAGTTGCTACGTGGTGAGGATCTTATCCGTTGTGCACCTTATTGGGCAGAATCTACATTAGAACTCTGGGAGGAGTCTTCAGCCATGGGGATGTGATGAATAAGGGGGACTCTTGAGATGAACGTCTATGTGGCTGACAACAAGAGAATTATTCTGTAGTTACTGCAGTCAGCGCCCGCAAGAGGACTTCCAAGACCACCTCAACAGAGACTTCAACACAAGACCCACAGCATGCAACTCGCCACCAACTAGGCACGAAGTTGAACATGCCATCTGACAGCTAAACAAGAACAAAGTATCCAGAGCAGGTGGAATCCCTGTCAAAGCACTAAAACATGGTCAAGAAGTACTATTGGTGTGTATATGACCTCATTCCCTTAGTTTGAACAAGGACAACACGTCAAGAGGTCTCCAGACTGTAATCACAACCATCTTGAAAAAGAATGAGGTGGCTATTATACACCAGCGACCAGACTGGCAAGACGGTCTAAAATGATTGGAGACTAGATTTTGCTGTATGGGTCTAGGTCGTACAGCAGACTCTTCCTTTCTCTTTTCGACAGGACCTCTGTCCCTAGTATACGTAAAGTGCAGTGGCAGATTGATGAGTCTGGCACTGGCCTTTCACCGTTAATGTCTGGGTTGCTCTTGTGTAATGACTACCTTGTTCATTAAAGGAATTATCCTGGGATGACATTGGTTCATCATGCCTTCTACTTGAGTTTATGAGGACTTGAGGTTGTTAAATAAATAATCTAGCTTTGAGTATTTCTTACATTCTTGACTGTGTTGCCATATTAATTTGTCTGGCACCTTGATAAATCTATCCATTAAATTAGATGACATAAACCCTTGTAACCCATTTTCTTTTCTGAGGTTTCAAATATTTAACTCAATGAACAGTTTATGAACTAAGCAGCTATTTCCTTAAACTTCTATGAATAGTATATTTTACAACAGCATAGTTGACACTGTCCCCAGGATCAGTATTTGAAAACAATAGAAGTGCTTCACCCTGAAGTAATGCTACAAGATGATCCACCAGCCTATCTCTGTACACCTTCCCGTGCTAAGCTCCCATCTCAAATACTTAAAATCCAGCAAATCAGAGGCCAGGCTCATTTGTCAGTGTTTCTCTGCCAGTTCAAGAGCATGATTTTGTGCTGAAGAAACTATTTTCTTCTTGTCCTCAAATTTTGACATTCTTTTTGACTCCGTACTTTGCCTTTCTCCTTTTCTTGCTTATGTCATTCTTGTTTGCTTCCTTGGGTTCCCCCATATTTCACTGCAGCCAAACAAGCTAATTCAGTTATTCTGTCTGGAATCTTTGATTTTGTTGCTATCAATTATCATTCACTGTTCATTAATGTATAGTTTATTTAAAACTTTAAGGTTTTTTAATTGCTTATTGTCAATGAGGGCAGTTATTTCAACATTAAAATGCAGGCTTGACCAGCATTCTAATGATAGTGATGTTTTCAGAAATGCTGTTTGTCAGAAACTCAGTAAAAAGTCTCACATCACCAGGTTAAAATCCAACAGGTTTATCTGGAATCTCAAGCTTTCAGAGTGCTGCTCCTTCATCAGGTGAATGGGGAAGTAGGTTTCACAAACGTGGCACATACTGACAAAGACACAATGCAATCATTACCTTACAATTGTGTCTTCGTCTCTATATGCCGTATTTGTGAAACCTATCTCTCCTCTCACCTGGTGAAGGAGCAGCACTCCGAAAGCTTGTGATTCCAAATAAGCCTGTTGGATTTTAACCTAGTGTTGTGAGACTTCTTAGTGTGCCCCCCCAGTCCAATTCCAACATCTCCACATCTTGTCAGAAACTGTTCTGGTTGGAGAGGCAGAACTTTTTATTATGATTGCATTGACTTCCTCATAGAGAACTGGATCAATCATTATTATTTCCAACTTTAGGAATCGATCATATTTCCTGAGTATAAATTTGCTCTGCAGACAACTATGCCAGCGTTTGTTTTTTTTTAGGCAGTGGCTATCAGTTACTACTTTCAAGCAACAAAGAACTGTGCAGGATGTTATAATGACCTGACAAATACAAGGGCACCTCTTGCCAGAGTACTTGTTAGTAATAGTTGTGTCCCTTCAGTTATGGTGGTTGCAGATTCCACCTAAGATTGATGTAGCTTTTGTACATGACATAAGTTGGCCTTAAATTGGGTATTGATGGTGACAACAATGTTTGTCTCCAGTGTCATGCTTGGAAGTACATCATAGAATCCATAGAATCACTACAGTGTGGAAGGAGGCCATTCAGCCCATTGAGCCTGCACCAACAACAATTCCACCCAGACACTCTCTCCCTGTAACCCCATGTATTTACTGCTAGTCCCCTCATACTAAGGGGTAATTTAACATGGACAACCAACCTATCCCACACATCTTAGGAGTGTGGAAGGAAACTGGAGCACCCGGAGGAAACCCATGCAGACCCAAGGAGAACATGCAGATTCCACACAGTCACCTGAGGCCAGAATTGAAGCTGGGTCCTTGGTGTTGAGAGGTAACAGTGCTAATTATTGTATCACTATGCCTTCAACTGATCCTTTCTATCAAGTTAACTAATACAGTTGTGCCTGAAACACTTATTCAACAGTATGTTTGGCCTTGATTTCTGCTTGTTGGCGAATGGTTTGGTAATATATTTAGCCCGTTTCTGTGCTGTACATTCTATTTGGGCCCAGATGATCCTTGCGAGTCTTTTCACACTTTACTTCATCTTGCCCCATCAGTCTTAATCACGTTTTCTTTCTCTCTTGGTTTGTCTAGCAAACGTGTTAATGTATCTTTTCTATTTGTTTCATCTACTCAGACTAACTATTTCCATATTCTAACCACACTCTGCTATTGAAGATTTTTCTGAATTTTCCATTGGATTTACGAGCGACTGTCTTATAGTTATGAACTATTTTTGTCTCCCTACAAGAAACATCTGCTTTATGTCTACCCTATTAAATCTTTTCATAATTGTTACAACCTCTACCAGGTCATTATCACTTTTTCTTTTCAAGTGAACAGAGCCTCAGCCTGTTCATTTCTGATGAGTATAACTCAGTTATTTTATTGCCTGTCATATATATTCTTTTACTGCAGATACCTCTCATGAGGAAATTGCCAGCTTGTTGGCACTGTCAAATAAGCTGGCATGTCAACAAGTTCAAGTTGTGTAACTCGTACTTAGATTCTTTCAGTCGTGATGGAGAGGCTGTGTGTTTCCTGATCAGGGCTTATTGAATGGAAGATGGTCTGACCACATTAATTTCACTTTTTGAAAAAAAAATTCTGAAGCTTTTTTTTTTACAATCTCCCCTTTTCCCCCAAAATGATCATTTGCACTTGGTGCAGAAGCTTCAGTTTCAGTCAGCAAGATGATACAAGCCTACAGACAATGCCATGCTTCTTGCATCTCAGAGATACAGGACGTTAAGGAGTAGATTGACCGTAACTGATTGTCACGACCAATAATATGCATTGTGCAAGCGAACAGAGTTTCTATTTTACAGATACGTTTTAGCTAAATAAGGAACATGGACTAGATTTTAATTTTTTATTCTCACTATATGGACTGCTGACCAGGAATGAGCAATGTCTTTGCAGGAATGTCTACCTCTAAGTGGCCGGATTCTGCCAGAATGCTGTGGTTGGTTTTGTGGTGCTCTCACCACTTTCTTCGTTCTAAAGGAGTAATTGCTGTCAGCTTCACATTGTCTCATTGACAAAATTACAATGGCCAAGCTTGCTGCCAGTTAATCCTGTATAGGACTTGTGCCAAAAATGCAAAATTTTGTTTGTGAGGTAAAGCTTGCAATTACTAACTGAAGTCTTTTTGGCTTGCTTCTACTTTTTTTTCCCCATATTCAAGCCTCCTTCAGTCTGCAAAATTCCCTGTTTGCGAGGTTAGCCAGATTATCCATGTGATTTAGACCAATGTCGAACCTGCATTCTCCCACATCATAATGCCTCACTCCAAGAATAAAAATGAATCATATTGTCCTTGAAAAGCATCATTTGTAATGAGCTGGCTGTACAATTCAAAAATTGTGAATGAGAAGGCGGCTCTTAAGTACTCGTGAGTGTATTCCCTTAGACTCATCAAATGCTATATTGTATAGCAAAGAGCTTGGAAGATGATCTTGAAGGGAAAGAAAGTATCTCTTATTACTAGTAAAAACCTAAATGGAAAATTTGAGTTCAGAGACTACTTGATCAGTATACTCATGTTCCATAATTAAACTATTTTAATTAATTCCTCTTCAGATTGAGAGCATTTTAAAGGTGAAGTGGATTAAATGCCACTTTGCTTCATTTCTGGATTTTAATTGCTGAATTGATCAACTTAGTTTTTTTTAAAAATGTTTTTAAAATTGGGATTGAATTTTTTTTTACTCAAATATGTTCTTTGCATTAGTTCCGTACATGAACAAAATATCAAAAGGCTTTAGAAATGCTCTTCCCTTTTCTGAAATGGTGGACAGTTTGACTTTAAATTGTCTTACCTACTTGGTAGTGCTTTAATGCTACTTCAGACTTGAGAGAAGCTGCACCAGTTGTCAGCTCTGCTTCCATCAGGGCACGTGGCCCAGTGATCTTAATTGCATATAGATGCAATTTGCTTTTCCATCAGATAATGTGTGTTGATATGCTTTGAGAATATCACTTTGTCCTAACATTTAGTGTCTCTATCAGGTCCCACAGGTGCCCAGACAGGCAGGACCTGCTGCTTACACAACACATGAACTAAACAAGGGTCATCCAAACCTCCCTGCAACGCCGCCAGGCCATGCCTCTTCACCAGGCCTCTCACAGGTAACAAGCAAAAAGTAGAGAGATTTTTCCTTTTTGGGGAGGGTGGAGTGGAAGAATAGGGAAAGACCTGAGCCTAGAGATATCCAATTCAAATATTTCACGGCTGCAATTTTTCATGAAAAGTCCATCCAGTGATTCTTGAATGTAAGCAAAATAGCTGTAAGGTTGGCTTTAAATTGGAGATATTGGTGTGCAGTTCAAGTTGTGGTGGATGTTAATACTGTGGAACATCTGTATAATTGGTTTGAAGTTATTTAAGACTTGTAATTCATCGACAAAACAAAGACTTCTGTTCCAAAATACATAGTTGGATCCGAAAAAAACCATCAAATACAAAACTCTTTGACACTTAGAGTTGCTGAAAAAAGAGGCATGTTGTCAAAACCTTTTGCCTTGCACTCGTCAGGGCAGATTTGCAAGAATCTCAAAGGAAATAACAATCTGTACTGTCTAAACCCTTTCTGAAGGGTTACTGACTACTCTACTGTAAACCCACTTTTCACTGATGAATATACACTTTGGATTCCTACAGTTCCATGTACCATAAGGTTGGGCTTTATCAGCACAAATGCCACCTGAGCCTGTGGATCATGGCTACCCTGATCAGATCGTTGCTTACTATATTTTGCACAAACTCATGACTGGGACCTAAGTTGCCACTTTCAGTCCTGAAAAGTGCCCAGTCGACTTCAAATAATTTGTCTCAAAAATTTAAATGAATGAAGCTAGCCATTTCGCACTCTTTCTATGTAGCAGCAATGTGAATAGTATTTTCCACTAATAGGATTCTGCCATCAAGCCAAAAAGAAGTTCTGCCTACCATACAGATAATTAATGTGGTACCTGAATTTCAGTGCCTGTGATGGTGCAAGGTATGTAGGCCATAAATTTCAGTGGCTGGATTTGCAGCAGACGAATTACTGACTGTCCCCAACCAACTCCTGCTTGCAAAACACAGAATATAGTTCTGTAGTAGGTTCATATGGATTATAAACGTTAGCTGTGTTTCTCTCTCCACAGATGCTGCCAAACCTGCTGAGTTTATCCAGCATTTTGCTTTTATCAGAATATAGTGTCCAACATAATTCTGCTATTGGGCAGCACTTAATATACAATCCTGATTGTGCCAAGAGTTACACTGTCAGGTTTGCTGTGTGGTTCAAGTACATGTGCTAGAAGGTACACATACTTGAACCCTGGATGCCGTTCCATACAAACTTAATGAACAAGTCCACGCGCTGAACATTTTTCAACTAAATAAAAGGTGGGGGACAGCAATTCCCTGGTTCATTCCCCATGGTGATGCTTTTCCAATCAAACTCCTTGCCAACCAATCAGTACCCTTTTCTCATGCAGTGTATATGTTATTCCAACACAACATTGAGCTTTGTTAATCAAGGATAGTTTAATGGCTGCTGAAAGGCATTTCGAGGGGGCTCTGCCTACTGAGGTAATATGGGCTGAAGTTAGAAATAGGAAAGAATCGGTCACGTTGTTAGGAGTTTCCTATAGACCCCCAAATAATAGAGATGTGGAGGAGGAAATGGCAAAGCAGATTATGGATAGGTGTGGAGGTCACAGGGAAGTTATCATGGATGACTTTAACTTGCGAAATGTTGATTGGAACCTTTGAAGGTCGAATAGTTCGGATGGGGCACTTTTTGTACAGTGTGTGCAGGAGGGTTTCCTGACACAATATGTGGATGCTGACAAGAAGTGGGGCCACATTGGACTTGGTACTGGGTAATGAACTGGGCCAAGTGTTGGATTTGTTTGTGGGAGAGCACTATAGAGATAGTGACCACAATTCGGTGTCCTTCATTATTGCAATGAAGAGGGATAGGGTCACACGGCAGGGCAAGGTTTATAATTTGGGTAGGGGTGATTGTGATGCGATTAAGCAAGAATTAGGGAGCATAAGGTGGGAACAGAAACTGTCAGGCATGAGCACAAACAAAACATGGAGCTTGTTCAAGAAATAAATATTGGGTGTCCTTGATAGGTATGTCCATATCAGGCAGGGAGAAAATGGCCGACTTAGGGAACCATGGCTCAGAAAGGAGGTTGAATGTCTTGTCAAGAGGAAAAGGGAAGCATACGTAAGGATGAAAAAACAAGGTTCAGTTGGGTCACTTGAGGGTTACAAGGTAGCTGGGAATGAGTTTTGAAAAAGGGCTTAGGAGAGCCAGGAGAGGGCATAAGGAGTTCTTGGTTGGTCAGATAAAGGAAAACCTCAAGGCTTTTTACTCATGTGAGGAATAACAGAATGACTGGGGTGAGGTTAGGGTCGGTCAAAGATACTAGTGAGAACTTGTGCATGGAGTCAGAAGGGATAGGTGAGGCGTTGAATGAATACTTCTCTCCAGTGTTCACTAAGGAGAGGGGCTGTGTTTTTGAGGATGAGAGTCTGATAGAAGCTGATAGGATGGAGGAGGTAGATCTTCTGAGGGAAGATGTAGTAGCAATTTCAAAAAACCTGAGGGTCGATAAGTCCCCTGGGCCAGATGGGATATATCCTAGGATACTTTGGGAGGCAAGGGATGAGATTGTGGAGCCTTTAGCTTAGATCTTTGGGTCCTCACTGTCCATGGGGATTGTGCCAGAGGACTGGAGAATAGCAAATGTTGTTCCTTCCTTCAAGAAAGGAAATAGGAATGACCCTGGTAATTATAGGCCAGTTAATCTTATTTTGATGGTTGGTAAGTTAATGAAAAGGGTCCTGAGGGATAGGATTTATGACGAGTTGGAAAGATGCACTTAATCTGGGATAGTCAGCATGATTTCATGAGGGGTAAGTCCCACCTCTCAAACTTGATTGAATTCTTTGAGGAGGTAACTAAGTGTAAGATGAAGGTAGAGCAGTTGATGTCATGTGCATCAGTGTCAGATTTTAGTAAGGCGTTTGATAACCTTCCCCATGGTAGGCCATGAAGACAGAGGGTGATGGTGGATGGAAAATTTTCAGACTGGAAGCCAGTTACCAGTGGTGTACCATAGGGATCGGTGCTGGGTCCTCTGCTATTGTGATTTTTATCAATGACTTCGAAGAGGGCACTGAAGGGTGGGTTAGTAAATTTGCTGATGACACCAAGATTAGTGGAGTAGTGGATGAGGTGGAGGGCTCTTGTAGGCTACAAAGAGACATTGATAGGATGCAGAGCTGGGCCAAAAAGTGGCAGATGGAGTTTAACCCTGATAAGTGCAAGGTGATTCATTTTGATAGGACAAACTTGAATGAGGATTACAGGATCAACGGCAGGGTTCTGACGAATGTGGAGAAACAGAGCGATCTTGGGGTTCATATCCACAGATCTCTGAAGATTGCCACTCAAGTGGTTAGAACCATGAAGAAGTCTTATAGCGTGTTAGCGTTTATTAACAGGGGGTTTGAGTTTAAGAATTGTGGGGTTATGTTGTAACTATACAGGACCTTGGTGAGCCCACATTTGGAATGTTGTGTGCAGTTCTGGTCACCTCACTATAAGAAGGATGTGGATGCATTGGAGAGAGTACAGGGGAGATTTACCAGGATGCTGCCTGGTTTGGAGGGTAGGTCTTATGAGGAAAGGTTGAGGGAGTTGGGGCTTTTCTCTTTAGAGCAGAGGAGGATAAGAGGCGACTTAATAGAGGTTTATAACATGGAGGGGGATAGACAGAGTGGACATGCAGAGACTATTTCTTCGAGTGAATGTAGCTGTTACTGGGGGGCATAACTATAAGGTTCACGGTGGGAGATATAGGAGGATGTCCAAAGTAGATTCTTTACTCAGTGGTTGGGGTGTGGAATGCACTGCTTGCTGTGATAGTGGAGTTGGATACTTTAGGAACTTTCAAACGGTTATTGGATAGGCACATGGAACGTACCAGCATGATAGAGAGTGGTATAGCTTGATCTTGGGTTTGGACATAGCTTGGCACAACATTGAGGGCCGAAGGGCCTGTACCGTGCCGTACTGTTCTATGTTAACAAAACAAAATGCTGGAAAATCAGAACAGGTCTTCTGTGGAGAGAGAATAGAGCTAACGTTTTGAATCCAGATGGCCCTTCATAAGAGCTGAAAGAGAATAGAGCTATTGTTTCACGTCTGACTGACCCTTCGTCAGATCTGTCAGACCTACTGAAGTTCTCCAGGATTTTCTGTTGTTTCAGATTCCAGGGCGGCACAGCGGCTAACACTGCGGCCTCACAGTGCCATGGATCTGGGTTCGGTTCTGGCCTTGGGTCAGTTTTTGTGTGGAGTTTGCACGTTCTCACCATGTCTGCATGGGTTTCCTCCAGGTGCTCCGGTTTCCTCTGACAGGCCAAAGATGTGCAGATTAGGTGCATTGGCCATGCTAAATTCCCCTTTGTGTCCCAAGATGAGTAGGTTAAACGGGTTAGTGGGATTATGGGGATAGGATGCAGGAAAGGTCCTGGGTAAGTAACTCTGTCTGAGGGAGACGAAGGGGCTAACCCCGAAAGCTTGTGAGTATATTATCAAATAAATAGGTTGGACTAAAACCTGGTGTTGTCAGACTTTTTACTGAGGGAGTCAGGGGCAGACTCGATGGGCCAAATGGTCACGACTGCACTGTAGCGATTCTATTCTATCCGCAGTAATTTTCTTTCATCTATATCGTTGTTCCCTTTGAGATTTGGTATTCTTGTGCAGGTCAAGATGGATTGACAACAGACGAAAAACTTCGACGGTAGTTTCTTTTTCAGCAGTCCTCTGGTTCTGTATAACCAAGCAACTGTTTATAATGTGTGTGTGTAGTGTATGTGGTGTGCGTAGTCTCACATTGTCTTCCACCCTTTAGAAGTAAAGTCAATTTGAAAATGAATTATGACTTGAAGGATGTATAGTGAACTTGCCTGATAAAGGCAACTAAAGGTCTCCTTATTCTCATTTAACTTAGTCTGTAGGTAATGTCAAAATTGCACATTCATCCTTCTCGTGGCGTGATTTTTAAATAAACACTCCAAGATTTCTACACTTTATTGCTTGCTGGTGTAGAACTTGGGTTATCATACTGTCAGATGTTTGCAGCCTTCTTATTGGGGCAAACTTGGCTTAAATCCTCCTGACAATTTGACTGCTGTAATTGTGGCTTTTTGGAATTTATTTGAATTGCGCGTTCACTATTTTGTTGATTTGAACTGCCAGCAGGGTGGACAACTTGTTGCCAGCATTCTTCTTCAGCTACTTTTAGGCAATTTGCAAAGTAGATAGTGAGGATTCTCACACTTTCACTGAAGAATTGCTGGGCATGAGTTCAATGTTGGCTCAATTGTTTCAAAACTTTTACAGGAAATTGCAATTATGGATTGAAGGAGTTGTTTTTCATGACAATTACTGCATAGATTTGCTATGGAAAGTGCAATGGGAATGAGCTGCACAAGGGACAGGGATACCCCACATTTAGATAACAAATGTCATTTTTTGTGCAAAGATTTGGATATGTGATGAGGAGTATTTTGTTGAAATGTTTGTAAACCATGTTTTAAATAGTCTATTTCCATAGTTTATCACAATCTTAATGTTGCAAAGACGTTGCAACATGATTGCAGGTGTCAGTAGCTGCTTCTCAAGTCAACTTGGTACTAAATGATCTTGAACACTTGTCTAGTGTAGTTCTTGAACAGTTCAACATAATGTCTTTGCAAACTATCTTTATAAAGTAGACCATGGCATCGACTGCAACTAGGGCACTTGACCAAGTCATTGAACCAAAAAGTTGATTTATTACTTAGAAAAGTTGTTGAATTTGAAAAAGGGTAATCAAGATCGGAAATAAATGAGGTTGACTTGATTTGTCTTTTTACAAAATTGTTGCTGAAGGTAGTGATAATTTGGTTCATCGTGTCTGCACCAGCTCCCTGAATGTACCATTTCTCTGGCTTCTCTCTATTACCCTGCATATTCTTCCTTTTCAGTTAACAATCTAATTCCCCTTTGAATGCCTTACTTGAATTTTCTTTTTCACTGAACTCTCGGGCACTGCATCCCAGATACTAACTATTGGAAACATTTTTCCTCATGTTTCTTTGTTTTTTTTATTAATTAGTTTAAATCTAGCCTTTCGTTCTCAAGTGGGAATAATATCTTCCCATTTACTCTACCCAGACCCCTCAGAATTTCGATACCTAAATCTTCTCGCAGTCCTCTTTTATCCAATATAAAGAGTTCTGCCGTGTCCAGTCGATCTTTGAAACTGAAGCTTGTCGTCTCTGGAACCATTGTTGTGATTTTTTTTCTGCACTCTCCAATGCCTTTAGTCTTCCTAAAGTGCAGCGTTCATCATAATCTCCTTGCTCTTGTACTCCATGCTCCTATTAAAGTTGAGGATGCTTTAAACCACTCTCTAAATCTGACATGCTACCTTTAGTGACTTATGCAAATGAACATCCTACTATGTGGTTCCCCTTTGGAGTTGTACCTTTGCTTTATATTGTCCGTCCAAGTTCTTCGTAGCAAAATGAATCACTTTATATTTCTGTGCATTGAATGTCATCTGCCACATGTCTGCCATTGCCATCTACTTGTCTATGTGCTTTTGAAGTTCTGCGTTATCGTCTTCGTCATTTTCAACACTTGCAAATTTTGTATCATTGGCACAATTTGAAATTGTGCCCTGTACACCAAGACATTAACATATATCAAGAGCAGTCAGGGTCCCACCACAGACCCTCAGAGAACTTTAGCTACCATGAATATTTGATATTTTTAGTTCCTATACGTGCTTTGTTTTAAGCAAGCCAAACTGTTTGCAAACAGCTTTCCAAATTACACAATGCAAAATTGCAATAGGGACATCACAGTGGCACAGTGCACTGCTGCCTCACAGCGTCAGGGACCCGGGTTCAATTCCAGCTTCGGGTGAGTGTGAAGTTTGTATGCTCTCCCTGTGTCTGCATGGGTTTCCTCTGGGTGCTCCAGCTTCCTCCCTCAGCTCAAAAGATGCGCGGGTAGCTTGAATGACCATAATAAATCAACCCTATTTTGAGGGATTAGCAGGGTAAATATATGGGGTTGCAGGAATAGGGCCTGGGTGGGATTGTGGTTGGTGCAGACTCAATGGGCCAAATGGCTGCCTTCTGCATTGTAGGGATCCTATGATGACGGCTAATTTCAGTTGTCAGAGTATTCCTCTGTGGACACAAAAATTGGCCCCTCTTAACTGTACTCATGGGGCTAGTTCACTAAACAGACAATTTTGATAGAGTTTTGTCTTTTCAGGTCTTGTTGTTGATGTGCCATGGTACAGAAGTGCATTAATTTGAGTGTGTGTTCTCATGTTGTGAGGTGCGGAAAATCTAATTGGGCTGTAGTGGACAAAACATCTATTTGATGTTGCTTTCCAATAATTTGTGCAATTTTCACATTAATACTTGAAAATGAGTAAGTGAAAGAATTTCAATTGAACTATCACTTCTAACTGAATAGTGCCTGAAGTGCTGAATCCTAATAAGACTTCTATTTCATACTGTGTCTAGTATTATTAAAATAAAATTAATTAGTCAGGCAAACAAAACCTTTGAAAGGAAACCTACTGTGACATCAGCGTGTAATGATGTGGAGATGCTGGTGTTAGACTGGAGGCCATATCAGTGTGTAAAGCAGAGATTCAGCTTTTTGCTTTGGTGCACCCCCTGCCCAACCCCAATACAATTCCATTTTAAACATTCCATAAATCCACTGTGCCGTAAGTACGTTCCTGTATGAAACTTACACAATTAAATTTATATTCTACTGACATTTAATCTGAAACTTGGTTTTGAACATCCTTGATGTGTCTTTGACTAAGACATGCATATGTGCCTGTCAGTGCTTATCCTGGCTTGGTATTTTCATTGAAGTCCAACTTTGGTTTTCTTGAACGTTTTGATGAACAAGTAGCCTACGCAGACCAAACCTTGAACAAATGAGGTGTTTTAGAAATGCTTGTGGATCCGTCAGTTTGAATGGCAGTCGCTATCACATAGCTTGTCACTGTGCTGTAGGACTGTCTTTTAGTTTTAAACAAGTTCTTTGGACATTATAATTTGATATCTATTTTCTCTAGTTTCTTGGCTTTCTGCTCTCTGAATGCTTCCCATATTATTTCAATGGCACACATCATTATCAGATTCCAGCAATTGTATATATTTATGTTTGCATTTGTAGTGTTCTGTGTCACTTAGTAGGATAAGACTGTGAGCTTTTTTTAAAATATGTGGTAGTTGAGCATTTCATTACTGTGGTAGTACTGCCCAGTTCCTTAACCTGCTGCATAAAATAATACCTATCCTTACACGTATTTCATGCTTAGTTATTCAATGCCCCTAACTTGTGGAGCTGGCGGGTTAAAAGGTTGATTGGACAGTACTTGTGCACAATTTACACAATAGTTTGAGGTATATTACCATTTCCATTAGAAGTAAACACGGAGTAGGTTAATGTAATTTTGTTTTTTTGCTAGCATCTCCACCTCTTGGTAGACTTAAGTCTTTATGATTAAACTTGAAGAAGGAAGTTCTCTGTCATCACTTTGTAGGTTTTGTAGCTTTGAAACTGATGGATGCATTAAATGCTTACAATAATTGATTTAACCCAAAATAGTACAATGATTTTTCCTGTTCTTTGTAATTTATTTTGCTCCTGCTGGAATCATTCCCATAGCATCTTGTGTAAAGAATTTTAAGTCCTAAATTTATGCCCATCTGTTGCCCATGGTCTGCTCCACTCCAGCCACCATTTACTTGCAGGCTTGTTGCACGGACTGTCTGTGGCACTGGGATAAGAACATAAGAAATAGGAGCAGGAGTAGGCCATCTAGCCCTTCGAGCCTGTCCTGCCATTCAATAAGATCATGGCTGATCTGTCGCTGCTCAGTTCCACTTTCCCGCCCTCTCCCCATAACCCTTAATCCCCTCTCTTATCAAAAACCCATCAACCCGCGTCTTAAAAATGTTTAGCGAGGCAGCCTCCACCACTTCAACGGGCAGAGAATTCCAGAGATTCACCACCCTTTGAGTGAAGAAGTTCCTCCTCAACTCCGTTCTAAACCGCCCCCCTTTTATCTTGAGGCTGTGCCCCCTAGTCCTACTGTCCTTTCTGAGCGGGAAGAGTCTCTCCACCTCTATCCTATCCATCCCATTCATCATCTTAAACGTCTCAATGAGATCTCCCCTCATTCTTCTAAACTCTAACGAGTACAAGCCTAGTTTATTCAGCCTCTCCTCATAGCTCAACCCCTTCAACTCCGGTATCAGCCTAGTAAACCTCCTCTGCACTCCCTCCAAGGCCAAAATATCCTTGCGTAAGTACGGCGCCCAAAACTGCACACAGTACTCCAGCTGTGGCCTCACCAATGCCCTATACAGCCGCAGCAAGACCTCCCTACTTTTATATTCAATCCCCCTCGCTATGAAGGCCAGCATCCCATTAGCCTTCCTGACCACCTGCTGCACCTGCAGGCTGGGTTTTTGCGACTCATGCACAAGGACCCCGAGGTCCCTCTGCACCGTCGCCTGCTGCAGTTTTTCACCACGTAAGTAATAATCCTTCCTACCAAAGTGGACCACCTCGCACTTGCCAACATTAAATTCCATTTGCCAGTTCCTGGCCCATTCGCCCAGCCTATCTAGATCCTTCTGCAGACTCTCCACACCCTCTGCGCAATTTGCCGTTCCACCAATCTTGGTGTCATCAGCAAATTTCGACACCATACGCTCAGTTCCCTCCTCCAGACCATCTATATAAATGGTAAATAGCTGAGGCCCCAGCACCGACCCCTGGGGCACTCCACTAGTCACCAACCGCCAATCCGAATAGCACCCATTGACCCCCACTCTCTGCCTCCTATTTGACAACCAATCCTCTATCCACGCTAACACCCTACCCCCAACTCCATGTCCCCTGACCTTCTGCAACAACCTCTTGTGAGGTACCTTGTCAAACGCCTTCTGAAAATCGAGAACGACCACATCCACCGGCTCTCGTCTATCCACCGCCCTAGACACATCCTCATAGAACTCCAGTAAATTTGTCAGACACGACTTCCCCTTAACGAAACCGTGCTGTGTCTGCTCTATCAAGCAATTCCCCTCAAGATGCTTCGCTATTTCCTCCTTGATGACGGATTCTAACATTTTACCTACAACAGACGTTAAACTAATCGGCCTATTATTCCCTGCCTTTTGCCTGGCACCCTTCTTAAACAACGGCGTAACATTAGCCGTTTTCCAACCTTCCGGCACTTCCCCGGAATCCAGCGACGTTTGGAAAATAAAAACTTATGCTCTCCATTTCGGAAACAAAACTGCTGCCTTGCTTCAATATCAAATCTCAACATAGTGAAAGGCAGTGATTTGAATTAATGGCACCAATAATGGTGGCAGTGGCATAACAGCACAAGAAAGAAAGGGAGATATAAATGGGACCCTACATGACTTTACTCACTCAACCTCACTGCTGTAAATTCTCTTCCCTTTTTTCAGACCCTTTCACAAATAGCTGGTGATGGAATGTCAAAGAATGCATGGCTGGACCCAGGTCTACTCATCATTAGAGAAACACATGTCTCTAAATATAAAGTTGACGGTGCTCTCTCGACTTTTGGCATGTCTCAAGGTTTGAGATAGCAACTATTTCAGTAACTTAAATTGAGGACATTGAGATAGATCTCAATCCCAATTATGGCCAGACTGTAGACCTGAAGACTTAAGTCTCTCTCATCCCACCATCCCCACTGTCCAATCTGCTCCATTTCAAGGCCAAATGACATGCACAATTTCTCTCATTGACATCAATTCCAACCCACCTCAAACACCAGTTTAATCGGGCTGAATTTTTTTTCAAATGCATGAGTGGCTTTCAAATTACATGAGGTAGTTCCGCACAAGGGTTAACAGGAAAATTCTTGCTTTCTTGGGCCGTACTCCCCACCCTCATCTTAGGTTCCACCTCCTAACAGAGGACCAATAATTCCAACTATTTTATTTAATAATAAAACTGGTGTGGGATTTATGATTGTGGAAGTGTTTATTTATTTAAAAAAAACTTGTATTGCTGTAAAGTCAATGATATACAAACGTACTTGTGTGACATGAAAATGATTTCCAGTAGTAAGAATTTAGAAATAACTATATACACCTGGTGAAGCCCTTGAAATCTTCTGGTAGAGTTTAAGACTGGGAACCCCAGTTGAGAACCACTTGGATTGAGTGTCAACTATTGTTATCATTCTTCAGTGGCCTGCTTAGTCAATATCTTGAACCAAAAAAGCAATAGGGCCTGGCCAGAAGTGCTCAGCTGAGAGAACATTAATGATAAAAAGCAAAAAATAATTTAAAGACTGTTGCCAATCTGCTTTTTCTGGAATATTGGCATTGAAAGTAGCAGACTAAACCATTGTTTTCAGTTTAGATTGATTAAAATGGCCTATTGGTTTGAAGAAGGGATTGTAGTATCATAGATATGATTGAAGCATCGGTAATCCCTTAAACTTTTCAACCAGTGGGAAAATTGGTTTTAAAAGGTAGTGACGAAACACAGTTTATATTTTGATCCCAATAATTGACTGATGTTGATTTGGATTGGGAAAATCATTCAGGATGCTGTTGGAACAAAAAATGGAGGGCAATAGTTTGTCTTAGAATGGATTTGTGAAGGTATTTTGATAAAATGGTGAGAATCCTAGGGTCATAACATTCGAGCTCCAGGACATTGTGTTTGTTGGGCCACGAGTAAGGTTTGCATGACAATTGCCTGGAAGTGCAAACTTTTCCTGGGCAATGACTTTGCACTGAAACTGTTCAAAAAACGCAATATAAATTGCAAACTTTGGATGGTTCCAACTGGGTTACATCAATAGTTACCTAGAAAAGGTAGAGTAAAAATCTCTCTTAGCAGCTGGATAACAGGCCCACACCAATGCCCCACAGAGCTGCCCCACACCCACGAACCCCAGGGAATTCCCTCCAGCATGTCCTACTGGTCACCCCCCAAAACCCTTCTCTTGGAACTCTGACTCCCTCAATTATTTTCCCATTAGACCTACTCTTACCCCTCAGTACTACTTTTTAAAAAAGGGGGCATGGCTTCCCTTTCTTTGATGAAACTGCACTCAACATTGTGGCTCCGGGAGCACACTGTACCAGACTACTTTTGCCTGGCCTTGGATTGAAGATCCAACAAGGCAGGATTTTGGTTGAGTAACTGAAATTGAAGTGGCAATCCATTACTGATTGTCACTGCAAGAATGTTCAGGTGCAATAAGAAAACTTCATTTTGTACAAATACCTCTTATTAAAATTCTTCACTTTGTATATAGTTGAGACCAGAGTTTGAAAATATATGCATATGATGTGCCATAGCTATGGCTGCAAATGTTAGGCTGATCATAGAATCCCTACAGTACAGAAGGAGGCCAGTAGGCCCATCAAACTTGCGCCGACAACAATCCCACCCAGGCCTTATTCCCATAATCTCACATATTTACCCTGCTAATCCCCTGTCAGTAAGGGTCGATTTAGCATGACCAATCCACCTAACCCGCACATCTTTGGACTGTGGGAGGAAACCGGACCACCTGGAGTTAACCTAGGCAGACACAGGGAGAACATGCAGATTCTGCACAGACAGCGACCCAAGCCAGGGAATTGAACCCGGTTCCCTGATGTTGAGAGGCAGCGGTGATAACCACTGTGATCATCGACTGGTTTGCTCATTATTGGCTCTTGACGTGAAAGTTGCAGAGATGATCTCAAAGCCTCCCTGAAGGCCTGCTCACTTAACATCAATACATTAGAAGCAATTCCCAGTTGTGACCAAAAAAATCAATGCACCATCAAAAATAGTGTCAAGACTTTACAATCAAAAAGAGCAGCACTGAGGGAGAGCAGAGAGAGAGAGATGGCAAGGGAGGGCAACTGCTCAAACCAACAATAATTAAGAGTGCTAAGAAGAAATTGTGATGCCAATCAGATGGCCTTTTCTTCCCTTCTGCAGATTTCCATAAACAGTGCATTTAGACCGCAAGGGCTATTTTCATACCGCTTGAAACTCTCACGTTGAAGTTACTGTTTCCTAATTTGCTGCTTCTGTCATTTGGAGAAATCCCTTTAATGATGGTTACTGGGATGGAAGGAGGATTCTCATTTGCTGAAGGTGATGCACAGGCAAGCCAGTGGGCTCTGGCACTTAATGTCAGGTTGGGGTTAATAGGGCAGACTGGAGATGTAGGTGTTTCAACCTGAAACAGAGGTATTTGAGAGATGATCATGATAGTTATGCGTGATATTTTTAACTATGGGAGTTTCAAACTAAAACTAATTAGCTAAGTAAAATGTAGTTGAATTAGATGCAAATAATAAATCTGAACTAACCTGCGTGAAAATAGAGGCCATTAACATAGATTGAATTTGCGTCATCAACAAGAATGTTATTTTGATTATGTTGTATTAAAGTCGATAGAATTACTTCTGCATTACCTGCATGTATTGTACAAGTGTATTACAGTTGGCCTCTTAAAATGGGACATAAGCTGCTTTTCTTTGTGAACCAGGCTGTTTGCAAAGCTTCGCAGTATTTTTAATTTTGCCACTGGAGTTCTAACATGCACACAACTTTATATTAAAAAAAATCCCCTTTCACTTTTGATTTTGCTGAATCATGATCCAAGACGGAAGAACTATTAGGACTGTTGCTTGTGTAACATTTCCTCCTCTTGTGGCTTGAGTTGGGCTGAGCTTGTACACTTTTGAATTGCTTCGGTTGGGCAAAGGGCTTAGGTGAAACTAAATGGGGGTCAAGAACAGCGTGGGAAAAGGAGACATTTAAAAAGTGGGTTTAAAAAGCAGTAAACTTTTAATAGGAGGACACTAGTTTAACAGGCACAAGTTGCAGGTGTTATGAGTAATACTTGTTTTGCAGCTATGATGAAATCTCCAGTTATTAAATAGAAAGTTTTATTTGGTGCTAGTACGGTCAATATTGAAACCAATTAACAAGTACTAATTATTCTTGGACCTGAACAATTGTTGTTCGTCCATTGTCATCGATGAGGACCTTGACACCATTAGTCATTTTGAGGCTGGTTGCAGTGTGTGCGAAGATGACTGATCAGACCAATTCGGGCATGGAATGTCCTGGCACATATTGGACGGACTTGTGTAGACACTGTAGTAGTTGCACTGGTGGCTCTGGATTTGTGCAACTTGCGCTTAAGTTGTGCTTCAGCAATACACCTTGCTTCGTAAGCTTGACAGCGTTTGCGGATGAGGCAGCGCCAGGTGGGGCAGTTTTATGTCAGCATTTCCCAGGTGATCGTGTCTATGTCAGGCGACTTCAGAGAGGCCTTGAGTGTGTCTTTGAAACGTTTCTTCTGCTCTCCATGCGAGCGCCTTCCAACAGAGAGTTTCTCAAAAAGGAACTGCTTGGGTATGCGCTCGTCTGACATACAGATGAAATGACCTGCCCATTGGGTCTGTGCTGTTATCAGCAGTGTGTAGACTGATGATAGACTTGCTGTAGAGAGAACTTCAGTGTATGGTACTTTGTCTTGTCATCGGATGCATAATATTCTGCAAAGACAAGCCATGTGGAAATGATTGAGCTGTCTTGCAAGCCTTCGATACACAGTCCACATTTCAGAGGTATACAAGAGGGTAGTGAGTACTGGGGCGCTGTAGACCTTCGGTTTTGTTGCTGGGCTGATTCCTTGATGTTCCCATACAATGGAGCGCAGTCTACCGAAAGCAGAACTTGCCTTTGCTATTCTGCAGTTAACTTCTGTATTAATAGTCACTACTTGGGAGAGTGTGCTGCCAAGACAAGTGAACTAGTCCACTGCCTGTAGTTTCTGCCGTTTGATTGTGATTATGGGTTCTGTGTACGGTGCATGAGGAGCAGACTGGTGCATGACTTTGGTCTTTTTAATGTTGATGGTGAGTGCAAAGTTGTCACAAGCCGTGGAAAATTAGTCCATACTGAATTGCATCTCTGGCAGTGAGCCAGTATACAGGGCGCAGTCATCAGCAAAGTGGAAGTCTCTCGGAACAGTCTCCTTCGCATTGGTAATAGCTTGAAGTCCCCCCAGGTTGAAGAGCTTCCTATCCACTCTGTACTTGAGGCTGATTCCAGCAACACTGTCCTGGAAGGCATCATTCAGCATGGCATGAAATATCGTGCTGAACAGTTTGGGTGCGAGCACACAGCCCTGTTTGACACCATTGGTGACTGGAAATGCCTCAGAGGATTCTCCACCATCCAGTACTCTGGCCATCATGTTCATCCATGATGAATGATTGTACAGTTTTGTTGAAAAACTATCTTATGTCCAGTGATGAACCTGGAATATTTGAAAAGAAATTAAAAATTGTCTCTTGTTTTGCACTCTTCCCAGTTTGAAGCTTATCTGTTTGATTTCCTCCGTTATTTCTTTGCATCTGGTCCTGTTCGGGAAAAATTGGTACACAGTTTGTACTGTTTTTCCCTAGTTTGATGGTTGGCTCTTTAACCACAAGTGACGTTTTTATGCATTAGGTTGCCGATTTTCCCTTTTGCTATTCTGGAAATTGTTCTTAAGGGAGTTAAAGTAAAGTGAACAAAAACAAACCCCATATCAGGACAACAATTTTATCTGCTTAAAATGTATATTTGTTAATTGTTTTTTCCCCACAACCAATGTGTCCCACAATCACTTCCAGTTGCTTGCGAGAAGTCCATGATTTTCTTTCACCTAATGTTAAGTCATTTGATCAGCTTTTCTGCTGCTTCCCCACTAAACCAAACCTACCCAGCAGCTCCCCCATGCTCACACCCTTGTGTAATTTGTTTCATATCAATCCTCATGTCCGTGAAGCCCACCATCCGCACTGTTGAGCCTGCTCCCACTATAATGCTGGTTTGCTAACTTCCCTTTCTGTCCCATTTACTAGTTGGCATTATAAATTGTTTGCTGTCCTCAAATGATCTAATCCCATTTAAAACTACCGTTGTCAACTTCATTACTCTGCAACATCATCATCCTCCATCCCCATGCCCCAACACTCAAAAAGAAAATATATGATCATAGTGTTACGATCCCAGTTGATAGTACTAGATGGGAAGATCTTAGAAACTCTGGCTCAAAAAAAGGTAACTTTTCTTTAGAGAATGCCAATGAATTTCAGGACTGACGACCAACTTGTAACAGAAAAAAAATATTAATCACGAAACATTTGACTATAATACTTCAACAGTTGCACCGTAGAATCTTCTTTCAAAGAAAGTCTTCCCTCAGTTGCTGCTGGCAAGGATGCACCTTCAGGCTTTCCAACTCTTTTTGGTATTCCTTTGTCTTGAATTGCCATGTGCCACTTTCACACAATCTCTCAGATACTCAGGCCCCAGTAGAATGCTATTGTTTCAAACACTGGAAATAAAGACACCAAATGTTATGATTGCTTCAGATATCTGACTTTTCACTGGTCAGCCTCGTCAGCTTTGCTCTTCTCAGTACTTAGTTTAAATTCAGTGAAGAATGCTTTGTGCAAATTTCAGTTCCTGTTTTCCTTTTTACTTCAATTTTCATGGAAACCTCTTTTCATTATTTAGTTTCTGGAATCGGCTTTCTTGCCTACTGACCCATTGTATGGCTTTCCTGCTTCTGTCAGAGCTATCTTATCTCTCTCTCTGCTAAGCTCCAATTTATCTTGTGGTAAGGGAGTAAATCAGCTGGGACCCCCCAACCCCACACGTGTACACACACAGAGCAAGGTGTCAATGGCATGATGACCAATGAGAGAAAATATAAAACAAAGCTATTGTAATAGCTGGAGCCAAAAAATACTTATGATGTGTATTTGCCTTCCGTACTGTTATATTCATTATTACTTAAGTCATTCTCTAGCGTATGGCAGATCAGTTGATACCTTAATAGTTTTTAATAGTATTTTTCCCTTTTACTTCCCTTGTGCAAGTTTCTGTTTCATTTGCATGCAGAAAAATATCCTCCTCTCTCTGCATTTTGTGTACTTTGTCGTTTACTCTTTGTCTATGTGCCAACCTATTCCATCAATATCTGTTTTTCCTCACTGTATATCTTAGCAATTTTGGGCCTTAGGCAGATCAAGTATTGCAAATGTTGACTGGCAGCAAGAAACTCTGATGTGCCACCGTTTTTATTTTGAGGAAGGCGACGTGACTTCAGAGTTTCAAACATAGAGGGAAGGCTAGGTTGGGAGAGATTAGTGTGGTCAGTGCTTGGATGCACCATTATAATTAGGCTAGAATTTGACATTCAACTATTATTAGCTTTTAATGGTTACTTAGTTAATGTAAGCCCTTCTTCTGATGTGTGAGAAATTATAGACCAAATCTATTAATTGATATTAGGGAGGAATGATTCCAATATTTTAAATGGTTACAACGTAGCCAATTGATCAGTATTCTAAAACTGCATAAATTGTGATTTTAACAAATAGCATATTGAAACCATATGTTAACATTATTATCCAGTTCAGACTAAATCACCTTTCAGTACAACATGACTATGAAGAACTTATGTTAGAAAATTGAGAGTCCTTAAGATTTTTTTCAGTTCTTTGCAGATAGTGCGGCCACTAAAGTTACTAGTATGCTATCTGATTTGAGCTGCAACAAGGTAAGAACTGTGCAGCGAAGAAGCGTCATCTTGCTGTGTTTCTACCTCCCACAAACGAATAGTTTTCCTATGTTTTGAAATTCCTTTATGACCTCAGTAATTGGATTCTCAGCATGTCAGAGAGGGTGATCCATTTAAAATGTAGCGAAGCTCTGACCCCACTGGTTGTGCTGAGATCAGTGGAAGTTTATGAGCCAAATGTACAGGCAGGTTGACAAGTGTGGGATTAAGGATCAGATATATATGTGACGTTGACTTTATATGCACGTTTTAGGGAGTGCCTCTTCTTTCTTTCAAAAGGGGATTGAGGGAGTGGGTCCCAATGTGAAAGCCTTACTCTAAGGTAAGGTTCTCAATTACCGTAGATCGTGGTGCATGCGTTGACCCCATTTTTGGGCACCAAAGATCATGCATGTGCATATAATTGGCATACAAGTGCTTTGAAATGTAATATTCTCAGTGGTCATCTTCAACTTTTCACCCTAATAGTACATGTTTTACTTAGCCCATAGTGGAAGTTGACGAACAGGTGACCAGGGTTACGTTGCAAAGAGGATGTGTGGGAGTTTGACACATCCACACACAGCAGACCATGCACGATATGGCAAGTGATGTATAGAATCAGGTCCACCAGCAAAACAAATTACGCTGTTTTCAAGCTAAAAGTCCTAACATTTGCTAACTCATCAAACAACTGCAGTAAGGGAATTTAGTGTTATTGAAAAATTTGAGAGAGAAAAAGAGGAATCCACCCTGATGAAAGTGTCAAAGACCAACTACACCGTCAAAGCAGGGATTAACCACTGGTCTGTGTTAAGGTACGAGATCCAAAACCCCAAAGTATATTATGAAGTTAGACTAGACTCCAATGATTTGCAACTTTGGCATTAATCTGAGGATTAAGTGATTCTACCGACACACAATGAAGCTTTCATCCAAACAAATTTTATTTAACAATAAAGTTTAAGTACAACTGATTAGCTGAACATTTACCAATTGAACAATACTTGAACAGTTCTTAACTGTTAACCAATCTCTTAGTTCCAATTCGAGCAATATTCCTCTGGTAGACTTAAACTTCTCTTTAAAATCAGTTAGCAACACACTGACTGCTCGTACTTGTTAACGGTCCTAGAGCTTTTTATCCTTCTGGAGAGAGAGAGAGAGACACACTTGTCTTCTGACAGCCCCAAACAGCAACCTCCACAGAGAGAGACAGAAATATACCTGTTGCTTCTTTCAGAACCCAGCAGTAATTGTTTTTTAAAAAATACTGTTTTTCCTGCAAGCTTAACTTTGCTCATTCTGTGTGTCTCTCAAACAACCTAATTAAAATTCTACTCTGAAACCATGAGGGAAAATTCACTTCAACACACGCACGTTAACTCAGATTAAAACAAATACATCCTTAGCTAACATCAACCATTAACCTTCATTCTCAGCATGTGAGTTGTCTGCTTTGCAGACAGATTGGCACTATATAAAATGAAGCTGAATTTCAAACATACGCCACACACGAAACATGATACAAATACATTTCTTAAAGGCATAGTATCATCACATCTGATCTTGACAAGCATGTAATGGAATGGACTGTCAAGTTGTCAGAATGGTTGCATTGTCACCAGAAATTCAATGCATACATATCCACTTGTGGACCAGATCAAACTCGGTGAGGTCAGCAGAAATTTCACACCAACAGCTTGTTCTTTTTGCCACTTTATAGAAGCTACAGGGTTGGCAATAAAAGAAATTCTCAAAGGAAGGACAAAAGAGAAAAATTTCGGAAGTCACCAAGGAGCCAGGACATCATAGAAGCAGTAAATGCAAAATGTGACACAGAGCTGGAGCCTGGATAGTAGTGAGCACAACCCCCCAGGCAGCAACAGAAAAACAGGAATGATTCTAGGGATTCGTTAGGAGCATGAAATCCACTCTGCCTGCCCGAGAACCATTTCAGAGTACAGAAGGCCCAGAACTGGGACAACTGAAGAAAAAAAGTTTGCAAGATGTCAAACTACTTTTAAATTTATTTGTGGGACGTGGGTGTCACTGGCTGGCCAGCATTTATTGTTCATCCCTGGTTGCCCTTGGAGGGCAGTTTGAGAGTGAACCACATTGCTGCAGCTCTGGAGTCACATGCAGGCCTGTCAGATAAGGATGCCAGGTTTCCTTTTCTAAAGGATGTTTGTGAACCAGATGAGTTTTTTCCGACACTTGGCAATGGTTTCAGGATCATGAGTAGATTTTTAATTCCAGATATTTTTTGAGTTCAAATTCCACCGTCTGCAGTGGCAGAATTTGAGCCTGGGTCCCCAGAACATTACTGAGTTTCAGGATTAATAGTCTAGCGATAATACTGCCAGGTCATCGTCACCCCTAACTGCTTCAGGAATAGGTGAAAAGCAACAGGTCAGCACCCTACTTTATGCTGTAGGATCTGTTGCTATTGATGTGATAGCATGGCATGAGGTTCAGCCTCTCGATGAAGAATTGTTCAAGCTTTTTATTTTCATTCACGGCCGTTGCAACTCGATAATTGAGGGGACTGAATTTAACTTTTGAAAAAATGAAGGCCAGTTGAAAACATAGATTTCTTTATCAATGATTTCAAGCTGATGGGGAACTGTACATATGGAACTTTGAAGGACAGGTTGATTCACAACAAAAATGGTAATGAGGTCCTAGATGAAACATTATATCTGTTTGAAGAGGGCAGCGCAGGTGGCAAAGCAAGTGGATCTGAGGCAACAAGATTGGGTGTTCTTCTGAGTAGGTGCAGAGGATTCATTGGAGTCACCTGGGATGCTGTTCATGGGAAGATCTTACACACTGATCTGTTGTGGTAGTCTGCCTTTACATACAGTAGTTGCAAAATAAAATGAAGACTGTCATCACATGACTGAGAAGTGAGAGAGATCCAGAAAAGGAGAAGCTCCAACTTCATATGGAGATCCAAATGTGTTAATACTTGCTGTAAGTAGTGTGTTTGGGTTAGAGACTACAGACTAAGACAGCATACATTTGAGAGATTAGACAATCCCCAAACACAACAAAACTACTAAAATGCTGTCTGACCATTTCTACCTGCCCAGCTTTGTTCCGTAGGATAAAGAATTGCCCCTTCTCTTTTTTGGGTTTTATTGCATAGTAGCTTAAAAGTTTCTTGTATGTATTTAATGAATTCTTGCCCTCTATAACTTTTCTAGTGATTTAATCCCAGGTAATATTAACGTAATTTAAATCCTCTAACTTTTTATAGTTCTTTTGTTTTTACATTTCTCAGCAATTTGCCTACACGTTTGCTCTTCTATCTCCATCTAATTGTCCGTGGTTCTATGATACATTCCCAGCAATTGGATTACTTGTTTTTGTTCTTTAGTTCAATTTGTATGGCCTAATTTGATTGTTCCAACATATCATCCCTCCTTTACAGCTGTAATTATTTATTTGAACAACATTACAAGCCGCCAACCCATCTCCCTTTCTATCTCAACTGAAAAACTTGCAACCAAAAATGATGAGCTTCCAGTCTTTTCCTTCTTTGAACCATGTATAACAACACATTTCTAGTTTTCTACCTGTGCTTTAAGTTCATCTACATTATTTTGTACTAAAGTATATATCATTTAAGCACTGTCCCAACCCCAGAGTTTACTTTCAAGCATTTGCTTTATACGCTTTTTGCATTTGTTTTACAAATTTTTCCCTTCGTTTTCAAGGGGCTTTGCTTTGCTTCTTCTGAGACTGTGTTCAGGTTCTCATTCTTCTGTCAAGTCAACCTTCCCCAGCAGGCTCAAAATGGTCAGTTTTATCCTGTTCTTAAAGTCAGTACTCAGGATGATTGTTGTCGTAGCCAAATAGCTGTTCAGATCTGTCTATTAATCTTAGTAGGTTATATCTCACTTTTCCTATTATATAATTAAAAATTTGCAACACAGCCTATTGTCGTATAAAATTCTACTAGTCTAACTCTAGTTTTTCAGGATGATGGATAGCTGCTGTTGCAGTCTTTTTTAAATAGCAGACTCCCGCTATTGCTAAATGTTGTGGATTAGAAAACTTCATTATCTAGGTAGGCATTGATCCTCATAACTGAATTTCTGTTGATATTTAGGATTTGCACTGTCACAATTGCAGAGCATCTTTTCAATCATTAAAATTGAATTAAGTTGCTTCTGTAAACCACATCAGCATCCTAGGCTGTTACTAAAATCCTTAAACTTCTTGCTGCTTCCAGCGGCTGGCAATAGCTAATACATTTTGAAATAGTACTGGTCAGTTTAGGAATTCAAGGTTATAATGTTGGATGTTAATGGGCCTGAATTGTCATTCATTTGTCAGGTCACATGCATGAAAATAGTCGAGCATTTGCCAGAGGAAAGAGAGTAACACCCTGAACATCGGGGAGAAATGGAAAAGAACTGGAAGATGTTTTGAAAAGCAGTAGTAAGGTGCCAAGGGAGAGGGAACTAAGTACAAAATTTCATATGGTAGAAAGTGAGGAGAAGCTCAATGTTAAGAGTAACAAAAGTTGCATGCAGTAAAGAAAATCAGGATAAAAATCATTGATTGGGATGAAGCCATGGAAAACATGGAAAATTATGAGAATTTTGAAATGTTGGTACATGGAGCAGGCATGCATGATGGAAGTGAATGACTCAGTGTGGAGGAGGATCCATTCTGTCGTATTGTCCATGAGTTGAAGTTTGTGGGAGTTGATGAGTGGAGGCCAACCCAAAGGACAGATACATGCTGATTTTTGATTTGGTTCATATGTGAGATGTGGATGTTGCTGATCAGCTGAGCTGCTGCTTTGAATACAACTGAGTGACTTCTTAGGTCATTTCAGAGGGCTATTAACGGTGCCCCTCTTTGTGGACCAGAGGACGTACAAACCAGACAAGGTAAGGAAGACAGTTTCTTTCTCTAAAGAACTTATGTAGCAAGATGGGTTTTACAACAATCTGGTAGTTCTGTGGTCATTATTACTGAGAGGTTTTTATTCCAGATTTTGAAATTAATTAATTGAAATTAAATTCCTCAGCAGCTGTGGTGGGATTTTAACTCATGTCTGCAGGCCATTAATTCAAGCCTCTGACTCGTCCAACAGTGTAACCAATCAAAACTGGCAGGATTATCTTAAAATTTCTGCCATTTAATGTTTCTTTCTGCCTTTCATTAAGAGCCTAATTTTCCAAATAAAAACAGAAAATGCTGGATAAACTCCAGATTTGACAGCATCTGTGGAGAGAGAAACAGAATTAGCATTTTGAGTCTGTATGACCCTGAAGAGAGGTAGAAATGTAATGAATTAAATAGGAGAGGAGGGCGGAGGAGGTGGTGCAGAATAGAATGGCAGGAGTAGGTTAGAGTAAAGGAGAGATTGACAAAGGGTCAGGGATAAAAGGCTGGGGGGGATGCGGGTGTTAATGCTGCTGTGAAAGAATGAAGAATGCTAATAGCGGCAAAAGGTTAGATAGCAGGATGTGTTAATAGGAGGAAAAAGGGTCAGTGCCGAGTGGGAGCAAAACTGACCAACATGGCACATGTAGGGGAGGGATGAGATTGTGTTGTGGCAAGTGAATTGAAAAATAGAAGGATGGAGTTGGGCTTGTTAAATTGAGGGGAAAGTTCACAGTCTGAAGTTGTTGAACTCAATGTTGAGTCTGAGACTGAGGCATTGCAGCAAGCCTAGGATGGACATGTGGGCATGAGAACAAGATGCTGTGTTGAAGTGACAAGCGACTGGAAGGTTGGGTCATACTTGCGGGCAGGGCAAAGGTATTCCACAGTCTCGCCAGCGTAGATGAGACCATAATGGGAGCAGCGAATATAGTAGGCCAAGTTGAAGGAGGTGAAAGTAAGATGCTGCATAACGTGAAGTGAATGTTTCCGCACTAGGACAGTGAAAAGGGATTAGGTAAATGGGCAAAATAGAACAGGGATAGGTTAGAGCAAAGGAGAGATTAACAAAGATGTCAAGGGCAAAAGATAAGTGGGGGGGGTGGGGAGTGGGGAGCGCTGTTAGTGGTGCCCATTAAGAACCGAAGAATGTCAATTGTGGCAAAAGCTAAGATGATAGAATGCATGGGATGTGGTGATGGAGGAGTGGACCAGGATGCCAATTTCCCAAACTCTTTTATCCTTGCATGGATGTGGGCATCACTAGCAAGGCCAGCATTGTTGTTGCCCAGGCCCCTTAAACTGAGTGTGTCTTGAGTCACACATAGGCCAGACCAGGTAAGGGTGGCAGATTTTCTTCCTTAAAGGGCATTAATGAACCAGATGGGTTTTTACAACAGTTGACAATGATTTAAGATCATCATTAGACTTGTAATTCCACGTTTTAAAAATGGAATTCACATACCACCTTGCTGAGACTCAGTCTTTGGATTCCTAATCCAGTGACAATGTCAGTATGCCATCATCTCTCCTGAATTTAAGCATATTACTAAGCAGAGGCAAAAAACAACAAGGATTCCCTGAATAACTGCAAGTGAAGAGGGAAGAACCCAGCACCAAATCCTTGTTTGCCCAGCAGGTGTGAGAAATGTGCCATTTCAAAGACCTTTCTCTGACAATGCTCAGTATCCAAGTCTTTCTGATCAGGCCGACCTCTGATCAGACGTGGCAACCTGCTGAATTTAACTTAATGTCAAATAGTGGTTTGGATGATGGTTTACAGGAAAATAAATTGTAGAGTGCAGTTCTGACAGATGCTGTTGATCACAGTGAATGTTGGTATCTAATTTGAAGCCTGTTAGCCTCATGCATTATGGTTATCTGAAAAATTGTAGTCCTCCTTTGTAGCATTATGACTTTGCTTTGCTGAGCATCTGTTGTAATTGAAAGTGCATCAGGCATGCATGTCCTGTGTGTATAAGCATCAATTGATTTTTTTAAAAAAAGGTATACTGGAATCTGGGTTGTCATTTTAGAACATATGGAGATTCTCTCCAAAGACAGAAAATGCTGGAATCAGAATACCTTCAGTCTCTTACCAATCATGCTTTTGAAAAGGAAAAACAGGCTAAATTTCAGTTTGCTTGAACATTTGGAATTAAAAATAGTGCTGCATCACAAGTAGCAGAGTACTATATTCTGCATTCTGTGGCACATAAAAGAACACATCAACTTACTGTAAGCAAAATCATGGGATAGCATGGTGGCACAGTGGTTAGCTCTACTGTCTCTCTGTGCCAGGGGCCTGGGTTCAGTTCCGGCGTCGGGTCACTGTCCGTGTGGAGTTAGCACATGCTCTTCCTGTGTTTGCATAAGAACATAAGAAATAGGAGCAGGAGTAGGCCAGCTAGCCCTTCGAGCCTGCCCCGCCATTCAATAAGATCGTGGCTGATCTGAAGTGGATCAGTTCCACTTTCCCGCTTTCTCCCCATAACCCCTAATTCCCCTGTCCATCAAAAACCTATCGACTCGTGAGTTAAATATATTTAGCGAGGTAGCCTCCACCACTTCAACGGGCAGAGAATTCCAGAGATTCACCATCCTTTGAGTCAAGAAGTTCCTCCTCAACTCCGTTCTAAACTGCTCCCCCCCCCGCTTGAGGCTGTGCCATCTAGTCCTGCTATCCTTTCTAAGCGGGAAGAATCTCTCTACCTCTACCCTATCTAGCCCCTTCATTATCTTGTACGTCTCTATAAGATCCCCCCTCATCCTTCTAAACTCCGAGTACAGACACAGTCTATTTAATCTTTCTTCATAGTCCGGTATCAGCCTAGTGAACCTCCTCTGCACTCCCTCCAAGGCCAATATATCCTTCCGCAAGTGCGGCGACCAAAACTGCACACACTACTCCAGCTGCGGCCTCACCAGTACCCTGTACAGTTGCAGCAAGACCTCCCTACTTTTATATTCTATCCCACTCACTATAAAGGCCAACATTCCATTCGCCTTCTTGATCACCTGCTGTACCTGTAGACTGGGTTTTTGCGACTCGAGCACAAGGACCCCCAGGTCCTTCTGCACCGTAGCATGCTGCAGCTTTTCGCCTTTTAAATAATAATCCCTCCTACTATTATTTCTGCCAAAGTGGATAACCTCTCACTTGCCAACATTATACTCCATCTGCCAGGTCCTCGCTCAGCCTATCCAGATCTCTCTGCAGACTTTCCACACCCTCCACACAATTTGCTTTTCCACTCATCTTTGTGTCATCAGCAAATTTTATCACCCTACACTCAGCCCCCTTCTCCAGATCACCTATATAAATGGTAAACAGTTGAGGCCCCAGCACCGATTCCTGCGGCACTCCACTAGTCACCAGCCGCCAACCAGAATAGCACCCATTGATACCAACTCTCTGCTTCCTATTAGACAACCAATCCTCTGTCCATGCTAACGCCTTACCCCCAACTCCATGCACCCAAACCTTCTGTAGCAGCCTTTTATGAGGCACCTTATCAAACGCCTTTTGGAAATCTAAAAACACCACATCCACTGGTTCCCCTCCGTCTACCGCACTAGTCACATCCTCGTAGAAATCCAATAAATTTGTCAAACACGACTTCCCCTTAACGAATCTGTGCTGCGTCTGCTCGATCAAACCATTCTTTTCTTGGTGCCTCACTATTTCTTCTTTGATGACGGATTCAAGCATTTTTCCAACTACAGATGTTAAACTAACCGGCTTATAATTCCCTGCCTTTTGTCTGCAACCTTTCTTAAACAGCGGTGTAACATTAGCTGTTTTCCAATTTTCCGGCACCTCCCTGGAGTCCAGCGAATTTTGATAAATAATTACTAAGGCATCCACTATCACCTCTGCCATTTCTTTCAGAACCCTGGGATGCATTCCATCCGATCCTGGGGACTTGTCCACCTTCAGTCCCTTTAGCCTATCAAGCACTATCTCTCTAGTGACAGTAATCGCATTCAGGCCCTCAACTCCTACCATCCTTCTGTCTTTAAGATCTGGCAAACTATTCGTGTCCTCCTCTGTGAAGACCGAGGCAAAAAACTTATTTAAAGCCTCAGCCATTTCCTCATCTCCCACCATTAAATCCCCCCCTCATCCTCTAAGGGTCCAACATTCACCCTAGCCAGCCTCCTCCTCTTTATATATTTGTAAAAACTTTTACTGTCCTTTTTTATATTTAGTGCTAGTTTAGCTTCATAGTCTATCTTACCTTTCTTTATCAACTTCTTAGTCATTCTCTGTTGATTTTTAAATTTTTCCCAATCTTCTAATTGCCCACTATTTTTAGCCACTCTGAACACATCAGCTTTTAATTTAATACTCTCCTTTCTTTCCTTAGATAACCATGGCTGGTTATTCCTTCTCCTACAGTCCTCCTTTACCATCGGAATATACTTCTGCTGAGTACAGAAAAAGATCTTAAAAATCCTCCACGGTTCCTCAGCCGTCCTACCAACCAATCTGCGCCCCTAATGTACATTCGCCAATTCTGCTCTCATCTCATCATGCTCCCCTCTGTTCAAACAGAGAACACTGGTTCGGGACCCTACTTTCTCATTCTCACCTGCATCAAAAATTCAACCATACTATGATCACTAGTTCCAAGAGGATCCCTCACAACAAGATCCCTAATTCTTCCTGCCTCGTTACACAGCACCAGATCTAAGATAGCTCGCTCCCTCGTAAGTTCCGTCACATACTGTTCAAGTAAACTATCCTGACAGCATTCCAAGAACTCTTCCTCAAGCCCACCGTGTCCGACTTGGGTCATCCAATCAATGTGCAGATTAAAATCCCCATAATTATCGCCGTTCCGTTTCTGCATGCTTCATTTATTTGCTTGTTTATAGCCCGCCCCACCTCAAAGTTATTATTTTGGGCCTAAAGACCACAACCACCAGCGTCTTCCTCCCCTTACTATTTCTTATCTCCACCCACAACAATTCCATGTTTTGCTCTTTGGAGCCTATATCTTCCCTGATATTATCCTTAATTAACAGAGCTACCCCACCCCCTTTTTTCCTCCCAACTATCCTTCCTAAACACTTGATACCCCTGGACATTCAGCTTCCAGTCCCTGTCACCTTGCAACCACGTTTCCGTAATGGCCACTAGATCATATCCATTTGCGCTGATCTGCACCATCAGCTCATTCACTTTGTTCCGAATGCTTCGTGCATTCAGGTAAAGTGTCTTTATACCAGCCTTTATCTGGACCTTGTTTGTAGAAACGCATGCGTTTCCTCCAGTTGCTCTGGTTTCCTCCCACAGTCCAAAGATGTGCAGGTTAGGTGGATTGGATATGCTAAATTGCCTCTTAGTGTCAGGGGGGTTAACAGGGTGAGTACATGAGGTTATGAGAATAGGGCCTGGGTGAGATTGTTATTGCTGCAGCCTTGATGGGCTGAATGGCCTCCTTCTATAGAGATTCTATGAATATCAGTTTTTATATATATGTGGCAGTGATGTGATAGCTTAAATAAGTAATTGAAATACCATGGTCAAGTATCAGGAGGAGACATTTAGTGAATATTCATCATATAAGATTTAGATTGGTTATGAAAAAGGACAGAAAGCAATTCAACTTAAAAATATTAATTGGGGGAGGGCCAATTTCCATGGAGTGAGAACAGATATGGCCCACAAGTTGAAATCACAGACTGGCAGACAAAACCAATGGAATAAATGGATACCTTTAAAAAGAAGTTGGTTCTAATACAGTCAAGGTACAAGGTAAAACAAAGTCAGCTCTCTGGATGACAAAAGAAATTGAAAGTAAGACAAAGAAGCAGGGTAGGTATGACAGATGTCAAGTTGAGATAAATGAGTATCAGGTTGAATATAGGAAGTTGAGGGGTATTGAAGAAAACAATCAGGGCAGCAATGAGAGACTTTCAAACTGGCAGCCAGCAAAAAAGGAAATTCAGAAGTCTTGTGTAGGCAGATAAATAGTGAAAGATGGTCGAAATATGGCTGATTAGGGACCAAAAAGGGGACTTGTGCATGGAGGCAAAGGATGTGGCTATACTTTTCAAAAATATTTATTTAAGAAATGCTAGACGAGCATTCATTGATCATCCCTAAATGCTTATGAGAGGCGGTGGTAAACTGCTGTCTTGAACCACTGCAGTCTGTGTATGTGGCGTACGTACTTTTAGGGAAGAGGAGAACAGCATTTTGACCCAGCAGCAATGAAAAATTTGTGATAATTTTCAAGTCAGGACAATGAGGAGCACTTTCAGCCTGTGATGTTCCAATGTATCTGGCACCTATGCTTTTCAGATGGTAGTGGTTGTGGGTTTGTAAGGTGGTGTCTAAGGAGACTTATGTTCCTGCATCTTGTAGCTGGTACACATTGCTCCTACTGTGTGTCAGCAGTGGAGGGAGTAAATGTATGTGACTGGGGTGTCAAGCAGTGTGCTTTGTCCCGGATGGTGTCAAGCTTCGTGGGTGTTTTTGGAGCTGTACTCACCCACATCAGTGGAGATTATTCTCACATACCCTTACCTTGTGCCTTGTAGATTGTGGTGGTGTTGGAGATGAATTACTTGCAATGGGATTCCTAACCTCTGATCTGCTCTTGTAGCCACGGTATTTATATGGCTCATCCAGTTAAGTTTCTGTCAATGGTAACCCCCAAGGATATTGCTAGTGAGAGATTCAATGATGGTAATGCTATTGAATGTCAAGGGATGATGGTTAGATTTTCTCTTGTTGGAGATAATATCATTGATCTATATATGTGGCACAAAATGCTTCTTGCCACTTGTCAGCCCAAGCCTGGATATTGTTCAGGCCTTGCTGCAGTTGGATATGGATTGCTTGTGAACGGTACTGAACATTCTGCAGTTATCAGCAAACATCCTCACTTCTGGCCTTATGATGGGAGGAAGGTCATGGATGATTGAGGAACTCTTGCAGTGATGTCCTGGAGCTAAAATGACTGAACTCCAAGAACCATCTGGCTGTGTGCTAGGTATGAGTCCAGCCAGCGAAGGGTTTCTCCCCTTGATTCTCATTGACTTCAGTTTTGCTAAGGTTCCTTAATTCCACAGTGTGGCAGATGTGGCCTTGATGTCAAGGCAGTTACTCTTAGTTCAGTTCTGTACTGAGATCAGGACCTTGAGTGGTATGGCAAAACCTAAACTGAGTGCTAACGAAGAGGTTATTGCCAAGCAAATGCAGCTTTCTGTCACAGTTATTGACCCCTTCCATCACTTACTGGTAATCAGTAGTAGACTGCTGGGTGGTAATTGGCCTGGTTGGATTTGTTTTGCTTTTTGTGCACAGAACGTACTTGGGCAATTTTCCACATTGTTGGGTAGATGTCTGTGTTGTAGCTACGGAACAGTTTAGCTAGGGAGGCATGTTCCAGAAGATCACAACTCTTCAATACAATTGCTGGAATATTATCTGGGCCCATAGCCATTGCAGTACACACTGTCTTCAGCCATTTCTTGATATCATGAAGAGTGAATTGAATTGGCTGAAAACTAACATCTGCTGGGGACCTCTGGAGAGGCCAAGATGGACCATCTCTGCACTTCTGGCTGAAGATTTTAGCAAATGTTTCCGCTTTATCTTTTACAGTGATATGCTGGGCTCCCCCATTGTTGAGGATGGAGGTATGTGTGAAGTATCCTCCTCCTCCAGTGAGTTGTATAATTTTCCACCACCATTCATGGCTGGACGTGGCAAGGACATTCGTTTTCTATACGTCCGTGGACATGAGCATCGCTGGATGGCCAACGTTTATTGCCCATCCATAGTTGCCTTCAAGAAGTTGGTGAGCTGACTGCTTGAAACACATCTTGTGAGATAGTACACACTGCTGCTACCAAGAGTCAGTGGTGGGGGGGAGTGTATAGAATCTGACGGTGCAGAAGGAGGCCATTCAACCCATTGAGTCTGCATTTACCCTAGCTAATCCCCCTGATACCAACGGACAATTTAGCATGACCAGTCCACCTAACACGCACATCTTTGGACTGTGGGAGGAAACTGGAGCACTCGGAGGAAGCCCGTGCAGATGCAGGGAGAATGTGCAAACTCCACACAGATAGTGACCTAAGCTGGGAATCGAACGTGAATCCCTGGTGTTGTGAGGCAGCAGTGCTAACCTCTCTGCTACCCTGGATGTTTGTGGATGTGGGCTGCTTTGTCTTGGATGGTATCAAGCTTCTTGTGTTTTTGGAGCTGCACTCATCCAGGAAAGTGAGGAGTATTCCATCACACTCTTGACTTTTGCCTTGGAGTTGGTGGACAGGTTTTGGGGAGTCAGGAGGTGTTACTAGCCACAGTATCTATAGCTTTTGACCTGTTCTTGCAGCCACTGTGTGTTTATGTGGTGAATCATGGTCACTTGATAATCCCAAGGATGCTGTTAGTGGAAGATTCAGTGATGGTATCAGCAGTGAGTGTCAAGATTGGTTAGATTATAAGTTATTGGTGATGGTCATCGCCTGGCATTTCTGTGGCGCAAATTTACTTGTCACCTGTCAGTCCAAGCCTGGGTATTGACTAGGTCTTGCTGCATTTGAATATGGACTGCTTCAGGATCTGAGGAAGTGCAAATAATGCTGATTGTGCAATCATCGGTGATCATCCCTACTTCTGACCTTATGATTGAGGGGAGGTCATTGATGAAGCAGTTGAAAATGGTTGGACTGAGGACACTACCCTGAGGGAGTCCCATAGAGGTGTCCTGAAACTGAGGTAACTAACCGCCATAACCACGACCATCTTCCTATGTGCCAGGTATGACTAGAATCAGCAAAGAGTTTTCCCCCTGATACCCATTGATTCCAGTTTTGCTAAGGCTCTTTGATGTCACACTCAGTTGAATGCGGCTGTGATGTCAAGGACTGTTGCTCTCGCCTCAACCTCTGGAATTCAGCTGTTTTGTTCATGTTTCAACCAGGGCTGTTTTTCCCTCTTGTTGGTGCCCTCACCACCCACCGCAGACGTAGTCTAGCAACCATGTCCTTTAGGACTTGACCAGCTTGGGCAGCAGTTGTGACACCAAGCCATGCTTGTGAATCCCTCGAGAACCATGATTTGGAGTTGTCTGCATTGTACTGGGATAGGCACAGTAAGTTATCTCACAACACCAGGTTAAAGTCCAACAGGTTTATTTGGTAGCACGAGCCAGAGAACATTCTGCTTCCTCCAAGTTGTGTTCAATATGGAGGAGTACTTGTACAGTCTGAGTCCGTGAGGATGACAATGTCAGGATGTAGCTTAACTAGTTTGTGCGTCAACTCACCCAATTTTGGCACTAGTCCCAGATGTTGATAAGGAAGAGTTTGCAGGGTCAACATGGCTGAATTTGCTGCTATTGTTTCTGGTTCATAAGTCAGTGCCTGATGATCTGCCTGGTTTCGTTCCTTTTGAGACTTCTTAGTGGTTTGATCCAACTGAATGGCTTGCTGGACCATTTCAGAGGGCAGATAAGATCAACCATATTGCTATGGGTCTCGGATTCCATGTCACCCAGACATGGTAAAATGGCAATGGGGAGGTGTGGTTGTACTGGTACTGTAGCTGGACAAGCAAGAGTAATGCTCTGGGGATCCAGGTTTGAATCCCACCACAGCAGATGGTGAAATTTGAATTCAATAAAAATCTGGAATTAGAAGTCTAATGATAACCACTAAACCATTGTTGATTGCTATAAAAACCCGTCTGGTTCACGAATGCCCTTCAAAGGAAGGAAATCTGCTGTCCTTACCCAGTCTGGCCTACTTGTGAATCCCGATCCACGGCAATGTGGTTGAGTCTTGGATGGCCAATAAATATTGGCCTAGCTAGCAATGCTCACATCTCATGACCACAAAAATACAGACTAGACCATGCTGCAGGAAAACCTATGCAAATTAAAATCTGGAATAAAATGAATAGTCACATGGACAAGTGTGGGTTAATCAAGGAAAGCCAGCATGGATTTAAATGACCAAATGTATTTAAACAATTTGAATATTTTGTGGGCGTAATTCCAAAATTTACAGGTGACGCAAAACTTGAAGTACTGTGAACTGTGAGGAGGCTATTGGTGGACTTGAAGCAGACATATACAGACTGGTGGCATGGATCAATATGTTCATGCAGAGAAATGTGAAATGATGCAATTTTGTAGGGAGAAAGGGGAGAGGCAACGTAAGATAGAGGATACATTTCTAAAGGAGATGCAGAAATAGAGGAAACCTGGGTTATATGTGCACAAATCATTGAAGGTAGCAGAGCAGCTTGAGAAAGTGGTTGGTAAGGTGTAATAGACCCTCAGTTTTATAAATAGTGGCATGAGAGTACAAAACTAAGCAAATTACAGTGGACATGCATAAAATCCTGATTTAGCCTCAATTTTAGAATTGTGTCCAGTTTCAGGTACTGCAGTTCAGAAAGGCTAAGGGGCTTTTAGAGAGGATACAGGGTGCAGAAAAGATTTACAAGAATTGTTCCCGGGATGAAGAACTTCAGCTTTAAGGATAGATTGGCGCAGCTGGGGTTGTTTTCTCTGGAGAAAAGGTAGTTGAGAGAGGAGATTTGATAGAGGTGTTGAAAATCGTGAATTGTCTGGACAGAGCAGTTCAGAAGAAACTGTTCATATTGACAGAAAAGTTGAGCATAGGAAAACAGTGGGTTTAAAGTGAATGACATAAAACTAATAGTGAAATGAAGGAAAAGCTTTTGTAAAAAAGTGCTTAAGACCTTGAATGCACTGATTGTGGGGTGGAGACAGATTCAATCGTGGCTTTCAAATAGGAATTGGATAATTATCTGAAAAGAAAAAAAATTGCAGGGCAATGAGGGGAAAGCAGGAGCTTGAGTCTAGCTATGGCTTACCAGCCTTACAGAGAGGTGGCACAGGCACGAGGGGTTGAAGGACGACTTTGTGCTGTTTGCAGACTTTGTTCTGAGCAGACTGCTGGTTTTCTAGCTGTAACGGGCAGAAACTGTTTATATTTCAGTTATGACTTTCATGATTGTAACATTTAGAAGGAAAAAGAATAATGAAGCCCGTAGATATATAAAGCTATTTCAGTACCTCAGAATTTAAAAAAATTCCCAGATATGCCTTTTGCACAAAAAAAACGACAAACCCAATTTGGCCAGTTACAGCCCCATCAATTTGCTTTCAATTATCAGCAAAAAGATTGCTGACAGTCCTACCATGTGGCTGTAACTCAGCCGCAACCTACTTGACCAGTGCTCAGTTTGGATTCCGTTGGAATCATTCAGCTCTGCACTTCATTACAGTCTTTGTCTAAACACGGATGAAGGAATTCCAGAGATAACACCTTGACAACAAGACACCATTTCATAGAATCCCTACAGTACAGAAGGCTATTCTGCTAATCAAGTGCACACCAACAACAGTCCCATCCAGGCCCTATTCCTGTAACACCACACATTTACCCTGCTAATCTCCCTTACACTAGGGTCAATTTAGAATGGCCAGTCAACCTAACCCGCATATCTTTGGATTGTGGAAGGAAACTGGAGCACCTGGAGGAAACCCACACAGTCACAGGGAGAATGTGCAAACTCGACGTGGCATCAAGGAGCCCTAAAAAAAATTCAAGTCAGTGGAAAATGGGGTTTAGGATTCAGAGTTCACTGGATGGAGTCATACCTAGCACAGAGTAGGGGATTTTCACAGTAACTTCATTGCCGTGTAAATGTAAGCCTACTTATGACTAATAAACTTTAACTTTTGGAAAAAGGTTGTGAGTGTTAGAGATCTGTTGTCCTGTTGTCTTAGTCCCAAAAATTTGCTGCAGTATTTACTCAGACGAGTGTCCTCGGCCCAATCATCTTCAGCTGCTGTTTTAATGGCCTTCTCTCCCTCATCATAAAGGTCAGAAATGGGGATGTTCACTGATGATCATAGTGTTCACTGCCATTTGCATCTTCTCAGGTGCTGAGGCAGTCTATGCCAAAATGCAGCAAGACCTGATAAATGGCAAATAAACTGCGCTCCACACAACTGCCAGCCAATGGTTTTCTCCAACAAGAGAAAATCCAACCATTTTTCCATGACATTCAATGCATCACCATAGCTAACTTTTCCCACAATCAACATCCAGTGGGTTGCCACCAACTGGTAACTGAACTGAGCCGACTGTATAAATACTGTGACTAATGAGAACGGGTCAGGTGCTGGGGATTCTAAGGCAAGTTACTTCCCTCTGGCTCCCCAAAGAGTGTCCACTATCATAAGAACATAAGAAATAGGAGCAGGAGTAGGCCATCTAGCCCTTCAAGCCTGCCCCGCCATTCAATAAGGTCATGGCTGATCTGTCATGACTCAGTTCCACATTCCCGCCCTCTCCCCATAACCCTTAATCCCCTCGCTTATCAAAAACCCATCAACCCGCGTCTTAAAAATATTTAGCGAGGCAGCCTCCACCACCTCAACGGGCAGAGAATTCGAGATTCACCACCCTTTGAGTGAAGAAGTTCCTCCTCAACTCCGTTCTAAACCGCCCCCCCCTTTATCTTGAGGCTGTGCCCTCTAGTCCTACTGACCTTTCTGAGCGGGAAGAGTCTCTCCACCTCTATCCTATCCATCCCATTCATCATCTTATACGTCTCAATGAGATCTCCCCTCATTCTTCTAAACTCTAACGAGTACAAGCCTAGTTTATTCAGCCTCTCCTCATAGCTCAACCCCCTCAACTCCGGTATCAGCCTAGTAAACCTCCTCTGCACTCCCTCCAAGGCCAAAATATCCTTGCATAAGTATGGCGACCAAAACTGCACACAGTACTCCAGCTGCGGCCTCACCAATGCCCTATACAGCTGCAGCAAGACCTCCCTACTTTTATATTCAATCCCCCTCGCTATGAAGGCCAGCATCCCGTTCGCCTTCCTGACCACCTGCTGCACCTGCAGGCTGGGTTTTTGCGACTCATGCACAAGGACCCCGAGGTCCCTCTGCACCGTCGCATGCTGCAGTTTTTTGCCACGTAAGTAATAGTCCTTCCTACCAAAGTGGACCACCTCACACTTGCCAGCATTAAATTCCATTTGCCATTTCCTGGCCCATTCGCCCAGCCTATCTAGATCCTTCTGCAGACTCTCCACACCCTCCGCGCAATTTGCCGTTCCACCAATCTTGGTGTCATCAGCAAATTTCGACACCATACACTCAGTTCCCTCCTCCAGATCATCAATATAAATGGTAAATAGCTGAGGCCCCAGCACCGACCCCTGGGGCACTCCACTAGTCACCAACCGCCAATCCGAATAGCACCCATTAACCCCCACTCTCTGCCTCCTATTTGACAACCAATCCTCTATCCACGCTAACACCCTACCCCCAACTCCATGCCCCCTTACCTTCTGCAATAACCTCTTGTGAGGCACCTTGTCAAACGCCTTCTGAAAATCAAGAAAGACCACATCCACCGGCACTCCTCTATCCACCGCCCTAGACACATCCTCATAGAACTCCAATAAATTTGTCAGACACGACTTCCCCTTAACGAAACCGTGCTGCGTCTGCTCTATTAAGCAATTCCCCTCAAGATGCCTCGCTATTTCCTCCTTGATGACGGATTCTAACATTTTACCTACAACAGATGTTAAACTAACCGACCTATAATTCCCTGCCTTTTGCCTGGCACCCTTCTTTAAACAACGGCGTAACATTAGCCGCTTTCCAATCTTCCGGCACTTCCCCGGAATCCAGCGACACTAGACACAAGTCAGGAATGTGATGGAATATATTCTCCACTTGCCTGAGTGAGTGCAGCTCCAACAATACTTAGGAAGCTCGCCACCTGTCCGGACAAAGCTGTGCATTTGGTGAGCGCACCATACTATAGAGTAGCAGCAGTGTTTCCCATTTACAAGATGCACTGCAGCATCCATCAACAGCACCTTCCAAACCTGTGACTTCTACCACGCAGAAGGACCCAGGTAGCAGGCCCATAGGAACACCACTATGTGCAAATTCCCTAACAAGCCATACGCTATCCCAACTATTATCGCAGATTCAAAATCCTGTAACACACTCCCCTCACAGTACTGGGTGTGTCCACACTGCATGTGAATGCAGTGTTTCAAGGAGGTGACCTGCCACACACACTCACTCTCTCTCTCTCTCTCGTAATTTGGGGTGGGCAATAAATGTTGATCTTGATGCATCCTAGTAATGAATTTAAGAAAAACATCTAACTTCCTTAGAGCACTGTTTAAAAAGCCTTAAATGTCAATTAATTGTTTCTGAAATGTGTTCACTAATGTAGGCAAATGTGGCAATCAGTTTGGATACACAAAGGTCCCAGAAGCTGCAAATGGATGAGTGATCTGTTCATCTGTTTCTTGTACTATTTTGCGTGACAGTTGGATGTAATGCCAGTGGCAATATAAGGGTTGTGGGAAAGGAGAGAAAGACAGTACTGCATGCTGGCTCAGTGAACTTCAAAAGCAAACCCCAGTCTTAATTAAAGAGTGATTGCTAACGTGTTTTAGAGGGAGTTTTTCTAAATATTGCTCATATAGTTTGTAAAAGTCCTTCAGCATGAATATATTTGAAAATTGGTGTGCATTTATTGGTATGAGTTGGATGTTTATAACTAATGCTTCAGAACAACCTTACTTTAATACTGAACGTGCTTTATTTAGCTTCTAATGCTTCATCGTTATTTTTACGTCTGAAAGCAGCAAAAGAGGAAGGTGGGACTTGGCTGGATTTGATCTGCAATAGTTGTTTGTTCTGGTTAGTCACAAGGAACAGAAACTGCCTGAATGACTCAGCTGTTTTCAGTATGTGCTGGTATGATTAATGGGTGCTGATCCTCGCATGCAAAGCCTGGAGACTCAGAACATTGGTACGTTGATTTTATGCCCACGTCACACCCCAGTCAGTGCTATAGGTTCTTAAAATAACATACTGGATCTTCTGTACCCTTGCTTTATGTACCAGAGAAATGTTATGATCGAAGTGGAAGGACAAGATAGCTGATGTTGCAATTCTTAGTTTCTGCAGTATTTTTAGCACAACAGGCGGTCGAACTAAACCACCTCTTGTTTCTGGTGCTTTCCACTGCAGTGCCATTCTTAGGAAGTATGCTTGTGAATGAGATTTTCTTGCACCTATCCTGAAGGCACTGACTCCATGCTTGGGTCGAGTTCTGTGTGCCTGTTCCACTACCTCAATTGTCGTGATGAGCTTAGGTGGGAAGTGCAGGCAGGCATTCATCCACAGAGACACATGACAACTGATGTTGATCCTATTGTTGCCTGACCATTGTAAAATTACATATCTAGCCTGGGGGCGCCTCCCTTCCCTCCCTCTTCTTTCCTTCCTTCCTCCCTCCCTCCCTCGCCCCCCCCTCCCCTCGCACCCCCCCCCCCCCCCCCCCCCCCCCCCCAAACCTGGTATTGAACGTGCAAGCTTCCAAGCTTTTCTGTGCACTGTATCTCTAATTGGCTACAATGATCTGCTTCAAGTCCACACTCAATAAAACAACTAGAAGTATCAAGTTGTATGAACTCTGTGGTTTGACACTGGCTCTGCCTTTTAAAACAAAATGTCCTGAGAGATTGAATTGGCTCAATAACAGCTTGCTTTTCATGTGAACTTTTAATACAACCAGAAATTTATTTCAGTGTACTCCACATGGAGAAATGGACCTGACGGCAAAAAGCAAAATATGCAAGTTCTGAAAAATGAAAAAAAATAGAAATGACAAGAAATACTTGTATCAGGCAGCAGCCAATCGAGAGAGAATCATAGGGTTCAGACCCTAAGTCACTGACCTTACGTGAGAACCTGTTCAGATTGAACACTTTTATGACCTTCTTGGATGCAACAGTATGAAGTTGTTAACTCCCTCTCAAATTCTTGCTGTGCATGTTTAACACATGTTAAACATGTTAATCTTTTTTAAAATCTGTCTTCTGTTAAAACATTTTAAAAAATTGGTTCACTGGGCATGAGTTTTGTAGGTAAGGCTGATATTTATTCCTTATCTAAAATTAAGAAGCTTCATTGCTCAATTCTGTGGGGTGGCATGGTGGCATAGTGGTTAGCACTGCTCCCTCACAGCGCCAAGGTCTTGGGTTCGATTCCTGGCTTGTGTTACTCTGTGGAGTTTGGCGATTTGACCCAGACAGGCACCAGTATGGGGCAACTAGGGGAATTACACAGTAACTTTATTGCAGTGTTAATGTAAGCCTTACTTGTGACTAATAAATGAACTTTACAAACTTTACACTTCAGATAGAGGTAAACCAAGCTAAGCCAGGATGACTGGTTTTATTGCTAAATGGCGCTGATGCACCAGTAGGTTTTTGCAACAATCTGCAATCCTCCTAGTTACTCCTGCTGACACTCATTGCAGTGTTGGCTGTCTATTGCACAGGCTCTTTCAGGATCAAAGATTTTATAGTGCTTTGCGATTGATTTAAATTTAGTATTTTCATGTTTTTCTTCAATATGCTTCTGTAAATTTGGTAATTTATTATTATTCTGTCTGAGAATCCAGATTGAAGGTTTATTTCTAGAGCAAGCAGTGTGTGGACCATATGTGACATTGAACCAACATATATCATTCCCCAATTTTTATTCTAGTCTTGGATCAGGGTGGTGTGAAGATCCTTTATTCTGATTTGGGCAAATTGAGCCTTCCAGATGTGAGCTGCTTGTAAATTGTTTCCATTTTATTTTGAGCATTTAAGGAAATTGGATGCAGGTAGGTTTGGCAGAATTTTTTGAATACAGTTGGGAAAGTAAGATGATATAGGAATTTAGATTGGAGTTCTCAATAGTGGGGGCAAGATGGCTGAAAGCTCAACTCCTACGTGCAATATGGAGGGCAGAATGGAAAGAAACGATGGAGCCAAGAGGCAAATATCATAGAGTGGCTCAAATTTAGGGCAGGGAGAGATAGCAGTGGTTTTATGGGTTGGGGGATACTAGAATTTCTAAATAAGGACTTGAATTTTAATTTGGTATGCTGGGAAATCTTATTCATTTTGTAGGATATGGGCATTGCTGAATGGCCAGCATTTATTGCCCATCCCCAGTTGTCCTTGAACTGAGTGGCTTGCTAGGCCATTTCAGAAGGCAGTTCAGAGTAAACCACATTGCTGTAGCTCTAGAGTCACAGGTAGGCCAGACCAGGTAAGGGCGGCGGATTTCCTTCCCTAAAGGACATTATTGAACCAGATGGGTTTTTCCAACAATTAACTTTGGTTTCATGGTTATCAGGAGATGACCGCAAGGATTTTAAATGCAGTGTATTGGGTGGCTGGGACCAGTGTGGGATAATGGGCTGTTATAGGCAGCAAGGCTTGATTCAAAATGCATGTGGTAGAAATTTGCACAATTTGGAGTTTAAAGGGAAAGGGTGCTGGCCACAAAAACAGTTGCAATTGTTGAATCATTATTGCTAAAAGTTTTGTTCTGAGACTGGCAGCATTTTGGAGGTAAAAGTACATGTTCTTGATAGGTAGAATATGGACTTGTAATGCTCAGTTTGGTTGAACTGGATATCAAAGTTCTGAGCACACTGTTGTGGCGCAGGAATGGAATGGAATGTTGGGCAAGTGGGGCTAAAGATGATGGTTTTGGAATTGTGAAATTGCATAGTGTTTGGCCTGGAGTTCCAAATATTTCCACAAAGTTTAAATTTTTAGCTCAGCACAAGAAAAAAAGTGAACTGCAAATCATGCTTCTTCTAGCCTGAATTCACAAACTTCTCCAAGTGAGTGCTGATGAGTTTCAGATGTGATCAGTAACTGATGCCCTGCTATAAATTTTGAGCAGTTACTGTATTGAAATCTCAATGGTGAAACCTAATTTTACTGTTGAAATAAATGTTTTTGTTTATCTTTCAAACACAATTTTCTCATTCTTTTTCCATGTTTGCTTGTGATATTTATAATCCTTCTCTGGTTTTATGTCGTTAGCCTCCCACTTTCTGTCTGGAATGTTTGCAAGCTGTATGTTTTTTCTGAACTCCAATTATGTAATCTATTTAGACATCAATATTCATGACCTCCTTCAAGGAAGTTCTTATGAACAGGATAAAATCACTGATAGCAATAGCAAAATGATAAACATATTAAATAATTGCTTTGGTATTTACAGAGGAGACAATTCAGCCGAAAATGACATCAGTAAATGACATAAATCTGTCTTAAGTACAGCTCACAAGTTTATATTTATACTATCAACTTCAATTTTCAAATGTTATGATTTTGATTCCGTTTTGGATCAGTTGTCTGTTTCAGTGGTTTCCTACAGCTATTAGAGGTGTAACCATGTAAAACTCTTCCAGTAAACACTTGGGTTGACTCATTATGTGCAAGTAACAAAGAAAACAAATGAATTACGGGTTAATATAGGACTTCGACATGATGCTAAAGCTGTATTTGAACTTAATGAGATGATATCTGGAGAATTGTGTTAAGTTTTGATCTCTAGGAAGTTGTTGAATTATTGAAGAGGATCGAGAGGAGAGCTGAGGTACAAGGCTGGAAAGAGTCTGCTCTCCAAAGCTGAAACAAACGAGACAATTGGGTCTTAAAATTTTCTTTGCTATGGAGAGCTTAAATCTGGGCTTGTTCTGTTGGATTGAAGTATGTAGTCTTCTGTTGAAGATGTCAAAGGAAAATAGGAAATTTGGACCTTTTTCACTAAGAGGGCGATAAGATTCTGAAACAGAAAGTCACCACTGATCATGTGGATAAAGGATTGATCCTTTCCTATTATTAAATGGTGATGTTGGGATTTTGGTTGCAAAACAGCTGTGAAGGGAACTGATGAAAGGTACGTACAAAGGTAGTTTGTATGGATGGAATTCTTCTGCTGAAGACGTGACTAACCATGAAGTGCAAGTTTGAAACATTAGCCGCAAAAGCAATTAAATTGAGTGATGTATATAAACTCTGTTTACCAAACTGGCAGAGATATTCTTTATGCTTCTGTCATGTTGTGTTCCAGTAAAAAGATAGCATTATTTTATGAAGAAAAAGCAGGCTGCCGCTAATTTAGTTTATTTCCGAGTGCTATCAATTACATGCAGATAACAAAATTATAAGTGAGATATCCTTTTGAAGTTAGATTATATTAAATGTACAGCGAGAGAATCAACAATAATGGCAAATGTAAGATATATTAAATGTAATATATATTAAATGTAAGGATATTATTAAATCAGAAAGAGTGCAGAAAAGATTTACTAGGATACTACCGGGACCTGATGGATTGAGTTATAAGGAGAGGCTGAATAAACTGGGACTTTTTTCTTGGGTGCATAGGAGGCTGAGGGGTGATCTTAGAGGTCTATAAAATAATGAGGGGCATAGAGAAGGTAGACAGTCAATACCTTTTCCCAAAGGTAGGGGAATCTAAAACTAGAGGGCATAGGTTTAAGGTGAAAGGAGAGAGATACAGAAGTGTACGGAGGGGCAATTTTTTCACAGTGATGAGTGCCTGGAATGAGCTGCCAGAGGTAGTCATTGAGGCGGATACAATTTTGTCTTTTAAAAAGCATTTAGATAGTTACGTGGGTATCATGGGTATAGAAGGATATGGGCCAAAAGTGGGAAATTGGGATTAGCTTAGGGGTTTAAAAAAAAGTTGGGCCAAAGGACCTGTTTCCATGCTGTAAACCTTTATGACTCTGTTAGTCCAGATTTTGCACAGAGAATAATCATGAGGTAACTGTAAAGTCGCCATGGTCCCACAGGACCATAGGCTGCTCTTCCCCTCGAGGACTGTGGCAATTTAACCCAGGGACACCATACCTCATATGAGGGTGGCATGGTGCTTAGCACTGCTGCTTCACGGCACAAGGGACCCAGGTTCACTCATGCTGTCTGTGTGGAGTTTGCACATTCTCTGTGTGTCTGTGTGGATTTCCTCTGGGTGCTCTGGTTTCCTCCCACAGTCCAAAGATGTGTGGGTTAGGTTGATTGGCCATGCTAAATTGACTGTAGTGCTAGGGGACTAGCAGGGTAAGTATGTGGTGTTCCAGGAATAGGGCCTGGGTGGGATTGTGGTCAATGCAGACTCAATGGACTGAATGGTCTCCCTCTGCACTGTAGGGAATCTATGATTCTATGAGGGGTAATGTTGAGAAGGAAGGGTCTTCATGAATAACCTCAGCCGGTATGGGAATTGAACTTGCGCTTTTTGCATTGCTCTGCGTCACGAGCCAGCCATCCAGCCAATCCCAAACAGTACTTGTTGTTGTGGAGTGAATTGGACAACAACATTTGGAAAACATGTTGCAGTTCACAATTCCCAGCTCCCACAGCTTGTGTACCCCTGTGAGAGTCTTGGTACTGAATTAAATTTGTGGTTTTGCTCACATGGCAGAAGTTTAAAGTTTATTTTAGTCACAAGTAAGCTTACACTGCAATGAAGTGAAAATCCCCTAGTTGCCACGCTCCGGCGACTGTTCGGGTACACTGATGGAGAATTTGTCACGGCCATTTGCACCTAACCAGTACGCCTTTCAGACTGTGGAAAGAAACCCACACAGACGTGGGAAAAACGTCCAGGCTCCACACAGACAGTGATCCAGGCCGGGAATTGAACCTGGGTCTCTGGCGCTGTGAGGCAGCAGTGCTAACCACTGTGCCACAAAGAGTTGAAGCTACTGCATTGTGGCGTAAATGAATTTATAATGATGTGATCAGTTATCATTATTGTCATACAACTGCTGTGGACCCAAGACTGTGGGCACTTGTCAATGTACTGAACAATGAGGGCTGTCACAGTGGATCTCATATAGATCATTGTTTGGTCCTTTCTGGTTGTAGGTTACTTCTTATGCTTCTGAATTGATGACTAACAAAGTTTAATTTGATCTTGTACAATGGGCATTGGTTAGTGGGTGATCTGTACCAGAATGCTGCTTCTGGTTTAAAAAAAATCTTACCATTTGGAATAAGATGAACACTCTCTCAAAAAATGTAGCTGAATTTCCTGTGATAAGCTGTGACGATAGCTATAATACAATGGGAAAGATAGCATGCTGGTAATAATACTGGACTAGTAATTGAGAGACCTGGACTAACACTCAGGCACAACAAGTTCAAATCTCCCAAAGGCAGCTGGAGAAGAATGACTAAATTTGGTAATTTGGAAGAAGGAACTAGTTTCAGACTCTTTTTTGTTTGTTCTTGGGATGCGAATGTTGCTGCCTGGGCTAGCATTTGTTGCCTGCTCCTAATTACCCTCGAAGCTGGTGGTGAGCCTTGAATTGATAAAGCGCCAGTACTCAGAGTGCCATTAGGGAGAGAGTTCCAGGAGTTTGTCCTAGTGACAGTGTAGGTATGGCAACATAGTTCCAAGGTGTTGTGGCTTGGAGGAAGACTTGCAGGGTAATGGTATTCCCATGTATCTGCTGTGCTTGTCCTTCCAGATGGTAGAGTGTTTAAAAGAAGCCTTGGAGAGATGCTTTAGGGAATCTTGTAGATGGTATATACTGCTGCTACTCTGCGCCTGTGGTGGTGAGAGTGAATGCTTGTGGTGATGGATGGTGGGCCGATCAGGTGGGCTGCTTTGTCTTGGATGGTGGCTAGCTTTTTGAGTGTTGAAGCTGCACTGATTCAGGCAAACGGAGAGTATTCCATCATACTCCTGACTTGAATGTTATGAATGGTGGGAAGCTCTGGGGAATTGGGAATGGAGTTAAGCGGGGTACCACATCGAAATTTCCCTCCAAGCCTCACACCCTCCTGATTTGAACTGGCATGGTTTCACTGTTGCTGGATCAGACCCCTGGAACTTCTGAACAGCACTATGGATGTACCCATAATCACATGAGTTGCAATGGTTCGTGATAGTCCAACATTATCTTCTTGAACAGTTAGACTTAAGGACTCAACAAAACAGAACATAATGTATCCTTATGTGCCATGAATGATTTTTGGAGATTCATTTTTCTATGCTTTCTTTGGCCTGATCTGAATGAGGAAAATGTCTATTGGATGATAATGTGGTTCTTTCACTCTTGATGAATATAGCTGTAGCCAATCTGAAAAGTCTAAACAGTTACTTTATTAGGTGGCTTTGATTTCCAGTGGAGTCTCATTGTTCGCGCCTTCCTGGTTTGCATTTTCACTTACTGCACTTGACACTCTGTATACCACGTTTCCCATCGCATGAACAATGTTTGGTTTTCCATTTTTTTTCTTTGCTGAGGTGCCCCTTCTTTTCTCTGTCATGAATCAGCAGTTCCCACTTCAGCACTGGAGGGCATCCTTTTAAATCTGGTGAAATCTGGGTGAGCATGTTAAGACCACAACATGTGTGGTTGGGACTTTGAACTAGTATTTGTCCCATTGGATTTTTTCACGCTGTCCTTGCATGGTCGTCCTCTTGGCTTCGCTCTCGGTTTCTCTTTTATTGACCATCCTGCTTGGCAGCCTGACCACTACCTGGTACCGGCTCCACGGCTGCTTTTCCGGGCCACCCACCTAGCCTTGGATGCCAGTTCCCTTGGCCTCCACCATTGGCCTAGCTTGTTCTGAGCCCCGGCTGGGCTCCTTTTCCCTCTCCGGCCAGCCAGAGGGTTTGAGGGAAGGGGGTGGCAGGCCAATTCTGGCTCTCCAGGTTGATCGTGAAGAAGCCTTCATTGCCGCAGTGAGCTGCCGGTGCCCAGGCTCTGGACTACCTGATTCACCTGAGTTGTTTTGATTCGCAGCACGCTGTGGCTGGCAGTCAACAGCACCTTCGTGACACCGACCAACAATAGGCCGCAGCATTCCAGGGAAGATGCCATCACTTCTAGTATGCCCTTGGCTATGGAGGGTGCTCCTGCCACACCTTGCCTGGGCTACTGTGCCTCTGCAACTTCCTGCCTCGGGAGGGGCCTTCGAGCAGAATGCCCAAAATCATTCTGATGTCGGGGGGAGGTGACTTCTTCAGCACCTGCTGTTCTCGCTCCCCTCCCCCTCCCCTCCCCCTCTCCCTCTCCCCCCTGTGACTGTCTGCGCTCCTCACTGCATAAATGGGGACCTTGAACTGAACTGAAAGGCAGGTTCTTCACTAATGTATTGCTCAGAGGCCCCCCATCTGTTGTATATAGGTATTGCATCACACTACTGCCCAAACAATGTTCCCATCATATGTTTGGAACCTATCTCTTTGAGCCTTATTCAAAAACTTGATCCCCATTTGAGATTTTGTGGGAACCCCTATGAATAGCTTTTTGAAGTTTAGCCACCAACAGAAGAGGTGAGTCTTTTGATCCATTAATTTGGCGTAAGAATGCGGTAAATTATTGACTTGTTCCAAAGACTACAGTAATTTCAGTGGTGTTTCTTGGAGCCATTTTGAACTTAAAACAGGATTTTCTTCAGTGGCTGTTATTTGCAGTGAGGTCAGTGTGGTGATTATGTGTCTTAGAAGTTTAATGCTGTTTTATTATAAAATGCGTTGGCTGCTGGTACTAAAATTGGACTTTTGTGACAGTAAACCTTTTGCGATGGTCATAGCCCGGCATTGTGAAATGAATATTACTTGCTGTTCATTGTCCCGAGTCTGAATGTTGTCCAGGTCTTGCTGTATATGGGCAAGTCTGCTTCAGTCATATTCAAAGAGTTTTGCAATACAGAAAGAGGCCTTTCTATGCTGGCCATCAAGTACCCATCTATTCTAATCTCATTTTACAGCAGTTGGTCCGTAGCCTTGTATGCAATGGTGTTTCATCAAAATTCTTCTTCAATGTTGAGAGTTCCTGCTTCTACCACCCTTTCAGGCAGAGTGTTCCAGAATCCTACCATCCTCTGGGTGAAAATTTGCTTCCACAAAGCCCCACTAAATCTCTGGCCTCTGAACTTAAACCTGTGAACCCTGGTTCTTAACCCCTTTACTAAGGGGAAAAGTTCTGTCACATCGGTCCTATGTCCCTCATAATTTTGTACACCTCAGTCCCTTCTCGGCCTTCTTTGTGCTAAGGAAAACAACCTCAGCCTAACCAGTCTCAATGATTCAGCTGCAGTCTAATGAGCATTTGATACAGCTCCATCATGACCTCCCTGCTCTGTGCACAATGAATGGTGTGATGGCATTGCAGCATTTATTGAGACCAATCTTATTTTGGTATCTTTCATAATACCATTTCTAGGACTGTAGTAGAAGGCCTTTCTGTCTGTCCTGCTTAACTTCTTCAGTGACTGAATCTTTGAGACTGTCTCGTTGTCACACAGTACCAGATATGCTGAATACTTTTGCAACTTTTTTTCACCTCACTTTCATATAACTTTGTCTTCAAAAATGTGTTTGCCAATGTGGGGTATATGTAATTGTATTCTTTTTCCCCTGTGGACCACCTGCAGTACCATTGCAGACCACAGGTTAATTTGATTTGATTTATTATTGTCACGTGTATTAGCAAACAGTGAAAAGTATTGTTTCTTGCACACTATACAGACAGAGTATGCCGTTCATAGGGAAGGAAATGAGAGAGTGCAGAATGTAGTGTTACAGTCATAGCTAGGATGTAGAGAAAGATCAATTTAATGCAAGGTAGTTCAATTCAAAAGTCTGGCAGCAGGGAAGTAGCTGTTCTTGAATCGGTTGATATGTGTCCTAAGGCTTTTGTATCTTTTTCCCAACGGATGAACATTGAAGAGAGAATGCGTTGGGGTCCTTAGTTATGCTGGCCGCTTTACCGAGGCAGCAGGAAGCCAGTGGATGGGAGGCTGGTTTGCGTGATGGATTGGGCTACATTCATGACTTTTTGTAGTTTCTTGCGGTCTTGGGCAGAGCAGGAACAATACCAAACTGTGAGACAGCCAGAAAGAATGCTTTCCATGGTGCTTCTGTAAAAGTTGGTGAAAGTCTTAACTGACATGCCCAACTTCCTTGGTCTTCTGAAAACGTAGAGGTGTTGGTGGGCTCCCTTAACTATAATGTTGGAATGGGAGGACCAGGACAGGTTGTTGATGATGTGGACGCCTAAAAACATGAAGCTCTTGACTCTTTCCACTTTGCCTCCATTGATATCAACAGGGCCATGTTCTCCCAACGCTTCACGGAGTCGAGGCGATCTCCTTCATTTTGTTGACGTTGGGGGAGAGATTATTGTCGCCGCACCATATCACTAGATTCCCCCTCTCATTCCTGTACTCTGTCTCGTCATTGTTTGAAATCTGACCCAATATGGCGATGAAAATCAAGTTGGAGGAGAATTTGGCACGTGGTCATAGGTGTATAAGGAGTATAGTAGGTGACTGAGAACACAGCCTTGTGAGGCACCAGTGTTGAGAATAATCATGGAGAAGGTATTGTTGCCTATCCTTACTGATTGTGGTCTGTGAGTTAGGAAATTCAGGATCCAGTTACAGAGGGAGGTGCCGAAGCCCAGGCCACAGATTTTGGAGATGGGTTTCGTAGGAATAATGGTGTTAAAGGCTGAGCAAATGTCAATAAACAGGAGGGAACCATTGGTCTAGACTGAGTTAAGAAAGCAGTTCTCAGTTCTCTATGTGGGAGGAATCTGAGGACATAGATTTAAGGCAATTGGGAAAAGAACTCTGCAGAATTTATTTTTACACAGTGAGTAGTTATGATCTAAAATATACTGCCAAAAAATAAAGGTGGAGGTATATTCAATTGTGGCTTGCAGAAGAGAATTGTATAAGCGCTGGATGGGGGAAAAATTTGCTCAACTATGGGACAAAGACATGGGATTAGGACTAGCTAAAGAAGCTGGCATGGGCTGAACAGGCCAGATGGCTTTCTTCCATGTAGTGATCATGCAATGATCCTGTGAATCATTTTAAAGGATGTTTGATTTTCTGTAATCATGGATACGCAGCTGAAATATGAAGTTGACAGCAAAGATGTGAGATTTATCCAGAGCCTATGCTGGGTCCAAATAATGAATATCATGCTAGAAGATGGTGAATTAGTTATGTCTCAAGAGAGGATTACAACAAGGCCACGTACTGCTGCCAAAATTATTCAGTCTGTTAGCAGAGCAAATATACGGAGTGTCGGATGTACTTCCAAGAGTAAAAATTGGAGGCAAAAATCTTATTTGCGACATGCTGATAACATACTACTACTTGCAAAATCAGAAGAGGCGCTACAAAATACTATAGATCAATTAAAATCTAGAAATTGAGAATAGGGATGGTGTTATGAAGACCGGAAAGTCAAAAACAATTATGGAAGGAATACGTTCGAATAAACTAGAGTGAAGGCTGAAATGGATGATATCACACTGGAACAGTTCAATAAGTTTGTCTGCTTGGGACATATGGAATGGGAAGATGGTTGAATTGATGTGATGCCAAAGTCAGAAGAAGGATAACAATAGAAGTAATTTCGTAAAGATAAAGGATGTGATATAAGCAAACTAGAGCCTGAAACTAGGAAACAAACTTGTAAGGTGCTACATTCATCTGTTTTCTTGTTTGCCTCTCTGAAACCTGGACAATAAGTAAAAGATCTGTAGAGGAAAATAAATTTCCATACACAGATCAAATGAAGCGGTGCTTGAAATCGTAAGAGCAAAATGAACTCTGACATCCAGAAATTGATCTCTTGAGTGCAAAGTGGAGTTCAGCAGAAAGAGGCTAGACGTGGTTGGATGATGGATGTCACAGTGGATGTGGGAGGATGTGAAAGATGAGAGTTGTATGCCAGGACAGTAGACCATCTTGCAGGAGTAGCTGCAGACAGGACAGGAGATTCTCTGTGACTAAGTTTCAGATGCTACCTGTAATCCTAGGGAAATGCTTAGATTTCTGTTTAAGGATGAGCTGAATGCCTCTCTTGATTATGTACCCTTTCATATTTAATAGATGATGCATACTTTAGGAAAAGCTAATACATTTATTCACATGACAAAATCTGCACTTCTAGCATTTTAATCTTTCTTAAATTACTTTCTGATAAGGTGCTTATTGATCTTTTTGCAATGCAACATGTTTCCAAATGAAGGTGACCTGCACACACACTTTCTTCTGTGCAATGTCTTATTTGATTTTTAACTCACCAATAATGAATTTGGTTCCTTATTTGGAAGGAAACCTTGAAAGCTAAGTGTTCCTTTAAATTAAATGTTTTGGAATTATTAGCAAATAACATTGAATTTTAAAATGGCAGTTGATCGATATTTGGGATAAAAATTTGTTTCTGATCTGCTATTGGTATGTAAGTAGTTGGCGCAGTAAACCTTCTGGTACTCTGTCCTTTCATCCTGAGACTGGACTTGAGTGAAATGCGTTCAGCTACTGTTTCACTGTTCTTAGTGGGTACAAAGTTACACCATCAAACTATTCATGATTCAACACATTTCAGCTGCCTCATAATTACAGGATACCTTAATCAATGGAAAAGTCGCAATTGTGCTGCAGGGATTTTTTTCTGAAATTAGGTTGTTGGAGCAGAATATGGAAAGAGCTTTGCCTTGTATTGTGACACTGATATTCATTACAACCAGTGTTTTATCTGCCATACACACATGCACATTTAAAACTCTTTTCTGTAACCTGTGCTTTCTCCATAGCCCTGTATTTTCTTCTGCTTCAATTTTTTTCTACTTTTCCCATAAGGTGTAATGACCTGTGCCAAAATCACTTCCTAGGTAAAGAACTTTAATGCTCAACAGGAATTGGGAAGGCAGTACTCACCCAACACTTTGGGATGCAAGAACTTGTATTTTTATGGTGTAATAAAACATTTTGGTGCTTTATAGGAACATTTATTAAACAAAATTTGACACCGATCCACACAAGGAGATATTGGGGCAAATAGCCAAACGCTTGGTCAGGGATAGGCTTTAACAAATGTCTAAAAGGAAGAAAGCAAAGTAGAGATTTTGCCAGGGACAGGTTCGGTAAATCTGCTCCTCTGCAATGTCTAATTTAATCTAGCTACAGAGTTCGAAGAACATGCTGCATGAACTCCACTGACCATTCCAGTCAAGTATTGACTGCTTATCGCTTTGCATTTTTATATTCAACCCTAAATGTTAATCACTGTTTCTTGTCCCATGTACCCATGCATTATTGCATACCCATTTCCTAGGATGTGGTTCAACACTGCCTCTCCCTCAGTGGTCTAAAACATTGATACTAGAACAGTCCGAGGCAGGTAGAAATCTGTTCTCTGCCTTTTTCTTTGCTCTTACTCAGTCTGTCTTTGGGTAATTAATCCATTATTGTAGCCCTTTATATTTTCCCTAATTTGCAGATCCTCTTGTCTCCTATTCATTAGCCTATAATTAATTTCATATATGGTAACTTTTCTGCTTGTTGATTGGGAGACTCTTGAGCTAAAGGAAGGAAATGTCAGCGTGGGTTTCCTGGTCCCTGGAAAGTGTATTTTTGGATGATGATGGGATTGTACTCTGAAAGCACCCACAGTTTAATAACCTATTTATACTGGTAGTTTAAAATCACAAATGAAGCCTGACCAATGGAAGGATGCTGATTCCAGGGATGCCAACAAAACAAATTGGCTTAAAGTGAAAATTTTGGAGCAGGGGGGTGGAATCCTAAAAATATAGATGTGAAGTTATTTTTTATCAGAATAAATTTCTTTCCACACTTATTTTCACTTACACTTGACTAAGTGGGCGCACTCCAGATCAGTGAATAGTAGGGACAGGTGACAAGACTGTTCAAGTTGAATTGATATCTGCACTATTGTTATGACAGTATTGAATCAGAGAGTCCTGAGTTCAAACAGATTTAACTGCACTTGGGCAAGTTGTAGTTTCCTGTTGAATTTTCAAATTGATTTGGGTATTTTCAGCATTGTGGTATAGTTAATAATACTGCCAAAGAAACAGCAAAGCCCAACAAGGCAAGGAACAAGTTGAAAAATGCAATATGGTATAGAGTTTAGTCCAGCGCTCCCTTTTTTTTTTGCTGTTTATAGTCACTGTATTTTTTCAGACATTTGGCATTGTAGTTGCCCAAAACCTGAGAACTGCAAGGACCATGACAACTGTAATAGGTATCCTATTATCTTATGTCTGATCTCTTACATTAATCGTATGATGAAGTTGACAGCTTGTTAAAGAAGCAGGTCATCTTAAAATTTCAATTTGCAAAGCTCTTGGACAAATTGACATTAGAGCCTCAAGTCATTGAAAGTTTATTTACTTAATAATTAAACTTTGAGGTCTTAACAGAGTTGGGATGTCTTGTTGAAGTTGTACAAGACGTTGGTAAAGCCACATTTGGAATACTGTGTACCGTTCTGGTCATCCTGTTATAGAAAAGATATTATTAAATTAGAAAGAGTGCAGAAAAGGTTTCCTAGGATGCTACAGGGACTTGATGGATTGAGTTATAAGGAAAGGTTGGCTAGCCTGGGACTTTTTTCTCTGGAGCATAGCAGGCTGAGGGGTGATTTTATAGAGGTCTATAAAATAATGAGGGCACAGATCAGCTAGATAGTCAGTATCTTTTCCCAAAGGTAAGGGGAGTCTAAAACTAGAGGGCATAGATTTAAGGTGAGAGGGGAGAGATACAAAAGTGTCCAGAGGGGCAGTTTTTTCACACAGAAGGTGGTGAGTGTCTGGAACAAGCTGCCAGAGGTAGTAGAGGCAGGCATGATGTTGTCTTTTAAAAAGCATTTAGATAGTTATATGGATACAATGGGCATAGAGGGATATGGGCCAAATGCAAGCAATTGGGATGAGCTTAGGGGCCTTAAAAAAAAAAGGATGGCGTGGTCAAGTTGGGCCGAAGGCCTTTTTCCATGCTGTAAACCTCTACAACTCTATGAGAAGGTGACATATTGTTTCCTTGTAAAATGAGGCATTGTACAGTTTAACTGTGACCAGCAGCAGGGTGAGTTGGAGTGTAATGTGCTTGAAATGGTGGATCTGCACTCAAGTATTTCAAGCTGCAGGCGTCATACTGTCCTTACAGCACTGTAAAACCCTGGAAAAATGTTCTGTTGCAAATACTCCTATCTCATGAGTCTGTGGTTTGGTTTGGCATGGTTGGCTAGAGCTTAAATTCTTGGGTTGGCATTGTTGACCACTTAAAAGATAGTTTTGGAAAACTGTTCCGTATGATGTTGATATGAATGTAAACAGATGGGATTTTGTTTTAATGCAAATATGGATTAAGTTTTAAGCTTGCTGTAACAAGGTGGTCCTTTTTTAAGCTTTTGGACATTTTGACCAAAATGTACATTGATTGTTTTTTAATGCTGGCTAATTTTCAGCAAATCATTTTGAGCCAAGTGCTTGGGCCTGGTCTGTCAGAGGTGCACTTGGCTAGAAAAAACATTTGCTGCTTCGCAGTCTGATGAGCACAAGATTTTTGAACCATTTAGAGACCCAGTTAGTGAATGTCTTCCTCGAGAAAGAAATGATCAAGATGGTACTATGCATTACCCTAGCAGCTTGGGCAACTGATTCTGATACTGACAATGTTGCTGGTGCCACATATATTGATTTGAGGTGCTGCTGGACCCTGACCTTGAATTACACAGCCCTTATTTTGGTGACACTTACCTAAAGGAGTTTAGGAGCAAATTTTAGGAGTTAGATGGTGCTGTGTATATCCTAAGCTAGGGTACTGTGGTATTTGAAACTGATAGCAGCAATGTCATCAAATCTATATTCTTTCCAAACTAGAAAGAAATGAGAGTGACAATGAACATAAAAGGAAATGCAGACATTCTCAATAGACATGTAAATGGGGGTGACTTTATGGAGTTTGCACGTTCTCCTGTGTCTGCGTGGGTTTCCTCTGGGCGCTCCAGTTTCCTCCCACACTCCAAAGATATGTGAGTCAGGTGGATTGGCCATGCTAAATTGCCGTTAGTCTCCCAAGATGTTTAGATTTGGTGGATTAGTTATGGTGAATGTGTGGCGTTACGGAGATAGTGTCTTACCCAGGCCCTCTCCCCTGCCCTGTCAGAGAGCCTTGTAGACTTGATGGGCCAGATGGCTGCCTCCTGCACTGTAAGGATTCTACGATTCTACAATAAAAATGTAATAAAAGGAGTAGTGGAGCTAATTAGGGACCAAAAAGAAGGCAGGACATGGCTATGGTACCAAATTAATACTTTGCACCTGTTTTTAATAAAGAGGGAACTATCCAGGTCAAGGTGAAAGAAGAGATAATTCAGACATTTGGTCTAAAATTACTAAGGCTAGGGGTGAAAGGCTATCCCTAGTTGTCCTTGAGAAGGTGATGGCAAGTGCTCTTAAGGAAGGGAGTTCTAGGATTTAAATCCAGCAAGAGTGATATATCAAGTCAGGATGGTGAGTGGGAAACCTCCAGGTGGTGGTTAGATAGTGGTCTTTGGTTTGGACGGTGCTACCCAAGAAACCTTGATGAGTTTCTGCTGCACATCTTGTAGATGGCGTACATTGCTGCCACTATTTGTTGGCGGTGGAGAGATAGAATATTTGTGGAAAGAATGCAAATCAAGTAGGTTGCATTGTCTTGATGAGGCTAAGCTTCTTGAGTGTTCTTGGAGCTACAGTCATCTAGGCAAGTGGAGAGTATTCCATCATAATCCTGACTTGCGCCTTGTAGATGGAGAGGCTTTGGGAAGTCAGGAGGTGAGCTACTAGCTGCAGGATTCCAAGTCTCTGATGTATTCTTGTATTGGCAACACTGTTTGTACTTAAATTTCATGAGGCAGCAGAACCAGATGAGATGCAGCCAAGGAGATTGAATGAAATGAGGGTGGAAACTGTGAAGGAACTGGTCATAATTTTCCACTCCTCCTCAGATACAGGAGTGGTGTCAGAGGACTGGAGAATTGCAAATTTTATACAAAAATCTTGTACAAAAAAAGGGCGGAATGATTAGCCCATCAACCACCATCAGTTAGTCAAACCTTTGAGGTGTGGAAGCTTTTAGAAGTGATGGGCGAGTTTATTCTCTGCAATGAGAGATCTCACCCACCAGTTGGAGAACCTGTGCAAGACTTGTGCCATTCCAGTTGGGGAATGCCCATCGTGTCACGTGTTTAAGCACTTGAGTGGTCAACGTTGGGCCTTCTCTAAGATCAAGGACAAACCAGAAGATGGCAGCTCTTCAGTGCCAGTGGCTGCTGCGGAAACTGCCAGAGGCCTAGGATCAACAATGGACCACAGGCCAAAGGTGAGCGAGGGCAGGGACTGGGTGATAGAGTTAAGTCAGAAGCTTGGACAGGGGGTGGTTTCCAATGCCACCCATCCTCCCCAGTGCCAGATACTTCAATCAGCCTGCAAGCAAACCCAATAAGGTTTGCTTTTCGGGTTCCCCAGCAGGCTCCTCCTGCTGCTAATCTGATAACCATTAATTATCACTTATTGTCCAGGCGAGAAGGTCATCAATGAGCCTTCTTGCCCTGATTTAATCAGGAAGTGGTGAGAAGGCAGTAGGGTGCCCAAATTGCATCCCTTTACCCAATTAAATGTACAGTTCTAATGGGGGTGCTGGAGCAGAGGGACTGGATGCACATGTGTACAAATTATTGAAGGTGCTAGGACAGGTTGAGAATGGTTAATAAAGCAGTCAGAACCCTTTTCTTTGTAATGGGGCATAGAGTACAAATTATAAATCTGTACAAAACACTGGTTCGACCTCAGCTGGATTATTGTGTCCAGTCCTGAGGTTGCAACCTGGAAACAATGTGAAGGCATTAGAGTCATAGAGGTTCACAGCATGGAAACAGGCCCTTTGGCCCAACTTGACCATGCCACCTTTTTTTAAAAAAAAACGCGTAAGCTAATCCCAGTTGCCCGCATTTGGCCCATACCTCTCTATACCCATTGTATCCATGTAACTATCTAAATGCTTTTTAAAAGACAATTGTACCCGCCTCTACTACTACTTCTGGAAGCTTGTTCCAGACACTTGCCACCCTCTATGAAAAAATTGCCGTTCTGAACTCTTGTATCTCTCCCCTCTCACCTTAAACCTATGCCCTCTGGTTTTAAACTCCCCTACCTTTGGGAAAAGATCTTGACTATGTAGCTGATCTGTGCCCCTCATTATTTCATAGACCTCTATAAGATCACCCCTTAGCCTCCTGCACTCCAGAGAAGGAAGTCCTAGTCTATCCAGCCTCTCCTTCTAACTCAATTCATCAAATCTTGGTAGCATCCTAGTGAATCTTTTCTGCACTCTTTCTAGTTTAATAATATCCTTTCTATAATAGGGTGACCAGAATTGCACACAGTATTTCAAGTGTGGCCGTACCAATGTCTTGTACAACATCAGCAAAACATTCCAACTCCTGTATTCAACGTTCTGACTGATGAAACCAAGCATGCCGAATGCTTTCTTCGCCACTCTGTCCATCTGTGACTCCACTTTCAAGGAGCTATGAACATAATATACCCTTCGATCTCTTTGTTCTGTAACTCTCTGCAGCGCTCTACCATTAGCTGAGTAAGTCCTGTCCTGGTTCAATCTACCAAAATGCATCACCTCGCATTTGTCTCAATTAAACTCCATCTGCCATTCGTCAGCCCACTGGCCTAATTGATCAACGTCCCTTTGCAATTGGAGATAACTTTCTTCACTTTCCGCTATGCAGTGTCATCTGCAAACTTATTAACCATGCCTCCTACATTCTCATCCAAATCATCAAAATAAATGGCAAATAACATTTGTACTGATCCCTGAGGCCCAGCGCTGGTCACAGGCCTCCAGTTTGAAAAACAATTCTCTGCAACCACCCTCTGGCTTCTATCAAGAAGCCAATTTTGTATCCATTAGATGCCTTACCCTGGATCCCATGAGATTTAACCTTTATGCAACAACTTACCATGCGGTACCTTGTCAAAGGCCTTGCTAAAGTCCATGTAAATAACATCAGCTGCACTGCCTCATCTACCTTCTTGGTACCCCTTCAAAAAACCCAATCAAATTTGTAAGATATGATTTACCACTCAAAACTATGCTGACTGTCCCTAATCAGTACTTGGGTCTCTAAATGCCTGTAGATCCTGTCCCTCCAAAACACCTTCCAACAATTTACCCACCACAGATGTGAGGCTCACTGGCATGTAGTTCTCAGGCTTTTCCCTGCTGCCCTTTTTAAGCAAAGGCAAAACATTTGCCACTCCAATCTTCAAGCACCTCACCCGTGACTATCGATGATTCAAATATCTTGGCAAGGGGATCTGCAATTTCCTCCCTAGCTTCCTACAATGTCCTGGGGTGCACTTCATCAGGTCCTGGGGATTTATCTACCTTAATGTGCTTTAAGACTTCCAGCTTCACCACCTCTAATATGTATACTCCTCAAGACATCAGTGTTTATTTTCTCAAGTTCCCTAATATCCATGCTTTTCTCAACAGTAAATACTGATGAGAAATATTCATTAAGGATCTGATCCTTAAGAGGCCCTATTCTGTCCCTTGTTACTCTTTTACCCATTATGTATTTATAGAAGCCCTTTGGATTCTTCTTTGCCTTATCTGCCAAAACAATCTTGTGTCCCCTTTTTGCCCTCCTGATTTCTCTCTTAACTTTATTCTTACGCCTCCTGTACTCTTCAAGGCATTCACTTGATCCCAGCTGCCTGTGCATGTCATGCGCCTTTGCATTAGAGAGGATGCAGAAAAAATTCATGAGAATAGTTCCAAGGATGAGAAATGTCCGTTATGTAAATAAACCGGAGAATCTGGAATTCTTCTTGGAGAAAGGAGATTCAAAATCATGAAGTGGCTGAACAGGGATGATAGAGAGAAACGGTTCTCATTGATGGAAGGATCCTGAACCATGGATGACAGATTTTAGGTAATTTGCAAAAAATGCAGGGCGAGATGAGAAAATATCCTTGACAGTGATTGAATAGGATCTGAAATGCGCTGCCTGAAAATGTGGCAGAGGCTGGGTCAGTCAGTGAATTCAAAACTGGATTGGATCATTATCTGAAAAGGACAAGTTTGCAGGCTCTGGGGGAAAAGGTGGGGGAGAGATACTAAGTGAATTACTCTAACAGAGACCCGGAATGGATACAACAGGCTGAGTGGTCTCCTGTGCTGTATTCTATAATTCAGTGAACTGGAGCCTTGTACATGGTAGAGAGGCTTTGCGGGATCAAGAGGTGAGTTACTTGCCACAGCAAAACTAGGTTCTGTCCTTCTATGTAGTCACTATTAATGTTGTTTGTCCAGTCAAGTTCCCTGTCAGTGCTGTCTTCTAAGGTGCTGATGGTGAGCAATTTGTCAGTGTTGATATCTTGAAGATTGGTGGCGGTGATTGGACTTTCCCTTGTTGAAGATCTTCCTAGCCTCTTGCTTTTGTGGTGTGCATGTCCAGACTCAAAACGTTGGTTCTACTGTCTCTCCACAGATGCTGTCAGACCTAGTGAAATTTTCCAGCATTTTTGTGTTTGTTTCAGATTCCAGCATCTGTAGTATTTTGCTTTTATCATCTTTCGGAGATGTGTCAAAGGGATCTCAGCTGCAAGCATAATTTTAAAAAAAGTACTTGCATTTACAAAACACCCTCCCCCAGAAGACCCAAAGCACTTTACAATCATTGAAGTATTTGTAAAGTTTGTAATGTAGGAAGCATGCCAGCCAATTTGCGTAAAGCAAGCTCCCACAAAGAGCAGTGTGACAAAAGACCAGATAATATGTTTTGCGTTGTTGTTTGAGGGATGAACATTGGTCAAGGCACCAGGGTAACTTTTTTGAATTGGTGCCTTTGGAACCTTCTACACCCACCTGAGAGAGCCTCATCTGAATGCTCTCCAAGGAGAGTACTGTCAGGACTCATCAATACGTGGTGATGCTCAATGAAAAAGAGAGACTATCTGTTAGAAGTCATTCCCCATTGTACAATAGAAATCTTTGAAAAATCATAAAAATGGTCTAACGTTAAAAACAGACTTTCTTCAGTAAGCATGTTAGAGGTGTTCTTTCAGGGAACTTGCCAGTGTAAATGCATCTTAAATGACAAAGAATTTTGAATACTGATTGGTTCAGCTAAAAGACCTGACTTTGATTCGGGAAATTATCAGGTCAAGGCCCAATATAGAAATTGAGCATTTAATTCAGATTATTATTCTGCTGTAATACTAAAACCATGATTTTTTTAAAAGATATATGCCTATTCAGATACATGTAAAAACATTCTGTGGACAACTCAAGAACAGGAAGTTTTCACTTGGCCAGCATCAATTATAAACAGATTGACTGTCATTGCTAATTGTGGGATCTTATATGTGAAACAAGCTAATGTGTGCTTATCAATTAATAGTATGTGGAACACCTTTTGTGGTGTTTGTAAGAATCTTAGCTTGCTATATAAATTGAAGTTTATGTTGTCCATTCTGGAATTTATCTACATTGTTTCGAAGGTGATTGTTTTGTTAATTTCATATTTTGTGAATATATCTATCATAATTTATATTGTTGCTGAAAAGAATTGTGAATTAAGTGCATGTATTAATGCTAAGCGATCTAATGTGGTGTTTGAACTTGTAGCAATCCTCTTGCCTGCATCAATAGTTAAAAGCATGCATTTGTATTTGCACTGCAGTAGAACTGCACGCAGCTTCAGACTGAAAGGGAGGGTCCATATTAACTATACCGTATTGTGCCGTATAATGCGGTTCCTGCAGTAATTTCATCCTTTCAGCCTAAACGGTACAAATATTTCTAAAGGTTTGATCTCTGTTTATTGTGTGGTGCAGAAATGACTGCATGGAATGTAAGCATGCAGAAGAAAAGCATTGATTGATGATTACCGTGTTCTGGTTTCAATACTGCATTATGTTTTGTTCTGTGGAGACGCCCACATTTGTGACCTGCATGTTTTTGATGCTGCAGACATTAGCTATGGTCTTGATGCTTTTTTGCCTTGGAGTGGTGGTGTGACAAAAAATGGAAACATGTTTTTTAATCTGGATCAGAAGAGAAAATAGTTCAACACCCTATTCAAGTGCAGAAAAGGTGACAGATGCCAGGGCTTTGGTTTAACCAGTACGATCACAAAACCTGCTGCATTGTGTCTGAAGTTGGCTGTCCAATTATGTCTGTTCTGCTAACCCTGCCCATGTGAAGCTGTTGGAAGGTTTGTTCACCATTTGAGTGCTGAACCTGCCTTTCAAAACTGACCGTGTTTGTGTTCATGTAAAATCTGAACATGTATGCAGTTTTGGGCTGAATATTTGCTAACAATTCTCTGGGAATATTCAGAATTTTAGTATTCTAAAAAGAAACTCCAGGTTTTTATCTGTTTCCACTTTTTTGGCCATGGTGATCCATACTTTGAGGCTAGCCACAGGGTCCACGTAAATGATGGTCTGCACGGTGAGTGGGATTCTGTTTGATTGTATCCATGCCCATCAGATGAAGAGATCTTAGTAGACCAATTAAACAAAAAATCTGCAAATTTAGCTGTATTGCCGTGTTAATTTAGCAGTGCTATAGTGAAGATTCAAACCTCAAATGGAATTGTAGTGACCTTAATTACTTGCAGCCAAATTAAATATGAATTGTAGTAACAAGTTTTTTGAAAGAAGAATGGTCAAGGAAAGCTGCAAAGGACATTATAGAAATGTGATTTTGGTAATCAAGTTGCTTTATTAATGAGTGTTATGTGGCTTTCTTTCCGGTGCTTCAGTGCATGGCTTACTCTTGTGGGTAGTTGTGGCAATGCAAAGTGCTAGTTTGACTTGCAGTTTGCTGTACCACCTGGTGTTGACATTGCTTGATGCTTTAATATTTGCAAAATTTGGTATAATATATTTTAAACATAACCACTTTTCAGGTCAGTCATTAACTGATAAAGAAGCACAGAGAACAGTGGGTAAAAAACTTACATTTATATAGCACCATTTATAACCTTGGCACCCCATGGCAATGTTGTACTTTTTGAAGTACAGTCACTCTTGAAATGAAAATAAGTTCATTAAAATCACAACAAAATGTAGTGCAGAGCCCAAAAGGTTTGAATTGATGAGTGTCTGATTATGGGGATTGGGGTCTTCCTAATTTCTCTAATTGTTTATTGCAATATTTCTGACTAATAAAATGTAGTAGTTCATAAGGGGACAGTTTAGGAAATTCTTTTCTGTGGGTAAAAATTTATGTTGCAGCATTTCATTATTACTTGCCCAGTAGCGCACACATCCATGAATGTTTTGGCATTTATAAAGCACCTTTTACAACTTCCGATTGTCCTAAAGCACTTCATAACCAATTAAGTACTTGATGAAGTGTTATCAATGTTGTAAAATAAGGAATGTATGAACCTATTTCTACACAGCAAGTTCCACAAAGTAATGTGATAGAATAGCCTGACCATTCCTGCTTCACTGTCTTTCTTTAATGTGGTGTCTCCTATTTATGCACTAATTTTGCACAATTATATTCTGTTTGAACAAGCTTTCCACTCTACAGTGCAATAAATGTGTTTGAAGTAAGGTACTGCTTCTATACCTTAATTGTTCATGTTTAAAATGTTTTGTCCTGTTCTTCACTGTGTCTCTCTTCAGGCTCGTGATTTCTAAACCGATGTTCTGGTCGTTCTTTATTGCGAGGGGTTTCACAGTTTGTATAATTTTTCTTTGCATCTTTGTGCTGCTGCAGTGTGGCCTGGCCATACTATTCTATGGGGAAACATCACGCTTAAAGCTTCAAATCATAAGATTGATATGCTGCCCAGTTGATCTTTTCCTAACTCATTCTACAAAAGCTGTCATGTCCTCTCTCGGGCTGCAAGTTTTTACCCACCAGGAAAAACTTTCTCTGGAATATGCACTGGTAGAAGGAAGGATTTGGCATTCCCTCCCAAATTGAGCTCTCGGGTTTGTGTCTTTCAGCTCCAAAATGGATGACCTCCTATTTAACTACGTTTCCCAAGTTTTGCCCATTCACTTAATCTATTAATAAAACTGAAGTTTTATATTTTCAGCTAGACTGCAATACATCAAATCAGTTTCTGCCATCAAATAATTAGACACTATAATAGTTAGAACACTAGACATTACAAGATGATATTTCCTGAACTGTAGGTGAAGGATCTGCTGGACTGCAGCATTACTCTGGAAATAAATGTGTAAGTCATTAGTTTGGGAATGTTTTCCACTGTTTCGCTTTATTGTAGGATTTGTGGGATTACACTGGAATTACCAGCCAAGTTGTTGGAAGATTTGTTTGAAAGACCCAAATTCCACTGGCAGACTATTTGGGTTAATTCTGGAATGGCAATTGTGATGATATGTGCCTTTAAGGAATGTGTTTATTTCATGATTCTAGTGAGGGGGTTGTTGAAAACTCAGCTGTCTTTAATACGGTGCCAATCTGTCACGTGCTGAGAATGCTGGCTAATGATTGATTTTAGATAGGGATGCATTTGTTTTAATCTGAGTTAATGCATTTTTATTTTTTGGTTTTTCCAATGGTTTTCAGAGTAGGGTTTTGATAGGTTAATTGACCGAATAATACGCAAAAGTGAAGAGCTAAGCTTATAGGGAAATGGCTGTGACTACCAGATTCTGAAAGAAACAAGAGGTGTTTCTCTTTCTCTTTCTGGATGCTGTTGTTGCCAGGGGAAATCGGTGTTTCTCTCCAGAGGTGTTCTGGAGCCTCAAGGGCTGGTAGCCCAAGTGCAAGCACATAAGTCTGTGTGTGGCTAACTGATTTTGAAGATGAGTTTAAGCCTAAGAGGAATATTGCTTGAATTGGAACTATATGTTCGCAGTTAAGTTTTTTTTTCATGTTTAAGTATTTCAATTGGTAAAAGTTAAACTATATTGTTAAATAAAGTTTCTTTACTAGTTTGTCAATAGAATCACAGCTGGAATGAAATACCTTATCCTCACACTAATGCAAAAATAGAAAAGCTGTTGGGGTCTAATCAAGCTTCACAATATTGGGATTTCTAGTCCATAACTTAACACAATCAGGGACAAAGTTGTTCATGTGGCTGTGTAGTTCAGTTTAGACACTAAATTAGGGTCAATATCTTTTGTTTTAGTGATTTCAATTCAGGCTTCAGTGTGCTGTCAGCACAACAGCTTTTTTTAAAAAAAAATCATGGGAGGCGTGCATTGCTGGCAAAGCCAGCATTCGTTGCCCATTCCTAATTGCCCTTGGGAGCGTGATGGTGAGCTGCTTTTTTGAACCACTGGGGGTTCATCTGATACACGCCCACAGTCCTGTTAGGAAGCGAGTTTGAGGATTTTTGACAGTGAATGATGGACAATATAATTCTAAATGAGGATTGTATATGGCTTGAAGGGTAACTTGCAGATGGTGGTTTTCCATGCATCTGCTACCCATGCCTTTCGAGGCAGTAGGGGTCATTGGTTTGGAAGAGCTGTTGAAGGAGGCTTGGTGGGCTGCTATGGTGTATCTTGTAAAAGGCACCCTTCTGCCATAGTTGGCGGTGGAGTGTGTAAATGATTACTGTGATAGATGAAATGCCGATCAAGCAGTCTGCTTTGTCCTGGCTAATCCCCATCTCCAGTTAAAAACAGATCACTGTAGCCCACATCGAATTTGTTACAGAAATTTGCATGCTTCCTCTTCCTGAATGCTGAACTGAGCAGGATTTAGTGCTATCTGGGATTTGAGCCATTTCCTTTTCCATAGTCACAATCATCTTTACTTATTTGAAGATATTGATTTTAAGATATTGATCACTCACCTCAGTAATGGGAAAATTGATTGGCAAAATTTATCTGCTTTATCTAATTGCCGGCTGTCCGAAGATTTTGGTATTGAATGCATTTTTCCACTCGGAAAGCAATATGTTTGCATTTGGTAGATCATAATTTTATCAGTAGTAGAGAAAGTGCTGTAGTCTATTATAAAGAATGCGATAACAGGACACAACCGGATTAGACAAAGTCAACATGGATTCATGAAAGGGAAATCATGGTTGACAAACTTACTGGAGATTTTTGAGGACGTAACTAGCAGAACAGATAAGGGTGAATCAGTGGATGTGATTTTCAGAAAGCTTTTGATAAAGTCCCACCTAAGAGGTTAGTGTGCAAAATTGAAGCATGGGACTGGGACAATATATTGGCATGAAATGAGAATTGGTTAGCAGATTAGAAATAAACTTGTCTTTTTTCAAAGTGCAAGCAGTGCCTAGTTGGGTCCTGCAAGAATCAGTGATTGGGTCCCAGCCATTGAGGATATACAGCAATGATTTGGCTGAAGGAACCAAAAGTATCAAGTTTGCTGATGACACAAAACTTGGTGGAAACGTGAGGTGTCAGGAAGTGGAGGTATTTGTAAGCAATTGATTATGATCAGTTGGGCCAGTGGTTGATGAATGGCAGATAGAGTTAATTTAGATAAATGCGAGGTGGTAGGGTGTTGAGGAGAGTTATAGAACAAAGAAATCTAGGGGCATAAGTTCATAGCTTCTTAAAAGTGGAGCCATAGGTGGACTGGGTGGTGAAGAAGGCCATTGGTCAGAACATTGAATACAGGAGTTGCGATGTCTTGTTGAAGTTGTACAAGACACACTATACAAGGCCACACTTGGAATCCTGTGTACAGTTCTGGTCACCCTATTCTAGAAAGGATATTATTAAGCCAGAAAGAGTGCAGGAAAAATTTACTAGGATGCCACTAGGACTTGATGATTTGAGTTATAAGGAGAGGCTAGATAGGCGGGGACTTTTTTCCCTGGAGCGCAGGAGGCTTAGGGGTGATGAGGTCTATGAAATAATGAGGGGAATAGATAAGGCAGATAGTCAACATCTTTTTCCAAAGGTAGGTGAATCTAAAATTAGAGAGTATAGGTTTAAGGTGAGAGGGGACAGATACAAAAGGGTCCAGAGGAGCAATTTTTTCCACATAGAGGGTGGTGAGTGTCTGGAACAAGCTGCCAAAGGTAGTAGTAGAGGCGAGTACAAATTTGTCTTTCAAAAAGCATTTGGATAGTTATGTGGCTAAGTTGGGTATAGAGGGATATGGACTAAACACAGGCAATTGGGACTAGCTTAGTGACTTATTTTTTAAAAAAGGCGGCATAGACAAGTTGGGCCGAAGGACCTGTTTCCATGCCTTAAACTCCTCTGCCTTTGTTTTTAAGTACTTTATGTTTATATGTTTGGATACTGGAAATAAGATATAGATTTAAGTGAGTTTAGTTTAGTATTTCTGGGTAAGAAAAGGTTAAAACTCTAGTTAGATTCATGTTAAAGGTGTTTGTTTGCATGTATGTCTATATATTAAGCTTAGAGAGTTTATGGCTTGAAAGACAAACAGGAGGTTGGAAAGAGAGTAAGCTGTTGTTTAGCAACTTGTTAAGTTGGAGAGTTTAATTGAATCAGTTGGTGGAAGTTGCTTAGCAGCTAGAGAGAGAACAGCCCTCTTAGCTCTGCCAGAAACAGAAGTAAGTAATGTCAAGAATGCACATCCTGGAGCAAAGAAAGGACAGTTAGTTCTAGAAACTAGAGAATGATTTTCAGAATGGTTGAAGTAATAGTGAAAACAGGAACTGGAATTTAGCAGAGTACAATTCCCTGAAGTTAAAAGCAGAAACTTTAAAGGTCAGACTGGGCGAAAGTGGCTAGAGAAAAGTCAGATATCTGTAGCAATTGAGAGTATCTGAGGGATTGTGTAAAAATCTGAAAACTCATGACTACCCAGGACAAAGAAATATTGAATAGGGAGTTGAAAATCCTGGAGGTGGATCCATGCTGAAAACAGTTGAGAGACAGCATTGTAAGAAGATTGTTAAGTATGTCTTTTTGAGAGTAGAGTTCGGAAACAATTGTGTAGCGGCCATTGGGGGGAATTGGAGAAGAAATCGACAAAAGTCTTGACTGGTTGACATCTTGACTGGTTTCAGAGTAAGGTGTTGTCTGACCAAGGTTAGCCTGTTGGTTTACAGGGCATGTTAACTGAGAATGTTATACCATATGTTATATTTTGTAATTTGAGTTATCCATAAAAAAAACCGTGTACATTTTTGAATATAAGTGGAAGTGAAGGAGTAATGTATTGTAGTCAAGCTTTTCATGTTTAATAATGGTATTTCCTGTCGTTAAGAGCTAATTTGCAGTCCTGTGACTGTTCATCTACAGTGGTTAGAACTGCTGCCTCAGCACCAGGGACCTAGGTTCGATTCCTGGCTTGGTTCACTGCTTGTCTGGAGTCTGCATGTTCTCCCTGTGTCTGCATGGGTTTCCTTCCAAAATCCAAATGACATGCTAGTTAGGTGCATTGGCCATGCTAAATTCTCACTCAGTTTGCCTGACCACGCGCTGGAGTGTGGCCACTTGGATTTTCACAGTAACTTCATTGCAGTGTTAATGTAAGCCTGCTTGTGACACTAATAAATAAACTCTATAAAATAAAAGCTATGATCTTTTGAGCCAGTGTTTCTTCTAGGACATTCCCATGCTGTAGGAGTGTCAATTGGGATTGTAACAGAGTGGCACGGAAGATGTTAAGGGACTTCAGGGCAATTTAGACAAGTTGAGTGACCGAACTATGATGTGGATATATGTAAAGTTGTTCACTTTCTTAGGAAAAACAGAATGGCAGAGTATTATTTAAATGGTGATAATTTGGGAAAAGTTGACTTACAAAGGGACCTGGGTGTCCAACAGCAGTCATTGAAAGAAAGCATGCAGGTACAGTAAATGATATGTTAGCCTTCGTTGTTAGCGGACTTGAGCACAAGAGCAAGGGCAGCTGTACAGGGTTTTGGTGAGACCACATCTGGAGTATTGTATGCAGTTTTGGTCTCCTTATTTAAGAAAGGATATACTTGCCATAAGAGGGAGTGCAGCAAAGGTTCATCAGACTTGACTCCTGGGATGACAGGGTTATGTGAGCAGAGATTGGGCCGACTAGGCCTGCATTCACTGGAATTTAAAAGAATGAGAGGGGATTTAATTGGTACAGTGGTTAGCACTGCTGTCTCACAGCATCAGGGAACCAGGTTCAATGCCAGCCTTGGGTCACTTGTGGAATTTGCACTTTCTCCCTGAGTCTGCATGGATTTCATCCGGGTGCTCTGGTTTACTCCCACAGCCCAAAGATTTGCAGGTTAGCTTGATTGGCTATGCTAAATTGACCCTAGTCTGGAGGATTAGCAGGGTAAATGTGTGCGGTTATGGGAATAGAGCCTGGGTGGGACTTTGATCGGTGCAGACTTGGTGGGCTGAATGGCTCCTTCTGTACTGTAGGGATTCTATGAAACACGTAAAATTCTGACAGCTGCTCAGATTAGATGCAAGGATGATGTTTTGTCCCAGGATACAGGGACTGAGGTGAGGAGAAACCTCTTCACTCAAAAAACATGGTGAACCTGTAGAATTCTCTACCACAGAAGGCAACTGAACAGAGGGCAAGTTATTGAATATATTTAACAAGGAAATTGATCGACTTCTAGACTTTAATGGTATCGAGGGGTGCGCAAGTATGGCACTGAGATAGTGGATCAGCTCTGACCATGTTGAATGGTGGAGCAGGCTCAAGGGGCCAAATAGCCTACTCCCATTTTCTATATTTCTATGCAAAGCGTTGAGCCATCAGTCTAATGATGCACTTTACTTCCTATTTCTCCTTTAACTGCTGTCTTTCATATCGATCTCTCAAGATGTTCATTACCCACTAGCAGTCCTTTTAGTGCCTTGGCTAAGTGCACAATTGATGGTATTCATAATGTGGAGATGCTGGCATTGGACTGGGGTAAACACAATAAGTCGTCTCACAACACCAGGTTAAAGTCCGACAGGTTTATTTGGTAGCAAACGCCACTAGTGACCTGAAAGCTAGTGGGTTTGCTGCCAAATAAGCCTGTTGGACTTTAACTTGGTGTTGAGAGGTTTCTTACTGTAATTGCATAAAGCAGGACTCGAGCCAGTATGGCATAATGCCTCATTGAGCGGTGACTTTGCCTGTTACCTAATTGAGGAAAATAACATTACACTTTTAATTAAGCTGCAGTCTAATGTCTCTAGTATTCTCTTCCTTCTTCCTGCACATTTTGAAAAATACTTGCTGCCTATAAAATTGTACACTGCAATTGCTGGACAAAATGTAGGTTGTCGGTTGACTTCTTTGCCCTTGTTCCTTCCATGAACCAATGAGGAAAATGCTTTGTCCATCTATTGCGTTAGCCAGGATCAAGAGCTTATTGAGATCTTACAGTTGCAGCACCAATTGCATTTGGTGACTTGTTTCTGCAGTAAGTAGTGGGTGATGAATCCATCGGACTCTGAGTAAAATGAAGCTGGTTATTGAGTTTTGCAATTATCATTGGTCCAATGGTTTACATAACTGAACAAAATGCAGGATATAAACTGAACCTATCTAATGCATTTACAAGTCGACTTATTACTCCTGTTATTTTAAGGTGTGATTTTGAACACCAAGTTTGTCGTGTTATTTCTGTCATTTGATTGTAAGATTCGTAAACCAGTGCACTTTCAAGCAGTGTAGTTCAATCTGTAACCAAACGTGGATAGAGGTTCGCTTAAATTCTGATATGAAAACTTGACTAAAATAACCATATATCTGCGAATACCTCCACCAGCTGATCCGCAGAGGATCTGAGTGTTTGTCTGGGTACCACATCCGGGCCAGTCGCTTTCTGTGGCTTGACATTCGAGAAAGCGCCTGTAATATCTGCAGTGGTGACCTCGGATACAGGTTCATCTGAGGCTTCCAGGATGGAGAGCGTGGTCCCTCTGACATCTTGCTGAAAATGGGTGTAGGATGCATTTAGCTGATCAGGGAGGGGTATGTCAGAGCTGGCAATTCTACATGCCTTCATCTTGTAGCCTGTTGTGTCTTGCAGACCTTGCCATAGTTGGCAAGGGTCTGTGTGGCTAGCTTGGGATGCTAGCTTTGTCTGTTACTGTCGTTTAGCATCTTTGATGGATTTTCTTAGATTGTATCTCGCTTTCTTGTACAGGTTGGGGTCACCTGACTTGAACACCTCAGATCTCGACTTCGGCAAGCAGTGGACATCCCCGTTCATCCATGCTCTTTTTTTGGGAAACGTGCGGATTTGCTTCTTTGGCACACAATCTTCTACACACTTACCGATGAAGTCAGTTCCTACAGCGGCATACTCGTTGTACTCGTGCCGATGAACTTAGAGTTTGGATTTGTACTGCAAACTCTGATGTTGTTGCTATTACAGAGATTTGGTTATAGGAATGTCAAGGTTGGCAGCTTAACATTCCAGGATACAGATATTTCTGGTGGGTTGGGGGGATGTAAGAAGAATGGGGGAGTTGCACTACTGGCTGAGGAGAATATCACAGCTGTACTGCGGGAGGACACCGCAGAGGGCTCATACAGCGAGGCAATATGGGTAGAGCTCAGGGAAAGGGTGTAGTCACAATGTTGGGGGTTTACTATAGGCTGCCCAACAGCCAGTGGGAGATGGAAGAACAGATATGCAGGCAGATTTTGGCAAGGTGGATTCTATGAATAATTAAAATCAGTTTTTAAAGCATTTACGATGGGAAAAGAGGGAAATGGGCCAAATGCAGGCATTTGGGATTATCTTAGGGGTTTAAAAAAAAGGGTGACGTGGACAAGTTGGGCCGAAGGACCTGTTTCCATGCTATAAACCTCTGACTTTATGACCATGTAGCATTGGTTAACCAAAGTAACAAGAACATTATGTTGGTTTGTGGGTGTAGATGTCTCTGGTTAAGTAGTGAACCACATGCAGTTGTAAATGCGCCTAGTTTGGGGGCGTTTAAGAGATCCGTGGATAGGTTTATGGATGAAAAGGGATTGGTTTAGGTTAGAGGGTCATTGTTTTTTAACTGGTCGGCGCAACATCGTGGGCCGAAGGGCCTGTTCTGCGCTGTAGTGTTCTATGTTCTATGTAATTGTCATGTCCCTAGGACATTAAAAAAAATCACCGTTAAATTGAACGTTACCCTTTTGTTTACTTAACAAGTGGACTTTGCTGAACCGAAAGGTGACTGCTCCAGGTCACACAATTAACAAGTTGGCCGCAGTTTCTGGAAGTTTTCAACATCAAGTACAGGGCAAAAGCTTAACCCTCGTCCTCGTGGAATCTCACCTCTCATTGTGAGGACACGTTACAATCAATGAAACCAGGGACCAGTGGAGAAACCCATCTCCCTAGCCCAGTCCTATAACAAAAGGGAAGCCATCAAAATGGTGGCACAACAGTTCACTCACAGCACTAGGGACCTGGGTTTGATTCTAGCCTTGGGTGACTGTTGGGAGTTTGCCCATTCTCCCTGTGTCTGCGTGGGTTTCCACCAGGTGCTCTGATTTCCTCCCACAGTCCAAAATTAGAACATAGGATAGTACAGCATAATTGAGGCCCTTCGGCCCTCGATGTTGTGCCGAGCTATGTCTGAACCCAAGATCAAGCTATCCCACTCCATATCATTCTGATGTGTTCTATGTGCCTTTCCAGTAACCGCTTGAAAGTTCCTAAAGTGTGTGATTCCACTATAACAGCAGCAGTGCATTCCACGCCCCAACTACCCTGAGTAAAGAATCTACCTCGGACATCCCTCCTATATCTCCCATCATGAACCTTATAGTTATGCCCCCTAGTAACAGCTACATCCACCCGAGGAAATAGTCTCTGAATGTCCACTCTTTCTATCCCCTTATCATCATATAAACTTCTATTAAGTCACCTCTCATCCTCCTCTGCTGGAAAGAGAAGCCCCAGCTCCCACAACCTTTTTTCATAAGACCTACTCTCCAAACCAGGCAGCATCCTGGTAAATCTCCTCTGCACTCTCTCCAATGCTTCTGCATCTCCCTTCTAGTGAGGTGACAGAACTGCACGCAATATTCCAAATGTGGTCTCACCAAGGTCCTGTATAGTTGCAGCATAACCCACAGCTCTTAAACTCAAACCCCCTGTTAATAAATGCGAACACGCTATAAGCTTTCTTCACGACTCTATCCACTTGAGTGGCAACCTTCAGAGATCTGTGGATATGAATCCCAAGATCTCTCTGTTCCCCCACATTCCTCAGAACCCTGCTGTTGACCCTGTAATCTGCATTCAAGTTTGTCCTACCAAAATGAATCACCTCGTACTTAGCATAGTTAAACTCCATCTGCCACTTTTCTGCCCAGCTCTGCATCCTAGTTCTGCAGGTTAGGTGGACTGGACATGCTAAATTGCCCCCTAGATGTGTCGGTTAGGGGGAATTAGCAGGATAAATATGTGGGGTTACAGGGTTTAGGGCCTGGTTGGCACGCTCTGTTAGTCAGTGCAGACCCAGTGGGCCAAACGGTCGGCTCCTGTCTTAAAGGGATTCTGTGAAATGTATAATACCTGCAGAAGTGCTAAAAGTCATAATTCTCTTCTAGTTGAGCAATGGATTTTGACCAGAGGCAGAGCAACTGTTTTTTGGCCTGCAACTGACTGGGCAACATTACATGAGCGAAGCTCTGACCATTGGAAAGTTTTAATATCCCATTTCCATGCAACTTAGTGTGCTGCTTAAACTCCACCCTACAAATAGAATTTCAGGCTGACCAACAATTTGCAACTAGTCCAGGCCTCTTCAAACCCTAGGCTATGGAAGAATTCTGCCATCCCTGTCGAACAAAGTCTCTGTTTACCACACTCATCATGCTGTGTCATCAATTTTAAAGGAATTCTGAAAAATCCTGCTTCAGCTAGCTGAACTGTAGGAACTATCACTGGGCCCTGGCTTTCTTGGCTCTGGCAATCATGTGAACTGATTCACATCTGTAGTGCATTTTCTTTGTTATTCACAGTTGTAGAAACACCTCCTTCCCAGCAAAACGATTTCTGTCACCGTTAATCCCAAACAATTGCACTTGCTGTGTCAAGCTGACTTCAAAACAGGCCACATGCTCATTTTACCTCCACAGGGAGAGAGTCGCAAAACATAACCATCTTTATAAATCTTATATCTGTAACAGGGTGAATAGTTAACTAACTCAGATTTAGCTAGGCCTCAGAAGCTTACTGAATTGCCATAAATTGTCAACGTGTTACAAGCACTGCTGTTGTAATTGAATTCAATGGTAATGGCAAAGGTTTAACACCATTTGCCTGACATTAACAGTTGCCCAAGATAAGTGTGGATGGTGTAAATGATAGTGACCGTACAAACGGTTGTTCTACCATGCAGTATGTTTACACATCAAATGCCAACACTTTGACCGAGCATTTCATCTAATTCGATACATAATTTACAACCTCATTTGTTTCCCCATCTCACCAGGAAGTTAGCAGTTCAGTTAATTCCCAGTGTGTAGCAGACAGTCAACAGGGTGTGAATTCAATTTGATGAGTGTAGATTATCGCTTTATCACAAACCAGAAATCGCTGTTCTTAAGTTGAAGTAAAAACTTGTTTTCATAAAATATTCTGTTCAATGTTTAAGCTTTATGAAACATTTTTATTATGAATAGTACCAGAAATGAGATACGTTTTATGTGACAAAACTGGGAAAGCTTGGTTTTGTTCCCTTAGAGCTGAGAACACTTGGTTACCAAAGCAAAAGTACTGGCAGAGCTATGGAAAAAGAGTAGGGGAGTGGGACCGTGATAGAGTCCATGAAAGAGCATAAGCACTGTGGACTGCATAGTTGCCTCTTGTATATATTATTAAATGCATAATTGATGGAGACTAATTGATGCATGCAACTTGTTTATCTGACATGTAAGTACAGTTTTGGATTTATGACTAACTGTTGCATCACAAAATGGTGCTGTTCATATTCTATTTCTGTTCTGAGTTGAGGTGGGATAATTCAGATTGCTTGCCACATTTGCTTACATGTCACATTTTACTGGGTAGCCCTGTGGTTCAGGCAGAATCCCTTCAAAATAATTGTTCTGTCGTTACCAGGGCCAGTAAGAGAGAAATATGGTATAAATATGAATAATTCACCAATGAGTTGGTGCGATTAATAATCCAACTGGTGCAAGACTCAAGAACAGCTTCTTCCCTGCTGCTGTCAGACTTTTGAATGGACCTATCTTGCATTAAGTTGATCTTTCCCTTGCTCTAGTTATGTAACACGACATTCTGCATTCTCTCATTTCCTTCTGTATAAATAGTATGCTCTGTCTGCATAGCACACAAACAATACTTTTCACTGTATGCTAATACATGTGAAAATAATAAATCAAATCAAACGTTATTTGTGTGCAGTAGTTGAAAGGCTTGTAACACTAGGCCCAACCAAACACCTGTCCAATTTTAGCTTCTGACTGAGAACAAATATGAAGATCTGAGAAGCTGAGTTATTTATTTTCTTTTTTATTAAAGAACTGAACTGGTTGATGCCTGTTGTGGTTACAATTTTTTTATTATACAGTTCAAGATGATTAGGTTGTGATTGAAAGCAGTTTGGATTTTAAAAAGCTGTCAGTGCTGCAAATTTGAAATGAAGGGAAAATGTTGGAAGATCCGTTTGCAAAATTAAGATAAATGAATGCTAAAGACCCGTTGTCTCAACCGTCCAGCTTTCCAAATGCTAATATACATACCCATAGTTTATTTCATAGAGTCTAGTGTTCTACAATTTATCAGTTACTCTGTTTACCAATGGTATGATATGGCCCAATTTTCACATTTGATATCCACCCCACCCCAATCTCCCACAATCATCTTTCCCCTTTAGAAAATATTGGCGTTTGATTAGATGAATCCCATAAAGATAGTGAAACAATAGTAAATTCTCCTTGTTGTTTGTTATACAAATGTACTCAGTTGGCTTTAATTAGGTTTTGTTTTGCATAGATTATTTTGTTTATGACTTCAAAAACAATTCTGTTCATGAGTTACGTTTTGGGTAACACAAGCTGAGCATTTTTTTCATACTTCATGAATGACGAAGAATGTTGAAGAGGAATGTGATTAACTGATTTGGCACGAAGTAACTGAATGAATAAGAACAAGAAGGTTGTTTAGTTAATGGTCAGTGCATCCAGCTGGGACTTGTAACAGAATGTCCCTGCAGCACATTACTGCTGACATGTAAACATCAGGCACTCTGACCCAACTTAATTTCACTAGATCATTTACTTGTTTTGAGATGTTATGCTTTGGTGAGTTTTAATTTGCATTGAGAGTTCTGCACTTTTGTTGGGGCTGCTGGGAAGGCAGACAGTGGAAGCAGTGCATTCTCAAAATGAAGTTCAGGGGCTGCTTTGCTCCCTCCTTATAGCTACCTCACTGATGCCAACATTCACTCTCCCTTGAGATTAGTTCAACTTGTTTCTAGGAGGTCCCACTAACATCAAGCGGCAAATCCCGGGAGTCTGGGAAAGGATCCCTCTTGCACTGTGCAAAAGGCAGTTGTGACTCCAGTGAGCTCAAGGGATTTCCCTCTCCTGAAGTGCTGTTAATGGTACAGCTTGTTGTTTTGATGAAGCAATGAACAAAATAAGCAACCAATTTCTATCATGTTGCTGCTTCATCCAGCTTCTGATTCACTGCAGTTGTCAAAGTCTTCTCGTCTCTGATATCCATTTTTAAAGTTAGTCATCATGCATTATTGCTCCACTGGTAATATAAACACACTCTGCAACGCAGTTGGTTAAAAGTTGTAATTTGTGAATTAATTTTTCTTCATTCGATAAATAGTCAGGTACTGGCAGGTGGGAGTTGGAAAATCTTTTTTGACTAGCATCAGCAAACTGAAATTCAACTTGCGGATGTTGAGAGGGAATGGTAGTGCCGCCACAAGTAGCAAAAATCAATACTCATGGAAATGTTATATTTACTGAATATTGGGGGTAGCAGTGTTGTATTGTACACTTTACAACATTGGTAGAAAACTGTAAATAGGCTTGAAAATGTCTACATTTTTGTGCCGATTCTAATATGATTGTAATGTGTAGAAATATTGCTGTTTAGGTCCAGTCAGGCTGTGGTGTTTTGATAATTTAATTGTGATGGCTGTGCTGTAGATTAAATTTTTCCTTTGAGTGGAGTGCTATTACACAGTGGGCATTTGGCAGACCACTTTTGAGAGGAAGCTATTATCAATGACTGCTATAGTTGGGTTATAGTGTATTTGTGTTGAGCTTTGGGTAATTATCTTCGTTCTAAATCACAATGCCGTCTATTCAAACTGTGAATATTATCTGATTGTACTGATTAAGATCCATTTGATCTGTTTAATGTGTCTTGAGCATTTTAATGTTCTATTAAATTAAGGATTTTATTTGCATTTTTTAATGTAGCCATACTTCTTTTATGTAGGCTGCCTTCCAGTCTGGCCAGAATGCAGCTCCTCCTCCACTTGTATACTCCCAAAATCCACAGACAATGACTACGCAACCACAGACTAGACAGGTAAGTTGCCTCTGGGAATGCCACTGCAGCATCTTGACTTCATTTCACATTTAAAATTGTGATGTTAAAAGGCATGCTTTTGGTGTAATGCATTTTATTTTCAGTGCTTTCCACAACAGAATAATTGTCAGCAGTAAGTGATGACAGTGCTGTTATCTATTGAGTGTAGTTAGCAGAACTAGCTATACTCTACTTGTACAGAAACTGGTTCATATCAACGAAAATGAATTAGTAACAGATGTGTTATAATCTCCATTTTCAAAGGAAATATAGTAGTCTCTTGAGCCATTTCCGAATGTCTTGAGAGTAATTTATTCACAGATTGCTAGAATTCCAAATACGAATCCAGGTTCATTTTATTAAACTCAAAAATTCAAACAATTTTTAGATGTATTGATGAGTCAGTGTTATTGTCAGCTGCATGACTGAGCCAGTGCTGCTTGTCCACCATAATTAACAAAGACTGATAACTGACTGTGATTATCAATACCCTCTATTCATTCAAGACATGTGGGTGTCTTTGCATTTAATGCCCATCCATTTATTACCCTCAAAGCAGTGGCTAGCTGTCTTCTTGAACTGCTGTAATCCATGTGTTGTAGGTACACCCATATTGCTGTTAGTGGGGGGGAGTTCCAGGATTTTGATCAAATCCTACTGGCATGGTGGTACAGTGGTCGGCACTGCTGCGTGACAGCGCCAGACATCCAGGTTCAATTCAGGCCCTGGGCATTGTCTGGGTAGAGTTTACACATTCTCCCACTATATGCATGGGTTTCCTTCGGGTGTTACGGTTTCCTCCCTGAAGATGTGCAGATTTGGTTGATTGGCCATGTTAAATTGACCTTAGTTTCACAAGGATCAGCACAGTAAATATGGGGTTACGGGAATAGGGTCTGGGTGGGATTGTTTTTGGTGCAGACTCGATGGGTTGAATGGCGTTCTTCTGCACTGGAGGGATTCTATGGATAAATGATAGTTGCAAAGAACTGTAGAGGATTATTATTTGTTGGTCATCTTTTATTACTTGTTCACTTTTCAGCATTGTGAAAGCTATCCACTGCATTGGGAACAAAACTAGACACTGTATGCTTCCTCTCTCTGTCTCTCTCTCCTCCCCCTGCTAGCTCAAGAATCTCGAACTCCAACAGCTGGAGACATTTCCTGTACACATGGTCCCCTAAGGCATTGTGTCCTGAAGTTCTCATATGGCACTCCTTTTGAACTGCCCATCTGTGATTTTTTTAAAAAAAATCTCCATTCCATCTTTTAGAATTTAGTTAGCATCTTATTTAAGCTATTAATTTTAATGAATGCCTCTGCACTTGATCTATGCTGATCTTATCGTTAATCACTTACTGCTCTATTTTGTCCATTCATGCTGGATGATACTTTTAGTTGATTTGTTTTTACCTTGCTCCCTGGAGCTTATTCTGCTCTGCTGCTCAGTCTCCGAACTCATTGAGCCAAGTCCTCCTCACCTTTGGGCTCTCTGAACAAATAATTGCCTACCTTCTGTACTGTGATGTCACTTCTTTTTAATTTGCTCACATCGTGCTGTCATGGATTCGTGTTTGTCTCTTGCTGACTCCCACCTCACATGCTCTCACCTCTGCTGCTGACTCTTCACTACCATTTTTATCTGTTAGTCTCCAGCACTCTCCCTCCCTCACTGTGCCCCCCCCCCCCCCACCAATCCCTGTCAGTTATTCTTGCCACCGCCCCCGCCCCACCCAGCACTTGTCGTCTTTGTGGACCTTTGCCACTGCTTTCCCTCAGCTTAGCCTTTCTGACTCTAATGCTATCTTAAAGATTTTAATAGCAGGCTGGCTACATGATTGCAAAAAGAACTTTGACAGGATTTTCAGAAAAATACCTTTTTAAGAAGTTTATATCATTGAATATTTTCCCCTGTCCTTTCCTAAGTGATCTAATATTGATTGTATTGATTTTCTTTCCTGTTTGCCTGAATCTGAAGGTAAATAGCCATTATATCAAACAATTTAAATAACTTTTCATCTTCAAATTCAGAATTTGCAGACATGATTTGAGAGAGAGTGGGAGGATGAATGTGGAAGTCATGCAAGTGTCATTCATTGCACATATGAGTTACAACTGCTTTATCATCCATTTTTCTTCATTCAGTACAAAGGTGAAATTGCTTTTCTTCAATTAATTTCTCCTATCTTTGAAGCTTTAACACTCACCATTGCTCACATTCATTCAGTCTTTGCAACAAATATACTGTTGTCACAGTCCAGAGTAAGAAATGAGGCACTGGAATCTGTGTGTAAACTCTGTTAGATGATCAACCATGCATAGTTCTTTCTTTTTATATTAATATGGTGTAATTAAGATTTTTATTGGCTTATTATCCAAATTCGCCAAATGGCCAATTTGGCCTTTGTTTTAAAGGCTGCTTCCTTTAGACTTGCAGTGCTTTTTTTCTAATTTTAATATCAGAGAATTTTATTTTTAGCAACTCCTATCACACACTGTTACTCTCTCCTCTGTTGTTCTTTGCTGCGATGCAGTTCTGTGGGCGTCAGGCACACAACGGCACTTTACGCAAGTGGCTATTCTCCGTGAACTTAGACATTAGATGTTAGCTAGCTACTTTGACTATGCATCACTACCGAGCTGAATCCTGTCTTCAGCCAGTTTCTAGACATGCACATTTTTAACAGAAGGTTGTTAAATCGTGTTCATGAGTGGGAGCCATGGCTAAGTCGTCATCTCCCCTCCAATCCTTTACCTAGGAACAGTGATGCCAATTATGTTTCTACCACTGTCACTTCAGAAAAGGTCAGATATTCAGCAATCTTGGGATTAGACCGTTCTCTTCCGAGTGGATTAGTTTATCACTGCCATGCCAGCTGTTGTCATAGGAATCATTTATTTTTCAGGTCACATTTTCAATAATATGTACATATTTTATATGTTTTTGTTATATCTATAGAGTCCAAGCTATTAAGTTTGGATCACCAAATGGAAGTTAAATTTATTTTTTCTGTGTCGTTTTCTTAAGTTAAATGTGCTTTACTCTCCAGACAACCAACTCTTGCCTTCTCTGCCGGTCATTTTTTTTGATGGAAGATGATGAAGCTGTTGTGTTAAAGTTCCTTCTGTCAAATTACTGACTTTTTCAGTTAAGTTATGAAAGCAGTGGATGTGGCGGGAGACCACACTGCCATTACAGCTCCAGTTTGGAACCAGACTCTTGAATTCTGTCTCATCCAGTTGATTCCTTATTCGATTGTGTTACATATGCACAACAAATAAGAAAAACAAGCCAACAGGAAGGAAACTATCTTTTTCATCTAAATGTTGGTGAAAATGCCTCTCCTTTGAAGTGATACTGTTTCCAAAGATAATAATTAAGTTTCAATACTAATTTGAGTAATAAAATATGGTTTTCTGGTCGATCTTAAAAAATAGAGTGCCGTATCCCTCATCTTCCTCTCTCCCTCCCCACCACCACCACCCCTCCTGTTCTCTTTTGAAATTACTATCTTTAACACACTTTGTTTACCTGCAGAGAAGCAGTAAAGCTTAGGGTGTCTCCCTTTCTCATCTCTCTTGCTTTCTGTCACTGCTGTAAGACCCATGCTATTATTGGTTAGGATGTATGCATTTTGACAAAGCTCCGTTTCTCCTGTCCTGATGGAATTAGTTGCTCAAATGAAAATTGGCCAAATTCTTCGATTATGGAATTCATCTCAATCCTATTAATTTAAATAGATAGCAAACATCAATGTTTTATTTATCTTAAAAAGTAAATTCTGTATCCAGCCTTTTCACAAAATTATTTCCTGACCGTATAATTCCTCCAAACAAAACTGGGATACGAGGAACTCCAATTTAGTAACTGTTGCTGTGCACTGTCTCCTATTCTTAGTGCCAGTCATTTAAATTTCCTATGTGCCAATAATATTACTTTGTTTGAGAAATTGTATAAAAGCTATGGAGCAAAATTGAAAACTATTGCATCCAATAAATTGTGGAATTGATCAGATATTTGTTACTAATTCACTAGAAAATTTGTTCCTGTATGGATAGAAATAATTGTTATTCTGATTTGTGGAAAGCTTTGATTTTTTTTATCTATGTAATGTGCTGAGTGACCTGAAGTACTGGTATATTAGAACTGTGGTTTAATGCTTGTGCTTTTGAGTTTTCTAGTCTGTCCTTGCGTTCTTGCTGACTCTGTGTGCCTTTCCCTTGTGTATTTCTTACTTCTCTTCAGTTCGCAGCAGGGCCTCGGGCTGCCCACCACCAGGTATTTACCCCATTCACTTCATACATCTGGATTTTTGCCATTAAAAGTAGCCTCAATGAGTAGTTCTAACTTTACTGATCAAACAGTTCATTTATTTTTTTAAAAAAAGGAAATCCTTAAGCAAAAAACCAGAATAACATCTGATAACCAGAAATTGCTAAAATGTGCTGAAGTGGCAACTAACTTCAAAAGCTTGCTTCATAAGTTCAGGATGGTGTTCTAGCAGGACTCCTTTTGGCCATCAAATAATTTGGTTTGATGGTTAGGTTCAATATCATACAATTCCAACAGTGCCGAAGGAGGCTATTCAGCACATCATGTCTGCATCAACTCTCTGAAAGCGCTTCTTAACCAGTCTATTTGATTTATAATAATTCTTCAATTCTTTCTCCATTTCAATGTCCTGGAGCATTTCTTTATCTTGGTGTGCCCCAACCACTGCATTATAGATTCTCAAACAAGTCTTTTGCTTAGCCATGTTTACAAGCAACCCTCAGTGAAGTCATCTGGCAGCACAGTGTCAGCTTCCATGTGATGCCCATCCTTAGTTACCATCATCTCGTGATTGAGCAGAGCTTTATGGCATTAAGACTTGAATGAGATTGATTTTTGTCTCTAGCCGTAATGCCACAATAAAAGAAAAAATTCAAAACCCTTCTCATGAAGTTCTTGACCTATCTGCATTTGGAGCATCAGTCTATGTCACGTTAATCCAGGTCCAAAGATGTGTGAAAACTTTGGTAGTTTGTGTTGAATTTTGTTTGCTTCCTGACATCGACCAAAGCTGACTCTGTCCACCTCAAAAATTGCTCTTGCTTCATTGCTGCAGTGATCTGGCCCATGCTTTTTCCACCTTGATTGATTTTCCTCCACGCTGTGCTTGTCAGCCTCCTAACTCCTATTCTCTGTGTCTTTAGCTGTAAAGTCCTTGCACTTTGATTGTTTTAGCTGCGTCCCACTAGCTGCTTTTGCCCCTTCAAGCTTATTGCAAGATCCTCCTTTTTGCTTCAAATCTGTCCATCAACTTAGCATGCCCCACCTTGGTGCTGTTTGGCTGTAGGTCTCCATGTGCATGTACTGATGCCTATTGGCTGCTCTTTTCCTTTGCTCTATCCTTGACGTTGTACTTTCAGAAGCTTTGTTCGACCAATTGAAGCTCCATTGCTAAATCTGTTTCCCTATCATTTACTCCTCTGCTTTAACTGCTTTTTAAAAAAAAGTCATTGTATTTTCGCTCACCCCTCCCAATTTTGTTTGCTCATCCATTTTTATCTGCTGCCCAGTGCAGTGTTTTTTTGAGGCAACTTCCTGTGCCTCCTGTAGAACAGTATCAACTCATATTTATGTAGCCCCTTTAACGTAGTTCCTTAATATTCATATAAAAAAGACATTGAGTTACACAAGGAGATATTGGGTCAGATGACCAAAAGCTTGGTCAAAGAGATAGGTTTTAAGAAATGTCTTAAAGGAAAGTGAAGTCGCGAGTTTATGGTCTAACCAACTGAAGGTAAGGGCACCAATAGAGATGCACAAGAGGCCAGAATTAGAGGAGTACAGTTTACAGCGATAGGGACTGCCATAACCATGGGAGGATTTGGAGAGAGCTTAAGACTCAGACAACAATGTTTTGAATGAGCTCAAGGTTATGGAGGACAGAATGGTGGAGACCAGCCAGGAGTGGGTTGGAATCAGTGAGTCTGGAAGTAAAGAAGGCATGAATGAGGGCTTCAGCAGCAGATGAACTGAGACAGTTACTAAATTGAGCGCTTTTATAGAGATGAAAATAGGTGATCATAGTGTGGATGTGAGGTCAGAAGCTGAACTCTGGTCAGTTGTGACACCAAGGTTGCCAATAGACTACCTTAATCTCTGAGACTGTTGCCAGGGAAAGGGACAGAGTTCATAGTCAATGATTGGAGTTTGGAGTGGGGATTGATAATGATGGCTTCAGTCTTTCCAATATTAATTGGAGGAAATTTGTTCTTGCCTGATACTGGATGTTAGGTAAGCAATCTGATAATTTAGCAGCAGTGGTGTGAGGTAAAGCTGGGTGTCATCAATGCAAATGTGAAAACTAACATTTGTCTTTGAATGATGCCACCTAAGTCGGCATGTAGATCCTTAGCAGACACCAGAGATTGTGGCCCTAGAGCAGAAAGAGAAGTCTATTATTCATTAATTGCATATTATACTCTGGCCATGACTAGAGAGATGGGGATGAAATCAAGTGTGAGCAGTCCCACCCAGCTGGATGTCAGAAGAGAGGTATTGGAGGAGGATGGTGTGGTCAACTATGTCATAGGCTGCTGACGGATTGAGAAGTACAAAGACAGAAAGTTTACTTTTGTTATGGTCGTAAGTTTTTTGAATCCTATGTTTAATTCTGTTTAAAAGAAATGGTGGAGCGTTTTGTAGAAGTTTTTTCCATAATCGTGGAACAGAGAATTTTTGAACACCAACTTGTCATTGCATGGGCACTTACTAACTGCATTTCTTTTTGACTGGCAGTGTGTGTAATCTGCTGGCCTATATTTTCTGTTCTAGTGGTAGTAATGGTGACATTTCCTCTTTTAGCATTCCCCTTGCTATTGAGACACACAAGATGCTTGAATTTTTGTTGAGTTTACAATTTTTGCTTCTTCCTTGGTCCAGTAAATCAGTTGCAATACAGCTTTGAATTAAAATTTTAATAACTTCACAGCAATGTTCCACACTATTTTGTGATCTGTGCCATTCATCCAAGAACATAACACATCAACTGGACAATGTTACAAAGCATGTATGTTTAAAGAGAACTCTCCTTTTAACAACAATACCCTTTTGACAATGCCTGAGCATTCAGCAGCAAACGGGTTCAATGTGGGGTTTTCAGTCCTGATACATTATGCACATTGAATTTACCAGTAATTCTGGGGAAAGTTATTTTCCAAATAATGACAACAGACAGCATGTTCTGACCCATTGTTTTGGACAATGTTTCCTGAACCTTTCAGGTAATTGATTTTTGAATTTGTCATGCACCCTGCTCACATACTTCCTGAGTAACTTATGTGGTAATTTTCCAGTTTGCCAATATTTAAAAACAGTATATTATCTCGGATGGTAATAAGATTGCTGCCATTCCGAATTGAAGATGCTTGTCATACTTCAGTCAAGCAGTTATGTTTGATCAGGTTTTGGAACTACTTTTGAAGGCAAATAAAAGGCGATGGTGACCTTCTGTAGTTTTACTTTTTTCAACTGTGGACATTATTTGCTGTTCTCAATTGTGCCATTCAAATGCCATGCTAAATTGCTCAGGGCTCCTGGTGAAAATTGAGAGATCTGGGGATCAGACTTTCTTTAATATTCTCATACCTGTCATTTTAAAACAAAAAGCCTTCATTACTGCTTTTAGAAGTATTTGTGAAAAATACAATGTCGTGGACATCATCTGAGCTATGGCAAATACCTCCATTGATGAGATACTCACCTGTGGAAATGTAGTGCCAACCATGACCTGTTCCTGAGTGTTGTTTGGCTGAGTGGATTGTTTAGGGTGGACGTTACACAATTCTGAATGCAAAGTGGTTGTAAAATTTAAAAGAAACAACATTTCTCTCGTGCTATGAAAACCATTAACAATGAAATGTTGGAATATTTGTTTTCTAAGCAGAATCATTTAACCTGTGGATAAAATTTTTTGTTACTGGAGGACATCATTGATTTTAAGTAACTTTATATGTACACCCCCACTTCCCCAAATCAAAAGCATGCATTTTCACCACTGACATTTTTATGTTAATGCTCCATTTACAATTCAGTTGGAAGCTCCTCTGGTCACTTTGTTGATATAATGCAACTGAGCTGCACAAACCAGGATGAATCAAAATGTATTTCAGATCTGCATTCAATTTGCTGAATTCAGGCAGGATGCAGAGGTGGAGCAGTAGGGTTCACAGTCCTTGAGAACCAGTAAGTGGTGGAAATTCTCAGCTGGTCAGATATAGCCATAGAGGGAACAGATAAACTGAAGTTTCAGATGTGGTCCTTACATCACAACACTGAGACACCTTTGCAACCTCCAATAATTTCGAAACACCAATGTTGCCTGACTTGTTGAGCATTTCCACCATTTATTGTTTTCGTTTCATATTGCAGCATCTGTGGTATCTTGCTTTTAGAGTTCCCACCCCTGAGTATTACCCTTCCTGGAAATTGGGCACAGGGGAATATCTGGGTAGGATAGCATTAGACTTAGCTGCATAGCCTGTCTGCCAGCACTTACTATGTAGGCTTACACATGAATGGATACTCGGACAGGGTAAAGAACAGTATCCTGATGCCAGGAGGAATCAGATGAAGTGAAATGGCAAAGGAAAAATAAATGATTTTGTTAGTAATGGATCATGTTTTGCACGAATGCTGCTAAAATATGCCTCATTTATGATTGAGTTTACTGGTATAATTTGCTTAAATTTGATGATGGTTTTCTCTTGTTCACATTTTATCAGTGGAGTAGCGCAGTGGTTAACTTACTGTGCTTGCAACCCAGAGGTCTGGGCTAATAATCCAGAAAACATAATTTCACCTGAATGTGAAAAATTTGATAAAAGGGAAAGGTAAAAAGCTATTACAACTATAAACAGCCCTGAAGCTGACCCTGATTGTTATAAAAACCTAATGGTTAACTAAGGGAAAGAAACCTCCCATCTTCTCTAGCCTGTCTTGTGTGTAACTCCACTTGCACACCGATGTAGTTAACTCTGAACTTGTTTTGAATAAGCCACTCAGTTTCATCAAACTGTTGCCACAAGTTTGGAAAGAGAGACACTGTGCCTCACGGCTTGGGGTATCCGGGTTCAGTTCCAGGTTTGGGTCACAGTCTGTGCGGAGTCTGCACATTTTCCCTGTGTCTGTGTGGGTTTACTCCGAGTGCTTTGCTTTTGTCCCACAGTCCAAAGATGTGCAGGTCAGGTTGACTGGCCATGCTAAATTGACCTTATTTCAGGAAGAGTAGCAGGATAAATATGAGAGGTTATGGGAATAGTGCAACTACAACTACAAATGGCCTCCTGCATTGTAGGGCTTCTGTGACTACCTAAGGGCAACTAGATATGGGACATAGAAAATGCCCACTGCCCACGTTCCTGACAATTCCAAAATATTCTCTATAGTGACATGTTTAAATCCTGTTGGTTTATTGTTTCAACTTTTTTGTGGAAAATTTAGTTCCCTTGTACACTTAGATGCGAATCCAATGTGGTATTGATGATCATTGGGCTCAAACTTCTTTTCCCTTCATTGTTTAAGATGAACAGTGGCAAGTGACCCAGAGGGAGTAATTAAAACACAACGTAAATTTACAGCAACTATGAAAGTCTAAGTACCTAACTGCCTCTTCATGTTAGAAATTTGCACTAATTTAGTTTTGCAGTGTGACCATCAGAGTATAGGCTATTTCTTTGCTATGCATTTACAGTATTGGACAATTTCACTTGGGAAACTTCAGCCTGGAATTCAAGCTACACAATATTCTATAAGCTCTTAATGAGTTTGTATCACATTCCTTTGTCCACTATTTTAACAAGCATTAACTGTTTAATTCTTCCTTTAACATACCGGGGGTTTCATATATTTGCAATAAACTTTAAAAGGGTAGTACTCACCAGCAAAATGCTGGGATTTTATATCTAAGTCATTCCCTTGCATGAATATTCTTTGTGGTTATATAATCAATATAGGCTACCCACTCAAGTGGGTGACGTATGTAAATTTTTACGTTCTCATGGATAGAGCCTCATTCTGGAAAGTTCAGGATGCCACTTCCATCTAATGAGTGAAGATGAATCTCATGACTGCTGTTATTGAGTTATGACATCGCCCCCACGTGTTGGATTAGTGGTGTCATGTGATCCTCATTCCAGGTTAAGTTTCAGATGTTAATGTTTTTGTAGTATTAGTCCTGTAGCTACCCTCGTGTGCTGACATTTTTCAACAGGCACATTCGTTTTTCAAAAATTGTATATGCCCAAAAGCTGATCCACAAGAATATAGTAGACATACATAGCACAGAACAGTTGAAAAATATATGGAAGGTCAGTATTGCCTTTTTTTAAACTGAACATTGCCTAAAAGATAAAATTATGCATGTTTATTGTTGTATTTGTTATGATAAATCAATATTCCCTGCAGCTGAAAATCCAGTCTGAGTGTCAGGATAATCTCAATCTGTGCCACACATTTGAGGTATTGTAGATTTCATTCGTGTGGCCCCAGGGCACGATGACGAGTTTACTCTTTTTTTTCTGCAGTTCCGTTTTGATATCTGTAATTCTCTTGTCTATCTTTTAAATGCAACCTTTTCCTGTCTTGCAAGTAGCAGCAGTCTTAAGTTCTTATTTTGTAAAAACCGTGGAGATGATTTGAATGCAAGTTATGCCCCCAGTTTTACTTGTTAAACTTGTTTCTTTCGCTGTAAGGGCGAGTAACGTTTCCCTTTCCCTTGTGTTTATTCTTGGTGCTAACTTTCAAGTGTTGTGGGTTTTGTCCCCTTCTGTCTGGTGTGGGTGGGAAATAATCAAGTCCTCCTTGAAATAATAGAATTGGAATTGGAAATTAAACATCAGGCACAAACCTTCTGCCTAACTCTCAGTGGTACAGTAATAACGTGTTCTGCCCATCCGTTGTTTCTTCAACACTATATATTATGTGATTAAGTGAAACCCAGTTTCACAATATTTGAGCAATTCACTCTATGGTCCTGAACTTAGTTTATTGCTTGCATCCTGAAAATTGCTTTTAGTCTCACTTGAAACTTGTAAATTGACCTGAAAATGAGGGGTTCTCATTAATTGGCCTCTTCTGATCTAATTCTGACTTGTCAACATAGTTCTGAGAGGTTTGGGTGTGCTGCAGTGGCAAGGAAGCCATGTTAACCCCTGTTTTAAGGGAAGTAGTGGCATTGTCACTGGACTAGTGATCTAGAGACCCAGGGTAGTGCTCTGGGGACCTAAGTTCAAATTCCACCACGACAGATGGTGAAATTTGAATTCAATAAAATCTGGAATTAAAAGTCTAATGATGATCATGAAACCATTGTTTATTGTCACAAAAACCTAATTTATTCACTTAGCTACTGCAAAGTCCCTAAGACAAGCAGTTTCTTCCCAACCTGCTGTATTGAGTACGGATAAGGATCCGTTGAGCCTGTGGATTGGGCACTCTTCTATGATGTGGTACATAGTTTGCTCTCTCTCACAGGCACATAAGGGGCTGGCACTAATGTCCCATCTGTGGAGGTTGGCCAAACAATGGCTCTAGCTTGTCCTGAAACTGTTAAGGTTGGGCCATTCTTGGAAGATTGAAACCAAGCAGCTGTTGGTTGGGTTTGAGGCCAGGTATTTGTTTTTTGTTCACTAATGTCTTTGAGGGAAGGAAATCTGACATCCTTTCCCAGTGTGGCTTGCATGTGATTCCAGATTCGCAGTGATGTGGTTGACTCTTACCTGCCTTTGAAATGCCACTCAATTCAAAGGGAATTAGGGATGGTTAATGAATACTGGCCCAGCTGACAGTGTCACGCGATAAATAAAAAATCTCCGGAAAGCCAACTGTAAATGTTGTCAGCTATGTGTATTTGTAGCCGGTAAGGGGAATTAAAATGGAGTAAGATTACTTTGTCTTCCTCAAAATATCCTTCTGCTTTAGTGAGGCATTTCACTTATAACTTAGTTTAATAACTGACGCAACTTGCTGGTAGGCAGTTTCACTGACTCAAAGCCATTTTGATATAGTGTACAAACAGGGCATTGAAGGTTGCAATGCAATGCAAATAATGAATCTTTGATTTGCCTTGTATTGCATCTGCGCAATGAGAAAAAAGTAAGTTGTCCCAGCATGATCTGTTTATCAACGTTAGGGTGCAGTATGTGTTAAGTTTACAGTCTCCAGATATGACGCATGTTGGAATTTGGCATGTATACAGCAGTATATAATCATTTGTGATGAGCAGCAATGCAAAAATGTTGGCATCTTGCCTGGGTGTTTCTCTTCAAGATGAGACATGTACAGATGTGCTGAGCCCTGTGAAGCTTCTGCAGTAATGATTGTCACTGGTTTTCCTGGCTCTTCTTAGAGCACTTCATCTCCTTGCATTTAGAGCAAGACAATATGTCCTTTTATCCACTAATGCATCATAATAGATCTAAATTAGTTGTCACTTGTACCAACATCAAATCAACATATCTGAAACATAGGTTGTTCGAACTTTTAACTTCCCAGTGAATTTCCAATTTTTCTTTCTCCAACATTACTTTTGTTTCATCATGTTATATCTTGCAACCCTATTAGCTTGCAGTTACATCAATTAAGTAGATGCATATTATCCTGGTAAACCTGTTTCTGCCTAATTTGATGAAACCTGTGATGATAAGAATGCAGAAGTGGCAATCTCTTGCTGCTGACAAAAGCAAAGCACTGCCCTGGCCTATTTTTAAGTTTATTGGAATAAGGGGAAAAAAAGTTATTTCCTTTTAAAGAGGCTGTCTTTCAACCAGGGATACCAAATTTTAGGATGGTGAATCTCTAATTATAAATGCAAATGGATGTGTTACAATAAATCACGATTATCACTTTTGATTACATTGGTTCTGCAAAGTACTTCTAAAACTTATCAAGAAGCTCTGGATTGGTCCAAAATTCAGTTTATTATCAAGGATTATTTTTACTCCCATTCTTCTTTAAGATTTTAATGCTCACTCTCTTTTCTTATACCCCACTGCTACATAACAATCCATGGTGAAGATGGAAAATTAATAGTGTGTACTCGGACCCCTATTGATGCCCCCTTCCCTGTGTTGGGGACCACAAAGAGTCATAGAGATATAGAGCAGAGAAACAGGCCCTTTGGTCCAACTCATCCATGCTGACCAGGTTTCCTAAGTTATTTGTGTTCGGCCCATATCCCTCTAAACTTTTCCCATCCGTGTACCTGTCCAAATGTATTCTAAATATTGTACTTGCACCTTCCTCTACCATCTCTGGCAATCCATTCCATATATGCACCATCCTCAGTGAAAAAAGTTGCCTCTTAGGTCCCTTTTAAATCTTTCCCCTCTCACCTATGCTCTCTAGTGTTGGACTCCTTACCATGGGGAAAAGACTTTGGCTATTCACCCTACCTATGCCCTTCGTGATTTTTAAAAACCTCCTATAAGGTTGTGTTTCCTTACATGATTAATCCTTAGATTATTTCTGTTTGATTTTCCTGTCCCCTGTATTGTAGTTGAGCTTGTGAACTTCTTAACAGCAGAACTGTAGGCATAAATTTGGTACTGCTTCTCCACAATTGTGTGTTGCCAACTGGTAACATTTCTTAAATTAAATTAGGTTCATTTTTCTTTTGATTTAAACCCATAATTTCACATGGCTTCTTGTCTACTGCATACTGTTAATTAGCTACTGAAAGACCCTGTAGTAGATTAGCAGCTATTATTCATCAGATCTAAAAAGACTATAATCAAGAGCTGAAATGTTAATTTTAAATCCAGCAAAAAGAAAATAGTTTTGCAGTTAAATCCTAGAACCATAGAATAGAGCCATAGAATCCTTACAGTGCAGAGAGGTCATTTGGTACATTGAGTCTGCACCGACTCTCCGAAAGAAATCCCACCCAGGCCCTTTCTTCCACTCTAACCTCGTAACACCGTGCATTTACCACGCCTAATCCACATTTTAGGAGACTAAGGGACAACTCAGCATGACCCTGAATAATTATTGCCTGTTGTCTTGAAGCCAAGCCACTGAAGTGATGTTGTCACTACTTTCTACATTGGTATCAGTTCGTGGCAGCAAGTTTTACATTTTGGCTGCTGTGCTTCAATACTGTGCGGTGCTGTGTTAGCATCAACTTATCAAAATGTTCTCACTAGCAGTGACAGAAGTATATTCGTGAATACTTCACCCACCCTGGTAGTTTAGAACTCAACATACTTTCTTGAGACATTGTTCATATTTGGGAGATTTTATTTACATCTTGGAACACCCTCAGTGCAGCTACGTTTATTTAACACTGCCATTTTATATTTTACTGAAATCCTAGTAAGAAAGTGATTTCCAGTATACAAAATACAAGTGAAGTTGAAGAATATATGTAAATTTCTCATTTTTAGTTGGACAACAATTTGTAGTTCTGCAGCATCTTTAACGTACTTAAATGTTCTAGGTGCTGTAATGTAAAATAAAGTATAACACTAAGCCACCTAAGAAGATATTGGACCAAATGACCAAAAACTCATGTCAAAGAGATCGGTCTTAAGGAGTGGCTTAAAGCAGAAAAGTGAGGTAGAGAGATGTACGGAGGGAGTTCCAGAGCTTAGGACTGAGGCAGCTGAAGGCATGTCCATTGTAAATGGGGCAGTTATGATTGGGAATGCGCAATTGGCCAGAAGTCGAGGACCTGGGCGGCAGAGTTTTGGATAGCCTGCACCCACCCACCCACCCACCCCACTCATTGTTTGTTTCAAACCACTGGAGCACTCTAACCAATGTAAAAGCTTTAGATTTACTAAAAGCCACTTCAACCTCTGGAAGGCCAGTGGGCCCTCCAGTTCCTCTACCCAATAGCATATACTTTGTGAATTTCCACTAATATGTTTCTCTACACTTAGCCTGATTGGAAGAAATTACCAGCTGCTGAATTTGGAGCAAAAAGATTACCTTTACTGAACCACAAATTTGAAAATTGAAGTGCCAGTGCATCAATCTTGAAATCAAGATCAGCTGGTTGCTGTACTAGGTGACAATTTTCTCCATGGACACAGTGAGACATACCACCACCATTTCCTGGACATTGAACTGATTTTCAAATGCTGGTCAGCAAAAAAACCTTTTGAGAGCATTGAGATTTGGACAAGAATGGAAATGACGCAACTGCATGCTATAGTTTCTGTGCAGTCTGCTTACTGAATGGATCACAGTCTGGACTTCTGCAATAGACCAAGATCCTTGTAGTATATCTTTCTCAAGAAGGGACAAGTCACAGGCTAGAATTCTTCAGGAAGTGATGATGGGTTTAGAATTGTTTCGGATATATGGCGCTGCAACAATGCATGTGTCCCAACCAGTCCATTCCAACATTTAAACTCCACCCACTCCTCCCATCTAATTCTATCAATGTAGCCTCATTTCCCTTCTCTCTCATGCTTTGGTGCATCAAGTTATTTGCTTCAAACAGTCTGTGAATTCCAAATTCTCACCACTTTTGGAGTAGAGAAGTTTCTTTTAAATTCTGGTTTGGATTTCTTGGTGACTGTCTTATATTAATGAGCTCTAGTTATGCCCTATCCACAAGTGGAAATGTTGGGTGGAATTCTCCCAAATCCCTGCTGCATATTTGGCCCCTGTTCCTGGAGATCCAACTTCATTCCCAGGAGTCCATTTTCCAGTCTGAGTGGCCCACCTTTTTTTTCTTTCTTCGTCTTGGATGCCTTTTCAATATAGTACCCAGACATAATGGCAGACAGTGTCCGTTACTGAATACAGCATAAAACACTCAGGCGCAAGATCATGTCTAAGATTGACGTGTCATCCCCCCCCCGCCCCTCCCTCACTGCCAGGAACTTTTCATGTTGGAAAATTCTGCCCATTATCTCTATACCCACTCGATCAAAACCTTTCTGTATTTTAAAGATTTTCATTAGATCACTCCTCAATCTTTTTTCAGGCAACTGAGTCCCAGTCTGTCAATGCTTTCCTGATATGAATACCCATACGTTGCTGGCATCACCCTCGTAAATCTTAATTGCAGCCTCCCCAGTGCCTCAAAATCTTTTTAATGATACGATGACCAGACTGTGTTCCATGTGGGATTAGGTGTGGTAACCAAGAGTTTCAGTAAAGATTTAGAATAACTTTTCAAACACAAAACAGAAAATGCTGTAAAGTCTCAGCAAGTCTGATGGCATCTGTGGAGAGAGAACAGAGCTAAATATTTTGGAATCACTTCCCTACTTTTCAGTTCTACCCTTCTAGAAATAAAGCCTGCTGCTTGATTTGACATCACTATGAACTTGCTAACCGTAAAATGTGGAGTAATTGATGTATTTGTATTCTTGAGGTCCTCTACCCATCTAGATTCATGGCCTCCCTATTCTTCCTACCAAAGTGTACTGCTTCACAGTTATCTGTGTTGAACTTCATTTGTTAATTATTTGCCCACTCTGCAGGTTTATTAATGTCCCCCTGTAATTTGTTGGATTACGAAGAAGAAATAAATCAGTAGGAAACAACAACTTTATATTGCTCCTGTTAATGCAGCGAAATGATCCTTTGCAAACATTATAAAACAAAGTATGAAGCAAGCTACTTGACGCAATATTAGGTTAGATGACTAGAAGCTTTGATTAAAAAGAGAGGTTTTATGAAGTGATTTAAAGGAGGAAAGTGTGGTGCAGGGAGGGAACAAGGCATTTAAGGCACAGCCACTAATGGTAGTTGGGAATGCACAGCAGTCTAAAATTGGAGGAGTGCAAATATCTGGGAGGGTTGGAGGAAATTCCAGTGATGAGGAGCAAAGCCATGGGGGGGATTTGATATCCAGGATGAGAATTTTAAATCAAAGTATTGTCTGATTAGGAGCCAATGTGAGTCAGCGAGCACAAGATTGATAGACAAACAGGACCGGCTATGGATTAAAACTTAGGCAGCAGCGTTTAGGATGTAGGAGAGTAGCTAGGACAGTGTTGTAATAGTCAAATCTAGAGGTAACAAAGACATAAATGAGAGTTTCGTTAGCAGGGAGCTGAGAAGTCAAACAGTGTTATGCAGGTGAAAAGAGGCTGTCTTATTGAAGGTGAACGTGACTCAGTATCAAATACAAAAAATACCAATACAGTATCATATACAAAAAGACCCACCTTTTTTCTGTAGAAAATCTTAACATTCACCCTGCATCAGTTGGAATGTATTTTGCTTATTGAGACAGCAGAGCTACTTTGTCTGAACTAATAGTAATCTGTTGTCAAGCCATGCCATGGTGAATGTCTTGATCTGTGATTAATTATTTGTCTTGCCTAAAGGCACGTGCTTTGTGATCATTTGTTCCAGCCAAACAATGACATTGCTGTTTACCTTCATATTCTGATACTTTACTGGTGTAAAAGTTGTTCATTTAAGCTGCTGGTCTAGGGGAAATCCTTTGTGTTAGTAGGAAGAAGTAAAATGCCTTCTTTGGTATAATGAACCTATATTTCCAGCCAATGATTTTCCACCCTATTGTGGGAAATCAATGTAAATCACATTTTTAAAAGGAAGTGCAGTTTTATTTCATGGTTCCTATTAGAAAATACCCTTGGTTCACTGTCCAGATAAGTGAGAATGATTTCTCTCACTACTGTTGAATGGAGGTTGGGTTCCTTTCTAACTACTGGCCTAGATCATTAGATTTGTACCGGAGGGAGAGAAACTTTAACAAGTCTCTTAAATGTGGAAAATCACTGGCTGTTATACTGAATGCACGTACATCATGATCCTTCCTACTGATCTATAAGGTGTTCCATTGGCTTTCTCTCTTTTCTGCTACTTTGATCGCTTCATTGTTGAAGGGAGGATTCAGACCTATCCAGGTAATATCAACTGATAAGTAATTTAACCTCTCCATTAACTTTGCTATATACTGAAAATGGGTCAGGGGGTCATTAGGTAACAATAATAGAATTATCGTTCTCACAACTTGGAGGCACCTTTCAGCCATCCAATTTGTGTTAATCTGTGGCAATCGTTTATATTAAGTTAGCTTAGAAATACTTAACATTTACAAGCTGTTAATTACTTCTGAAGAATGAATGAAAATTGCCCTTTACAAACCCATTTATGTTCATTGGAAATTCATAAAAATAGAAATGAAAGGTCAGGCCAATCATTTTACAACGAATCATGAACTTGCTTTGCCATTAATGTATGATATTTTGACTGGATGCAGATGTGCCTTGGATGGTCATATCATGTGAGGCTGCAGGAGGTGGTGACAAACATGTATGACACTGTTACTCTCTGTAATGGGGAATCTGTGTTTCCACAGGATGATGTTCTTGCAGATGGAGTTTGCTGATGGTGAGCATTTGCCACCAAGTGCTAAAACTCATGCAAATACAGGTCGGAATCTTGGTTTTCCTACTGTCCTTGGGACTAGAAGCCCTTAATGTAGCTGGAGCGAAATATTCCTAGGATTGAAGCTTTGTTTAATGAATGCAGTAGGAGTTGAAATTTTTTTTCATGGTTTTTTTTGTTCAAGGTTGGTTAGATGAGGTGTGTGGTATGTAATACATGTGGTTCATGGATGGCTTGCATATACACTGAAGGATGTTGGTTGACATTTATCATTTTGTTCTTTTTTGCAGTTTTTTCAAAGACCACCGATGCAACCAACGAGACCTAGTATACCGAATAACAATCCTTCCATGCGTCCAGGGACACAGACTGCAACAGCAGCAGTCTATCCACCCAGCCAAGGGCCCATAATAATGATGAACCCACCTGTGCCATATCCCCCAGCCCCTCAGGCTCCGTATTATATTACTAACCCGGTGAGTGAAGAATGTTTGTCGTTTATCATCTGAACTAGAATTGATAGTAATTTTTACAGCGAGCCCCTTGCTAGTTTGCAAGCTGCAGTATCAACTAATTTCAGTCACTTGTGTACCTTTCCCCACTGCACAGCTGGGGTATAGCACTGTACACAATTCTCCTAATAATTCAGTTATATTTCACACTAAAATATTGTCCAAAATTTTGAATTAAGCAACTTTGAATTTTTTGTAGGTTTTTCACAAGTGAAAGAGTGATGTAGTTATTTAGTTTTTGAAATTTGTATGTGGACTGTTGTACCATTTGTAGAGAGCAAAATTATATTGAACTGTTCAAACACATAGGTAGTGCATCTGAGAATATCTGAAGCTATTCAGTGAAGGCTTTTTGCAATTTCTTCAAAATTATCCCTTTGTATGGATAAACTCTATCACAAACCTTTTTTTTATCCCAGTGATTATTTCTTCGCTCCTCATGTCTCCATAGAATTTTTGCATGTTTGTGATGCCTTGAAAATATAAAAAATTAGTACTGTTTCAAGGAATAGCTTTTTATTCTGTTTGCAGTATTCGAACACCTTAGTCCGCGTGCATATTGTGCTATAGGTGCATATTTATTGTTGGCCTAAATTACCCTCTTCCACCATGTCCTCCTGCGTGAAAGTTGCAGTCATGGTGACCTGAAATGTGCTAAGTCTGATTTTACTACTTTTGAACCACCTGGTTTGTGTGTGATTAAGACAGTGCTATGGAAGCAGGTCGTTGATAGTGACAGTGACAAGAAATTATCCTTAAAGATGGCAAAGATGGGGTGAATATTGATACGGTTTCTGAAGTTTAAAATGTACAAACCTTGCGTGAACTTTGGTGAATCCTTAATCCAAGCCATTTTTTGAATTAAAATTTCAGTTGTTTCTAAACTGTCATAAATGAATGGACAGTCATCTGAACAAGTTAACACTGGGAGCCATCCTTTTTCAAACGGCCTGATTATGTGCTGTTCCCATCTTTCCTGCTGCATGGTGGGCCAGTGGAGCGTTTTTTCCCCTTTCCCCCATATTATTCAGTGCTTCAGTAGCTCAGTTGGCTAGATGGTTAGAGAATGGTGCAGAATAACACCCAGCAACATTGATTCAAACCCTCTATTGGCTGTGGTAGCTCGTGGAGGCCTGCCTACTTGTCTTGTCCCACACTTGATGTGGAGCTACACCACAAATTGAGTCTCTCTAATAGAGGAAGAGAAGCCTATGGCCTTTTGTGGACCATGGCTAATTACCTTATCAGTTAATTAGTGTTCTGACAAATTTTATTTTGCATGGTTTTATTTATTTTTGTAGTGTTTTCATGCCTTTAATTGAGTCTCTCTTTTACAAATGTTTTTCTGAGTGTTACTTGAACACTTATAAACTGCATCAAACTACAGTTGATTAAAAGTTGTGTGGAATAACATTGCATTTATTTAAGTATTTCAACAAAATTACTATGAAATCCTGGAAGGGACATACATAATATGGGGAAATAATTAGTTAGTTAAAGCTGGAATTGAATGTTTAAATCTTGGGCTCCTGGATACAAAGTATGTTTTGTTCAGCTGGTTTTATTCCAGAATACCTCGATAAAATCAATGATTACTTAGTTGATTTCCTAAATGCCTCCTGTTAAAAGAAGGAATTCTGTCTTCTGCTGCCCTCAATCCCCGTTCCATAAAGACATGTTGTATAACAATTTTATAATCTGTTAATAGGCAATTGAGGTTTGTTCTGCTAGTAAGTGAGCCTAATTTCCCTCCCTGCTTTGAAATCATCCCCGGTTTTGAGGTAAGCCACGAAGTGGAATTTGAGAAATGGCAACTGGCAGAAAATCACTCGTGAAAGAGCTAGATTTGTGTTTGTGAGTTTGCTAACATTTGAAACATATATTGCTGTCATATTGCTGAAAAGAAATATATGATTTGCTAACAATACATACTTGACTAAAACAGAAAATGCTGGATAAACCCAGCAGGTGGGCGGAATGGTGACACAGTGGTTAATACTGCTACCTCAGAGTGCCAGGGACCCAGGTTTGATTCCTGGCTTGGGTGACTGTGTGAAGTTTGCACTTTCTCCCCGTGTCCGTGGGTTTTCTCCGGGTGTTCCAGTTTGCGCTCGCAGTCCAAAGATGTGCAAGTTAGGTGGATTGGCCATGCTAAATTGCCTCTTGGTGTTGGGGGAATTAGTGGGGGTAAATTATGGGAATAGGGCCTGAGTGGGATTGTTGTCGGTGCAGGCTCGATTTGCCCAATGGTCTCCTCTTATGTAGGCATTCTGTTTCCAAAGTTTTTCAGCTTGCACACGCACATCAGGGCAAATACCAGAATTTAAAATTTCACACAGTCATAATTTATACAGAAGAAATCGTTGCTGATTGGTTGGCGAGTCAATTCTGCTTACTCAAGACATTGCGACAGTGAAAGCAGTAGGGAACCATAGGCTCCTGGGTAACTCAGAAAAGATGGAAGGCTTGAACATTTCCCTTTTGTTTGTGGAAAATGCTCCCTTCATATGAATATAAGTTGCTTCTGATGAACCTGAATGAGCTGTTACGAGCTTGACTGGTTATCTTAATTTGGTGGTTAGTGTAGCTATTAGCAAACTCAGGATTGTTGAAGTGATGCCCGATTGCGGGATCCCATCTAAAGGCGGTCATTTTGTTTTGGATTTTGAAAGTGTGGTCTGGTTGAATGCAGTCTGTAGTCTACTTAATAGGAACAATCAAAGTTTCACGCTGTTTGATTCATTCAGTCAGTCGTTGGGATGTACAGCCTCTGGTTGGCATAGCACTAGAACTCCCTCATACATGAACGTTGCTCAGTTGTGTAGTTGGCCAAATGTCTATTTTGGACTGAGAGTAACATCTTGCTAGAAAACAGGGTGAAACTTCTTGCTTAATCTGTTAAAGTTTTTGAGATACTTAGCCTTTCTAGAGTAATTTTAAGGTAAATCAGACATCTTTCTGGTCTGAAAGTGGTGGCCTTAGACCCACTTACAAATTTGTGCAATAAAATGACCTGATCACGAAAGTCATTGTCTCTCAGGGTAGCTTTGATTTGCTGTACTTATTCATGAAGCTTACAAGGTGAGCAAATGGCTAGGCTTATTGACAGGATGCTGATTGGGAAAATCTTGCAACGTGTGGAGTTCCATGAATCCCAATATGCCTTTTTTGAAATTCATTCATGGGATGTGGGTGTTATTGGCTAGGCCAACATTCATTGCCCTTCCCTAATTGCCCTTGAGAAAGTGATGGTGTGCTGTCTTCTTGAACCACTGCAGTCCCTTTGATGTAGGTACACCCATAGTGCTGTGAGAGAGGGAGTTCTAGGATTTCTAGCCAATGACAGTGAAGGAACAACGATATATTTCCAAGTGAAGAAAATAAGTGGTTTGTGGGGGAACTTCCAGGTGTTGGTGTTCCCATTTATTTGCTGCCCTGGTTCTCCTAAAATCGAGATGTTAATGGTTGTGGAAGTGAAAGGTTCTGTCTGAGGAGCCTTGGTGAGTTCCTGCAGTGCATCTTGTAGGCAGCACGCACTGCTGTCACTGTTCAACAGTGGTGGAGGGAGTGAGTGTTTGTGGATGAGGTGCCGGTAAAGCAGACTTTTGTCCTGGGTGTTGTGGGAGTTGTACTCATCCAGTTACTTGCACAGGTGTGTATGGGTGTTAGGGAGGGGTATTACCTTTGGTGGGGGAACATGTTGCGCCCTTTCAGGGCAGTTTGTCCATCCTTTGTCCCCACCTGACACTCAGCTCTTAACTGTGGCTCCCCATAGCTGTTTGCATGCAACAGCAGCCACGCCCCGGGCAACAGCCTCGACAAGCTGGCTAAACCAGGTGAGGGTAGCCAACGGATCTCAACCCTTGGTGAGATAGGGCGATGTCTACCCCAGCATGTGAAGACAGAGTCCGGCGGATTGAGCGGATGAGACCAACAGAAGGTCAAGAAGGCAGTCTCTGCAACGTCGTGGAATGCGAAGAGCAGGACAAGATACAGAAGATGTCCTGGTCATCCACTGCACCCTCGTCCCACCTCCAGCCATCTTGACTCTTGTCTTGCCACTGGATCCAGATGGAAATTGGGAACAGAGAACAAGGCTGACGCTGCGCAACTCTCCCTCACTTTAATCCAAATCAAGCACTAGTTTCGACACCATCATCATCAACACCAGTGTCCTGTTCAACCCTTGAAGTCCCGTGGCGATGGGAGAACGACGAAGCAGCAGGTGTGGATACACTGGGAGCTGAAGTCACGGACTTGCACACAGGCGGCTCAGGTCTAATGGTCGTTTTCCGCTGACCGAAGCAGCAGTGGAACTCTGCGTCTACCTGGGCGACTGAGCAGTCCTCTTCAGGGACACACTGCTCACCTCCGTAGGATGAGGAAGGGGCTAGAAAAGGTGTCCTAAACATTGCCTGCTTCACTACACCCTGGCCAGTTTACTGCGGCTGGCAGGGCTCCCATCTTGTGGTCGAACACACAATACAAGGTGACACCTCTCACTGTTGGCACTTGGAACGTGCGCATGCTTTTGGACAATCCTCCAGCAGACAGACCAGAGAGAAGAACAGCCTTAGTTGCTGGAGAGCTTGCAAGATACATTGTCATTGCAGCCCAGAGCGAAACTTGTCTTGCCAACATAGGTCAGTTGACTGAAACTGGAGGTGGATACGCCTTTTCTCTGGAGCGGTCATGGCAGCAATGAGCATCATGATGCTGGAGTTGGATTCGCCATCAGGAGTCACCTTGTTCGGAAACTTAGTCTACCCAAGGGTGTGAACGACCGGCTTATGACATTGCAGCTTCCGCTACAGAACAGAAGTCAAGCCACCCTGATCAGCACCTATGCCCCCACAATGAACAACTTGGACGAGATGAAAGCCAAGTTCTACAAAGCACTAGACACCGTACTATCAGCAGACAGCAGTCCCGACAAGCTGATCTTGCTTGGCAATTTCAGTGCAAGAGTAGGGTGTGGAGGCAGGGAGTCATTGGGAGGCATGGAGTGGGCAAGTGTAACAGTAACGACCTACTCTTAATGAAGACCTGTGCAGCACATGACCTCCTCATCACCAACACAACCTTCCATCTGCCTACCCGTAACAAGACCTCCTGGATGCGCGCACGCACACGCACGCACGCACGCACACACACACACACACACACACACACACACACACACACACACACACACCCCTGCCGATCTAAGCATTGGCATCTTATCAACTATGTCATTGTCAGGAGAAAAGACAGGCAGGATGTCAGAGTAACCAAGGCCATGTGTGGTGCTGACTGCTGGACAGATCACAGGCTCATCCTCTCCAAAATGAGGCTCCACATCAGACCCAAGAGGCGACCACAAGGAAGCAAGGTTATGAAAAGAATTGGCCAAGCTAAAGAACCCCAGCATAGCTTCAGCACTGGCTGAAGACTTAGAAATCAAGCTTGCTGATGTACACCTCGCAGGCAGCGCTGAGGATGACTGGGAACGCTTCAGGGATGCTATCCATACATCTGTGCTGAAGACGCTTGGGCCCTCCACCTTCAAACAGCATGATTGGTTTGATGAGAATGATGAGGTACAGGCTCTACCTGTTGAAAAGCACTGTCTTCATTGGGCCTGTCAGAATGACCCATCTTCAGCTGCCAAGAAAAATGCTTTTACCAGTGCTCGCAGGACAGTCCAGAATAAATTGCATAGGGATACGCTGACAGAAACAACTTGAAACGGTTCTATGAAGCCCTCAACACACTCTATGGACCTCAATCTCTCGGGAGTTCACCCCTCCTGAGTATAGATGGTACAATTCTCATTACAGAGAAGGCTCGGGTCCTGCAGAGATGGGCTGACCACTTTGAAGTTGTCCCCAACCGACCATCATCTATTAATGATGAGGCAATAGACAGGATTCCCCAGGTTGATGTCAACAGCGCCATGGATGACCCACCGGTAGTAGCCGAAGTCATGAAAGCTGTCAGCCAGCTATGCAGGGGCAGATGCCATACCCGCAGACATCTATAAAGCTGCTGGTCCTGCACTTACCGAGAAGCTGACAGAGTTGTTCCAGGCCTTTTGGAAGCAAGGAACCATTCCTCAGGAACTTAAAGATGCTTCCATCGTACACCTCTACAAGAGGAAGGATAATTGGCAAGTATGCGACAACCACCGAGGAATCTTGCTGCTCTCCATCACAAGAAAAACTCTCGCAAGAGTCCTGCTAAATCATTTGGTCACTCATCTGGAGCTGGGCCTGCTTCCAGAGTCAGTGTGGCTTCCGCAAAGGTCGTGGGACTACTGACATGATTTTTGCTGCGCGCCAACTTCAGGAGAAGTGTCAGGAGCAGAATCGCGAGCTCTACGCAACCTTTGTTGACCTCGCAAAAGCCTTCGACACTGTAAGCCGACGAGGCCTGTGGAGGATCATGCCAAAGTTCAGCTGCCCCCCCAAATTCATTCAGGTGGTATGCAGTTGCATGATGGCCAGAGTACTGAATGGCAGAGAATCCTCTGAGGCATTCCCAGTCACCAGTGGTGTCAAACAGGGCTCGTACCCACACTGTTCAGCATGATGTTTACTGCCTTGCTGAATGATGCCTTCCAGGACAGTGTTGCTGGAATCAGCCTCAAGTACAGAGTGGATGGGAAGCTCTTCAACCTGAGGCTATTACCAAAGTGAAAGAGACTGTTCTGAGAGATTTCCTCTTTGCCGATGACTGCGCCCTGTATGCTGGCTCAGAGCCAGAGATGCAAGTCAGTATGGACAAATTTTCCATGGCTTGTGACAACTTTGGACTCACCATCAACATTAAAAAGACCGAAGTCATGCATCAGTCTGCTCCTCACGCACTGTACACAGAACCCAAAATCACAAAGGGCAGAAACTACAGGCAGTGGACCAGTTCACTTATCTTGGCAGCACCCTCTCCCAAGCAGTGACTGTGTTTACAGAAGTTAACTGCAGAATAGCAGAGGCAAGTTCTACTTTCGGTAGACTGCGCTCCATTGTATGGGAACGTCAAGGAATCAGCCCAGCAACAAAACCGAAGGTCTACAGTGCCGCAGTACTCACTACCCCGCTGTATGCCTGTGAAATGTGGACTGTGTATCGAAAGCATGCAAGACAGCTCAATCATTTCCACGACTTGTCTCCGTAAAATATTATGCATCCGATGGCAAGACAAAGTGCCAGACACTGAAGTTCTCTCTAGAGCAAGCCTACCATCAGTCCACACACTGCTGATGAGAGCGCAGACCTGGTGGGCAGGTCATGTCATCTGTACGTCAGATGAGCGCATACCCAAGCAGCTCCTTTTTGGGGAACTGCTGGAAGAGTTCCCATGGCGGGCAGAAAAAATGTTTCAAAGGCACACTCAAAGCCTCCCTGAAGTCACTTGACATTGACACGACCACCTGGGAAACGCTGGCACAAGACCGCCCTACCTGGCGCTGCCTCATCCACAAAGGCTGTCAAGCTTATGAAACAAGGTGCTTTGCTGAAGCACAACTTAAGCGCAAGCTGCGCAAGTCCAGAGCCACCAGTGCAACAATTACAATGTCTACACAAGTCTGTCCAATATGTGCCAGGACATTCAGTGCCCGAATCAGCCTGATCGGTCATCTTCGGACACACTGCAACTAGCCTCAAAATGACTAATGGTGTGGAGGTCCTCATCGATGATGATGGATGAACAACAACACTTGCACAAATTTGTCAGTGGGTCTAAGGCCACCACTTTCAGACCAGAAAGATTCCTAGCCTCTGACCTGTTTTTTTAGTCACAGTATTTCTGAGTGGTTTAGTTCCAGTCAATGCTAACCCCCAGAATGCTAATAATGGGGGATCCGGTGATAATGCCATTAAATGTCGAGAGGCAATATCGAATCTCTCTTGTTGGACGTATGTAACATTGATCAGTGAAAGTAAGCAGTAGTGAAGAACGCACCCACTAATAGATTTCTTAGTAGCACTTTGTGTTTGACTCTTCCATTTCAAAAGTGAATCTGAGTGCAGAACGGAGTGTGTTAAAATGTATAAGGAAATTCTTACACATGGTTGCAGATTCAAAGATTGCAAACATATCACCTACATATTGGAAATATGCAGGATTTTAAGGCTCAGAATGTCGACTATTAGATGTAATTCGGCGATTGGGCAGCGCTGACTCGGGTAAGTGAGCTCCTAGCTGCATTAACAGCCAACCTACGATAATCACTTGGGCTTGTAGCAAGGCTCATTTATGTTTGTTGGGAGTGGCATACATTCACACGTGGACTCGTTCTCTACAAACAGAATATGTTCAAGCTTGTGGCTTTTTGAATTTGAGGAGCTTAGGGGAGCTTATAGTTCCCTCTTGCTTTCTGCATGGCAATGTCTCAGCCAATCAGAGTTCACATGTCAACCGATCAGCAATCATTGTTGTGCTTGTTTGAAATTTGGCATTCTTCTGTTTAGTTGCCTTGAGTGCAGAGCAAATAACTTTTCTCCAAGTATTTCTTTTCAGCTCTGTTCAAGCTGTGTGCCATCAAATGGCTGTTCATCTACCTTGTCTTTAGCTCAAGGTTTTTGTATTATGCTATTGTAGATGAGTGGACGTTGGTTTCAAAATATTATTGAATGTTGTATCCTGTTACAACGTGACATAAATTTGCAGGAGCAAATAGGCCTGCCATTGTCTCACACAGTGTTTTTCTAAAGTATTGGTTGAAACCCATTTCTCTGGGCTGCAGAATTCAAATCAAGAAAGAACGACTTGTACTAAAACTGATTTTTCTTTTTGCTTTTGTGATAGTTCCGGCCCAGCGCAACTCCGTACATGGGGCCTCCCCAGCAGTATTCTGTCCAGCCACCACCTGGTCCATTCTATTCAGGGCCAGGTCCTGGTGACTTCACTACATATGGTAAGTGTTAAGTCGCTCACAGTGCTTGCTTTTATCTTTTAAATAACAATGACTTTTCTGCTTTTATTTCTAGCTCATTCACTTATTGCTTTTAAACATGTCTTTGCATCCCTGTTAGTGCTTAAACTGGTCTAGTGTGTTCTGAAAACAAGTGGAATATGTTTATCTCAAATGCTTGATTTGTAACTAAACTTTCCAAACTTAGTATTGAAAACGTGAAAGCTGGGAGCAAGATTGATGATTGTTCTGTCTTTGTAAACTTAAAATGGATTTGCCCTTTTTCCTTGATGTGGGTTGCCGTTTTTCCCCTATTACATTGGAGTTTTATTTGATAAACCAATTGAACATTTTTGTTGAGGCCACGTATTGCCATTCCTAGTTACCCTTAGAGTATTGGCTTCTTTCTGCAATCATTTTACACATGATCATTTCAAGAAGGCTTTAAATGACAGCCATGTCACCGAAGACTGGAATCGCATGTCCATCAGCCCTCGTGCATCAGTGGATCAGTTAATTTTTACAGAAATTTCTTCTCGAGTGCCAGCCCGTAAATTAGCAAACGTATTGTAGTTTGTTTCATAGTTTGCTGTAGTGAGATTTGAATTCATAATTTCATTGCAGGCTTGTAGCAAAGACTTTGCGTTATACCACTGTGGTGAAGTACTAGTGGCTACATGTCTGTCATTAGTGACATTGGTGAGAGCATCAAGAGTATTGCACAAGCAGTACACTCATGCATTATTAAACAATACTGTTTCCAGTGCTATATTTTCCTGTGTGGTTTAGCAGCAGAATTCATTTTTTAGATTTTTGCAGTCAGCATTACTTTGAGATGACTGGAGAGCGTATGCAATTTAATTTTCTGTGTAATTTACACTGTCCTGCAGACTTCCAAAAGTGATGTTGCCACACGTAATAATAGTTAATCAAGAGCTTTGTAAAGACATGTAATTTGTGCACAAGATTTGTAATTGCACATGCTGCTGCATTCTGAAGATAATTTATGCAGTTTCTGCAGAATATTTTCAAAGCAACACTGCTATTTGTCATCGTTCAGTAAACGTAATGTTTGACATCTGCTATATTACTGCCAGCTGAAATATTTTAATTTCACAAGCAGATAAAGGTGCACAGTGATAGATAACAAGGCAAAATTACTTAGATGTCTCATTGCTGCTTGTGAGTTTACGTGGCCTGCTCTCCCATTATTTAATTTTTAGTAAACCACAGAATCTGGTGTGGTTCTCCAGCAGCACATTCAATGAGTGTGGAGGAGAATAATGGATACCTGTAAAGATGACCAGGCAATCTAATCACAAAGCTAGATATTCTCATTCAAGCAGTTTTAATCTTGAATCATGCCAAGGACCTTTTTGTAATAATCTGTATTGTGAATTTTACAGGTTGATTTTACTCACTATTTTTACCAGTATCAGCTTTCTGTGCTTACACCACTGCCCACTGCAAGATTGCTTATGGCCTAATCACTGCAAGCTGTTGAGATGATTAGTAGGAAATCAGTTCATAAAAATGCTCTGGAGAGGGTAATTTATACCCTTGTGACTTTCAAACGAAAATGCCAGAAAGCTTCAGGCGACAGGTGAAAGATTTGATCTGCTTTTAAGACAGCTGAAGTCCAAAATTAGTGCTCACATCATTCCCATTTGTTAGTACGTATATCATTTTTTTGACCTGAACCAAATAAAATAGTCCACTTTTCTGTGGGTTTGTAAATGTCTTTGTACATCTAAACTGAAATGATGTAGAACAGTGTGTGCTTTAGCTTTTGTTGTTTTTATTTGGTTTTAAAGCATATTTGGTTGATTTTCTCATGTTCTGAACTGAGATGAAGAACCTGAAAGTAATTGAGGTCTTTGGGTCCACACACACATGTTTATTAGCATTTGGATAAAGAGTGATTCCAAGATTTTATAATCCTTAAACTAACAGCAAGTCCAGGAAAATTTTTCTTTCCTGGGGATTATGCTGTGATGCTTGGGGAAAGAAACAAATTTCACTAATAAAGCAACCAATTTAAAAATAATCCTGTGTGTGTCAGATCTGCATTTGAAGCATTTAATTTTAATTTGGCATTATTTCTGTATCCCCTGTCATGTTCTTCCCTAATTTCTGATTGCCTATTTTCCTTCCTAGTTAATCTAATTTAACTATCTTTCTAATTGTTTTAAAATTTTAAAACTTAGTTAGAAATCCTTCAACTTTCAACAGCTGAAATGTATATTGAAGGAAAGGATTTTCTTTGGTTCATCAAAAACCCTGAATAAAAATGAAGATTGATACAATCTCTGATGCAGGGCAGAAGTGAAATGGGCAATGCTGAGTGTTGTGAAATCTAGTTAGTAGCCCTAGGAGAAATTGTATTCCTTTTCACCCTAATTTATGAAACCATCATTTCTACATCAGTTCCAAAGGTTGCATAAGTTTTGCTGTGCATTTCTGTTAGTTAACAATAAGTCTGTTTTGCATTGTGCAACCGGATAAGTGATTAGAATTAAAAGTCTTCAACTTGGAAGTATGACCTGAAAGCTACTATCCTATGAGAAGCCTCCATACTGGTCAGGCTGGTATCTTAGTTGAGACGCATTTGATCATATCCTGGGAAAGCAGGGTTCCGGTGAAACTCGTGACCATTTTGCCACTGTCCTATTCTTACTGTTCGTGGGAAATATCCTCACACATTAAGATGTAGTTGGCCACCCATTGGCAGTCCACAGGGATCAAAGAAATATGGTTCTCTGATGTATTTGGATGTGCTCACAATAGTGTACTGGAAATACTGGGGGTCTGTATCCACCTGACAGTTGGGGAGCTTGGCATCATTTTCTCTTGATTTTTCTGCACAACTCTGTAGAATGTTGGAGACATATAGTGATAGAAAGTAATATAGCCTGTGGTCCTCCATCTGGAAAAGTATAGGTAATTCCATAAAGTGAAGTAAAATGAATAGTCAGAATTGCCCAGTGGTTTTGTCCTTCTAACACGTGGCAGAGACCCAAGTATGGTGAAAGAAATCAAGGCCTTGAGCTCAACCAAAAAAGTCCTCTTCTGATATTTACAAATCTGCATTGTAGCTAGCCTAGGACAAAAAAGTAAATTTTCCTACAACCGTAATGGGTGGAAAAAGTATAAATCAGTTATTCCTGCCTTTTAAAAATCATCTAGAGGCTCAAAAAAATAAAAGGATACATAGATTAACTGTGAATGCTCATTGCAAAAAGTTTTGTGGCCATGTTTTAATTTTGGACTTCTGTTATGCAAGCAATGCTATCATTGCCACTGGGCTTGCAACTATGATAGTGAGACCTGCCTTAGACACCTGATGTACTTATTATGTAGTCATAATGTTATATCATCCACTTATGTCAAATGAACAGCTTCTTCGCTTTCTTATGTTTATGCCCTGTTTGTAACTTTCTATTCGCTGTTTGTCCACACCCCCCAACGGACCGGACCCAGGTTCGCTGGATTCTGCACCGAGGACAGATAGGTGGATATGTGCTTCGATCCCAGACAGTGCCAGTACCATTGGTGAAAATTCAAACTAAGGCAGCAGAAAGAAAATAATTACCTGCTTTTTGTTTATGTTTCAGACAAACACTTGATCGATATTTTTTAAACAAAATGCTATTTAAAAAAGAGTCACCCAATAGTTGCTGGAATCATCACTGCCACTCTTGCCACATTTCCAAGGCCAGGTGCTGAAATGTGATCTTTCTTTGCTTAGCCTTGGCTAAGCAATGAGCAGCAGGGAGTATTGGGACCCGAGGCTAAACAAATTTATGTTCTGTTTCATGCCTAGCCTCAGAAACAAGGCGCAGAGGGTGGCCCCAATCAGGAGTTCAGCCACTGTGTGGTGAGTTTTTAAAAAAAAAAGTCGCTTTCTTGTTTTAATATATTTATGGATAGGCATGTATATTTTAAACAGATAATTGAGGAAAATATTGTAGGGTTTCGTCCATTGATAGAAAGATATATATATATATATATATATAGCCATTTATTTCCTTTCTCTTCGATACTTGTAATTCCAAGTTTTTAAGAAAAGACAAGTGACCTCCTCCGAGCTTCTGCCTCCAGGCAGAGAGAGAGCGAGCGAGAAGAATCTGGGAAGTTAGCCCCCACCCCCCAATGCTGAGCCTAAGTTTTGCATTTCACTACTGGATAGAAAGGTGGGATTTGAGAATTTGTGGGGGCTATTTTAACTTTCAAGCAACAGCATATTAACCCCTGAGCACTTCACTCCAAGCCTTGGTTTTTGTAAACCAATGATTGTTATTTGGATCGCTGTATTAATACAAACTATCTTACATAATTTGCAGCTTCTTTTGTAATTTCCTTCCAAATGGGTTTTCTCACGTGCATTAAATGGTTCTTTGACATCAGATTAGTTCACTTTCTCTTGGGTTGACTACTCTTGTCACAGAAGGAACAAAAAAAAAATGCAGTGAGGAGGTTATTTTATGCAATGTAATTGTACTCAGTGTTTTCAATTCTTGAGCTGTGGACCTCTGGTAAGGGAGTTTGCCAAAGAATGTTTATGTAGTTTAGAGATTTTGAGACTAATGGGAGTGTTGCAGGAATTTGAAAGTACCTAAAGGCAGAGATCAAAAATACTTCTTCAAGTTGATGGTTCAGTTCAATCCACGATAATTTATTTAGATGTTGCGTGAATACCTGACTGTGCCTCTCTTCCATTCCTCCTCCATGTTTTCTTTCCTCGCTTATCTTCCTCTTTCTCCTCTCCGGGCTTTTGTCAACGTTATTTTCAAGTCTTTGGTTTGACTGTTATTTTTATCCCATTCCTTGGGCTGACAGAGACAGTTGGTTATCAGGGAGAGTTGAGCTGAATTTTGGAATGTTAGCCTATAAGGTGGTGCTGAATCAGTGGGCTGAGTGCGTCTTTAACTTCTGATTGGATGCCTTGCTCATAACTGAGTGGCTCTTTCACTTTTATTTTACTTATTGTTTGGAAACAGAATGGAGTAGCTTGTTTGGCCACTTGAGACAACAGTTAGATTGAATCATGTGTCTTTGGGCCTGGACTGGCCTAACTGGATAAGGATGTCAAATTTCCTTCCCTGAAGGACATTGGCAAACCAGTTGGGTTTTTATATTGCCTAATAACTTCACTTTTACCGATTGAAGGTTTTTCAAGTTCTCATTGCCATGGCAGGACTTAACACAATCTCTGGATTACTAGTACTATAGCCGAATGATTGCTAAACTATATTGTAATGGAGGCTTAGTTTAAAGTCTTATCCAAAAGACAGTAGTTGCAATATTGTAATACTCTCAATATGGCTGTGCTGGAATCTGAACTACTGTTCTTGAAATAGAGCGTTAACATAGAACTTTCTCAACACAGGTGACAGTGCCATTGCCCAAACCAAGCTAGAACACATTTTGTTTGTGGATGCACAATGCAGGGCTGTTGTGATGGCAGTTATGTTGCCATTGAAATAATTTTTTGGAAAATGTGTTTGGCTGCTTTCGTAATGGAAAAACCAGTCAGTAATAGGGCGACAGTGATATTTCTGGGATCTGATATGTCGGGCAGTGAAACTTGCAGGTTTGAAAATCCGTAGTATATGACATTTGATCAGTTGTGGCTAGGCTGTTGTGGCACTGAGAGGTTAAAGCAATTGCAACACCTGACTATATGTTCACCCAGATACAATACTAAATTAAGTATATCCAAAGCTAGATGTTTGAATGGACTAAATTAGTTACTATATGCAGTTAAGGCACTAAATGCTGTTATGTTTTCACGATTGCACATTACAAAGGTAGGGTACTTGCAACATTAATTATTTTTCCATCATCTTTCCAAAAATTCACAAAAATACAAAAAATCATAGTGGTCTGGAATTATCCTTCCAAGCATTTTACTGTCATTTCTCTATACGGAGTGATCAACTAGTGTAAGATGTGAGCTGTCAGTTCCTGCAGAGGATCCTTCTGGTCCTAGTTGTTAATTAGGTAATGTTGAAACTGTGTGAATACACAGCCACATGGAACCATGCTGGAGTCACATTTAACACAAAGGAAAATGGTTTCATTGTTGGAGGCTAATCTTTTCAGTCTCAGAGCGTTTCTGTAGGAGTTCCTTTGAATAATGTTAGAGGCCCAACCAATTTCAGCTCCTTCATCCATCTATCATAAGATCAGAAATTGAGAGATTTGCTGCTGATCGCATTCAATTCAATTTGCAACTTTTCAGGTAATGAAGCAGTCCATGTCCAGGCCTTGATACACATAGGCAATGTTCTGGCTTGGGCTGGTATGTTTAATTTGATTTATTATTGTCGTATGTGTCAGTATGCAGTGAAATGTATTATTTCTTGCATGCTATACAGACAAAATACAGAGAAGGAGAGGAGAGACTGCAGAAATTAGTGTTACAGTCATGGCTAGGGTGTAGAGAAAGATCATATCTTTGACAGCTTCCCAGTTTTGACAGTCATCTGGACTCGAACATCAGCTCTTTTCTCTCCTTACAGATGCTGCCAGACCTGCTGTGATTTCCCATCATTTTGGTTGTAAAGAAAGATCAACTTTAGTGTGAGATAGGTCCATTCAAAAGTCTGACGGCAGCAGGGAAGAAACTGTTCTTGAGTCGTTTGGTACATGCCCTCAGACTTCTGTATTTTCTTCCTGTCAGAAGAAGGTGGAAGAGAGTATGTCTGGGGTACATAGGGTCCTTAATTATGCTGGCTGTTTTTCTGAGGCAATGGGAAGTGTAGACAGAGTCAGCGGATAGGAGGCTGGTTTACGTGATACACGGGGCTTCATTTACGATCCTTTGTAATTTCTTCCAGTCTTGGGCAGAGCAGGAGCCATACCAAGCTGTGATACAACCAGAGAGAATGCTTTCTACAAAAGTTCTGTAAAAGTTGGTGAGCGTTGTAGCAGGCATGCCAAATTTCCTTAGTCTTCTGAGAAAGTAGAGACGTTGGTAGGCTTAACTATAGTGTTGGCATGGGGGGGTGCCCAGGACAGGTTGTGGGTGATCTGGACACCTAAAAACTTGAAGCTCTCGACCATTTCTATTCGTCCCCATTGATGTAGGCAGGGGCATGTTCTACACTACGTTTCCTGAAGTCCTGATCTCCTTTGTTTTGTTGACATTGAGGGAGAGATTATTGTCGTTGCACCAGTTCATCAGATTCTCTCTCTCTTTCCAGTAAGTTGCAGACGGTGACCCTATTTAACAAGAGCAAATTGAACCCAAGAATCAAAATATTCGATGGCATTACTGTTTTCTAAATCTTCCATCAATGTGGTGGTCACCATTGACCAGAAGCTTAACTAGAACAGCCACAGAAATGCTGTGGTGACAAGAGCAGGTCAGAGGCTTGGTATTTTGGGCAAGGCCACACACACACACACACACACACACACACACACACACACACACCGCCCCCCCCCCCCCCCCCCCCCTCCCAAAGTCTGGTCAGGGGTTGGACTACTTTCCACTTTCCTGACTGAGTGTAGGAGGTATAGTTCCAACGATCAAAGCTCAACATCCAGACAAAACAACCCAGTTGATTGGCATCCCATCCCACCTTGGCTGTGACATGTATGATCTATAAGATACACCACATTAACTCATTAAGCCTTCTTTGGTAGCATTTATCTAACCTGTGACCTCTGCCAAGATCAAGGTCAACGAATGCATGAAAACATCACTCCCAGCAAGTTCCCCTTCAAGTCACTGTTCCTTCTCTGTCAATCCTCGAATTCTCTACTTAACACTTGGGAAGTACTTCCATTGCATGGACTGCAGCTGCTTAAGAAGGTAGCTCCCCCTTAAAGGGTTCCAGAAATGCTTACGTTCCATAAATTAATAGAAAAAAATCTTCCTCTGTACAGCATGCTTTTTGGTAGGCATATCGCAGTTGCCTCTGCTAGAAATGGTGCTGATCTGCAGAATTCCTATTGAATCACTTGCTGAAACCCTGTTGCTGATACCAACTATAGATTTTCCCACTGAGAATGAAGACCTGAAACAATTTTCTTTTCTGAGAGATGAACAGTAATTGCAGATCTCTTGGGCAGTTGTTTGCAAACATTACCTTGATCGGTCTGCTGGGCTTTTCATTAAATGTAAAGTGGGTGTCACTGTGAGCAAAATGTGAACTAATTTGAAATCTCCAGTTGCAATTCAATTCGCTAAACCTCCCTCATCTAAATGTTCTCATTTCATCTTGGCGATGGTGACTTGTATACAAGGGTATAATTTTGTAAATATTGGCAATTCTTTTATATCACCCTCAAGTAGCTATTTTTCATTTGGGAGTAGATGGCAAATGTTTCTCTGCTACTCCAGCGTGCCTTTGTTGCTACAGCCTAGAGACAAAGACCAAATGCTTTGCTGCTGCTTTCAATGTGGTTAGTTAATTTAACAAAGACCAGGAATTAAGCTTTTGGTCTATATGATTGCATATGTTTACTTGGATAAAATAGTTTAGTTAGAGGCACTTTGGAATATTTATTAAGTTCTTTCTGTAAGAACAAAACACAGGCTGACTATTAGTTTTGACCTTAGGCATTGCACAGTGAGTATACACGGGTGAAAGTGCTCTGGTGGCGAGGGCTATCTACAGCTGTATTTCTGGCACATTGCCTGCCTTGGAGCTGATATCTGTGAGAATACATTGCTGTGAGTCAGCTGGTCGTGTCAGAAAAGTTCAAAGATCAGACTTGCAAAGAATGAGCTGATGTGGCTAGGCGCCAGAGTTTAGAAAATCCTGTGCTTCATTGTGTGAAGGTGAATAGTTATATAAATCTGCCAGACTCCCTGTGTGCAGTTTATGTTGAAACGATAATCACTGGTTCAGTGTCCTACTAATAATGCAGGCAGCAGCTCTTGATTTCATGCACTCATGCAATCTTCTGAATACGGAAGTACGGTGTCCTCGCATATAATGGTGGTAGTACTTGTAGCTTAATACAAGATGAAAAGGTTGTGACAAGTAGTAAACTGTACAGGGATGTCAATGATATCTGTAAGACTTTGAACTCTGATCTGAACCTTTTCTGCTGTGAACCTGCTGATCCAAGTGAGGTTTTCTTTATTCTCACTGGACCATAAAAAATAGAGCAGACAGCTTTTCAGCACTACTTTGTTTATGATATTAGGTTATGCATCACTTCCATTATTATGACTCCATCTGGATTAGTTTGGCAATCCTGTAGACTGATCGCTTCTGGTTTAAGAATGACTGTTGATGAGGGAAGACAGATGAATGAAGAGAGTGAAAATAATTAGTCTGGGAAGTGAGTGAATAAGTTACAGGAAAAAGATACAGCTATTCCTATTTAAAATGGAAAAATGCCCCACAGTTCTTCATGGGTGAAAAATGGGTGGGTGCTATCATGTGACTATATACAGTGGAATGTGATTGTAGTGTAAATTAAGGAAGGTTTCACTTAATATATGGCGAATCCATCAACAAGAACGTAACTGTGTGAAAGGACGAGAAGCACCAAGATATGTTCAGAGATGTGTTTCAGTATTTCCCCGTAATCCTCATTATCTTTTGCTCCCTAAACCTGTTTGCTAATTAAGCAGACATATCCTGTTTTTTGTCCTGCATCCTCACCATTTTGTACTGCTGCTGTAATTGACTCTGAGCTGTAATTGTTTTAGTCACACCTGTGGCCCTTTTGTCCCGAAAACAGAGTTTCTGTAGTCTTACCATACGTGTTGTGCATTATATTCAGGATCCATGAAGTGTGCAGCACCCCAAAGTCAATTCCTATGACTAGCCCCGTCAAATAATATGGCAAGAGAATATAGATTCCATCGCTTTTTGCCAAGTGGCTTATACATTCCAGTTTTCTTTTAAAGCAGCATTTTGTGTTTTTGTTTTAAGAAAAGCACATAGATTTAGATAACAGTATTTGAACTACAGACTTGGAGGCTGTGGTGAAGGGAAGAGCAGGAACTGAAGCAAACTGCTGCAACAGTCCTACATACTTATCACAACTATCCTCCAGCTATTATTAGTGCCATCAGTAACCAGCTAATTCATGCTCTGGTCAGTAGCATCAGCAACCAAAGTTTTAATTAAAAATAGACTTTTTCAGCAATATAACCGTACATCTGCAACGGAGAGGCACCAGCCAAATATTGGTGACTGACCTTTGCATTCACTAATTCAGAAGTTATCACTGTCGTTTTGCCCACACCTTCCTTTGAAACAACTCCATCTTTTAATCTGTTCATGCACGACACTGATCCATCCAAAAGATTGTAATTGTGAGTTTTGGAGGAAAGACAAAACAGTAGCAACCTATGTAACCACACACCCAAGTAAGAATGGCAGAAATATTGTGGGGAACTAGATACATAGAACCTGTTTCTCATTCTGTGGCTGGGATAGGTTCCATGTCTATTTAATCAGAGAGTCCTGGGGCCCTGATGCAGCATTCTGCTTTTGTGTCCCTTATCTATCTTGGCAGTGGACATCTCAGCATTGCATGTTTGATTCTGTTGTCATCTTGATGTGAAGAGACTTCTAAGCTCTCTGCATCTAGAGGACTCAGCCTGCAATTGAATTGGGAGTGGCAACTTAAAACCAAAGCATGTGAGATTTAGAAAGTCTGAAAGTTCCTTCCATCAAAATTGCACAGCAGCGATGATGAATTCTAATGTGCTTTCTCTTTTACCAGCACCATCCTATTACAGTCAACCTGTGTATTCGCCGTCTGCACCTTTGATAGTGCCTACGCAACCGCCACCACCTCCAACAAAGAGGGAAAAGAAAACGGTATGACGTGCCCATGTGCTGCTTCCTTTCCTGAATGTGTGCAGATGAGTGAAATTAAGGTTTAATTCATAACACGCCAATCGCAACTATCTTGACACAACTTTGGGAAAATTGTTCAGCTATTTAGTTATGTGTCTAGTGTTCAATGTGAAGATTTTAATATGCAGTTGATGTAGGCTGAATTTGTCAATTTGAAAGCATTCAGTAGTCTCCATCTGTCATTTTGTCCAAAAAATGTCTTTTTTTATTAGCATAATAGAGGCAGCACAGACATAGCAGAGTGAATTTGCTGGCTTCTGCCCACAAAGTGGAAATATGTAAAAAGTGTAATCATTGCATTTTTGTGATTCAGTACCTGTGAAGGAAGGGGAGCTTTCTATCTAGCTGAGTGATTTCAAGGAGTGATGGGATATTGTGTTGCTTTAAATGGTGGAAGTTTGATGCCACCTGTGCACCTAGGTTTCCTATAGAATTAGCCTGTGAGTGACTCCGCCTCAGTTTTGATGTAGTTGATTTTGCATCTTGAAATGCTTCCACAGAGATAACATCCTTCATTATTTTAGTGTGGCATTTAATTAGTGGGACTGATGAGGCCAGGTGTAGCTATCCAGAGCTTGATATTCATGAGGACAGTGGGCCATCAGCAGCAGTATTATAAACCACTGCATTCTAATGTTGTGTTATATTGCATTGCTCACTCCCCCCATTACCATCAAGGCATGGAATTGGAACTGCTTCACTGTAGTGTTGAAGGATGTTCCAAGGGCAGCACCAGGCACAGCTTAGCTTCAGTAAGCAAGAATCTTACTCTATTATGCAGGGTTATCTGCACACCAAATACCAAAAGCATCAAGTTATAATCAGTCTAGTGATCCTATAAAAGGTAGATCAGAGTGAACAATCTAATTTTCAGGAGTGGGGCTTCATAAATGTTTCCATTCTCAATGGTGATAGGGCCGTGTATGTGAGTGCAAGAAATAGAGCTGAAGTGTTCACAGATATCTTCAGGCAAAGTATTAAAAGGACAAACTTGCCAACCATCTTCTGCTTACAAAGCAAAAGGATATGGCAGCATTGCAAGCAGCTATTTAGATTGTACTCAAAGAGAAAGTGTACAAACTTAAAGTCAGAAAATAAGGTTAAAGGGTGGGCAAATAGTAAAAGAGCAAAATTAATGGCTTTTAAATGCAGAAGTGTTTGGCACAAATTAAATGAATCAGTGGCACAAATTAAGTTAATGTGTATGATCTTATAACCATTGCAGAGGCATGGTTGCAAGGAGATCAAAGCTGGGAACTAAATATTCATGGGCATGTGACTTCTCATAAGACAGGCAAGATGAAAAGGGTGATGAGGTTGCTTTGTTAGCATGAGATGGAATAGGTATGATGGCAAAAAATGATCTTGGATTTGGAGATATAGATTCCTTATTGCCGGAGATAAGAAATAACAAGGGGAGGAAGACAATGGTGGGATAGGCTCCCAAAGGAATTACATTGATGGACAGACAATAAATCAGGAGATAGAGGTATGTAAAAAAAAAGGCAATATTGTAATCATGGATGACTTTAATTTTCATGTGGATTGGCAAAATCAAATTGATGGAGATAGCTATGAGGAAGAATTCATAGAGTGTATTCAGGGCAGTTTCCTAGAACAATGTGTTGTGTATCCGACCAGAAATAAGGATATTTTGGATCTGGTAATGTGTAATGAGACACGTTTAATAAATAATTTGAGGAAAAGATCCCCTAGGAAGCAGTAACCATAACATGGTAGAATTTAGCATTCAGTTTGAGAGTGAGAAACATTGGTCAAAAGGTAATTACGAAGGAATGAGGGCACAGTTTGATTTAAAAATTTGATTTGATTGATCCCCTTGAAGAATTGACAAGGATGACCGATGAGAGTAGTGCAGTGGATATTGTCTACCTGGATTTTAGTAGACATGGCACTTGGCAGACTGGTCAAAAAGTAAAAGCCCATGCAACACGGATAATGTGGCGAATTGGATCCAAAATTGGCTTAGTACAAGAATCAAAGGGTAATGGTTGATGGCTGTCCTTGCAAATGGAAAGCTGTTTTAAGTGGTGTTCCGCAGGGCTAGGTGTTGGGACCCCTGCTGTTGGTTAATGATTTGAATTTGCATGTGGGGAGCCAATTGGGAAACCTTCAGTTGGCACAAAAACTGGCTGAATAGTGGATAGTGTAGAGGATAAGTTGTAAGCTCCAAAATGATACGTTGCTGGAGCGGGCAGGGAAGTGGCAGATGGAGTTCAACTTTGATAAGTGTTAGATAATGTATTTAAGGAGGTCAAACGGTGAAAGGGAATATACAGTAAGTGGGAATGTACTGAGAGGTGTAGATGAAGTGAGAGATCTTGGTGTGCAAAGTAGCAGTACAGGTAGATAAGGTTGTGGAGAGGACATATGAAGTACACTCCTTCATTGCAGAGATATAGAATACCAAAGTTGGAATAAAATGATGAAACTGTACAAGATACTGGTGAGGCCAAAACTGGAGTATTGTGTGCAGTTCTGGTGACTGCATTATAGGAAGGATATAATTGCTCTGGAGAGAGTGCAGAGAAGTTTTACTAGAATGTTGCCAGGACTGGAGAATTGTAGCTATAAAAAGAGATTGGAGAGGTTGGCGTTGTTTTCCTTGAAACAGGGAAGGCTGAGGGGGTGACATGATTAAGATGCACAAAATTGTAAGAGGCATAAATAGAGTATACAGGATAATTTTGTTTCCTTGGCAACAAATTCAAAAACCAAGGGTCATAAATTCAAGATAAATGGCAGAAGGTGTAGAAAGGACATGAAGAAAAACTTTTTACGCAGAGGGTGGTGGGTGTTTTGGAACTTGTTGCCTCAGTTGGTGGTGGAAGCATAGCCTTAAACTTGTTTAAAAAGTACCTGAATCCACATCTTAAGTGCTGTAAGCTACAGGCCTACGGACCATTTGCAGGAAGATGGGATTAGAATGACTACTAGGGTGTCTTTGAGCAGGCACGGACAGGATGGGCTGAATGATTCACTGATTCTCACTCTCACACACTCACTCTCTTACTCTCACTCTTGCTGCCTTGAATGGACTGGGCAAGGAGTTTAGCAGAAGACACTGTTGATCAGCAATGGCGGACATTTTTGACAATAGTTCATGACTGACAACAGAGATATAACCCAGTGAGGAAGAAGGATTCTAGGAAGGGGGATAAGTCAACTATGGTTAACCAAGAAAACTGAGTAGTATTAGATTGAAAGAAAAAATATATGACATGGCAAAGATAGTGATAAGCCTGAGGATTGGGGAAGTTTTATAAACTAACAAAAGGTGACCAAAAAAAAGTAGAGAAGATAATTATTAGGGTAAACTAGCACATAATATTAAATCAGGCAGTAAGAGCTTCTTTAGATATATAAAAAGGAAGAGTGAAACTAAATCTTGATCCTTTGACACCATGAAAATATGCTTGTTGTTACACTGGGGATTGTTCTTAAGATTGTGCAACCTTGTAAGCTTGATTCTGGATAAAATGAGCTGTATCTTGCTCAAGGTGCAAATCATAGAAATAGAAACAGAAAATAGGAGCAGGAGGAGGCCATTCTGCTCAACCATTCATTATGAACAAGGTTGATTGTCATCCAACTCAATAGCCTTCCTGCCTTCCCCTTTGCCTCAAGTGCTGTATGTAACTGCTTCTTGAAAACATTGTGTTTTGGTCTCAACTAGTTTCTGTGGTAGTGAATTCCATAGACTGACCACTCTCTGGGTAAAGAAATTTATCCTCATCTCTGTCCTAAGTGGTCTACCCTGTATCCTCAGACTGTGACCCCCTGGCTCTGGACACCCCTTCATCGGGAACATCCTTCCTGCATCTATCCTGTCTAATCCTGTTAGAATTTTATAGGTTTCTATGCGATCCACCCTCATACTTCTGAACTCCAAGAAATACAACCCTAACCAACTCAGTCGCTCCATATACGTTAGTCCTGTCATCCCAGGAATCAGTTTGGTAAACCTTCTCTGCACTCCCTCCAAAGCAAGAATATTCTCCTTCAGATAAGGAGATCAAAACTGCACACAATATTCCAGGTGTGGCCTCGTGAACACCCGCCATGTATAATTGCATCAAGACATTCGTATTCCTGTCCTTGAATTTTCTCACTTGAGGGACAACATACCATTTGCTATTTTATTTCCTGCTGCATCTGCATGCTTGCTTTCAGTGACTGCTGTACGTTGCACACTCCCCTTTCCTTATTTATGGTCATTCAGATAGTAATCTGCCTTCCCATTTTTGCTACCAGAGTGGATAACCGCACATGTATCCAAATTGTACTGCATCTGCCAATTATTTGCCCACTCACTCAACTTTGGAGATATTACATTTAGTTCCCTCATCTAAATCATTAATATATATATTGAATAGCTGGGGTCACTGTGGTACCCCACTTGTCACTGCCTGCCATTCAGAAGACCCATTTATTTCTATGCTTTGTTTCCTGCCTGCCAACCAGTTTTCTATCCATCTCGATACACTACCCCCAAACCCATGTGCTTTAATTGGGACTTTGTCGAAAGCTTTCCGAAAGTCCAAATAAACCACGTCCAGTGGCTACCCTTCATCAACTTTGCTAGTTACATCCTCAAAGAATTCCAGTAAATTTGTTAAGCATGATTTCCCTTTCATAAATCCGTGCTGACTCTGATTCTGATTCTGACATCTGATTCTGCCATTGGTTTACAAGTGTTTTGTGACAAAGTCTTTGATTCTGCTGATCTAATGCTGCAACTTTTAGTGCTATGTGAATGTTATTTTTGTTCTGTTGTTAAAAGTTAATATGAATGCCGCTGAGGGAAGGAGTTTCTGAAGTTGGATTAAGATTCCTGTACAGTGGAAGGGTCTCCACGTCCCATAAAGGCAGGGCAGAAGGACGATTCCATGAAATTGAGTTTTTCTCTACAGGTTTAGACAGTTGAAAATTGGCATTCAAATTGAGAAAACTCTTTAGATGGTCATTTTGCCAGGGTAAGGTACAGTAGAATTTGCTGGTGCGAGTCTGATGTAATTTTACCCTATAGTACTGAGTTGTTTACTCTTGCAACCATCTCACTGCATTTTACATGAATGGACTGTACGTGCCCAATGAACCAGAAGCTGCAAGTCCGCAGTTCTTTTACTGCTGCAAAGACTTCATATCCTTTAGACCTCAGAATGCTAGATCACCAGTGCGAGTTGCATTTTATTTCCCGTCAAGCAATTCCAGAAGACAGCATATCAACATACGCATTACAGCTAGCATTGGATTCCAGATTAGCTAACAACCTTTATTGCCAGAGATTAAAACACGCAGAACACATGCTTTAGCACAATTACAACAGTGATGGCCTGATCTTTTCAAAGTGCATAATGCTGCTGACTGGCTGTGGCAGTACACTTGTTACCAAATCTGGAGCATCCGTCAACATTCACTTTTCATTTTTGACCACTTTGTTTAAAATGCCTATGTAGTTTATCGTCTCTAGTGTATTCTCATTGTTGTTCTTTTCTCTTCCTCATGCTCTCAAAACCTCTCTGGCTTAATTAATACTTGTTTGGAAACCTAAGACCAAGGTCACCTTCTTGAAGGCAGATTTGCCAGAGGGTCAGGCATCTTTAACCTTCCCTTGCTTCACCTTTACATTTAGATGGAGCACTACTTTATATCCATACCAGAGCTAGTTTGGCTAGTCTTTGTCTAAAGTGTTAATAATACGTGGCATTTGTCAAACGATGGGGTATTAGATTTTATTTGATTCAAATTGATCTGCACCGCCATTGGAGAAAGCTAATCAACAATGTTTCGGGGCTTGTATACTACAGCAATTAATTTCTGTTTTGACTTGATTAAGTCTTATTGTTTGTACAGTGTGTTTAAATTGTACCATCGTATTGAAACTGTATAATGGTATATTCCTAAGTACCTCACAGTGTTAATATTGGAAGACATTTACATCCTGCAGTTAATTTAAAAAAAACCAGCTTGCAGAATATTTCTTTGAGTTACTTTCTTACCATTATGGCTAGAGAAATTCGATTTTGTTTATGATATCTGCCAGTGTTCTAGATTTTTTTAAAAAATGTGTTATTTAGAAAGTCAAAATGTTGGAAATGATCAGGTTGTAACAGTTTAATACAGTGTTGCTTTCACTTCTGCAGATTAGAATCCGTGATCCAAACCAGGGAGGCAAGGACATCACCGAAGAAATATTGTCAGGGGGAGGTGGAAGCAGAAACCCTACGCCACCAGTAGTGAGGCCAAGCTCCACGCCCACTCCACCTCAGGTAGTTAGAAAAATACCTGACTACTTTAACTTAACTAAATAGCATTCAGTACAAACTAGCTGGTAGTTAAAAGTTGACGTTGTATAGAATTGTTAGTCTTGATCCATCTTAGTTTAATTTTGGCATGTACCCAAGGGGACCTTTGTCAAGGTACTTATCTTATTAAAGGAAAACCAAGCGAAACTTTGGTTCAGGCCTGTGCAGGACAAATTGAGGACAAAAATTAAAATGCTTCTTTCAAAGGGTGGTTAACAATTGGGACAAGTTAGCAGGAAAGAGTAGTTGCATTTAAGAATCAGTGAAGTACTCTAATATGGTGGAAGGGTTAGTGTTCCGGAAAGATAAAATGAAATGCATTAAAGTGCCATCTTCACTCCATTCCTATCCTTTAATCATATACAATCTTTGTTATATATAAGCTACAGCAGTTGGACTCATCTGGGAGCTAACTATACAGGGTGAATCTAAATTACCTCCCATAATAAAAAGGACTCCGCTTTTACCAGATGAGTCTCCACATGGCATTGTTACTTTGGTTGCCCTTTGAGCGAGATGCTTCCCCACCAGCCTCCTTTTGTTACTCTAGACTTCCCTATTCCAGTGTACTCCTGGCTGCCCACCCACTCCCTACATTCTGTAAACTTAAGGTCGTACAAAACCCTGCTGCCCTATCCTTATTTGCACCAAGTCCGTTTGCTTATTCTGTCTGCTCACTGGTCTACAATGGCTTCTGGATAAGTAGTGCCTCTTTTAAAATTCTCATCATTATTTTCAAACCCCTCCATGGTCTCACGCCTCTTAGTCTTTAGATTTAAAACTTCAGGTACTGTGATGCCCAAATTCTGGCCTCTTATACATCCTCAATTTTAATCTACTGTTAATGGCTGTGCCTTCAGCTGCTGAAGTTTGGAATCCTCTCCTTAAATTTCTCTGCCTCTCTACCACTTTACTCCTTTTAAGATGTTCCTTAAATCCTACCTTGTTAGCACCTGCCTGATATCTTCTTATTTGGTGTGTCAAATTTTGGTCGTGAGTGCAGGGATGATTGGTGAAACACCCACCTGGAAACATTTTGCAGCATTAAAGGTGCTTTTTAAATGCATTGTTCTTCCTGTCAACAATGGACTGCATCAACTGCCAGCTGTACCTCAGTTTCTTTTGTTGCCAAAGCAACTGTTGGTGCTGCAACAGTAAGAAGTCTCACAACACCAGGTTAAAGTCCAACAGGTTTATTTGGTAGCAAACGCCACTAGCTTTCAGGGCTCTGCCTGTTCGTCAGGTAAGTGGAGAGTTCTGATCAGAACTTCCCACTTATCTGACTAAGAGGCAGAGCCCCTGAAAACTAGTGGCATTTGCTACCAGATAAACCTGTTGGACTTTAACCTGGTATTGTGAGACTTCTTACTGTGTTTAACCCAGTCCAAGACTGGCACACACTACAAAAGTTACCCAGTCAAATGTATTTTCAACTTCCTGATTCTCTTTATTCCTGCAATAAGCCCTAGACAGTCAGCCAAAGCACCAACCACAGCTTTAGTGGTGAACATCTAAGCCAACGTGCTCTCTCCCATACTGCTCAGGAATGGTGCTGACAGATTTGCTGAAGGTGTTCAAATAATTCTTTAATCTTTTTGGCTATTCTTGTAGATTCTGAGAGCAGACTGATGAGCTGCCAGATCGGCTGGAGGCTTAAGTGCCAGCTGATCTTGCTGACAAGAGAAGCAATCTTGCCAACCTTTAGCCCAAAGATTTTGAAAAGGAAAATTTTTGCACGTAATCCATCACAGATAATGGGATCACAATTGTTTTCAGCAGTTGTGCACAATGGCTTTTAGCTAAGAATGGTGGCATGGTGGTTTTGCAATCGGACTAATAATCCAGAGGCCCAGATCAAAGATCAGAAAATGTGAGTTCAGATTCCACCACAGGAAGTAGGCATTGTAAATTAGGTTAATTAAATAAATCTGGAATAAAAAAAAGTCTTGGTAATGATGACCTCAAAACTACTGGATTATCGTAAAAATGCATCTGGTTCACTGATGCCCTTCAGGGAAGGAACCTGTTGTCCTTGTATGGTCTGACCTAAATGACAGCAGAGCCGTAGCAATATCTTTGACTGTTAACTGCCCTCTGAAATGGCCAAAAAACCTTTTCCATTGTCAAGAAATCACCACGTTCTCAAGGGCAATTAGTAATTGGCAATAAATGCTGGATTTGCTAGTGATGTCCGCATTCTTTGATTGTATAAAAACGATGCTCCGCTTTTAATTTGAGTAAACATTATATACTCTAGGGAAAATAACACTTTGGAACAAAAGTATAGACAACTTTATGTTACATTGCAACGGGATGTTGATCAATTGGGTCAGTGGGCCGATGAATGGCAGATGGAATTTAATTTAGATAAATATGAGGTGATGCATTTTGGTAGGTTGAATCCAGCCAGTTAATGGTAGGACAATGGGGAAAGTTATAGAACAAAGAGATCTAGTGGAGTCACAGATAGACAGAGTGGTGAAGAAGACTTTCGGCATGCTTGGTTTCATTGGTCAGAGTATTGAATACAGGAGTTAGGACGTCTTGTTGAAGTTTTATAAGACATTTGTAGGGCTACATTTGGAGTACTGTATACAGTTCTGATCACCCTATTATAGAAAGGATATTATTAAACTAGAAAGGATGCAGAAAAGATTTACTAGAGATTTGATGGTTTGAGTTATAAGGAGAGGCTGGGTAGACTGGGACAGGGAGGCTTAGGGATGATATAGCGGTCTTTAAAATAATAAGGAACATAGATAAGATAAATAATCCATGTCTTTTCCCAAAGGTGGGGAGTTTAAAACTAGAGGGCATAGGTTTAAGGTGAGAGGGGAGAGATACTAAAGGGTCCAGAGAAGCAATTTTCCCACTTAGAGGGTGGAGTGTCTGGAATTACTGCCAGAGGCAGTAGTAGAGCTGGGTACAATTTTGTCTTTTAAAAAGCATTTAGATATTTACACGGATAAGATGGGTATGGCAGGATATGGGCCAAATGCAGGCAGTTGGGACCAGCTTAGTGGTAAAAACTGGGCAGCATGGACAAGTTGGGCCAAAGAGTCTGCTTCTGTGCTGTAAACCTCTGTGACTTTGACTCTAGTCAGGAAAGACCATTGTGGTGCATCGAGCCAAAGCAGTAATATTGGTATTGGGAAGAAATAAAATGTAAGCGCAAAGCAGTCCTCCGTTTATTACAGTATGAACGTTGAACATTACAGTGCAGTACAGGCCCTTCGGACCTCGATGTTGCGCCAACCAGTGGAACCAATCTAATGACCCTCTAACCTAAACTATCCCAATGTTATCCAAATGCCTATCCACTGGCAATTTGAACGCCCTTAAAGTTGGCGAGTCCACGACTACTGCAGGCAGGGCATTCCACACCCTTACTACGCTCTGAGTAAGGAACCTACCTCTGACAGCCATCCTATAATTACCACCCCTTAACTTAAAGCTATGTCCCCTCGTGTTAGCCGTCACCATCCGAGGAAAAAGGCTCTCACTATCCACCCTATCTAACCCTCTGATCATTTTTGTATGCCTCAATTAGGTCACCTCTTAACCTTCTTCTTTCTAACGAAAATAACCTCAAGACCCTCAGCCTTTCCTCATAAGACCTTCCCACCATACCAGGCAACATCCTGGTAAACCTCCTCTGCACCCTTTCCAATGCCTCGACATCCTTCTTATAATGCGGCGACCAGAACTGTACGCAAGTGTGGCCGCACCAGAGTTTTGCACAGTTGCAACATGATCTCATGGCTCCGAAATTCAATCCCTCTACCAGTAAAAGCTAACACACCGTACGCCTTCTTAACAACCTTATCAACCTGGGTGCCAACTTTCAGGAATCTATGCACACGTATATCAAGATGAGGGAAGATACTGTCATTATTAACTACGTGGCTTATTTTTCCTCTGTAAAATAATTGCTTCAAGCAAGTTTTTAATGCATTTCCTGGTTTTTTTAAAAATCCATTTAACATCACAAAAATTGAGTGATCCAATACGTAAACCGATGTGCAGCAATTCCTAATTGATTGCAGGTGTTTTGGGAGTAAACCTGAGCATCGGTGTGTACATAGAAATGTTGTTGGTAACATATACAAATCTTAGCATGTGACCATAATTACCAAGTAATTTGGCATAGTACACAACCAGTGAGAAAATCCTTAGTTTTCATTTCACATTGGGTTAGTATGTATGAAATAGTGAGAAATAAAGATAATTTAAAATTAATAATCTAGTGTGTGCTATTTAAAATCTTATATTTGCAAAATAAAAACAAATTTGGCACAATTTTATTACCTCATTTTGAACCTTTATAAATTCAGCCACTGATTTACAATGAGTAGAACTGGTAATGTTTCAGCAGCACATTCAGTATTTCAGAAGCACCTGAGTGACTAAGCATTTAAATATGATTTTGAATTTTGAACTTCATTTTCACCTAATTTCATTACCATTTCTGTTTTGTTCTGGTTTGCTCACTCTTAGTGAAAATTAGCAAAGCATGCAAAACCTAGATTTGTGGGGGAACTTGACTACCAGCTTCAATGTTAATGTGACTCTGTGGTCGTGTCACAAGTATGATCACTGATTTCCTCACTTATCTGGTACAGTAAAGTGGATTTAGGGGAAGGACAAGCACAACTCACACTCACTTGTGTTCTGAATGGAATTGCCATAGTTGGATATTGTGTATTATAACTACTGTGCAATGCATTATTGAGCTTTAAAACAAAATTGACATTTGCTGAAATCAAACTTTTTGAAATGTATGCTTGTACTTGTTTAAAGTATTGTCCATGTTTCATGTTGTACTAAGCTTTAACTACTTGTCTGTCTTTCTGACGTGTATGATGTATCATGTTCCCTCTAAGTTTAAAACTTACAAATAAAGTTGGGGAGAGGGAAGAAACAAGAGCGTTTCACATTAATTTCAAAAGATGAATTTCAGCGTCAAGATCTAATTTTAACTTTTAGCAGCATATATGAAGTGTTTTTACAAAGGCATTCAGCGGTGAGGTTGCAGCCAGAACAATTTTAGTTATATATTACATTTATCTTTATAGGGAAAAAAAATTGCATTAGCTTGCCCGCTAGATTTGGACCGCAGATATGTTTATGCATGTCATCAGTGCTATTATGTTGGGTATCAGATGGTGCCCAATTATTTACAGGATGAGAATGGATTTCAATGAAATTAAATGGTTCACCAGCATTCAGAACTGAAGTCTCTTACGAAAGAGCATCCATGTAATTTGAAGCTGTTTGAATTTTGGCCTGGTTTTCTGAATTTGTTCCCTCAGTCTGAAAGCAATTCCCTAAAACTATAGATCAATGTATTTGCATGTCAGTGCTCTCTTTCTAACCACTTGTTTATGTTCACATTGTTTTTCAAAAGAGTAATTATATTTAGTTTTAGATCCAAGTATATCCTCCTTGCTATAGAGAGCATTTTAAAAAAAAAGTTTGTTCCACAGCATCTCAAATAGAATTGAATTCATGGCCCATCTTTGACAACAGAAAAGTTTGAGAAGACTAAGGTGGGTGTGTACAACAGCAGCCACCATAAATTGAAAATGAGGACATTGGCTGTGTAGTAAAGATGTAAGGTGCCACAATGGTTGGAACTTGTTGGTGAAGGTTATGATGAGCTTATCAATTCATGTTCTTAATTTTACAGACCTAGTCTTGCACTCTCTGTTGTGAGGAAGTGGCAAATGAAAGTTGGCGCACACACTCTGTCCCTGTCCCCTTCTCTCCTCTATTCTCTCCATCCCCATCCCCACCTTGTTGTAATGGTTTGCAGTTTTTCTGGCAGTTAAAATGGTAAAGACCTGTGAGCAGATCTTTGAAATCAATCAGTTTTTGGTAATTTTTATTCAGAGTAAAGCAGCCTTCTGTCAGCAGTGAGAATAATAAGTGCACAAAGTATAATAGCTGAATGGTTGATTTGTTTACTCCATTAAATTACCCAACTTAGATTAAGCTGTAGTATTTTATTTAGCTGTTGACTAATTTGTAACTTTTTGACCATTTATCCAATTTAATCTTTTTAGAATTAACTGAACAGTGATGAGTAATGGTATTTAGAGATACAAACATCAGTATATAATGACCATTAATTAAATATTTTGGCAACTAAGCATCAAAGTTAACTGTCTCTTTCTAAAAATTACTAAATTTATCTTTGCATATACTAGATTATTCACGGTAAAATGTTTCTCAATAGCAAATCTCACAATCAACAACAAACTCAAACCGTCAATGATTATCTTGTTTGGATTTTCTAAGAGAGCTAAATGAGAGAGGGAAAATGATGACTTTTGTCATATTGTGAGTTATTGGCTAGTCGTCTTCAGTAGATCAAAAAGGACTCTTAGAGGGAACAGTGAGAATGCATAGTAGAGTTTTGTCTGTTGTCTATCCTTGTTAATGGTAATCCTGTTTTCTTTTCCTTCTCAATCCTGCTTACTCCATCTCTTTGTTTTGGTTTTGTTTTTGTTATTGAATTTATTGTCCTACTGTGGAATTTCATGGGAAACTTTTTTTCACTTATTTTCCTCTCTGTTGCGTGTTCCATGTGCTAGTTTTTGTGTCCGCACCCTCATTATCCTCACCTGTTGTACCTCAAATCCCAGCAGCTGCCCAGTCAGGTTCCAGATCATGGACCAGTTTTTGGAACGGCGGAAAATGCTCACATGGCACCAAGTGTGGACTTCAAGCAAGGTTTGTTCAGTTCTTCTTTGGTCTTTATTGATGCAATGTTTTGACTGGTAAATAGAAGTTGTTAAGCTATGTTGGTTATTGAGGGTTGAATGCTTGGTGGGGAAATGGATGCTGGACCTTAATTTCATCTTGAAAATTGTGGCCAGAACTTTCCGGCTGTTCATGCCAGCGGGATAATCCTGTCTCGCCGATGCCACGACCCACCACAGGTTTCACAGCCACAAGGGGTACATTTAACGGTGGGACGAGAAGATCCTGCTAACAGCCAATGGCAAATCCACGTGGTGTGTTGCACAGAAAATCTCGCCCTGCATTTCAGTTGAGCATCATAGCTGCTAAAAATGCTCATGTGAAGTTTTTTCTTCTAGGTTGATTGAGGCTTTGTGTAATATTCAGGTTTCCTCACAAATTTAGCTGCATTTTTATTCCAAGTGGAAGAAGCTTTGTGCCTGTCACTTTCAAGACTTTACTTTGGCCAGTTGTGATGCCTGGCATGTACATATATATTTCTCAAAAATATATGTACAGGTGGTAAACCTATTTATGGTTCTTCAGTCCTTGGTGACAGTTAGCTGTATGTTTGAACAGCTACTATAACACATCCTTAGCAAAGGAATTGGGATGAGGAATGCCCAACTTTTTGGAGGACAATTGTAAAATGATCAATTTTAAATTCATTTTTCCCCCATATGATGGCTGCCAGAGGACCCGCTTCAGCCATCGTTCTTAAGAATGATTTTCACAGGTTTAATATAGAAGGGAGTGCACTACAAACATTAAATAATATTGTTTCATTTTAGTTCATGTGATGAGCACTGTTTGAAAAGTCAGATATCCTCAATGTGACACCTGCCCATTTTAGCCTATTTATCAGGGTAGTTGGCAAGAGTTTGAATCGGTAACTTTCCCAACACAATAATTCAACGGATAATATTTTGTCATGTTATTCCAAACCTTTTTTATTATGCATTGTAGAATCCACACTGGCTAAATCTGTAAGGATGTGTGATAGAAATGGGGTTTTTACGGAGCACATTGTGAGTTAAAACAAAATCCCATGATACTTATAATTGCAGTACAAAGTTACTAATGTCTTGAGGGTCAGCATCCCCAATTATTCCCTCTGCTGACTTCTAGCTCAAACCAGCTGAGCAGTCAATAATTGTGTATGGAAGCTGCTCTTTTCAAAGAGCTTTGGCAGGCAATTTAATATTATTTTAGCTTTACAACAACAGTTGCAATCAAAATAACATTCACCTCCAGTAAATTTTCAGTTGCATTTAGAGATTAGAGAACATTTTGTCAGCTACTTTGGTCCGAAGTTGTATAATTCAGTACTGTTTTAATCTGTTTCATGTTGGTGTCTATTTGACGAAGTTTGCATGTTTCTAATTTTAAACAAAGGTTAGTTTGAGACTTTTGGTGTCTTGATACTCTCACTATAGAAAGGTAAATAATATTGGATTGGGATGGGCAGAGCGACATTGGTATAATTAAATAGGCTTGAGCAAACTGGCCTATATTTTATTTGTGACAGATCCCTGATTGATCTAGGTGTTTTGAGTTCATTATCTAACTGATGATTTTTTTTTCTGTTTTAAAGTTAACTAATTTGAATTTAGCAATGGAGATGATGTAAAACTACAATGTGTCAGAAAGAAAAATAAGTGTATTTGTAAATGAGCAATTTCCAGCATTAGAGCAGGATGTGCTTAGGAGAAGCGATGAGTTGCATTGGATGTTTTAATTTGCATTTGATTTTCTTTAGTGTTGTAGTGCAGACAAACAATATTATTCCACAAATGAAGTGTTGAAATGTGCTACTTGAGTTTTTTTTAAATAATTCATGCCGTTGTTTACTTTCATCACATACGTACAGTTGTGGAGATGAAGTGAACAGATTGCTATTTAATTCTATTCATTGTACTAGGTCCAAGGTTCTTCGGAAGTTTGGTTAAATTGCAGTAATTTTAAATGTTCCCATTTTGAACTTTGAGGTTCAATGCATAATGTTTTTTATGGTGGATCCGGTAAACTGCAGTCAAATACAAAGTAGCATTTCATAGAATTACAACTTCAGGCATGCTACATGCCATAAAATGTTTCTATTTATTTCAGTGGGGCGGACTGAAGCTGCTAATACAAAACTGAAAACAGGTATGGAACAGTTTCAAAACAGAATTAAGCATTTTACATAAAACAAAAGTGGTATATCTACATAGTGCAATTTCAATGCACCTTCACAAGTGTCTGCTTACATTTCTGGGGGCTCAGATCTGTAATTCAATGACTATGCAAAGAGAAATGGCAATTTTGCTGCCAGTTCAGCTTATTGCATAGAGATAATAGAATATCCGAATGTTACGTGTTTTATTACAGGGTTGTCCAACCCTTTTCTCAGTTAAGGGGGCTGCTGACCAAATTTCAGAAAGCAATGGTTTGGCGTGTTATTTTTTTAAATTGATGTTGAACCAATAAATGGATAGTTTAAAAAAGGAATAATTCATGAAAATGACCATTAAAACATCAGAGATAACCACTAAAACCATATTACCATTTTGCTAAAGAAGTAGTGAGAGAGAGAGAGAGAGAGAGAGACGGTGCCGAACCCTGGTCACGAGGGAAGGGGTATGGGACTGGGTCCAAGCTATGGAATGGGTTTAAACTAACGCTGACCTTGTGTTCACTCCTGGTAGCATACACTCTGAGCCTATTTTGTTGCTAGGTTTTTGGGGAGGGAAAAGGAGGAGGAGATGTGCGTGTGTGTGTGTGTGTGTGTGTGTGTGTGTCCAGTTCACTTCCCATTTCAGGGTCCCTCCCCTCTCAAACTCTTACACTCACTCAATCACTAGTTAAATAGATTAACTCCCTTGCCCTTAACTTGTACTCTTCTGCCTGCACAACATCACCCCTTGCTTGTGTTCCCTCTCCCTCCTCAGGCTCCCATATGCGCGTGACCTCTCCCTTGATCATTAATTTCTGCTCACTCATTTATGTTCATCAGCTGCAGAAGTGGCAGACAAATAGTCTTTGATGGGAGGAACATATTCTTGCATGTCTTTCATTGAAATTAACCCTTACTTTGAACTGAGTCCATTGGCTGGCTAGAGCGGTACGGGGGGCCGGATTGTGGCCTGCAAACCATTTGTTGGACAAGCCTGTTTTATCACAATATATACTATTCTGTGATATTATTAGTGAAAGCATTGATTTGTTCTTAAGCTAATGATTTTGCATGTTTGTTTCTGATGCCCTGTTGAGGTAGCGACTTTGTACTTTTGATGCACTGGTATTGGTATAAATTCTATTTTGTAACATGATCTTGAATGAAGACTGCTGCAAGTGTGAATGGTGAAATGAGATTCATTGAGATCAAATTAATGTAGACTGAGTTGTAAAATCTTACCGTTAGGTCTCCAAAATACCCAACACTTTTTTTCACACCTTTCAGTTCTTCTTCCATTTTCTATGGTATCAAGGATATTTTAAAATGTACAAGTTTTCTTGTAATTTTTTAAACGTTTTGGAGTAAGGCTTACATTCTGATGAGGCATGCGAAATAAAGTAAAGGTAAAGTTTATTTATTTGTCACAAGTATGGCTTACACTGCAATGAAGTTACTGTGAAATTCCCTTAGTCACCACATTCCGCTGCCTCTTTGGGTGAATGCACCTAATCACGTCTTTCAGATTGTGGGAGGAAACCCACGCAGACATGGGGAAAACATGCAAATTCCACACAGTGTGGAATCGAACCCAGATCCCTGGTGCTGTGCAGCAGCAGTGCTAACTACTGTGCCACCCCTGTTCTGTGGCAAGTTACCATAACCTGTGATATGTTAGCTCACCTTCAGTGTGATTCAACTTGGGAATGTGCATATCGTGTCTGTGCTATGCCTGCACATTCATGACATCTGCAATTCTGACCTGATATGGCATCTGGTTCGCCAGTGCCTAGAATTTATAATTCTCATCTACTTATTCTAATCTTTCCATGGCCTTGCATCCTTTCTAATATCCCCCACTCAATAACCTTTCAAGATTTGAACTCCAACTCTGGCCTTTTGTGCGTCCACCAATTTCTTTGCCCCATCTTTGGTAACCATGCTTTTGACTGTCAAGGCCCTAGTCATTAATTCCCTTCTAAAGCTGTCCAGGCCGTAAACTCTAATTTCCTCCTCAAAGTGCTGTACTTGTTTATGACTTTTCTTAAAACCTACTACTTTGTCCAAGCTTTTTGTCATCTGCCAGCTATGTCACCTTTGACTTGGTATCAGTTTAATCTATTACATTCATAGAACATAGAACGTTACAACGCAGTACAGGCCCTTCGGCCCTCGATGTTGCGCTGACCAGTGGAACAAATCTAACGACCCTCTAACCTTAACTATTCCAATGTTATCCATATGCCTATCCACTGACCATTTGAACGTCCTTAAAGTTAGCGAGTCCACAACCGCTGCAGGCAGGGCATTCCACGCCCTTACTACCCTCTGAGTAAGGAACCTACCTCTGACATCCGTCCTATAATTGTCACCCCTCAATTTAAAGCTATGTCCCCTCATGTTAGCCATCACCATCCAAGGAAAATTGCTCTCACTGTCCACCCTATCTAACCCTCTGATCATCTTGTATGCCTCAATTAGGTCACGTCTTAACCACCTTCTCTCTAATTAAAACAACCTCAAGTCCCTCAGCCTTTCCTCATAAGACCTTCAATTCCTCTGAAGGACGTGAGGTTTTCATTGCAGGTTGATGAATGGAAGGAAACATGTTATACAACAGATTATTTTTAAGAAAATTGAGGCTCTTTTGAGTATTCTTCAGATTTATAGGCTAAACAAATGCATATCGTATTTTTAAAGAAGTCATTGCTGTATTTCTAATTTTGTGAATATGATGTCTGATCATTTTATAATGACATCTAATTTTAACTTGCAACCTTTGGTTAAACCAGATTAGATATTTCTAAGGTACAAGGTTGTAGAAAAGTAGCAACATTGCATTCAATTTTGTCCAATGTTCTCTTTGATGACATGTTTTAGTTTATTCAATTCTATAGCTTCCAGTGAATCTGGATTTATATTGCGATATACCACATAATATAGTGTAATTCTCATAAAATGCATTGCAGCATGCAAATATTAACTACTTTTGAATGTTATATTCAAAAAATTCCTCAAAGATTGTGAAAATTAAACCTCAGATTGTAAAGCGTAGCTTTGGGTACCATCTAATTCAAGGTTGCAATGCTTTATTACTTCAAGGCAAGGCTATGTAATCAATATTCTGCTTTGACCAGAATCCTTTAGCAAAGCTTCAGTTCATTGAGTATCTTAAAAACAAGCCTTAGAACCCATTATAGCAACGCTCAAAGAGTAATGGTCTTTATTGCTGCTGAGGATTTGCTTACGTAGGTTGTCATTTTTAAGCAGTGATTTTGAAAGCCAATGTGGCTGTTCAGTTCAATCCTTGTATTTGGAGCCTGTCACTATCAAGCTCCTGGTCCAAGGACAAGTTGAATAAATTATAGCATTGTTTGGTATTTTGGACACGATTGTATTGAGAGTTCAAATGGATATACTTAATTGAACTAATTGCAATCACAATTATGTATTATTCCTAGTTGACAGCAATAATGATAAGAATCAGTGGATCAGACATATTTCGAACATAGTTGTTACTGAAGGAAATTTAATTTTAGAAATCAAAATATTTCCTCATTCTCTTGTGTATGTACATAAATGGTCCAATCAGGTGAGCAATTGAGACCAGAGTAGTAGTTGAATGGCCTTTTCTCGCTCCGTTGCTATATTCCTGTGTTATGTTCTTGGAGAGATTGTCATTGAGTAAGCTGTAATAACTGTCAAGTATTTTGTGTTTAAAAATGTTACTGGCTTACAGCTTGTTTACAATAAAGAATAACAGTGTATTTCATATAAGCTACTACTTTGTGACCAATAGGTGTAGGTACTAAAATATGCTGTCTTTCTGTTCACACAGAAGAGAAACCAAAACAGGAGCCACCGGTGAAAAGTTCTTCACCAGAAGTCAGACCAGAAACTGTTGTAGAAAAGAAAGAGATAGATGGAGAACCTCCTGATCCTAATCCTGTCCCTTTACAAGTAGAGGAAGAGGAAGAAGAGGAGGAGGAGGAGGAGGTTGAGGAGGAGGAAGAGGCAGAAGAGGAAGTGACAGTGGAACCTGCTTCTAGCATTGCTATTTTTCCACCTTTAGATTCCGCGGAGGAATCTGAGCCATCCGCTCTTAAAGAAGAACAGAACCCTGCACTGAACCTGTGTTTGCATGGGGAGGTGGAAGATGATAAACAAGAAGAGCGGGACAGTGCAAGCCCACCTGGAGAAATTATTGCTGCTCCAGCAAATGAAATCATAGTACCTGCTACTATTAACACTACTAAAGATGTCAATGGCATTGCAGGACAGGAAGTAACACAAAGCACCTTAGAAAGTGTATCACAAGACCTTCCTACACTCTCAACTAGTGTGGAGAATACAGACATTCTTCGGACAGAAGCAAAGGTGGAAATGCCATCTTCCTCTGTTGCTGTATGTACCAGTCTGGAAGTTGCAGCAGAGGAAGAGAACAATGAGGAAATTCCTGTTAGTGATGACAAAGATGAAGACATGGAAAGCAAGGAGTCTGCTGAAGTGGAGGAAAAAGAGGTAGAGGAAAATGAATCTCAACAATTAAACACCAAAAAAAGCCCAGAGATTGTGTATGGTAGGTTTGCATTGAATAAGACTGTCTGTATAATATCAGATCTTAGGATGTTTTTTTAAAGGTGTTTGTAACGTATGAAAATAACTGACAAGAACTAGGAATGAAGAATGTTTCCCTGATTCCCTTCATGGTCTCTTATGAGAGTATTACCTATTGAAATATCACTGAAAACATTTTTACGGCTTTAATGCTTGCATGTTATATCAATGGAGTGATTCAAAAGATCGGATACTTTTATTTTGCTGTGGCTAACATTCAACCAATAGTACAGTTTGGTGAATTAATTTACTAATCTGGTTATCTCATTATAATATATTGTTATCTGTTACTACTGAAAGCAAAAATAGACATAGGTATAACTTGACTGACTTCTTAATCCAAGACAGTGGACAAGAGTTGTTTTCATAAAGCTCTGAAGTCTCCTGCCCCAGTTGCATAGTTAGAATAATCCATTAGAGCCATGTTGACTCCAAAGATTCCAAGCCCAAACCATGAGTTAACTGATTGATTATACCCAAGATAATACTACCCAAAATAGGCCTCAACAACCCTGGTTAGGGAGGAGGAAATCCACAATGATTTCTGCTCTGATCACTATACCATATCCTCTCTTGGAAGTGCAGCTGTGTAATTGTAAGGTGCAACAAGATCAGGCTATGGTTGGCATTCTTTGATAATCCATTGCCTGCTGATACTCGCTGTGCAGTCTACGTAAAATTGGGCAGTGGGCATATACGAGCACATCATTTACAAGATTCCCTTCAAGTCTGATTTGATTAGTAAATTTGTGGATAACACAAAGGTTGGTGGATTTGCAGATAGTGATGAGGACCATAAGAGGATGCAGCAGGATATAAATCTGTTGGAGACTTGGGCGGAGAGATGGCAGATGGAGTTTAATCTGGACAAATGAGAGATAATACATTTTGGAAGGCCTAATAAAGATAGGAAGTATACAGTAAATGGCAAACCTTTAAGAGTATTGAAAGGCAGAGGGATCTGGTGTATAGGTACGCAGGTCACAAAGTGGCAACGCAGGTGGAAAAGGTAGTCAAGGAGGCATACGCCATGTTTGTCTTCATTGGCCGGGCATTGGGTTTAAAAATTGGCAAGTCATGTTGCAACTTTATAGATCTTATCTGGAATTCTCTGCACGTTGAGGTGGTGGAGGCTACCTCACTAAATATATTTAAGACGCGGGTAGATAGGTTTTTGGTAGGCATGGGCATTGAGTTTAAAAATTGGCAAGTCATGTTGCAACTTTATAGATCTTATCTGGAATTCTCTGTCCGTTGAAGTGGTGGAGGCTACCTCGCTAAATATATTTAAGACACGGGTAGATAGGTTTTTGGTAGGCAAGGGGATTAAGGGTTATGGGAAGAAAGCGAGTAAGTGGAACTGAGCCTCTTCAGATCAGCCATGATCTTATTGAATGGCGGGGCAGGCTCAAGGGGCTAGATGGCCTACTCCTGCTCCTATTCCTTATGTTCTTATATCCTTGGTTAGGCCACACTTGGAATATGGTGTTCAATTCTAGTCTCCACACTATCAGAAGGATGTGGAGGCTTTGGAGAGGGCATAGAAAAGATTTACCAGGATGTTGCCTGGTATGGAGGATGTTAGCTATGAGGAGAGGTTGGAGAAATTTGTTTTTTTCTCACTGGAACGATGGAGGTTAAGGGCAACTTGATAGAAGTTTACAAGATTATGGGGACATGAACAGAATGCTTAAGTTTAAGGTACGAGGGGCAACATTTAAAGGAAATGTATGAGGCAAGTTTTTTAGACAGAGGGTGGTGGGTGCCTGGAAGTCGCTGCCAGGGGAGATAATGGAAGCAGGTACGATAAGAGTCATCTGGACAAATACATGAGTAGGATGGGAGTAGAGGAATTATGGTCCCTGGAAGGATAGGGGGTTTTTAGTTCTTTTGGGCAGCAAGGTTGGTGCTGGAGGGTTGAAGGGCCCGTTCCTGTGCGGTAATTTTCTTTGTTCTTAAGTCTCACACCGTCTTCACTTGGAAATGCATCATTGTTCCTTCATTGGCACTGGGTCAGAACCCTGGAGCTCTTAATCCAACAGCACTGAGTCCAGCCACACCACATGGATTGCATCAATTCAAGAAGTTGGCTCATCATCACCACCTCAGCGGCAGTTTGGGAAGGACAATAAATGTTGGTTAAGTCTGTGAAGTCCATATTGCATAAACCTTTTTTGAAAAACACTTGGAGATATCAAAGGGAGGTAGCCACTAATGGAACCATTTCCTGGCAAGTTGACCATGCCTTTAGGGTGAAGGTTGGCAAAATATTTTAAGAAATAATTACTAAACCTTAATGCCCATATTCATTTCACATAGCACCTTCTGCTGAAATAACCTGGACTTTGGTTTGGTAAAGCATTATAAAATAAAGTCCTCCAACCAGCTTCAGGTCTCAACTTGACCAGGTTAGCTTTTATATTTGTTTGCGGAATGTGAGCATTGCTGGCAAGGCCAGCATTTGTTATCCATCCATAATTGCCTTTGAACTAGGCTGCTTCAGAGCATTTAAGAGTCAGCTGCATTGCTGTGGTTCTGGAGTCACATTAGGCCAAGATGGATTTGTTCTTCCCGAAAGAACAAGCAAACAATTCACAATGGTTTTATCATCATCATTAGGGAGTGCAGTGGTTAGCACTGCTGCCTCACGGTGCCAGGGATTCGGTTTTGATTTCCCGTGTGGATCACTGTGCATGTTCTCCCCGTGTCTGCATGGGTTTCCTCCAGGTGCTCTGGTTTCCTCCCACAGTCCCAAAGGTGTGCTGGTTCGGTGCATTGGCCATGCTAAATGTGTACCCAAACAAGTGCCAGAGTTGGCAACTAGAGGATTTTCACAGTAACTTCATTGCAGTGTTAATGTAAGCCTACTTGTGACACTAATTTTTAAAAAAATCCTTTAATTCTAGATTTTTATTGAATTCAAATTTCATCATCCACTGGGGTTGGATTCGGACACGGGTCCCCAGAACGTTATCCTGGGTCTCTAGGTTTACCAGTGACAATATCGCTATGCAATGTCTACACATTGTAATTGTAGAGAACTGTTCTTTGTGGCACAAACCATCAGTTATTTCTGTATTATGAAACCATGCTGACCTGGTTAATGGTTTACAGTGCCAAAGCTTCGCCTTTCATCAAAAATCAAATAAATAGCAAAAATAAGATTAAGGATTAAATGATTTAATATTTTTAAATAGTTTTGAATTAGACCAAATGACTTTTCCATAAAAAAGTGCAATACAAGGTATGTGAGAATTCATGGTCAGGTTATGAAATTGCAGTTATAACTTAGAATCCATAATTAATGGGTGTTTAAAAGATGCACGAGAGATGAGGAACTTTAGCAGGAAAAACAAGAAATGACAACGTAAGTACAGTGAAAATTTGCTGAAAGCTTAGAGGATCGGAGACAATATGTAATTCATTGAAAGTGCAGGTTGTTGAAATATGGGCTATGGGAAGAAAACAAGGCAGTTTGTACTGTAAACCTTTATATTTTTCCAGTACTGTACTCAACTACTTGGGGAGAATAAGGTAGTATCTATGAATAGCTAATCATGCCCCAGAGGTCTGGAAGAGTCCTGTAAAAGACAATGAATGTCCAGTCTTTAGTAACTATTCAAAAACAATCATATGGGTTCAGATCTGAGTCTGTGTGTGCACTGTTGTACATGTTCATGGGTGGAATTTTCTTAGTGTGTGCTTTTAAAGTGACAGTGACATTTTGAGTTGCATAATGGCAACTTTGCCTTGTATAAATGGTGCTTGTCTGGAATTAAGGCTGGAATGCACCATCAGCAATGCATTTGCCCAATGAATAGATGCTAACTGGTGATCACTATCACAATTTGAGCACTCTGTCCCAATGTATGTTTTTTATGTGCCTGTAACTTGCTTATAAGGCAATTCCTGTTTAACTGTTCTTATAGTTTCTGCTGCATTGCCAAAAGTTCTGTAATGTTTCTTCTAATAGTAACAATTCAATTTGCATCTTGTGCAGCAAATCCTTCATGATCAGGTTGGAGAAAATTAAACCTGAATTAATAATGTCAGCCTTGTTATGAATACCAGAATAGATTAGTGGCCCTATTTCATTGTTTTTGCTTTTACAATACCTTGTCTGTCTTTTGTTTATTCCAAAACCAAAACACAAGCTGTCTCTTTATATTTTTCTGTGAGAATATTTTTTATATCATTCTGGCTAGACAGAATTGTGAGAGTTCAGAAACAGTGGAAGCTGAAGATCTTGATGGTTGAGGCTTCTTTGGATATTGTTTGAAAAACATGTTTTTTTTCTGTTAAATGAATGATTTGTTTTTTTAAACCGAGGATTTTCCTGTTCCATATATTCAAACTGTAACACAATATTGATAAATTGTGCTTGGATCAGGATCTAATGGTTAATTCAGCGTTTTTGAGGGCTAGCCACAAGTTAATACCAAACAAGTGTTTTGACTATCAAATGCAATATAAATAACAGCAAACCTGTTTATTCTTCCCTTAATTTTGAATGTTAGAGGTGTGAAAGATTTTATTGGATGAAAATGTACACGTCTAATGAAACTGTAACGGAAGGGCACTTTCATTCTGACAAAACTTTTAAAATGGATTGAATTTGTATTACAAAATAAAGTTTAGAATTAGGTGGATGCATACCTAGGCAAAGAGCCCAGTAAAAGAAAATGAATGTCCAGTCTTTAAAACTCACTTTAAAAGCAATCATGTGGGTTAGAATCTGAATCTGTGTGTGCACTGTTATACATGTTCATGGATGGAATTTTCTTAGCGTGTGCTTTTAAAGTGACAGTGGCATTCAACCTTCGGTCTCTGCACACCTGACCTTCCTGTTGCTTGCCATTTTAACACACAATCCTGCTCCCATGCTCACGTGTCTGTCCGTGGCCTACTGCAATGTTCCAGTGAAGCTCAACTCAAACTGGAGGAACAGCATCTCATTTTCCAGCTAGATACGTTACAGCCTTCTGGTCTCAACATAGAATTCAGCGACTTCAGATGATTAGCTCTACCCCATCTCGACCCGTTTGTTTTCATTTTATTTAATTTTTAACTGTTCTCTACCTTTTATTTATTTGTCTTTACTTATCTTCCCCACACTCACACTCTTTCTCCCTATTTTATCCTCCTTTTCTTAGCTTTTTTCCCCCTTTTCTCAATTTTACCTCTCTCCTACCCATCCCGTCCCTCCCCCCACATCTTCATCTGTCATAGCGTACCCTCTGATTTCAGCTTCTCTGCCGTTTGGCCACTCACTTTCTATTCCCTCTACAGACTGCCATTAGCAGCCTTTCCCCTTGTTTTTTTGTGGATATGACTCATCTTTCATTCCCTCCCCCTGCAGTATAAATATTTCTCACTTGCTATGCCTTTGAGCTTTGACAAAGGGTCATCGAGACTTGAAACATCATCTCTTTTCTTTCCTTACAGATGTTGCCAGATCTGCTGAGATTTTTCAGCATTTTCTCTCTTGGTTTCAGATTCCAACATCCACAGTAATTTGCTTTTATGTGGTGAACGGATGTAAATTGCTCTGTTATACACTATTGCATTGGCTCTAAGTTACTTGGGTGAATTTTTATGTTTGTGGAAGATGTTTGGGAACAAAAGCAGGTCATTATTTTCAACAATGCACCACTGGTTATGTACAGCCAATACTGGCCAGTTTTGGCGCTGGAGCTTTGTGGGACAGTAGCTAACCAGGACGACTCCACTTGGCTAAATAATGAGTGCTGGCTGAAAAACTGAAGGAGAAATTGAGAGACTGGTTGAGGAAGTGAAAAGATTTTGGAATAAAAATTGTGGGCTGCATGAATGTATTTAACAAATTATGATTCTGAAGTTTTGCATACTGATTTGTTTAACTGGTGTACTGTGGTGATGTCTAAATTGTGATTTGCTGGCAAATGCCTCAAGCTGAATTGCTGCAGAGGCATTGTGAATTCACAATTGTTTGGTGTGAAAGGGAGTTGTATGTCAAATTCAGGAGATTAATCAGCTGTTTTGCAGTGGGATTGTTGGAATAGTGATTTACTTTTCACTGATTTCAGATAGCATTCCTTTTGGATTCTATGATTTTGTTTTTTCTGCATTCTGGATTGGAGAGCTGTCAAAACAGGAAGATACACTTGAATCAAAATATCCACTGGGAGTAGCAGAATATTGGCTACATACTCCAGGCGTAGGTTGCATACAAGATTTTGCCTGAAAAGAAATATTTGCTTTGATCATTTTCTGAATTTGCCTCTTGCATTCTCTTCCATATCCAGTAAAATATGAGGATAAATATTTTTTCCCTGTAGCAACCAACACAGTTTCTCTTGCTGCACTTAATGTTGGCAGAATAGGAGGTAATTACGCTATTTAATGTCTCCTTTTGTACCCTAATTAATGAAAAGGAAAGCTCTGGAAACCCTAAATTAGAGATCTCTTTTCTACAGAGATGCAAGAAAGCACCATGCTAAGATACCGTATGGCGATAATATAAAAATATTACTGAGATAATATTAGGAATGGTTTGCACTTAAGAGTTGATCATCTGAGCACTGTTTGGAACTTTGAAAATTTGAAAGCGATACAGGAGGTTGTGTAAAATAAACATAGAGTAGAATCATAGAATGTTTACAGCAGAGGAGCCTTTGAGCCCATCATATTGATTCCAGTTCTCTGCAGGAACAATACACCTAGTGCCTTTCCTGCCATTACTTCATAACCCTGCACATTCTTCCTTGTTAGATAATGATAATGATCCTTTGAATCGTCGATTTAACCTGCTTCTTCCACATTTTCAGGCAGTGCACGTCGGATCCTAAGCACTCATCTGATGCAAATGTTTCTGTGTTATTGGTATTTATGGCAGAGAAGAGTAAAAATGAAACAGCAGTGTTTGTCTGATTCCAGCTTTCTGTTTTAATATTGTGAAATCTGGATCAAGTTGTTAAATGCTGTGCACGGATTCAGATTTTTCATTGTAGGATCTAGAATGGATGGTAGCAGTTCTGTGTAGAATGAGGAACGTTTTGATTTTCAGTAATGTGTAGTAGGACAAATGAAACACATTTACAATAAGGTTCAGTTTTGCTCTTTTTGGGAAATTCTTGAAACAAAACTCAAGCTTCCGTGGAGATTTCAGTGAATGGGCTGCATGGATAGCAGCAACCTATCAAATAAAGCGCTGGCATTGACACAGAACTTATTTCATTTGATTCACACACTGCACTACTCGTTTTGCTTCAAATTTCTCACCCACTGCCTTTATCAATGGGTGTGATTCCATGGGGGGGGGTGGCTTTTGTTTGCCTTAGTAACTTGACCACAAACCTTTCAACCATGAAGGCCAGCATGACTGAAGACATGGCTATCCCATTGACAGATGCAACTGAGGTCACTGGATTGGACAGTATTAGGATAATGACCTCTGACTTTCTCACTAAACTATTTTATTTCCTTTCCTGTCCTGAGGATAGTTGGCCCAATTATAATTGAAAATAAATAGTTGTCCATTCTGGAGCAGAGTACTACAGATGCTGGGAATCTGAATAAAAACAGAAAATGCTCGAAATATTCTAACTCTGGCAACATTTGTTAATAGAGAGCTAATGTTCCAGGTGGTTGACATTTCATTAGAACGCACCTTGATCCAAAATGTTAATATAAACCTTCCTTTTCACTCTGCAGCTGTTGCCAGACCTGCAGAGCATTCACAACATTTTTAGTTTCTAATTTAGTTGTCTATACTGTCAGGCCATCGGTGAGTTTTAATTTGCTCTTGAGTGGTGTGATGTTTTGCTTTCTCTGAAACTTACTGATTCTATTGTTATTTTTCTGTAGTTTTGGGGAGAGAGTCTTCATAGATCTTGAAGTTAAAAATCATAATTTATGTATAATTTCAAAATTGTGGTGACTGGTATGTAATGTACTTTTAATGGTATGTTCTGTGACCAAATGAAGTTCGCAGGCAGTTACAGGTCCCATCATTCATGTTATTTAAAAAAGTTATTCCTACATCTATTCTATTCTACCTTGCATTCAGTAGTGTTTTTGATTGGGTGCAAGTTTTCGTATTTCATTTCGCACACTGATCAAATGTTTTCAAAATTCTGCTGTATTTTCGCAAAAGATATGAAATGATTGTGAATTTCATTTGCTTCCTATTGTGTATTAATTTCCTGAGTATGTATTAACTTGCAACAGCAGTGGCTCAGTATGTTTCCTGTAATAACTCAGTGCAGTACATCCATGATCTGAGTAATATATATCTACAAATCTGATGAAATAGTAATTTTACAGGGTCATGGTCAAGAACAATTTTAAGTAGCAGCTGCAATGCATTGTAACAGGCTCCAACTAGTCAAAAAGACCTTAAAGAACAGCCGCTGTGCAACTACTTGTGCAATCTAGATCTGTTCTGTGCTCTCTGCTAAAGGACGCTCATTCACATGGACAATTAAAATGTAAGTGGTGTCGCAGTTATCTAGCCACCTTTTGTGATTTGATATGTACAATGGTCTGTGGTGGAGTGTGGATAATTACATCCTGCTGGAGTTACTGTGCATGCAGAGTGCGTAATGTAGAATGTAAAAACAAACAAATGTGCTGACTCTTTGTTAAAGAAACTGAAGGTAGCTGAGTAAAGTTGGGACCAAATTTATGAGAACTGGAGATCAAGCCAAAAGGATAGATTTCTTCAAAACTGGTTGATGTAGTTGTGTCAGATTGACTAGTCTTCAGTGTTGAGAGCAGTTTGGTACCTCTTAAAGGAGTGTTGTTTGTTCCAAGAAAAAACAACTACTTTTATTTGTATGTTTTTTTCTGGTTATGTTCACATCAAAATATTGTTGTACCAATATCAATTCTACTCATGCTGTCTCACTATTTTAGCAAGTTTGCCAGTAAGGATCAAGAATTTAGTAATGTACTTTGTTCTGCAGGTTGTTATTTCAGAAGGTAGCATGTTGGGCTACTAGCAACTTCAGGGAGTTCTAGTCACCTAGCTAAGCATTTTAAAAGCTCAAGTTTGTGACATTTTAACAAGACCTTAATAAATATTGCATTTCTATCACTGGACTCATAAAAGTAACTATTGTAAGTGATACAAAGCAAATAGATTTGGAATGTCTTTGCTGCCCCATTCTTTTGCCCTTTTTTATCCTTCAGTTTTTATTTTCAGTAAAGCTAATGTTTCCTAATCTATATAGAATGGCAAGACCATTTGTTTATTAATGCCTGTGCCAGCTCTTTGAAAAAATTAGCTAATTAGTACCACTCTCCTGCTCTTTTTTTCCCTATTGCCCTACCTTTCTCTTCAAATATTTGTCCAAATCTCTTTGCTATTAATTTGCTTCCATCACCCTTTTGGGTAGTGCGTACAAGATCATAACTTGCTGGGTAGAACAACTTCGCATCTCACCCTTTTGCCAGTTACCTTAAATCAGTTACTGAGAACTTAGTTAAATCTGGTTGCTGTCTGTTCTGCTATGAGACAAGTATTTTCCTTTTATAATCTATCAAAAACATTCATGATTTTGAACATTCCTATCTGGCTGTTGGGTCCAGTTTGTTAGATATGTTCAAGAGGGAGTTGGACATGGCTCTTGTAGCTAAAGGGGATCAAGGGGTATGGAGAAAAAGCGGGAGTGGGATACTGAAAGTGAATGATCAACCATGATCATATTGAATGGTAGTGCAGGCTCAAAGGGCTGAATGGCCTACTCCACCTATTTTGTATGTTTCTAATCTCCCCTTTGCCGCACTGGCTTTGAGAACAATCTAGCATCATTTCAAGTTAGTTTCCAGTACCTGAGTCCAAAAGCTTAAGAAATGTATGACGTTTGGTGAAACTTATAAGAATATTTAAAAGTTAAATGATAGAGCATAAAAGTTGCCTTTTGGTCCCAAAACAAATAACTTGTTGGTTGCTGTAATCACCATTTTTACCCCCCCGCCCCAAAGTATTTTCATTTGCAGTTTCCTTTTCTTTCTTCTGTCATCGTTCATTTTAAAGTTGATACCAAAAGATTGACCTCTGGTTGACTGCCAATCAGCTCGAGGCAGGACTTTCAGTCAGTTAAGGCCTACAGATCAGAAAAGTGACATGTTCCTGTCATGTACATGACTGGTTCAATGTTTGATGTAGTTAAATACAGCAACATTACGGCAACTATCCTGTCTTATTGTGCCTAGATGAGTTATCTCATCACTGCTGTAAAGGTTCGTCATGATCTTGTGCAGATTTCAGCTTCAGCCTAGGAGGGAATTCCTGCAGGGAATAATTTTGGTGAAGATTATTATCTGATGATGCTGGTTCTGTTTGACCTTCAAAGAAATTATTCTGATTTCCTCTACTCGATCATACATTTGTTTGTATTTCTGAAGTATCCCGTTGCTTTCAATACTTTTCTCCTTTATCTGACCAAGATACAGAAAGTTCTGAAAAATGCCTAGTTAATATTCTTTCAAAAGGTTGCTGTACTTTGTTGCTTTACAGGTTGTTCCTAAAAGCAGGTAATTTGAGAATTATTAACCCTAATGAACAAAATGGGCTATCGATATTAAATTTGGATTCCTAATCCCTATTCTTAAAACAAAACGATTTATCTTTTGACATCACCTTTGTTAAGGGAAAAAAGGTATATATCCCAACTGTAGTGCTAATTTTTTAATGGTTTACAGAACTGACGCTAACATGAACATTTGGACCTTAGAGTTTCGTACCAGATAATCTGAGAATCTCTGACATATTTGTAGTATCAATCAATGTTACAATTATTAAAAACAGTTGTTCATGGGATGTGAGTGTCATTTGCGAAGCCAACATTTATTCCCAATCTCTAATTTCATGGATTTCATAGAATCCCTACAGTACAGAATGAGACCATTTGGCCCATTGGGCCTGCACTGACAACAATCCCAATTTGGCCCTATTTCCATAGCCCCATGTATTTACCCTGCTAATCCTCTTGACACTAAGGGTCAATTTAGCATGGCCAATCAACCTAACCCCCACACCTTTGGACCGTAGGAGGAAGCCGCAGCACCCAGCGGAAACGGCGACACAGGGAGAACGTGCAAACTCCCCACAGACAGTCACTAGGGCTGGATTGAACCTAGGTCCTTGGCATTGTGCAGCTGTGCTGCCTTTGAAAAGTTGGTGGTGATCTATCTTTCTTGAACCCTTGGGGTCTTTATGATATAAGTGCCCCCACAGTGCTGTTAAGCAGAGTATTCCAGGACTTTGACCTGGTCACTGTGGAGAAACATATTTCTAAGTCAGGTTGGATATGGTTTGGAAGTAGTATTCCCAGGTGCAGCTACCCTTTTCCATCTGGGCAGTAAAAGTCACAAGTTTGGAAGATGCTATTGAGGAAACTTTGAATTGCTGCTGTGAGTCTCATTGTTGGTACACTTTGCAATCGCAGTGCACCAGGTGGAAAAATGGCATGCTTACAGTGGGCATGGATTTGCTTGCTTTATGTTGCAGCTGCATTTATCCAGACATTTTGAAGAGCATCCCACCACACTCCTGGCTTGTGCCTTGTAAATGATGGAAAGTGATGTTAAGTGAGTTATTAATCGCAGAATTTGCAGATTCTGACTTGCTCTTGTAGCCACTGTATTTATATGGCTTGTCCAGATCAGTTTCTGGTCTTTAGTACCCCTAGGATGTTGATGGTGGGGGGAAATCAACATTTGCAATCCCTAGGATATCAAGGGAGGGTTTGTTAGATATGCCCATTTCCAGCATTTAAATGGTGTACATGGTACTTGTAATTGGTCAGTCCAAGCCTAAATGTCGTCAAGTTTTGCAGCATGCAGGTACAGAGTGCTTTATTGTCTGAGGGTCTGTGAATGGTATTGAACACAGCACAATTGAGTGAGCATCCTCGTTTCTGATCTTATGATAGATGCAAGGTCATTGAAGGAGTATTGAAGATGGTTGAACCTTGGACATTGGTTTGAGGATCACCTGCAGTGATCTTTAGCTGAGATGTTTGGCCTCCAATAACCACACATATTTTATTTTGCACTAGGTAAAACTCCAAGCAGTGAAGTTCTCCCTAATTCCCATTGACTCCAATTTTGCTCCGGTTCTTTGATGCCACCCCCAGTTAAATGCTGCCTTAATGTCAAAGGCAGTCACTTTGTCCTCATTTCTTGAATTAACCTCTTTTGTGCATGACTGGAGGAGATCTGAAGTTGTGTCCTGAGCAGAAGTCAAGATAAAATTGTTGTAGTCCCAGATAACTGTAGGCTGTCACTGGTGTTGATTTAATCTCAGGATCAACACACCTGAGGTGAGGGGTAAAGGTGAGATGGTGTGTCATGCCTTCATGAATAATCTTGGCTGGTACGGGAGATGAATCTGCACTGTTGGTGTTGCTCTGCATCACTAATCAGCTGTCCAGCCAACTAAACTAAACCAATTAATAAGTACATAACGATTTGAGAGCACCATTGGTAACACCACTTCCATTGCTTTCCTGATGATTGAGAATAGCCTAAAGGGGCATTAATTGGCAGGATTGGATTTATCCTGTTTTTTTTTGTGGACAGAACATACCTAGACAATTTTCCACATGGTTGGGTAGCTTTGCTGGAACAGCTTAGCTAGGGATGCCGCGAATCCTGGAGCATGATCCTTCAGTAGGACTGCTGGGATGATGTCAAGGTCCACTACCTTTTCTGTATCCAGTGCCTTCAACTGTTTCTTGACATCATGTGGAGTGAATTGAATTGGCTAAAGACTGGCACTGGAGACCAGAGGAGGAGGCAAATAGAGATCACACTTTTGGCTAGAGATGGTTGCAAATGCTTGAGTCTTGTCTTTCAGATTTTCATTTTGGGTTCTGCCATAAATGAGGATAGTGTTATTTTTAGGCCCTTCTCCTTTTGTTTCATTTTTCTTTTCATTTTCTTCTACTGTCCCCCACCATTGATGATTGGATGTCAGGACTGCAAGTTTTGATTTGATCTGTTGGTTGAATGATTGGTTAGCTATGTCTGTAGCGTGTTCAGCATGCATGTCATTCTTAGTGCTCTGTGCTTTGTGATCTAGATTGTGTTTTCTTCAGGGATGTGGCTACTTTTTTAAATACAGTCCTTAGTTGATTCATGTTTTTCTTAAATTTCTTCAATTAAATGCTTCCCCAAAAGTCTCTCTTTCATCCAAAGTGCTGGTTTAATGATTTTCCACCTGTAAGTGATCCATTAACTGATTTTGATTTTGTGACTAAGGAAAAATAGCAGATTGTGCCATTGAATTCTCGTAAACCACTCAAAAAAAAGGCTTCAATGTGCTGTAAATCTCAGTGATTCCATCATTTTGATTATCAATGTCCTTTCAGTTTTGTGTGTAGTTTAAGTGGTTTAGTTTTTTTTCTTTTGACTATGTATTGAAATCAGCTGTTAGCCCAATGCAAAATTAGAACTGGGAGAGCTTTGCATTGTACATTTTTAAAGTAATGGTGTTGAATGTTCTAAATCCATACGATGAGGGAAGAGAGCACTACATTGTTTGCACTAGAAACTAGATGAAAATTCGGTGAAGGTGTATTACAGGTCTTGTTGAAATAGTTGCAGCAATTAATTTTTGCATTTTGTCTTCTTGTAAATGTAGTTACATCTTCTATTTGATTTTCAAAACCATGCATAATTTTAGGCACACCGTTGAATAAAAACATATCTGTGGATGGTATCTGCTGTATGTCACATTTTACACTCTTTTATTCTCTTTCATACTGAGGAATGTTCAGAGTGTTGGGAATCTGTCATTAACCTTTTTTTGCTTTTTATTGCTTCTATTACCTATTCTTCTCCCTTTCCATATGTTATGCCATCCCCAGACTGACTTCCAGATCTCTGCCAGTGCCCTGTAAACATTTCCTGTGGTGCAGAAGTTTGAGCTATGATTCTTCACTTTCTGAAAGGAAGCATATGGTCTCTCTTTGCAATTTCACGTTCATGGTGCGACTGGGATCAGGAAACTGTCATGTGAACATGTCCTATCATTCTGTACTGAGCATACAGTATCATTAGTATGACACCTTTCATATACTCCAAAGTTGTTCATTTTTAAGTAAATTGCTATTTGGTTTCATCCAATGTATTTATTTGTGATGTGTACTCATTGTGTGCTTTAATACCAAACAAAATACAGTTAAATTTTGCCTAACCCACTGCTGTCGCTGCATGCTAACCTTGTCTGCCAAGGAACTCAACAAACATTTACACATTGCTCAATACCAAAGCTTTCACTTCTGGATTCCAGTACAACATCAATCAGCATCAGAATGTAGGAGTTCAAAGGGAACATTATACTCAATATAGCTCAATCAAAATCAAACTTGGATATATGAAGGTTTTTCTTGAGTAATCATGTCCTGTGTTTGTTGTATCAAATTGCCACATTCCTTTTATTTTGAATATGCAATCATCTAAAATTATACATGTAGTTCCAAAAGTGCAGTTAACCCATTGCATAGAAATAATTGAATGAAATCATCCAAAACATTGAAGTTAAGCCATTGTCTTTCTGTTCAAAGAGGCATTTCTGCTCATGGTGGCATTTTACTTGAGATTCTAATGTGCAGTATTTAATGTTACATTTTTTCTTACATTTATAAGTATCCTTGCTGTTTTTCAACTATATATCAAGGTGTCTGAATAGTATTCTGCTTTGAGTATAACAATTAATGTAATTGTAGTTTTGAATCTGATCTAAAAGAATAGTAAAATAATGAATTCCAGTGATTTCTGCTATTTGAAGCTGGACCAAGAGAATAATGGGCCTCAACCTGTATTACAGTCCAGATACCTCTTCCTGCACCAAAGATGCAGAAGAAGCCAAAAGAGTCGAACAAACTGGATGAGGATTTATTAGAGGTCAGTGAAGAGGTAAGGATCATTTTATGTACTCAGTGATTTTTGTATTATGTTGAGGTTGGTTGATTTTTGGTGCAGATTTAAATGTTGGGCTGATGTACGCTCATCCTTTTTTTCCAAAACTTGCTTTGCCATTTTCTGTCTGAGGGTGGGGCCTGAAATCTCTTCCCACTACTATTGAGAATGAGTCTCTGAAGTATGAGATATGGATAGGATATTAGCTATTATCTTGAGTATGGAGAAACATTCCTTCATTCCGATTTACACCTATCTAGATATCCTCAGTCAGATTGAGCATCCACAATGTCTGCTTGCCTGGGGAAAGCCAATGGTATGGTGTGGTGTAGTGTATTTGTATTGTTAACCACTACACTACCAAAATTGCCTGTGATGCCTGCTAATAATTGCTAAGGGATATTACACATATCATTAGCAGTCATTGTTTTGAACCTTGAAGATGTAGCTACTAATTTGCCATTTATCTTGTCAGTGCGATTATAATATGCATTTATTTGTGTTAAATATGGACAGTGAATCTCCCATAGTCTGACAAGATAAATATCCTGGATTTCAGTTCTTCCCAGCAGTTTGAAAGCATTAAAAACAATTTCATTTTTAAAAAAATTAAATGAATTGCCTCACATCCATCTTGTTTTTAATGATAGTTGTTTACATTGAACTTGAAATCTTCGCAAAGACAAAACTGGGTCAAATCTTTGATTTGTCACCTTTAGATTTTTTAATAACAAATTCCCAAATGTTCTTGCAACCTAGGAAAAGAGGAGTTCCCTTCAGCCACTTGGCCTGTTCTACCATTCTGATTTGCTTCAACTTCATTTAAATGCCTTTGATCCATGATGTCTTCATCTAACAAGTCTTCTAATCTTGTAAAATATCAATTGGCACAGCATCCACAGCCTTTTATGGGATGGGATGCAATATGAAATTTGATGACAGCCCTCCTAGGCCTACGAGAAAAATAGTTTGTATTTTAGTTTCCTTTCACAGAATCATAGAATCTCTACAGTGCAGAAGGAGGCTATTCAGCCCATCAAGCCTGCACTAACAATCCCACCCAGCCCCTATCCCCATATTTATCCTGCTAATCTATTTGACACTAAGGAGCAATTTATCATGGCTAATCAACCTAACCCACACATCTTTGGAGTGTGGGAGAAAACCGGAGCACCCAGAGGAAACACGCAGACACAGGGAGAACGTACAGACTCCATACAGACAATGGCCCAAGGCTAGAATTGAACTTGGGACCCTGGCACTGTGGGGCAGCAGTGCTGCACTACCGTGCTGCCCTAAGATACTGCAGTGTAATGAAAAAATTGCTTTGATTCAAGAGATCAGTCATTTAAGTGTACAAACAAGTCATGGTGCCAAGTCATCTGATTAGGTATGACAAGACTTAGGAAGAGGAGAGGGCCAGTTAGCACCTCAAGCCATTCAACGAGATCTCGGCTGGGTTGGCATTAGCCATTAGTTACAGGGAAGCATTTTGAAATGATCAGATTTCCTATAGCTGTTTCATTCATTAAAAAATGTGTAATTTTGTTTTAGGCTATCATCTTCCTCTGGCCCATGGACACGTTGATATAAGACAGTATTATATCTGAATATCTTGTGCAATATTGCAGAATTAGAATAATGTTGGCTGCTGAAAATAGGAAGTCTGCTCCTCTGTTTGTCTTTATTATAATGGCTTTTTGGAATATTGATTATTGATTTTTGATATTGAATATTGATTTTTAATATTGAATATTGATTTTTAGTTAATTTTCAAATGAAATAAACCTTTGGAAAAGCATATGAGAGTAACATGTGTCTACTCACACCTTAGCCTAAAGAAGAAGAGCTTACAGTTGAAAATACTCCTGAATCTGAACAAGATAGGTCAGCTCCAGATGCAAATCTGGATAAGGAGTTGGACATTAAAATGCATACAGAAGTGGAAGAAAATGGCGATCAGGAGCTCGAACTTGAACAGAATGGTTCAGAGTCTGTTTCTGAAAGTGAAAGCACTGAGACCAGCACCAAAGAAAGCCCTGATGACAACCCGACATCTGGCTTCAAGGAAGGTAAGCATGGTGTTGCTCCTTGTCACCAGCACAATTTGAAAAAAGCTTGAATATGCGTAAATAGCTGTTGCAATTGTTAGATTGAAGCAAGTTGTGTGTGATTGCACATTGGCCATGTTTGTGGTGTTTTTGGAGATTTTGTTTTCAGTTAATTCTGCCAGCATAGCATGTCCAAGAAGATCATTTGCAACAGTTGTTGTTGTTATGAAGTATTATACTAAACAAAAGGAGTATTAAATAAAATTAACTCTGCAATTTGAAAGGTAAATACGTGTGGTCGTGAGTAGATATCTTCTCTGCTCAAACTGTTTTTCATTTGAGGAATAATCTGCTAAAATATATTTTGATTTGTTTTTGTGAGTACATTGCTCTGTTCAGATCTCTTCCCATAAGATCCATTGCATTTATTGCATACTCTGTAATATCCTGTCATTATTGTACAGAACAAATCCTGCTATCTGATGCCAACCATAACACACACTGACATTTGGTCATTTGAGTAAACATAGTTGAATTTATAAGTCCAAAACAAGGGTCTGAGAAGTGTCACCAATCAAATATCTTTTATTTGTCAAACATGTATGTTCTTTATATTAAATTTCCTCCATGTTGATCAATCTCTCCTATTCTCCCCCAACCTTTGTGCAGATGTTATGGGCTGAATGGCCACTTTATGTGCTTAACTATTCTGTGATTCTCTTCTAAGCGTAGTTTTAATGGCCTTTCCCAGTGTTCTTATTCCGCCTTTGGCTGCATGGTAAGTTGATGCTGCTGGCCAAGGGCAGAATTATGGAGCAGTAATTGTTGCAACAAGCAGGGAAACTAAAAATGGCCTGGAAGGAAAGATACTAAAGAGAGGGTGCTGCTGCTATCTGTGAAACTGTACTTGGACAAGTCAACATCCTGAGGTGTTGAATTAGAAGGGGAGCATTTTGAAGAAACAAATAAATGATTGCAGCAAGCTACTTCTGGTGGAATTCAGGAATAGCTTGATTTTTAGCTAAGCGGGGCACTGTTGTACTATTCTGCACCCCAACCCCCCATCAAGCCTCACTTTATGACTTTTTTCATTTTTTTGCTCCCTCTGTCTCTGTTTACACTTTCTTTTATTCCCACATCTCTCTGCTTATTTTTTCTCTGATTATTTCCCTGCTTGACTTGCCAATGTAACTTGCCCTCTTGTTCTTATTGCATCCTCTCTCTGTGCATCTCCTTTGTATTCCCTCTTTGCTGCTGCTCTCCCCCAGCTACACAATCTTGAAATGCCTACTCAAGGTTTCTGCTCCAACTCACTTGTGGCTTTAATGTTCATCTTCCTTGATGAAAGTTAACCGGATTGTTCATCATATTGTATCTGACCAAACTAAAGTGGAAGGGCAACTGATTTTCACCTTCAGGTGAATCTCGGCTTAACAACCACTGATTTTTCAGGTGCACAAATTACCATAATCTTTACTTGAACTGTACCTCATTTGCATTTGTGATTAAATTAGGCTCTTGAAATCCATCTTCATGTTTCATGTAAAAAAAACATTCTAATCTAATGCTCCGTCTGTTAATGCTATTTCTAATGCTCAGCTACTTATACAATCCGCAACGAATAAGATATCAAGATCTTATGTAACAAAGGACAACATTTGAAACGGTGTACAAAGAGCACGAAAAGTTTACAAGCTGGAGAAAATTGGATGTTGACAAAAAGATGACTTGATTTGGAGTTTCCAAAAAAATGGGCCCTCAGTTTGTATTCAAGGTTGAAGATGACAGAATTTGCTGAGTGTTAAGAATGAGAGGGCTGGCAAAAGTTTGATGACATCTGGAAAGGGAGAAGGACAGCTATCGAACCTCTTTTGGAGTTGTCACAGTGGCACTTGTCTGAAAAAGTTGTTAATTGCAGTGCTGATGAGCAGTAAGAGGAGCAGTCGGTGTCATTTCAAGGCTCTCAGTTTTCACAGAAATGAAATTTATAGATTTATAAATCAGCCCATTCTGTGTGCTTGTTAAGTAGTTACTATGTACATGAACTATGCAACAGTGGCTGAAAGATTCTTACCCACTCATCAGGAGAAGTTTGAAAGCCACCAAACCTCCTCTGGAGGAAGACCGGATGGATGCACAAAGTATCCAAATACTATTTTTTGACAATCAAAATCCAAATGGACAGCAATCTATGTTGCTGGTAAATGACCGCAAACGTATCAGCTTTACGGTGATTGTGGCACTTGTCATCAACAATCTTGGTTAAATCTCACGAGTATGAGAATTTAAGACTCAATGTTAAGAATTTCCAAGCAGTATCACTGAAATCCAACTTGAATGGTTGGACCAGATACTGCAGTGGATCAGGAAAAAGACAAGTACCAATGTTATATGGTGTTTACATATGAAAAACTGCTAGGTAGCTAGATGGTATAGTTTTAACAGACTACGGATTTCAGTGCAGATTATTAGGCTTTAATGCAGTTTCTGATGTAATAACGGAGAAAGAAAAACAGCTTTTGAAATCACAACATATTGTTGTTTGAAAGTTAATACAGACTGATTGGCAGTCAATTTTAATTCATCTTTCCAGAACACAACCTGCAGCCTCTTCAGTGCAGTGCTCAATTTTTTTTCTACTGTTGTATCCGTGTATTGATTAATTTTTGTGTGAAGAAGGATTTCATGATTTCAGGCTCTAAATTTATCCTTGTTTAATTTGAGCCTGTGTCCCCTTATATAACTCAATGTTCCAATTGAATCCTTTCCGTATTAAATTTCCTACTTACCTGTTGAGATTGTCTTTCACATTCCATCTTTTCAGGCTTAACAGCTCAAGTTTTATTTTGACTGAAGATAATGTACGTTTTAAATCTTTTAAATTCCACCTAAATCTCGTTATAGCTGATGTTTCAACCACTAGATCATAACTTCAGGATATCATCTGTTCATCTGATTTTTCCTGCCTGTTCTTTAATCAAACAGGTTTCAATATAAATTCAAGAGTTTATATGCTTGATTCAATTAGTCGTAGCCTTTCAAAAATATTTTCCCCTTTGGCCAAGAAGTTCATAATGCCATGATCTGCTGATCTCTCTCTTCCCTGATTCTCCAGTTGTATATTACAAAACAGGAAAAACATTCTGCTGACATCCACACTTAATGAAAGATTATAGTTGTCTGTTGATTTTTGAATGTATATTTTCTGTCATTGCAGAACAGTGGAAAATAGTGAATCCAGAGGGCAAGAAGCGATATGACCGGGAATTTCTCCTTGGGTTCCAGTTCATAGCAGCGAGTACCCAGAAGCCAGATGGCTTGCCAGCAATCAGCGATGTTGTTCTTGACAAGGTGGGTTTACTATTTCTGAAGTGTTAAAACAGACCTGGTAATTGATATGAGCTAGTGTCAATATGATCCTTGGCAAAGCATTTACAGTATCCCTGGTGTGTTTTTGCCTTCTGAAGCACTGAGTTATCTTTAATTTTCTCCAGAATGGAAATGCTTTGTATATTTTCAAAGTACTTCTGTTTTCAAAAAGAAGTGCTTGCTCCTTTCTATTCCTGTTGTGGTCAAAAATACATGATGTCCAAAAGCAAAAATGCAGAACCCACATTCTCCATGTGGGAATCTAGAAATCATACCTGGACAGAAAATCCAGGTGCAACAATGTCAGTGCATCTTAACTCAGTTCAATATGGTGGCAGAGGTCATATAAATAGCAAGGCCTTGTGCTCTAAAGTAAGTGAATTTTACCTAGAGATTTTCTTTCTTGCATCAGCTTGCAGATTCAGATAATAGCCAGAGAAGACTTTGATTAATCGTAGCAAAGTTTTTCGAGCCAAGATAGATGAAACTTTCATCTCATTTAAGGATGCCCTGAAGTTGTTCTCCATATGTGTCAACAGCTGGTGTTTGAAAACGCAGACACTTTGTAAGTAGTGATGGTGCTGTGCTCTGTCTTGGGTAGTTATCGTGGACAGACATTAATAATAAACACCATCTGTTTGGGGAATTTACACACAAACTGGCGTCAGATTTTAATAGCAACTAAGCTAAAAATAAACAGTACAACATACAGTAGATAATTTTCTTGGTCTGTGTGTCTAACTAATTTGAACCTGAGAAGCTTTTGTTGATATCTTCAGATTGAAAGTTAAAAACCTTTCATCAGTCCTAGAAAAAGTTAAAAAGTTAGAAATTCTAACTTTTCCTTGCCCTGATAAACAGTCAATGTTAACCCTGTTTCCATCTCCACGGACGCTGCCTGACCAGCTGAGTATTTCCAGTATTTTGTATTTTTAGTTTAGATTTCTGGCATCTGCAGTATTTTGCTTTTCAACTAAATTAGTATGTTTCTTCTCTGCTAAAAAAGAGGGGACAATGTCCTAGTGGTGATGTAACTGGACGAAGGACCAGGCTAATGATCTGGGGACATAGGTTTAAATCTCACCATATTTAAATACAATTAATAAACCTGGAATATAAAGCTAATCTCTATAATGGCGACCATGACAACCACCATTATTATAAAAGCCCATCTAGTTCACTAATGGGCTTCAGGGAAGGAAATTTTCCATCCTTACCCAATCTGATTTACTTGTGAGTCTTGACCCACAGCCATGTGGTTTTCTCTTAACTGCCACTGTGTTCAAGACAATTAGAGGTGAGCAGTGAATAAAAAGCAGAACTTCTCTTTTCTTGCTTGGATGCAGTTTTATGTGTCATGCTTTCTATGTGCACGATGAGCTGCAAGTTATAATAGACTTGATTGCACAAGTTGGCAGACGTAAACCTAATCTTACATGCTGATATTCGCACTCAAACACTTGAAGCAATAGTCATTGGATAGGGATCTGATTAAAACAAACTTAGCACTTTTCCTTTTCATCCTTCTTCATAAATAGGCTGTGGGAGGGGAATTGGCCTGCTCAGCCTTTCCTAATGATTTGGTATCATTGTTGTGAAACTTTTGGCACTTTCTCTAACTCTTCTATCTATTTAACAAATGGAGACCAGAATTGTAGTATTTTCTTTCATAATGCCCCTTTGAAGCACTTGGGGCATTTTATTACATTATAGGTACCATATAATTGCAAGTTGTTTTATGAAGCAATTATGCATCTCTGTTCTCAAACAATGGTTTGGTTCTAGTTGAATACAATCATCGAATGGTTACAGCATAGAAAGAGGCCATTCAGACAGTCCTGATTTTGAAAACCTTTTCTCTCAGGAGAACAGTCCTCACTTCTCCAGTCTATCCACATATCTTAAGTTCCACTTTCTTAAAACCATTTTCATACATCTTTAATGTGGCCTCTATTTTTCCGTGAATATTACACAATACTACACCAGGGCTTTTCTAAGCATTTTTACTGTCCACCACTGACCTTTTACCTTTTAAAGATCCTCTGAAGTTGTCAAGACATCGACATATCGGCATGGCTAATGTTGTATCACTTATGTGCCCATTTTATGTCACACCTCAGCCTCGTAAAACAAATCTTATTTAATTTTCAGATCAACCAGACCAAACAAATTGCAAGACCTTTGGATCCCTCACGACTACTACCCCGGGGCCCAGATTTCACACCATCCTATGCAGATTTTGGAAGGCAGCCACAGAGTGGACGAGCAGGAGCGGTAAGTCATGTCTGTCTGAAAGCTGGTTGTAGGTTGCGTTACTTGATTATATCTTCCTTGTGTATTTTTGTGACTTTGTTTAAGATAAACATTTGCATGTACTTGCATTTATAAGGTTTATGGTGATGCAAAATTTATAAAAAATGTGGCTAATTAAGCATATTTGTATTGCAACAAATCTCATAGTGATGGGGTTTCAGAAAAAGACAGTAGGAGCAAATGCTTAAGTGCGCAGAACAGCAGTGTCAAATATGGACTAAATCTTTGTAAGCTCAGTCTCTTGATAAATGAGATCAACTAATAACCTACTCCCAGTTCTCTTATTGGAGGACAAGTCTGTTGTGAACATTCCCTGATGCTGGCTTCCACAGAACTACTTTGCATCTGTTTTGCAACACTCAACCCAAGACCCACAGTTCGTCCTATGTGGAATCATATGTGCAGTTTTACCACCAACCTTTCTTGAGTGCAAAAATCACATCCTCTTTCCAATAGATTTGATGAGACGATAGCAGAATCTGTGTATAATACTACACTTCTTACATGTGCCTTCGCTGGGCTGTCACAGAGCCAATCCATTCCTTTTCGTCTTAGCGTTGTTGATTCAGTTCAGCTGGGTAACTCCTCACTTGATGGCATTTTAAAAGTTGAATTAAGTGTTGACAACATTGAGGAAGTGCCAGTGTACACTTCTATGGGTTTTCAAAAAAGTGCCAATTTTTATTTACCTGGATCTGTGACTAATTAAACTCCAAAGATGTGGTCGTGTACTGGGGTGGTGTTTCATATCTTAAGAGCCACACTCCTCCATGAAACGTGGGGCCAGATCTTCTATGAAATGGTAATCACAGTTGGATTGCTACTCTGCTCCTTTTCATGATCGGAAGCTACATTTCTGCTAAGAAATGCGCAGCATGTTTGCTCTTAGGAGTCTTTGGCGCAGTGCAGCAGTGTCAGGAAAAGCAAAGTCATGCCTTGTTTTTACAGTAAACTAGGTTCCAGCCATTTTGACAAGTCAGGGAGAAGGTAAGTGGATGAGGGGTTAGGGTGCGTAAGATGGATGGGGGAGGAGGGGAGTGCAGGTGAATTGTTGAAGAATGGGGGAAAAGCAGATGGGTTGACTGTGGGTGGGCGGCAGGTTGGATCGCAAGCTGGGGAGGAGGCATGTGGGCTGGAAGCAGGGGGAGGTAGGGTGGTTTGGGTGACTAGTCAGTGAGTGTTAGGAGTGGGCAATTGAGTGGCATTTGGGGTGTAGCTGGGGAACCCAGTGGGGGTGGTAGCAGCAATTGGTATACTTAGCCAGGAGTTAGAAGTGGGTTTAATCCCAGTTTCTGAGTAACTGTTCTGCTAAGACAGTCGGACCCATCCAAAGTCTCCGATTTAAATCAGAGTATCGGATAGTTCCCATGCAGGATAATTTCCCATCCAAAATTTGAAGTTCCTGAGCAATTACTGTCAAACTCTTGCATGGGGATTTCCAGGGACGACTCAAAACTATTTCCAGGGCATAACTCCCCAGAGAATGGAGGTTCTGGGCCATTGTCTTTAAGGATGAAAGTTGACTAAGCTGATTCTTCCTAGTAATAACAGCCAAAGCACTTTGACCAATTGTCTAAACCAGTGCTGCGGCTGGCACAGTGAGAGTAGGCTTTTACCCTGACATTGTTAGATGTGAAAGGGCAATTAGAGTTCTGATTCCAATCTTGACTAGCAGCTTTGAAGGACTAATGCTTATTTTGCTAAGGCCCTTAAAAGCAGGAAATTTAGCTTCCAGCAAAATCTAAACAGATTTGAACTTCAAACAATCAAGTAAAATTTGGCAGACTATCAAGCTATAAAATACAACTATCTGTCATATCTGCACAAGCAGTTTAAATTGACACAAATAGCTTCACGCATAATTGATTGCACCTTTCCAAACTTGCAGTTGCACAAAGACAAAATAATGTGTACTAAAAGAACTATGATATTACTCAAGGAACCATAGTTGTTAAGCCTCCCATTTTTGTCAGGCCACAGATTTCCATTGTTTTGTTTTAGTTAATTCCAAGTTTCAGAAGTGGAAATGAAGAATGGAGTGGTGGTGCTTGTAACCACTTACTCAAAACTTGGTTCTTTGCCATTCTGGCACTACAAAACTAATTTCAGTCTCCAGAAAAGGTCAGTAGCTCCATCTGGAGCTAGCAGAGATTTCTTTTAATAGCCTTCCTATGGAGAGAGGCTCAAAGCCAAAGACCCATTACTTTGTGTTATGGAGATGTTAATGGCTCACAGAAGATACCTACTTAGAAGGTACATAATTATGAATGCAAAAATTCCTTGATTTAGCATCCACAATTTGTATCCAATAAACATTGAGTTCCATCAGGATTCTGCTGCAGGCTTTCATTCTCTCTTTCGTGCTCTCCCTTGAAAGCTTCTCGTGAGCATCAACTTAAGTGAAACAAACATTAACGTTTAACCTGACTTTCCCGGGATTTTGTTCTGATCCATTTTAAACTTATTTATCTACTTCTTTAAATTTCACATTATTGTCAGTTAAAACTCTTTCAATTCTTTTGCAAGTATTGGTTTTAACTAAGAGGTCATTTCCAGACAGAAGTAGATAGTTAACCGTATATAATTTAGTGTAATTATGCCCCTTTGAATTCTTTCAAATGTATTCAGGTGTATTCTAAAACTGGACATTACTATTCATTTCTCCATGCATTACAATTGGAAATAAAATCAGTGGCAAATTGTGTCCTACTGCATGAACACAACCAAAGTCTATTTGGAAGATCAGATACCATTCCCCCTCTCTCTGTTGCTCTCATGCAAAAGATATTTCTTTATGTGGGCCATTCATCTCTAGATGTGACATGACATTTTAAATGTATTCCTTATTGTCAAAGAAGTAGTACCAGTAGAGTTTGCATTCTGGTGTGGTAAAACTCTGCATGATCTACAACCGTGTTCTGCGTTACCCTCAAAAGGAAAAAGCCCTATAAGGCCACATGCACTGGCTATGCATCATCTGCCATATCAGTGGAGATTTTCTGACCACTTGGAATTAATAAGGATTAATATCGATATAATTTATTTAAATCTTGATGTGTCAGTACTGTTTTTGATTAAGATCTGTGATCTCATTGTACATGGGCAACCCATTACCTACAATGGTTTGGCCAGCACTTTGCATTCCAGGCTAATTCACTGGGTGTTTGCTCTTCAGCTAAAAGATTGAATTGTAATCGCATCATATGTCCTTGCTTTCCATCCATTTTTGATATATCTGGCCAGATTTTCTTTTCCATTCTGGCTGTCTCAGGAACATTAAGGGGAGGTGAAGTCCTGACATTCTGGCAATGGTACTGAAGACTTGTGCTCCAGAACTTGCCATGCCCCTAGCCAAGCTGTTCCAGTACAGCTGCAATACTGGCATCTACCTGCCAATGTAGAAATTTGCCCAGGTGTGTTCTCCGCACTCAGAGCAGGATGAATCCCAGCCTTAAATGTTTTCAACAATAAAACATCCGCAACTCTGTGGGTTAGAGAATTCCAAAGATTTATGGCCCTTTTGAATGAAATAATTTCTCCTGTTCTCAGTCATAAATGACTGGCCCCTATGCTGAGCCTGTATCCCTTGTGTATTATATTTCTCGATCAGCAGAAACAATTTTAGTGTCTGCCCTATCAAACCATTTCAAAATCTTGTATGTTTCAATGAGATTGCCCCTCATTCTTCTATACTCCATAGAATATAGGTCCAGTTTATTCAGCCTTTTGTCGTAGGACAAGCCTCTTCTCCCAAGAATCAGCCAAGTGAATCTTTGCTGTACCACCTCCAATGAAAGTATATGTTTCCTTAACTATGGAGATGAAACTGCACAGTATTATAGTTGTGATCTCATCAGAGCTCTGCACAATTATAACAGAACTCTTTATCTTAGCAATCCCTTGGCAATAAAGGTCAATATGCCATTTGCAGTTGTAATTGCTAGCTGTACCTGCATACCAACTTGCTGTAGAATAAAACCAAAATACAGCAGCTGCTGGAAATCTAAAGTCTCTCAATGGGGTCCTCAACTGTGTCCAATCCATTTACCACACTTATGCCTGATCTGTTCCCCTCCCTCCAAGAACTGTGACATGCTCCTCTGATTCTCTCTTTTCACCCTAGCTTCCGCATTCAAAGGATTGTTTTCTGCCAATTCCAGAATGATGCTACCAATCAACATGTTTCTCCCTCATCTCCTCAGATCAGCCATGATCTTATTGAATGACGGGGCAGGCTCGAAGGGCTGGATGGCCTACTCCTGCTCCTATTTCTTATGTTCTTATGTTTTCTGTCAGAACTGCTGTCTCTGTGATGCCCTGGCCCACACTTCAGTCATCCTCAGCTATCAAGAGAGACTCTTTCCCATCCCATTCCGCTGTCCCATGCAATTGCAGGAGCTGTAACACCTGCCCCTTTACCTCCTCTCTCCTCACCGTACAATGCCCCAAACACAGATGCAGCAGGGTTTCATTTGCACTCAGAATCATAGAATTTTATAGCACATCGTCTCCACACCAGCCATTAACTACCTATCTATTCTAATCCCATTTTCCAGGACTATACAGTCTTTTTCTGATTGGCAGTCAGTGACTAGTGGGGTTCTGCAGGGATCTGCTAGGACCCCAGTTGTTCACGTTATATGTTAATGCTTTCGCAGCGGGAACTGAATGTATTATCTCCAGATTTACAGCTGATACGAAGTTGGGTGGGAGGATGCGCTGTGAGGAGAGTACAGAGATGCTTTAGTGTGATTTGGACAGGCTGATGTGGGACAGCTGCATGGCAGATGCAGTATAATGTGGATAAATGTGAGATTGTACACTTTGGTAGCAATAATGGGAAGACAGATTTACTTGAATGGGTGTAAATTGAGAGATGGATATTCATCGAGACAGTGATGTCCATATGCATCAGTCGCTGAAGGTGAGTGTGCAGGTACAACTGGCAGTAAAGAAGGCAAATGGTATGTTGGTCTTCATAGTGAGAGGAATTGAGTATAGGAATAGGATGTTTTGCTGCAATTGTATAAGCAATTGGTGAAGCCATACCTGGAATAGTGTGTGCAGTTTTGGTGCCTTTCTCAGATAAAGGGTATCCTTGCTATACAGGAAGTACAACGAAGGTTTACCAGGCTGACTCCTGGGATGGCATGTCTGTCATATGAGGAGAGACTAAGTTGATTAGGATTATATTCACTGGTGTTTAGATGAGTGAGAGGGGATTTCACTAGAAGTTCATAAAATTCTAACAAGGTTAGACGGAATAGATTCAGAAAGAATGTTCCTGATGATGGGGGAGTTCAGAACTAGGGGTCGTAGTTTGAGAATAAATGCAGATTGAAGACCTTTACCCAGCTTATAAGCATGACTCCCATCTTCCTATTGCTTGCCACTTCAATTCACCTTTTAGAACTGAAGTGAGGAGAAATTTTTTCATCCAGAGGGTGGTGACTGTGTGGAATTCACCTATCATCAAATGTAGTTGAGGCCAAAACGTGTGATTTTGTGAAGAAATTAGGTATAGCTCTAGTGGCAAGAGGGATCAGGATATTTAATTCAATAATCAGCTATGTTCAAAATGAATGGAGCAGTCATGAAGGGCTGTTTGGCCTCCTGCTTCTAGTTTCTATGTTTCTATCCAGTCTCCCTCGATAGCTGAAACATTCTAGCTTAGGCAACTTCCTGATTAATCTCCCCTGCGCCCTTTTTGGTGCAATCACTTCCTTCCTTTAATGTGATGACCAGAGTTGCACACCATACTCCATCTATGGCTTAACAGCTCCAAAATAACCTCCCTGCTCTTATATTCAATGCCTCGGTTAATAAAAGCAACTATTCAATGTGCCTTCTTAACCACCTTATCTACCTGTCATGCTGTTGTCTTTCAGTTTATTCCACTGTATTCACTGTTCACAATGCAGTCTCTACAGTGGAGAACCTAAACGCAGGTTGAAGACCTTCACCCAGTCCACAAGTGTGACCCCCATCTTCCTGTCAGTTGCCACTTCAATCATCATCTTGCTCTCCATTCCCACATTTCTGTCCTCAGCCTGTTAACAGTGTTCCAGTGAAGCCTAACACAAACTGGAGGAACAGGACCTCTGCTTCCAGTTCTTCCAGTAGGGTGGCACAGTGGTTAGCACTGCTGCCTCTCAGTGCCAGGGACCCAGTTTTGATTCCCGGCTTGGGTCACTTATGTGCAGAGTCTGCACGTTCTCCCTGTGTCTGCATGGGTTTCCTCCAGGTTCTCAGATTTCCTCCCACAGTCCAAGAGATGTGCACGTTAGGTGAATTGGCCGTGCTAAATTCTCCCTCAGTGTACCCGAACAGGTGCCGGAATGTAGCAACTAGGGGATTCTCACAGTAACTTCATTGCAGTATGAATGTAAACCCACTTGTGTCCTAATAAATAAACTTTAATTTTTCATTAATTTAACATCAAATTCAACAATTTTACAGCCTTTTGGACTTAACATCGAGTTCAACAACGTCAGACCATGATTTTTTTTCAACTTCCTCTTCCCACGAGGAGTCTGTAACTTGTTCTCATGTTTTGCTTTCAGAGAGTGCTGACCATTGTTCTGTAATTACCACATTAATAGTGGCACAAAGGTCAGTTAGCATAACTGACCTAACACTCATTATGGGTGAGGCGATGGCCTTTGTGGTATTATCGCTTGACTATTAATCCAAAAACTCAGTTAATGTTCTGGGGACCTGGATTTGAATCCCGCCGCGGCAGATGGTGGAATTTGAATTCAATAAAAAGTGCCTGGAATTAAGAATCTACTGATGACCATGAAACCATTGTCAATTGTCAAAATCCATCTGGTTCATCAGTGTCCTTTAGGAAAGTAAATCTGTTGTCCTACTTGCTCTGACCTACATGTGACTCCAGAGCCACAGCAATGTGGTTGACTCTCAACTGCCCTCCAAGGGCAACTAGGGATGGGCAATAAATGCTGGCCCGTGTCCCACAAATAAATACAATAAAATTACCACTTTCTTTGTCTTTTGTCCATGATATCATTGTCAAATCTCTCCTTTGCTCCCACTGATCCCTGATTTTTCTATTTTGCCCCATCCCCCCTCTTCAACAGTATAAAACCCATCACTTTTCTACCTGTCTCCAGCTCTGAACAAGAGCCATATTGGAACATTAACTCTGTTTCTCTCGCCACAGATTCTGCAAGACCTACTGAGTTTTTCCAGCATTTTATGTTTTGATTGTTAACCATTTTCTCCATACAAGTACACCAAAGTATTCTGAACATCAACTTTTTTTTATTTATTTTTTTACTCCATTTTTAAAATTACAAAGCCAATACTCATAACAGACTGGGCAAACCCAAATTCATTCCTTGCTTGCTTCAGAAACCAAATTCAAATTCCAATTGAATCCAATTCATGGTCCCCATGAGAGAGACAAACAAGAACCAAGCTGACAAGATTAGGCATTACAACCCATCTTGTACTTGATCTGACGCTTGATCTCGGAACATCAACATTGACAACACCTTTTTAGAAATATTCTGCTTTTCAATTCTTATAATCAATGTGAATAACCTCACTCTTTTGCACATTAAACTCTGTCTACCATCATGTTGCCCCCTCACTTAATCTGTTTATATCTATTTGCAATCTCTGTGTCCTTCTCCCAGCTTACATTTTCACCTCGTTTTGTATCGTCAGAAAACTTAAAGACAGTACTCTCTGTTTCCTCTTGTAGGGTTATATCACATCATAAATGGCTGAGGCCCCAGCACTGATCCTTGTGGCAGTCCACTAGTTACAGCCTGCCAAATTGAGCATGCCATGTTTAGGCTTATTCTTTGTTTCCTTTCATCTGTAATAGTGACCATGAAAGCTATAATCAATTGTTGAACTCATCTGGTCCACTAATACACATTAGAAAAGAAAATCTGCCATCATAGTCTGGCACCCAGACAACAACAACGTGGCTGATTCTTAACTACCCTCTGAAATGGCCTAGCAAGCCACTCAATTTTGCCAACCCACTGCCAGTAAGTTCCAGAACATCGCTCTTGAGAAAGTGGTAGTGAGCAACTAGGGACAGGCAAATGATGACTGCCAGTGATGCCCACACCTCATGTAAGAATTTAAAAAAACTATCCTCACATATTGCTTTTAAATGATAACTCTTTTAATTTATCAGTACATTTTTTTATAAAATGTACTTGTTTTCCTTTACTTTTTCATGGAAAGTGGGCATCACCAGCAAGCCCAGAATTTGTTGCCCATCTGTAATTGCCCTTGAGTTAAGTGGCTTGCAGGGCTACTTCAGGAGGCAGTTAAGAGTCAACCACATTGCTCTTGGTCTGGAGTCACAAGTTGGCCAGACCGGATAAAGATAGCACATTTCCTTCACTTGCGTTAGTGAATTTTACAATCGATGAAAGTTAGCATGGTCACCATTTCTGAGACTAGCTTTATATTCCAGAATTATTAATTGAATTTAAACTCGACCAGCTGTCATGTTGGGTTTTGAACCAGTGTCTCTGGCCTCTGAATTACTAGTCTAGTGATATTACCACTATGACGTGAGTGAAGTTACAAGCCATTTGAATTTAATGCAACCAATTGAATTTAAAAGTCATTTTCTCTTTACTGTTTTAAGTTATGAAAATAAATTCTTGTGCTTAAGACATACAGAGTTTCTTTAACCCCATAGTTTTAGTTTAGTCACATTAATTCCAATCAAGTCAGATATCAAAGACTTGTTCCATATTCTCTCTTGGGTGTAACAGATAATGCTTTATACTGTGTGAATCTAAGAAGCCTCAGAGTAGTGTGAATCTACTGGGATTGACTCTTAATCTACATTGAGTGTTTACTTGGAATTTGACAGTGGAGAGACAGGCTGGTGAATTACATGGCACAATAAGAAGTCTCACAACACCAGGTTAAAGTCCAGCAGGTTTATTTGGTAGCACGAGCTTTCAGAGTCCTGCCCCGTCACGCAACTTGCCTGATGAAGGGGCGGCACTGCCCCAGTCCAACACTGGCATCTCCACATCAGAATCACATGGCAACAGGAGTAGACCATTTAACCCCATGAGCCTATTCAGACATTCATTTTGCATCCTGTACTAGTATGTTACATTGCTGTCATTTATAAAAACAGGTGTTGCAACTGGTTTTCATGCACAGGGAAACATTTCTGATCTCTCTAAGCAATTTCCAATTTACACTGCAGGAGTTGGTTGAAGAGAACCTTTGTTCTCTGGGTGTTGATAGTGATGGACCCATCTTCTCAAATATATTCTTTCTCAGTGAGTGCTAAGAAGAGCGCCTTCTTCATACAGATGCTCAATGGCTGAAGTTGGAGGGGATTTGGCTTAGAATTGAAGGGGCAAAGGTTGAATAGCCAGGTCCTAGTAGTGTTAGTGGGACGTAGAACCAGTCAGGATTGCCAACAGTAAATAGTCTCACGACACCAACAGATTGATTTGGTAGTGTGAGCTTTCGGAGCGCCGCTCCTTCATCAGGTGAGTGCAGGATTTGTTTCATGTACAGCATATATAGTCACAAACTCAATTACAAGATAATGATTGGAATGCGAGTCTTAACAGGTAATCAAGTCTTTACAGGTGCAGACAATGAGTGGAGAGAGGTTTATGCACAGGTTAACCTGGTGTTGTGAGACTACTTATTGCGCCTATCCCAGTCCAACGCTGGCAACTCCAAATCAGGATTGTCAGCGATCTTAAAGAATTGATCCAAAGATTATTGGCCAGTTTTTCTTTTCTTTTTGGTAGATAATCCTGTAGCAGTTAACACCATCATTGTTCATTTCAGCACTGTGTTCTCTGGATCATCCTCTGTGAACATTTCCATTGCCACTTCCTTGAGTTGAAAAGCTCTTAACTGTTGTTTGGTTAACAGAATCCAAGGGGGTGGTGTTTCAGTCTGATCTTCCTCTTCAGCTCTTTCTAACTGTATTAAATCTTCACTGGGCAATTCCTTTCCAAGGGATTTGAGCAATTCCATCATGTCAACCTTCTCCACTTCATCAAAGCCAATTTCCCTTCCCCACATGATTTTATGTTGAACTTCAAGGACAGTGTCATGAAATCGTCTTGTTGACATACTTGGGACATGCTTGATGTCATACACCATTCATACAAAATGATGTAACTTCATCCCATGAATAAGTAATATTGCCTGTACCCTTGAGGATGTTGAAGGTATGCCAAAATTCCCTGGCCCTTGACACATTATCACCATCCATTTTCTTGCTAAGCTCAGAGAAGGTACAGCATTGATAGTAAGACTTGAATGCAGCTATTGCTTCCTGGGCTGTAGCAATGAAGCCTTCTTGGGTGGCAAGAAAACCACCCTTTTTCAGACAAGTCATCAACATTGATGGGGTGATCTGGATAATTGAGGATGACTGAGGCAGTTATCCAAGAGGATATCTTCTCTGTTGCAGACAGGGATGACGTATAGAGAAGCATTCTTGAGTGCACTGCCATCCAAGCTTTTTCATTTGAAAGGCAAATAATATGCAGGTGTCCCTTGGAATACACTCCTCAAAGCCCTTGGTGTATTGGACTAGTATACCACTGGTCAACTTAAAATTATGCAGATAGGAACATTTCTTGAAACACTTGAACCATCTATCTCTAGCACAAAATTTTTCTAGCTTTGGCTTGGATGACCATCAAACTAAGAGACACCTTGTGCTTGTTTTTGATCCAGGCTGTCAAGAGTCCTTCCATGTTTTTCAGTCCAGCTTACCCTACTAGCATTGAAAGGTGCAGTACTTTGCGTACTTTGATATTGTCAGGGTTACCATGGCTTGTGCTTATTGCTGTAGGAGGTAGCCCAAACACTCTACCAATATTTATAAGACTTTATAAGACCCTTGTCTGGCCTCATTTGGAGTACTGTGCGCAGTTCTGGTCGCCTCACTATAGGAAAGACGTAGAAGCTATTGAAAGGGTACAGAGGAGATTTACAAGGATGTTGCCTGGACTGGGAGGCATGCCTTATGAAGTTAGGTTGAGGGAGCTGGGTCTCTTTTCCCTGGAGAGACGAAGGTTGAGAGGCAACCTGATAGAAGTTTATAAGATGTTGAGAGGAATAGATAGGGTGGATTCTCAGAGGCTATTTCCCAGGGTTGAAATGGTCGCTACGAGAGGACACAGATTTAAGGTGCGGGGAGGAAAGTACAGAAGTGATGTTAGGGGTAAGTTTTTCACTCAGAGGGTGGTGAGTGAATGGAATGGGCTGCTGTCAGTGGTGGTGGAGGCGAACTCGCTGGGGTCTTTTAAAAGACTTCTGGATGAGTATATGGGGTTTTATGGGATTGGGGGTTATAGATAGGTCTATAGATTGGTAGGTGTTGATGTGATGGGCGCAACTTGTGGGCGGAAGGGCCTGTTTGTGCTGTAGTGTTCTATGTTCTATGTTCTAATATCAACTGCTTATTCTTCAGTCTCAAAACCATTTAAAAACTCCAACTTAATTGCAGAAGTGATAAGTTCTTCTTGGCAGCAGCAGACTGCCATCACTTGCTGGGCATTTTTGACTTCTGTTTAAGAGTAATTTCATAGGATCGAAGCACCAAATCCCAAGCCTGGACAATCTCAAATGACTCTAAAATGGCCTCCCTACCTTCACTCGATGCAAAGTTGAACAAAGGTTAAGTTGGGACTCCAAAATTTCATCAGTAGATTGCAGAGTCAGGACCCACTGGCTTCCACTTTCCTTCAAAGGCCTTGTACTATTAGCCAAAAGAAGACCCTGAATCAAGGAAAAGACAGCACTGTACCAAATATCTCTCACTTGTTTTAAAGTGGAGCCTCTGCCTCACCTGTGGCAAGCGCTTTTCTTACTGGCTTTAAAATGGCCTCTCTGCCTCACATGTTGCACAGAGGCCACACTTAGGGTGTCAAAATTCATCAGCATGTTGTAGAGTTAGGCCCCTGAAGGGTAAAATACTGCAGCCTGTAGTTTTCCACCAAATAAACCCCCTAGTCAAGGAAATTTTATCTTGGCCTTTCTGATTCACTTGATTTAAAGCTTCACATCAGGCAAACCTGGGGCTTCCAAGTTAAAATAGGATTTCAGAGTCAGGAGTGGGGCCCGTGCTACACAATTGAGCAGTCCTGGCTTCAACTTCATTCTTGAAGAAAAATCCTGGGGGTACAAATATTCCTCACACAAACTGTACTGCAGAGTTTTAAGAAAAAGTCATTTTTGCTTCGAATTGCGGTTCCTTGCTCTAAAATGGTGCCATTGGGTCACATGATGCTATGTGAGCCCCAACACACACAATGTTAAAGTGCAAGGTTTGGTCCCAAGTGTTCATTATCTGCAGTGTTGAAGCAGAACAACACTGAATGAAGCAAGTTAAAATGAGATCTTAGCATAAATAGTTTTTGTTAGTTAAGGATATCAAATGATGTGGAGTTGAGGTACGCATTGTGATCTAACTGAATGGTGGAGTAGGCATGAGGAGCTGAATGGCCCCTGCCTGTTCACGCTCCTGTGTGAAGAAGAGTAGAGTCACTAATCTGAATTTAGTCAAGCTTCAAATGGTTATTCGTGATACGACTTAGTAAAATCATTACCCAATGCAAAGTGATCTACAACATAAATTAATTCACAATTACAAAGAATGAAATTTGCCTCAAATAATTTGATTTTACATATACTTGGATTTGAGCTAGTGGTGATGATTTATGGTAATTAAATAAGTCAAATCCAGTTTTTCTGGAATTTATACAGATGAATTAATTCTAGTTTTTGCATGAAAACCATTTGTATTTCTCAATTGCAGTACAGCAGCTATTTTGAGGTTTATATTGTGCAAAAGACCTTACAAATGACACTGCATATTAACAACTATTATTATTTAGGTGCTAAATGTCGGACCAAGGAGGTCACAGCATGGACAAAGGAGAGAACCAAGGAAGATTATTACAAATATAACTGTAAATGATGATATCCAGCTAAAGAAGTCGGAGAATGCATGGAAACCTATATTAAAGCGAGATGATGTTTCTGATGATTCTGACGTGCACAAAACACAGGTCAGACCAAACAAAACTGCCTTAAATGTGTTTTTGCATATTTCAAGCTTAAAAGGCCTGTATCTGAGAACTGCGGAAATTCCAGAAATTGTTGCATCTATTCACTAATTGCATTGCGTGTTTAAAAATTTTCTGAAGCATGTAAGCCTTTAATAATAGGTGTACCCACCCCCAACCATGATCATCTGTCGAAAGCAATTATGTTATCATTGTCAGAGTTTGCTGTGTGTAAATTGACTGCTGCATTTCCTACATTGCAGCAGTGACTACATTTCAAATGTATTTCATAGACTGTAAAAGCCTTTGAGTTGGTTGGTTTTAAAGTGCTTTCTGAATTCTGCCAATGTCAGCCTGATATGGATTTAAGATCTTGTTGGTTTGGTTCTCTTAATGTATTTCCCTGCCTACCCAATAGGAAAACACCTTTTGGAATCCCTTTCCCATTGTGAAGCAGAAATGTGTCTCCCTTTAGGAATAAATCATAGGGAAGAAGTGCTTGTTCTGTGGTATAGTTGTCAAATGTTCCTTTCTTTATTGATTAGTGCTGTTATAAAATTCTTGTGGGAAATATTTCATCAAAGATGTTTCAGGAATGTTTCAAAGATATAAAAAGTAGAAATGTTTTGAGTAGAAATGCCAAGCACTATTTCCTCCCTAGCTCCACCCCACTAACACTACCAACATCAGCAAATCTCCACCCCCAGGTATTTATCTAATCCCTTTTTGAAATTTGCTTCCACCATCCTTCAGTGCATTCCAGAATCATCATCAGCTTGTGTAAACTAAAACCCCTCTTGCCACTTCTGACTTCTTTGCCAATTAACTCTGTGTACCCTAATTGCCATCCCTTCTGCCACTAGAAACTATTTCTCCTCAGTTACTCTTACCAACATTTTTAATGTTTTTGAACGTCTGTCTCATCTCCCTTTAACTGTCTCTAGTTAAGGAAAATAATCTGTTTCTCCCTCTCCACATAACTGTTTTTTGACAAATCGCCCAGGATCTGACTGAACAACTTGAGCCAGCGAGGGAACAGTGGGACATAGCTGCTGGCACATTTTTAATAACCTGTAATTATAAAACAATCGCATTTTCTGCGAAGAGAAAAATGACTCAGTTTGAACCCAGTCAATTGTTTGGTTATTTACATTCACTGCATTTTTGCTCTTTGGCGAACAGCATATTGTGTTGAGAAAATAAACACATTTCGAACCTTCCTGTATCATGACCTGATAATTCTGTCTTTTTTGTGGGAGTGGATTCAGTTGGGCTCCCAAATGCTTAATAAAAAGGAAATAGTTCCTCGGAACCTGAGGAAAAGTGCATCTTTTGATCACACTGAATGGCGGAGCAGGCTTGAAGGGCCAAATGGCCTATTCCTGCTCGTATATGCCAAGTTTCTAAGACAGACCAACAAAATGTAGTTTAGGAGCGTGCATTTAAAGACAAATTTTGTGATAAATTGCTTTTTCAGCTGAGCATTGACAACAAATCTCTTGGTTTCAGTAAAATGTAGGGTAACTGATAAATAAAATGCTGTGCACAGTGTAGTTGTCATTCAGTCCGAAAACCTTCTGGATTGGCAATATTACAGAAGATCAATTAAGGAAAGGTAACACTCAGTTACTCATGAGTGCAAGACAGTGGCTGATAAATGTCTCATTCAACCAACTTACTCTCTCAAATAAGACTATTGCTCAACCCTTTGTTTTATTGTATCCCCACACAGCCCCAGATACTTGTGTGCAGTGGTGGAAGTAGGGCACACGATACCACGCTACTTAAAGGCATGGAGGCACTAGATTTGTTTTTTTTCTCTCTTTTCCTCTTTTACAATAAGCTTATTAAATTATCATATCTATGTCCAATTTTTTTTAGTAGGTAAAATATACTTCGTGAACACTTGGGTTGTTGTTTTAGAATTGTTCTCCCTGTCTGTGTGGGTTCTTCCAGGTGCTCCCACAATCCAAAGATACGCAGTTTAGATGGATTGGCCATGCTGAATTGCCCCTTAGTGCCCCCCCAAGATGTGTAGGTTAGGGGGATTCGCTATGGTTAATGTACAAGGTTACGAGGATAGGGCAAGGGAAAGAGCCTGGGTAAAATGCTGTATTGGAGAGTTGCTGCAAACTCAGGGGCTTGAATGTCCATCTTCTGCACTTTGAGGATTCTATGATTCTGTGAAAAATAGTTCTTTTCATTGAAAGTAAAATGCATGTGCCATTGACTTAGTAATTCAGTTAAGTGGCATGAATGATATTGTGAATTGTACAAGTATCTATAGGCTAAATTACAGTCCTGCGCTCAATATCGATTGTATTTTGAGCGTTTCATTTTTTTCTGTACTGTCATGTGGCAGAATGTGCTATTGGTGAAGGGAAATTATACTCTATAATGACAGACCCTGAAGGTGCATACAGTTTGGGGAAAAACCTCAACAACACATTGACCAATAAATTATTTAGTATCATCTTTGCTACAACATTGGTAGAACTTTGCAAGTTAGGTATGCTAATGAGGTTAAAATGATTCTTTCTTTTGTTTTGATGAATTAATACCTTGTAATCCAAATCTTCCCTCGTTGGCTTCTGTTATTGAAACATCTTCTATACTTAATCCAGGAACTATTCCGACGAGTACGAAGCATCTTGAACAAGCTGACTCCACAAATGTTTCAACAATTGATGAAGCAGGTTCAGGAGCTGACCATTGATACAGAGGAACGGCTAAAGGGAGTAATCGACTTAGTATTTGAGAAAGCCATCGATGAACCAAATTTCTCAGTAGCATATGCCAACATGTGTCGCTGCCTCACAATGGTAAGTTAACGTGTATGTTGTACAGATGCAGACTGATTGTGACACAGTTTTTTAAAACTTACAAATTTACATTTCCTTTCAGTTATTGTGGACTATACTTAGTGTAACAGGCACAAAATTATCTTTAATTCAGTTTTTATATTGCCAAAACGCTTACTTTTCTGCTTTGCTTAAAGGAGAGAGATTCTGCTGGTGAGCACAGCCATGCTCCTGCTTGCATGCAACACGTACCTGAAGATTATGTGTAGGAGAGAGAAGAAAGCAATTTAGTTATACAATAAGTCATAAATCAAACTTAGAATACTCAACGTTTACCTACTGCAGTCTGTCCTTCATGAGACACCCCGAGTACTGCAAACTTTTGCAGATAGACAAGAACTATTTAATGTTGGGTTGATTTCTGCTCGAGGCAGAAATGTCAGTCATGTAATGCAAAAGGCAGGATAATTGTATCAGATTGATATTTCCTTGAGCATCAGAGTAGCACAGAAACTATGACTGAAAATAGTCCTGAAATGCTGAAAGTCTCCATAAGTTGTTGTATATCTTTTGGACCAAAGTATTCACACCGTAGTATAAGTAATAATTTTTTTAAAAACAGACAAGGTTTGGACATTGACTAGTTTTTATTCAATAGCTGAAAATAATGGTAGAAATTGGTTGCAGTTTTGACCTTGAAATGCATGTTTATGAAGGGTGTGAGACTGCAGCATTTTTATATGAAGATACTCATTTCTGTCCACAGCTGAAGGTCCCGATGTCAGATAAGCCAGGAGCCTCAGTAAATTTTCGCAAGCTGTTGCTGAATCGTTGTCAGAAAGAATTTGAAAAGGACAAAGCTGATGACGTTGTTAATGAGAAGAGGCAAAAAGAGATCGATGCAACTACTAAAGTAGGTAACATAACACTCAAATCGTACCTCTGACATCGCTCTTTCTGTGCTGCTTGTGAATGATTTAAACTTTTTTGTAACCCCTTGATATCAGCACTCCGAGCTAGCAGAAATGATACATGAGTAAAATTTGGACAAACTAATAATTTTAAAAACAAAGTTCTAGAAGTACTTCGTAGGTTTGGCAGCATCTATGGAGATAAACAAAGCTAATGTTTCAGGTCAGTGACCTTCTGTCAAACTTCGGCAAATTTGTATCTAAAGCTTCCTTCAATATTACCATAAAAACTATTTTATAGTTTACTAGTCTATCTCCTGAGAGAAGAAATTTATTTTCCTTTCTCCAACCTCAGTTGTATTTAGATTTTTATTCATTCATGGAATGTCAGTGTTACTGGCAAGGCAAACATTTGTTGCCCATCCCTAATTTTGCTTGTTACCAGATTGTCCATTTAAGTGAATTTTTTTGGATGACCAGGTGTCCAAACATTTCTTAATTTCTGTCATGTCACTAGAAGTTGATTAGTGATTAAACCGTGACGAACAGTAGTTCCAACGATAATCTTTCGGAAAATAATTGAGACTTTTTGTCAATAGCTTGATCTAGAAAGGTCCAAAGGTCAAATTTGGTTGGTCTATCTGCAAATCTTCTGCTTCTAAGTCTTATACCAGTGTGAGAAACGCAGCTCACAGTCAAACAATTTAGTCGAGTCAAGTTCTGAAGGAGCAAGATATTTTATTTAACGTTCTTGCAAGACCGGGTGTCCAATAAAATAGGCACACCTTACATAGATTTGCAGCACATTTTATACTTTTTTTACAAGCATTGTAATGGCTTGGCAATGTGTTGTTCTCCCCTAATTGGTGGTCCCTGTCCCATCTATGTGTTGTCATTCCCCTATTGGCTCGAGGTGCCCCAAGTTTCCATCCCCTCTACTCCCCATCTAACAATGTCTCCTGTTATCACAAGAGTGCATTAGTAAACTCATCCGTCTTATCCAACACTGTTACATGTCCAGTTCAGATTGGCGGTAATCAATCCTTTGCCAACTTAATCACTGCTGTCCCGACTATCTCAGTGACCTTTTTCCCCCTTTTATGCTTAGTTGTAGAAACAACACATCTTGTATACCATTTGCTTTGTATAACTTGGACCTCGTACATTCCTTCAGGATGTGGTGTATGCTTTGCTGCACACCACACATCTGGTGTTATTCCTACACCACAGGCAGTTTCTTTATTGTCCCTGACTATTGCTCTGTTAGCAGCAGCAAATTTTATGTCCTACGTTTGTGACTAAGATCACAGTTGTTTCCATAATGTGGGTTATCAACGTGCCTGACTATATCCAGTCTACCTAAATTTAGGCTATTTCTCTATGGTGTACAGATATATGTGTTAACAGCATCTTTACCTGTTGCTCACAATTCCCCCCCTTTTTTTTTAACTTGCTGTTAACACATCCATCACAAATCCCTACATTTCAAATTCCTGGAGCATCTTTATTACAGATGTACATTCACTGCTTTACCTGATTCTCACTTTGTTGCACTGAATATCTTGGATTTCTTGTAGTTCTCTGAAGCAATGAACATCCATATGCTGTAGTGGTCAAAGGATGCCAGATCCTCTTGTATGTTACAAGTGAATTAAGTAAGCTATTTCTATCCCAATTTAAAAAACAAACCTCCAATTTTAAATAATATTTGCGGGCTTCTTCAATCTATATTTTTCTGGAAGTATTTTAATTTCAGATGCTGCAAAGATTGCAGTAGTGGTCAATATGTAATATGACGTTTCTACTCTGTTGTATTTAAAGCCATTGTCAAAACACAACCCTGTTTGCCATATATGTCAATCCTTGTTTTTGTGCATTGATATGATGTTAAATCCATTGCTGCTGTTTCCTTTCTATTGTTTCATCTTTCCAAATCAACTCACCTAAGGTGCAGGTAAGGGAGACAGAACCAAGTTACTACTGCAGAACAATTACTCTGGATAAATTGAAGGCGAACCAGAAACTAAAAAGAACCAGTGAACCAGCTTAGTTCGTTTGAGGAGTGAATAGAATAATAATACATCAAAATAGTTTTGACCCAGTTAACAACAATTACTTAATTAATCACTTTGTACCTCAGAATTTGTTTGGATGGGACTGAGACCTGTACATTGAAATTGCTGTGCATGTGAGATCTTCAGGATACATTCTGTACCAGAGGTCCAATTAAACAGAAAGTTGTAACCCAAGTTGAGGACTTCTGAGTTTGAGGACAGTTGGACTGTGCACAGCATACTGGTGGCTTAGTGTTTCCAGAACTGGGGGTTCCAGGAGTTGTCACCTCATAATTTGAAAGAATTTAGAATATCAAGTAGGTTTAGAATATCAAGTTTAGAATATCAAGTAGGAAAGATAGGCAGTAGAGGAATTCTGTAAGTGTGGAACTCAAATCATTATTCAATAGGGAATGCCATTGGAGGTGTTTGCTTTCCTGTGCCTGTGCAAAGGACGTCACTAAAAGGTTGTGTGTGTGTGCTGCTGGTGGGGGGGTGTGGAGGAGGAAGTGAAAGAGTTAAGAGTTGTGATTCATGCCATAAACAATGAGATCAATCTCTGCATTGCTTAGCGAAAAGGATGCAGATATAGCAGGTTAATATGTGACTGAAGACACTGCAGAAGGGAAGGCTTTAGATACTTTGGACATTGAGATCAGTTCAGTGGAAGGAGAGACCTGTTCGAGATGGACGGATTACACCTGAAAGGAGCAGAAATCAAACTTCTTGCCAGCAGGTTAATTAGTGCTACTGGGGAGAGCTTAAATTGATGTGACCTGATATTAGATACGAAAATGAAGCGTTTAAAAAGGAGGAAGGTTCACAGGGACACTTAGTTATAGATAACACAGAATTAGATGACCACAGCAAATACAAAGTTGTCTAGATTAGGTTTGGAATGCATGGTTGTAAATGCACAAAGTTGTAGCTAATAGGGTTTGTGAGCTGCAGGCACAAATAACCCCATGGGAACGTTATTTAGTGGTGGGATAGAAGTCTGACTCCCCAAAAAAGGGAATGCTTAATTTTCAGACTATTTCCTGCTTAATGAGGAAGGATGTGGCGACGCCAGCACTGGATTGGGATAAACACAGTAAGAAGTCTCACAACACCAGGTTAAAGTCCAACAGGTTTATTTGGTAGTAAACGCCACTAGCTTTCGGAATGCTGTTCCTTCGTCAGGTGAGTGGAGAGAGAACTCCTTCGTCAGGAGAACTCACCACTCACCTGACGAAGGGATAGCATTCTGAAAGCTAGCGGCATAAACCTGTTGGACTTTAACCTGGTGTTGAGACTTCTTACAATGAGGAAGGAGCCATTGCTAAATCTTGAGGAATGAAGTAGATCAATTAGAGATTTGTCACACTGGGGAACATTTCAAGGATATAGTGATCATAGTATCATAAGGAACAATGTAGTCAGGAAAGATGGGAAAGAAAAGGATGGCTTTGATTTACTAGATTTGCTTGTACCAGAAAGAGTGAATGTCCTCGAAGGGTCAAAGACAAAATCTATTTGGTTGGAGTTAAGGTGTAATCGAAGAACACTGGTGTATTTTTGCCTCCCAAATTGTGGGAAGAAAGCAGAGGGACAGATTTGCAGAGAAATTATTGAGATGTTTGTGAACTTTAAGACTGGAAATAAGAGGGGAATTTTAACTGCAATAATATTGAATGAGGCAGTGGTTGTGTTAAGGGCATATAGGGAGCAATTCCTAAAGTGTATTTAGGAGAAATTTCTTGATCAGTGTTTCCTGTCTAATGAGGAAGGAGGCGGCCAGGAAAATGAACTGGAGAATATCATTGTGGGAAATCTCAGAAGTAGTGATCATAGTGTCAGATTCAGAATAGTTGTGGAAAAGGGCAAAGAGCAATCTGAAATTTAAAAAAGAAACTGAGGAGGGATTTTTCTGCAAATTGAGCAAGGTCTGACCCTTGTAAATTGAGTCAAAGACTGGCAAGCAGAAATGGAGCAATTGACAAACATTAAAGAGGGAATAGTTTATATACAGCTCCCATACATTCTGAAAGGGAAAGACAGGAGGGCAGCAAGACTCACTCGACATTGGATATGGAGAGTAGCATGAAACAGAAAAGGCAGGTCCATGATGGATAACAGCTTGACGGTACAAGTGAGAATTGAATTGAATATAAAAAGTGTAGGGGGAGTGGAAAATTAATTGAGAGATAGAAATAGATGGTGACTAACATGAGGGAATCCTAAGGTTGTCTTTAGATGATTTTAATAGTAAAATGGTTGTTGAAGGGTTGGGGCCAATTAAGGATCAAATGGAGGTCTGTTGATGGAGGTGGAAGGCATGGGTGAGGTACTAAATACGTACTTTGCATCACTGTTTATTATGGAAGATAAGCTTGATTAACAAAGAAATTGGCTGGATACTGAATGAGATTATAAATAGAGTATTTTGAAAGGTTAGCAGTGCATAAGGGTGAATAAGTCCTGATACATGATAAGGTTGGTGAACTGCAGGCACACACAACCACGTGAGACTGTTATGTCATGGCAATAATAGAAACCTGACTCCAAAGTTGTGAGGGAAATAAGGGTAGAAATTGTGGAGCTGATCCTTAGATACAAGGATATAGCTGGGGTATTGCAAATGTTACCTTCTTGTTCAGAACAGGGGGAGAAGAATACACTTGGCAATTACAGACACTCAGTTTATCATCTGTGGTGGGGAATCTTCTAGAAGCAGTAAGCCAAGGAAAAAATTAAAGTCATTAAAGGTTGGACTCATAAAGGGGAACCAGCATGGATTTGTGAAGGGAAAATAGTGTTTGACTAATGTGATTTAAGTTTATAGAGGAAATAACAATGAGGGCAGTACAGCTGATGTGTATATGGATATTCAAAAGACGTTTGATAAAATGCCACATAATAGGCTTGTTATTAAAATTGAAGCCCATGGGATAAAAGGGGAAATAGCAACATGGATATACTTTTAGATGGACATGAGAATTGTGTTATAGGCTATTTTGATTTGATTTGATTTTTGATTTATTGTTGTCAGATGTACTAGTATACAGTGAAGTGGAGTCGGGCACTTTAAGAACTTTCAAGCGGTTATTGGATAGGCACATGGAGCACTCCAGAATTATAGGGAAGAGATAGCTTGATCTTGGGATTGGACGTAGCTTGGCACAACATTGAGGGCCGAAGAGCCTGTACTGTGCTGTTATGTTCTATGTTCTAAAAGTATCGATTCTTGCATGCCATGCAGCCAAAGCATACCATTTATAGAGGAGAAAAAAAGGAAAGAGTGCAGAATATAGTGTTACAGTCATAGCTAGGGTGTAGAGAAAGATCAACTTAAGATAGGTCTAGTCAAAAGTCTGACGGCAGCAGGAAAGAAGCTGTTCTTGAGACGGTATTTAGCTTGGGGGCCTTAAAAAAAATATAAGTGCGGCATGGACAAGTTGGGCCAAAGGGCCTGTTTCCATACTGTAAACCTCTGAGACTCTGACTTCCTGCACTAAAGGTCAGATGAGGCTGACAATGTTCCATGTTGGCTCGGGTCAGAGTTCCCACACTAAAGGTCAATGAGGTTCAAAACCTCTGTTTTTTTTATGTTCAGTTTTTGGATTAACATTTGAAGATACTCAACCTGTATCTCTTTGTTCCAGTTTTTTTTGACTTTCCTCGTGTGTGAATATCTCGAGATAAATTTGCGTTTCTTATCTCTAATTTTCCTTGTTTTCAGACTGAAGAGAAGTCCCGACTTCAAGATGAACTAGAAGAATCCAAGGACAAAGCTCGGAGAAGATCCATTGGAAACATTAAATTTATTGGTGAACTGTTCAAACTTAAAATGCTGACAGAAGCCATTATGCACGACTGTGTTGTGAAACTACTAAAAAACCATGATGAGGAATCATTAGAATGTTTATGCAGGCTATTGACCACAATCGGCAAGGACCTCGACTTTGAAAAAGCAAAAGTAAGTGAAAAGGGTTGATTTATTTCAGTGTTTTGTAGTTTCGTAGGATCCCTAACTTGATGGATTTCTCAATTGGGTCTGCATTTTAAAGGAGTTTTCCAGGGCAGGGGCTTAAGAAAGCTGATCTAAAGCAAAATTTTTACAGCTGAAAAGGTTTAAAATGATGCAAGTAATATTTTGAATTGGAACAACATATTTTGCTCAAACATAACCCTCTCAGTGCCAAGCGTTGACTCCCAATGCTCTGCCAATGAGAGAATTGTACATCAGTGATTACCCCAAATGTAATCGTAATTGAGATTGGACTTCCTTGGAGAGATTTCTGAATTTTTTTAAAAAAGGAATTGGAAGGCAAATGTTACGATGCTAAAAGATTGACAAAGCTATTCTAAGGCCATTAACTGGGATTATTCCTCTACATTATACTACTTCCAAATAATGTGAGGATGAGTCACTTTTGAAGATGCCATAATTGACTCTCAAAGTAGATTTAAAGGTTTAGTTAGATGGTCATTTTGTGGAGTGCTCTGGCCATTCTTTACTTTTGAGCTGCTTTCTTGTTTCAGTTAGTAGATGCTACACGAGGATGGAATTCACACAGCCTCAGGTTTAATGCTGAGCCTCTACTGAGCTAGCATGAGAAAGAGGGAAATTCAACTCGGATCACGGTGGGCAACTTGTGTGAACACCTAATGAGAACAGAATTGGTCTGTTCTTGCCCCACTTCTTTACAACAGAATGGCTATTGACAATCATGATCTTGAGTCAAGATGGCTTGAGCAAAGTTCCAAAGGTTACATACTGACCAAGGCACTGAGATTTCACACCAGAAAGGCTCTTGTTGATGTTGTCAATCTGAGCCAAGCCAAGGATGTAATTGGGAGACAAAGTTGACTCGTTTCCCTTGGGTTAGGAAAGGTAAACCAAATAGTTGGTAACCCCGTATTGGGAGTTTGTGTGTGTAAGTGCACGTAGGCTATAATAGTGTACCTGAGCCTCACCTGTGCAATCAGATAGTTTATCAGAATATTTTCTTCGGTTATAAAGAATCATCTTTTGGGCGGAATACTAGAAGCCTCGCAGCAGCTGTGGAAATTAGAACTAGTCACTGTAGCAATGTAAATAAAGAGGGGGCAATCAGTGAGAATTAGAATAATGGATGAAAGTCAGTTTGTTATGCTTAGAAATAATTTGTGGCCACATGCAAAGTGCAGGTGCTATTTATGGTACTAATCAAATGTTAAATAGCTTAGTAAAGCAACATATACAGATACTTTTCATCTACCTTGGGAAGCTTCTACTGATGAATCTTTAATTTGTAATTTAGAAATGGCTTCTGGTTGTCTGTCAGGCGTGTAGTATTGCAGTTTATTTTTAAACGTGCACACAAATTTTTAATCCATAGCTTCTTGGCTACTAGTGAAGTAATCTGAATAGACTGTCACCTAAAAGGTGTGTCAGTACCTCTCAATACTCTGAAAAGGGTGTAAATTCTAGTCCACACTCCAACCATCAGGATTTCTTCTCTTATTGGTTGACATTATTGCTTTTGGTACTTACGAAAAGAGTACACGCTGGTGTGTTAAACAATTTATTGGTCAGACATGGCTTATCTCTGTAGATGTACAAGGCTGGCTGAATTTGGAGTTGATGGTCTCTGCTTGTGTCTGTAAAAAAAAAATGCTGCATTAGAGATAGTTTTGGTTGCAGAGTGGATTTTTGTTTTGTTCGTTCATGGAATGTGGCATTGCTAACAACCTTGCGTGCTCATCCCTAATTGCCCTTAAAAATTGTGGTGAGCTGCCTTTTGGAGCAGCTGTCGTCTGTTGTAGGTACACCCTCTAGACTGTTGAGTAGAGAGTTCTATGGATTTGATCCAGTAATGCGGAGTGGACGTTCAGCCTGGGTTTCCTCTTCCCTTGGTGCACTTTGGGATTCTAGCTCTCACCCACTCACTCGCCCAGTCCACCTGTTCAAAATTCTACCCTGAAAGAAGCCAAATGTGTGCAGTTTGTTGACTTAGGCTGGCAAGATTTTTGGATAATAGATAATTTAGAAACAACATCTTAAGATGTCAAAAAGGGATAAAATTTAACATTTGAAAATTGGTTTAAAATAAAATTGCAGGACAAATGTTTTGGATGGAAGGAGCTTTTGAGATCTTGCCACAGTCTTAAGTATTGAATCAGCAAGGTCTTGAATCCCAGTGGGTCCAGAATCCTGTTTTATTTCTGTCATGAATATCACCTGTCACTAAAACTTGACCAGGTACAGAGCAGCCAGAGGTATTCGCCCAATTAAACATTGCATAAATGCAAAATTCATTTTTGCTTTGCACTAAATGCATTTTGTTGTCCTCCAGTTTTATTCTACATGGTTAACTCTGTACGCTGTTGATATATTTTTAAGACTTTGTTCAAACATCAGTAATCTATCAGGAAAAAATATTCGATCCAAATGTTCCCCAAGTATGACTGTGTCGAAACTGGTACACCAAGAATCCTATGTATGATCTTACATTTGAACGTAAACACTGCTATGGTATCTTATCAGATCAGTGTCCATTTTAACTAAATGGAAATGCAACTTCCTTTCCTCAGATAGTAGATTCAATTATTTCTTAGTGCCGAATTCTTAATACTTCAGATTCCTACTCAGATTTTTTCAATAATTGAGATATATATTTCACTATTATTAAAGAATCAATAACTGATTAATCATTCATACTTTTCAAAAGGAACATTTCAGTTGCTGCTTCTAAATTTGAAGATTATTTTTTATTATGGGCTATATTGACTATGGTTTCAGCTAATTAAAAAGTCTTGGCTTTTGGAAATTTTCAGCTTTGTGTTACTGTCATGGCAGCACAGTGGCCCAGTGGATAGCACTGCTGCCTCAAGGCATCAGGGACCCGGGTTTGATTCCTGGCTTGGATCACTGTCTGTGCAGAGTCTGCACGTTCTCCCCGTGTCTGCATGGGTTTCCTCTGGGTGCTCCGGTTTCCTCCCACAGGCCAAAAAATGTGCTGGTTAGGTGCATTGATTTTTCGGCACAACATTGAGGGCCGAAGGGCCTATACTATGCTGTAATGTTTTATGTTCTATGCATTAGCCAAGCTAAATTCTCCCTCAGTGAACACAAATAGGTGCCAAGGTGTGGCTGCTGCGGGATTTTCACAATAACTTCATTGCAGTGTTAATACAAGCTTACTTGTGACATTAATAAATTAAACTTAAAACATAACAGTCAGGTGTAATGCAGTTTTCCTCCTATTGCAGTAAAGCTAAAGCACCCAGAGTGCACTTGGGGAAACCATACCATAGGCAGAAAATTTACAAATAAGTGAGGTATAAGCTTAAGGAAAATCTTTTCAGAAGTGAATATCTTGTACAGTCTAAGCAGTCACATAAAACTTTGGGAGTGATTTTTTTTCCAATTAGGTTTTTTATGTCCCCGGGTAAATAGGTTTGCAACCGAGTCAGTGAAGCCTGTACCTGTTTTGTTGGTAGAGAGAATAATTTTGGACTCTTAACTTCTGGGCTTCCCAGTGGCAGTTTTGGTGGCTACCCCAAAGATGCACTGGGTAATCATCTTGAACTCCCTAGGCAAGCATTTGCAGGACAATAGTCCAGAAGCACTTAACTTCCTCTGGGGAATTGCATTAGGCTGGGAACCATCTGAAAATGTGGTTTAAAATCACATTTGGATGGTTCTGCCAGGTTTACGCTGATGGTTACTCCAAACGAGTAAGAAGAATTGAAAATTCTTCTAACTTCTGGGTAGCTATTTTAATCACCCACACTGACTCCCGTGTGGGGTTAACTTACTTGCTGTACAGCAGCTAGTGCAATAAAATAGAGGACATGGCCCCTTTTACTCCACTCTGACTCTTAGTCTTCAAAACTGATTTCCATTCCAAGGCAGTTATGGCTCATGATTTACTTTGAGTCACACTTGCAATATGTTACTTTATTAAGTTTGATATTTACAGTCAGGCTCATGTTGTGGCATTTATCTGCAGCAACATCAAAGGCCAGCTCCAACAATGCCCATTGGAGAAATATACATGTGGAAATGAATAAATATAATCTGATAACCATTACAGAGACATGGCTACAGGATGACACAAATTAGCACCTGAATATTGAAGGGTATGTGACATTTTAAAAGGATGGGAAGTTAGGAAAAGATGGAGGTGTGGCTGCGTTAATTGATGGTATTAACACATTAGTGAGGGATGACCAAAGTTCAGTGTTACAGGATGTAATTTTAAGGAGAATGTTCTTGAAAGCCTGTCTCCAGTACAATTGATTTACTGGTCTCTGTTAAGGGTTCTGAGCACATGCAGGCTTTTCTGTCTGCAAGACCTGTTTTCTAGTCGGTCCTGTTTTCATAGTCATTGCTGTTATTATTGTTTTGCTGAGTTACTGTTATTATTAAACGTTGTTATTTATTTGTATAAAGAAGTTCCACCTTTTAAACAATGTATTTGATTACCTTAACTGTGGTCTCAACTCACCACGTTCTGGAAACTAAGATTTGGAGGCAGTTCAGACGGGATTCACCAGGGTAATTCCTGGGAGGAGAGTGTTGCCCTATCAAGAGAGACTAAATAATCTGGGTCTGTATTCCACGGAGTTTAGAAGAGTGAGGTGTGACCTTATTCAAACACAAGATCCTGAGGGGGCTTCACAAGGTCGATGGATTGTTTTCACTGGTGGAGAGCCTTGAACAAGGGGACGTGGTTACACGATAAAGGGCTGGTCATTTAAAACTGAGGTACATAGAAATTTCTTCTTGCAGAGGGTGGTGAGTCTCTGGAATTCTCTGCCCCAAAGGGTGGTGAAGGCTGCATCATTAGAAGTATTCAATGTGGAGATGGATAAATATTTGATAGATCAAGGAATAGAGGGCGATGGGAAAATGGCACAGATAAGGAGTTGAAGCTAGCAAGGATCAGCCATGATCGTATTGAATGATGAGGCAGGTTTGGAGGGCCTGGTGGCCTATCCTGCTTGTGTTCTACGTAGAAGCAATTTCAGTTGAGATGAGAAATGATAAAAGGGTCATTTGTGGGAGTGGCGTACAGGCAACAAATTGTCACCATGTCACATGACAGAGTATAAAGGAAGAGATGATGGGAGCTTGTCAGAAAGGTACAATGATAATGATGGAGGATTTTAATCTTCATATAGACTAGAAAAATCAGGTGACAAAAGACAAATAGGAGTTCATAGAATATGTTTCGGCTAGTTTCATAGAACAGCACATTCCAAAGTCAATGAGGGGCAAGCTATATGAGGTCTGGTATTATATGAGATAGAATTCGTTGATAACCTTATAATGAGGGAGTCCCTAGATAGCAACAATCCTAATATGATGGAATTTTACATTTAGTTTGAGGGAGCCATCAGTGGGTTCAAGACTTATATTTTCAATTTAAATAAGGGCATTTAATAGGGCACGAAAGCAGAGCTAATTAAAGTGAACTGACAAATGTGGTTAAAGGTTAGGACAATAGAGACGCAATGATCGACATTTAAAGGGATATTTCAGAATACACAATAAATGCATTTCAGTGAGGGGGAAAAATAAATCCAAGGAGAGCACCCACAATCCACAGTTAGCTAAAAAGTTAAGAACAGTGTCAAGCTTAAAGAAAGGCATATAGTTAGTTGCACAAAGACAAGTGGTAGGTCATAAGACTCTTAATATGACATGAAGAGCAAAGAATGACACAAAGATTAATAAGGAGAAAGACACATTAGAATATGAGAGAAGGTCAACTGTAAAGATGGAAAGTAGGAGTTTCTATAGATATTTAAGTAAGAAAGTGCAACAGTGAGTGTTGGCCCTATAGAAAGTAAGTATGGGGAATTAATAATTGAAAGTAAGGTGATGCCTGATGAATTGAACAGGTATTTTGCACCATCCTACATTATAAAGGATGCAAATAACATCCCAGAAATAGCTATAAATCGTGAAATGGAAGAGAGGGAGGAATTCGGTAAGACTATAGTCAACAGACAAGTATTGAGCAAATTGCCACAGCTGCAGACTGACAAATTCCCGGGTAATAGAATCATGGAATCCCTACGGTGCAGAGGAGGCCATTCGGCCCATTGAACCTGCACCATGACATTCCTTAACCCAACGTATTTAATCTGACACTAAAAGGCAGTTTAGCGTGGCCAATCAACCTAACCTATACATCTTTGAACTGTGGGAGAAAACCCATGCAGACACCAGGCAAATGTGCAAACTGCACATAGTCATCTGAGGCCAAAGTTGAACCCAGGCCCATGGCGCTTTGAAGCAGCAGTGCTAGCCACTATGTCGTGGATGAAGTCCATGGGCTTTAAAATAAGTAGCTAATGAGACAGTTGATATGTTGGTTTTAATTTTCTAAAATTCTCTGGATTTGGAAAAGATTCCATTAGGGTGGACAATTTATATAAATGGCTCGGATGAAGGGACTGAAGGTATAGTTGCTAAATTTGCTGATGACACAAAGATGGGTAATACTGAAAGGGTGAATTCTGCACCCTTTCCTTATCTTATCTCCTCTGTACTCTATGAATGGTGTGCTTTGTTTGATTAGAGCACAAGAAACAATACTTTTCATGGTATCCCAATTCATGTGACAGTAAATCAAATCAAAGTAAGTTGTAAAGAGGGTGTAAGGAGCTTACAAAGAGACATGGGTTTAGTGAGTGGACAAAAATCTGACAAATGGGCGGCACGGTACTGCTGCTTCACAGCTCCAGGGACCTGGCTTCGATTCCCAGTTTGGGTCATTGTCTGTGTGGAGTTTGCACATTTCCCTTGTGTCTGCGTGAGTTTCCTCCGGGTGCTCCTGTTTCCTCCCATCCAAAGATGTGCAGGTTAGGTTGATTGGCCACGCTAAAATTTCCTCTTAGTGTCCTGAGATGCGTTGATTAGAGGGATTAGTGGGTAAATATTAGGGCTATGGGGGTAGGGCCTGGGTGGGATTGTGGTCCGTGCAACCTCGCTGGGCCAAATGGCCTCTTTCTGCCCTGTAAGGTTTCTATGATTCAGTGAAATGGAGTGCAATATGGGTAAATGTGAAATTGGCCATTTTGGCACGAAGAATATAAAAGTATATTACCTAACTGGTGAGAGTTTGCAGAGCTCTGAGACGCAGAGAGATCTGGGAGCCCTAGTGCATTAATCATTAAAAGGCTAGTATGCAGGTTCAGAAAGTAATTCAGAAAACTAATAGAATGTAACTGTTTATTGCAAGGGAATTGATAAGAAGTAGGGAAGCTTCAGTTGTACCACACACTGAGGCCTCACCTGGCGTACAGTATCCAGTTTCGGCGGCCTCATTTATGGAAGGCTGTAATGCATTGGAAGCAGTTCAGAGAAGGTTTTCTGAGGGGGAAAGGTTGGACAGGCTGGCTTGGATCCACAGGAGTTTAGAAGGGTAACAGGCAATTTGAAACATAACATCCTAAGGGGTTTTGATAGAGTGGATGTGGAAAGGATATTTCCTCTTTGGGAGAATCCAGAACGAGAGACAGTTGAAAAATAAGGGATTGCTCATTTGAGAAAGAGATGAGAATTTTTTCTGAGGGTCTTGAGTCTCTGGAACTCTCTTGCTGAAAAGGCAGTGGAAGCAAAATATTTGAATATTTTTAAGGCAGAGGTAAACTGATTCTTGATAAACCAGGGATGAAAGATTATCAGGAGTAGGTGGAAATGTGCAGTAGAGGTCACAATCAGATCAGCCGTGATGTTATTGAATGGTGCAGCAGGCTCAAGGGGCTGAGTGACCCACCTCAGCTCCTAATTGGTGTGTTTATATGGAGATTTCATAGTTTTTTATGATCTCTTTGATGAAGATAGTCCTTTCCCTTTCTTAGCCACCTCTAATAATGGAGGTGGCAGCAAGCAGTGTAGTTTCAGACCTTTTGTGAATTCCTCTGTAAATGGCCTTGAATGACACTGATTTCTCTGTGACCCCCACCCCCATTCTGACAGGAACTGAGCTGGTGAAATAAAAGACTTGGATCGGGAGCACCGCCTACCACCTGCACTCTGAGCTTTTTAACACATTTCAAATCTCAATTATGCATGACATTTGCACTGATTAGTTGCTGACTGCATATCAGACTAGTAATTATGCTCGAGTTGAATCAGAAGTTGAAACTGAAAGTTTTATCAGTGCAATTTTTGTTTCTTAAGTGTCAGATGGCCAGGAGGAGTGTGTGTTTTCTTCAGTAGCATGATCTGGTGAGATTTTCTGTTGTTATAGTCTTTATACTTAAGCTTTGTGAGGATTTAGATAGCATCAGGTTAGCTCAGCTCCTCATCTTCTGCACTTAACAAGTTCAAAATCCTAAATCCTCTTGATCTGTAACAATTGGAATATCAATTTAAAGCTGTTTGAACTCATGATCTTTTTTACTTTGGTAACTGCAGTGCTGATTTGAAGTGTATTCTGTGCTGAGAGCAGTTGGTTTGATTCTGATCAAGATGCTATAAATCACTAATGTTTCCATCGGAAGTGCTACAAAGGGAAATGCTGTTTTAATGAATGTTCCTGCTTTTGCTGCCTTGTAAGTTGTGTGATAAATTGTGTTATGTACTTCCTTTTGGATACAGTATAAAGAAAGTTAAAATGAAGGTTACCCTGAAATATTAGTGCCAGGTTTTCTTTTGTAGTAGAGTGACTTATTTGCGCATTTGCATCGTAACATACTATACTTGAGAGTATTGAACCTGGAGGAGTATGTGGCCCCCAATACCAAGCCGACTGTTTGTGGCAGACTAGTGGAGATGCATGTGGACAAGTAGGATTAGAATTCTAATCTTTATTTGTTCATTTTGCTCAAAATGTGGCCACCAATGAATGTCAGTTGGATTAAAATAGAAATTGTGTACTGTTTTAATGTTTGAATGGGACACAGAGAAACTAAGCGTCAAATTTGTTTCAAATAGACAGGAAGTATGATACTTAATAATATAAGAACGAGGAGCAGGAGAAGGCCATCTGACCCCTCGAGCCTGCTGCAACATTCAATAAGATCATAGCTGTTCTTTTCGTGGACTCAGCTCCACTTATCTGCCCAGTCATCATAGCCCTTAATTCCTTTACTGTTCAAAAATGTATCTATCCTTGCCTTAAAAACATTCGATGAGGTAGCCTCAATTGCTTCATTGGGCAGGGAATTCCACAGATTCACAACCCTTTGTGTGAAGAAGTTTCTCCTGAACTCAGTCCTAAATCTGTTCTCCCTTATTTTGAGGCTATGTCCCCTAGTTTTAGTTTCACCTGCCAGTGGAAGCAACTTTCCACCTTCTACCTTTATCTATTCCCTTCACAATCTTATATGTTTCTATAAGATCTCCCCTCATTCTTCTGAATTCCAATGAGTATAGCCCCAGCCTACTCAGTCTCTCCTCAAAAGCCGACCCTCTTAACTCCAGAATCATCCTACTGAATCTCCTCTGCACCCCCTCCAATGCCAGTATATCCTGTCTCAAGAGACCAAAACTGTACACAGTACTCCAGGTGTGGCCTCACCAGCACCTTTTACAGCTGCAACATAACCTCGCTGTTTTTAAACTCCATCCCTTGAGCAACGAAGGACAAGATTCCATTGGCTGCCTTAAATACCTGCAAACCAATTCCTCGTGATCCTTGCACAAGGACACCCAGGTCCCTCTGCACAGCAGCATGCTGCAATTTTTTACCACTTAAATAATAGCCCATTTTGCTACTGTTCTTACCAAAATGGATGACCTCACATTTACCAGCATTGCACTCCATCTGTCAGACCCTTGCCCACTTGCTTAGATTATCTGTATCCCTTTGCAGACTTTCAGCATCCTCTGCACACTTTGCTCTGCCACTCATCTTAGTGTCATCTGCAAATTTTGACACACTACGCTTGGCCCCCAACTGCAAATCATTTATGTAAATCGTAAACAATTGTGGTCCCAACACTGATCCCTGAGTCACACCACTAGTCACTGATTGCCAACTGGAAAAACACCTATTTACCCCCACTCTTCACTTTCTGTTAGTTAATGAATCCTCTATCCATGCTAATACATTACCGGTAACACCGTGTACCTTTATCTTATGCAGCAGTCTTTGGTGTGGCACCTTGTCAGATGCCTTCTGGAAATCCAGGTTCCCCATTGTCCAGTGCTCATGTAATGTGCTCAAAGAATTCCACCAAATTAGTCAAACATGACTTGCCGTTCATGAACCTGTGCTGTGGCTTACCAATCCAGATGTCTCGCTATTTCTTCCTTGATGATAGAGTCAAATGTTTTGCCTACTACAGAAGTTAAGATAACTGGTCTGTAGCTACCTGCCTTTTGTCTACCTCCTTTTTTTAAACAGTGGCATTTGCTATTTGCCCCGACCATCTCTTTTAGTACCCTGGGATGCATTCTATCAGGGCCTGGAGACTTGTCTACCTTTAGCCCCATTAGCTTGCCCAACACTACCTCTTTTGTGATGATAGTTTCTAGGTCCTCACCTGCCATAGCCTTCCTGTCGATTTTTGGCATGTTATTTGTGTCTTCCGCTGTGAAGACCGACATAAAATACCTGTTCAATGCCTCAACCATTTTTTTATTTCCAGTTATTACATCCCCCTTCTCATCCTCTAAAGGACCAATGTTTTTTCATTTAATATATTTGTAGAAACTTGTAGAAATTTAATTTTCTGGTAGAAATTTAATTTTCTGGATGGTTTTATTTCTCTATTCTAAAACGCTGTCAAACCAGTTGATGGCAGTCTTGTCTGAGTCAAAAGATTGTGGGTTCTAGTCAAACTCTAGGACCTGAGCAAAAAAACCACTCTGGTACAGTATCAAGGGAACGCAGTAGTATCAGAGATGCTGTCTTTCAGGTGAGACATTAAACCGTGGTCCCATCTGCCCTTTGGGTGGATGCAAAAGGTTCCATGGCATAATTTTGATGAAGAGTGGGGGTTATTTTCCCCGATGTTCTCGTCAACGTTTATCCCTTATTCAACATCCCAAAAACAGATTATCTGGTCATTATCAGATTGTGGTTTGTGGGAGTTTACTGTGTGGAAATTCATTGCATTTCCTGCACTGCAACAAGTATTTCATTGGCAGTAGTTTTTTAAAAAACTGTGGTTTTTAAGAAGTGCTCTTATGTTTGCAGTTCTGTTTTTTTTGTATCATAGACTTAATGAAATTGATAACAATCAGTTGTTATGAAATTGGCTAAGGGACCTAAAGCAGGGAGTAGTGGTGAACAGTCCACACTGCCTGGAAAGCAGTACATAGTAATATGACCAACAGTAGGTCATAGGACTACTACTGTTTTAGATATATTAATGATTTGGGGAAGACAGTGGTATAGTGGACTCATAATCCAGAAGCCCAGGCTGATGTCATGGATTCAAATCCTACTATGAAAGCTAGTGGAATTTAAATTCAGTTTGGAAAATCTGCAATTATAAAGCTAGTCTCAGTAATGGTGGCCATGACAGCCATCATCAATCTTTGTATAAACCCATCTGGTCACTAATATCCTTCATTTATGGGATGTGGGCGTCACTGGCTAAGCCAGCATTTAATGCCCATACCCAGTTGCCCTTGAGAAGGTGGTCGTGAGCTGCCTTCTTGAACTGCTGCGGACCCTGAAGTGTAAGTACACCCACAGTGTTATTAGGGAGGGAATTCCCAGTGATGGTGATGGTGAGTGACTTGGCAGGTAATCTCCAGATGGTGGTATTCCCAGGTATCTGCTGCTCTTGTCCTTCTAGATGGAAGTGGTTGTGGGTTTGGAAGATATTGCCTAAAGAACCATGATTGTCCTTACGTGGTCTGGCTTACATGTGACTGCAGACCCACAGCAGTGTGATTGGCTCTTAACTGCAATATGAAATAGCTGAGTGAGCCACTGAGTTCAAAGACAGTTAGGGATGGGCAACAAATGCCGACCTGGTGAGCTGTGTTCACATCCCATGAAAAATATAATAATCTGGACCTAGGTATGGGGCATTATTTCATAGTTTGCTGTTGACATGAAATTCAATATGTAGATAATGCTGTCAAGGGTTCCAGGAGAGGGTAGACATGCTGTTTATGAGCATTTCTTTGGGATATCACAATGGAAGTATTTGAGGAGTTACGTGGTATAGCTTTATTAAAGTGGCAGCAGTTCTTTGCCTTGGGTTGTATTGCTGGATTTTTAATTAAAATGTATAAGGGAGAGTTATTGCCCAAAAAAAAAGTTTACTTGTATGCTCTGTCCATGTTGTGTGGAGGTTGTTCTGCAAGGCTGTTTCAATTGTGTGACTTTAATCTTCTGTGCTTAAGTTTTAGTCTTACTAATCTTTTAATTTTTAAAAATCCTAAAGGGGTTACTGGAGTTCTATGCTTCTGTGGGATCTGGATTGCTCATAACATCTGCTGTGTTCACAACAGGATGCATTGTTTGACTGGTGGAAACAGTTCAGTAGTAACTATCAAAGGAAGTTGTATAAATCCTTGAAGGCAAGTTAAACTTAAAGGGTAATTTCCAGAACCAGCACTGGTATATTGAACCAAATGATAGCCTCCCATATTCTGTGAATCTTCTATGATTTGTTTAGCATTTGATCCCATCAGGTTTGAGTCATGAGCGAAACAATGTGGGCTGTATACGCATGAATATCAGAGCTGAGGCAGAAGGGTGATGGTGACCTGGAAGAGGTTTTCCTCTGATAGAACAGAAGCAGCTGAACAGATACCTTATTCTTGATGAATCTTTCCACGAGTACCATGTGCTTGTTAGAGGTGAGGTTGGAAGAGATATTGGAGGGAGGGGAGGTTCATGGAGATTGTTGGTAATAAAGAATGGAAGCCAGGGTTGCCTTTGTTGTCCAGGATGAGAATTCAGTGTTACTGTGCTGCCAAACTGCCCTATCTATACTGCATACAACTACCAACTGGCAGAATGACTGCTGGCCTGCCATAATTCATATATAAAAGTTTGTTTTTACAAATTGCATAATTTAATGAGGTCAATATAAATGAGACAGTATTGCACTTAGTTGTTTGTGTCAGACAAATTATTGTATTTTAGTGTGCACGTGAGATGTAATTGCTTCGTCAGTGTGCGACAGTCTATCAGCCCCCTCAAAGTCCTGCGTGGCCGTGGGGATGATCACTGTCAGCAACTATTTCACTTGTGCTGAACCAGTTTACAGCTGGTTTATAGCACTCCTGTTGAGAATTAGCAGTGAAACTAAAAGCACCAAATAGTTGGCAGTTTTTGTGTAGTAGAATTATTTTGGATTTCTAACAAGTTTAATCCATACAAGAAAACCTTGCTTATTTTGTCAGGTGCTGAGATATTTGCAATCAATTTTTAAAAAGGTTTTTTGACCTTTTATATCAAAGTTCCTGAGATGCATTGCAGGCTGTCGGATAATTGTTGTCCTTATGAAAGTTTGTTATCTTCTTCGCATACAACAAAGATGTGTTCAGAAAATTTGCATATGTATTAACTTCCATGAGACTAGTTTGGACTTCCCAATAATTTTAAAAGCTAAATGAAAAAATGCATAAATTGAAGACTATTGCAAATATTTGTTGTATCAGAATAACTATGAATATTAGGAATGAAATAAGCTGCTTCATTGGAGGCAATCCAATATGTTTTACATCCTCTAAACGACCACTTCAATATTCAGTGTTGCTTGTGAGCCCAGCATTTTATTTTCCTGATGGTCGTCTTCAATAAAGGTATATTCCTTTACACTGGCTGAAATACCTGGCTGACATGCTTGATACAGCAGTTATTCTAAGTCATTGTTTTGATTTGGTTTTAAGCTTGACTCCTAGTCACCTCAGTTTGAGAGAAAATATTCCGCAAGACCATCCCACTGTAGATTCATGGAACTACTTAGTCTCCACATCATGATTTTGTTCATTTGTTATAATTCAGTTTCTAGCCTGAACTGGTTGGGTGAATTGAGTTGACATTGTAACTATACCTTCCTCCTCAGACACCATGTTCTAAAAGGGTGTTGGCTCCATGGACTTCCATTGGACTGGTCCATGATGATCCTTGACAAAGTACTGCAGTGGTTGCTGTTGCCTTCTGCAGTATGGCTGACCAGGAAACTCTCCTGCTGTGTCCTGTTGACATCAGCATGTTGGAAGGACTGACGGGCTGCTAATCAACCTATTTGGCCATGTTCTGATCATCCCTTCCGTAGCCATCAAGTCCTGAAGTGAGACTTGAACCAAACCTTCTGGCCCAGAGATGAGGATACTACTGATGCACCAAAAGGCATCCCTCATAATTCAGAGTCCTTAATTATAAATTAATAGAATAACTATTAATTGTTTGGATTAACATCCATTTTGTAGTTGCAACTTATTGTCTTTTAAGTGCTCAGTTTATTTTTGGACAGAAACTTCCATGCTTGCTCAGTGTAGATATCATAAGTGGGAAGAATGCTTGATCACATGCGCTAGGCTTATGAAGAAAAACATTTTGTCGTAAGACTTGAAGTGTTTGGATTACGAAACTTCCCGATTAGTCCTTCAGTTGATGTAACGATAAAAGTTTGAATATCTTGAGCCCTACCCCTCTGCCCAAATTTGGTGCCATTCACAATTTCAGAAGTTATGTTTTGATTCCAAATTTCAACTTATTAATGTCAATTGTGAACAGTAATCAATGGCAGGACTGATCCTTGTGGAGCACCGCTTCCCACATTCTGCCGCTTGTCCCATGACCTCACATTCTGACCTTATTAGTCTATTATGGGCAATCATTGAAAGCCTTTTGAAAATCCAAATAAATTATACCTACTATCTGACCATTGTCTGTCCTTTTTTTGTCTAAGTCAGTAAGATATGTCAACTGAGATTTTCCCTTTTGAAATCCTTGCTAACTATTTATGATTTCGCCTCATTCCTGGGTGTTTCTCAATTCTCTCATTTAGTAAGGATTCCATTATTTTCCTATTACTGATAAGTTGACTGTTTTATAACCCCCTGGACATCATTGTTCCCCCTTTGTTAAATATGTGAATTAAATAGCTATCTACCAGCCCTCTTTCCAACCTTTTTTCTAACAAATTATTCAATATGAATAATATTTTTTTCCTAGCCCTTAGATTATTTTAATTATGTGAGTCCAATTATTCTGACTAGAGGCTTTATCCTTTTATGAGTTTGTTTAGTTTATTCAATGGATCAACCTTTTGATTTTAAGTGCAGTTATCTCATTATTCATTGTTTTAACTACCTATTCTGTCTCCCTGGTAGATAACCAAAGTAAGATCGTTGTTCAACATTTTTATCATCTCTTTTTTATTACCTGAGGTGTAATTCTACCTATCCCTTAATGGTCCTATTCCTATCACAGCCTTGCTTTTTTATTGATATTTCTTTTTATTTATTATTTTTATTTATTTGTGTGATGTGGGCATAGTTGGCAAGGCCAGCATTTGTTGTCCTTGTGAAGATGGTAGTGAGCCACTTTCTTGAACCGCTATGGAATATTTCTTTGCTCTGAACACCACCTGTTGAAAGGTTGTCCATCATTGTTCTACATTATTGTTTGCCTGGATAGTTGCCCATTTTGTTTTTTCCAACTCCTTTTTCCCAGCCCGTTAATTTTTCTCCAGTGTGTTAAATTATTTGTTATCATGATTTTGTCCTTCTCAATCGTCATCACATAGCTTATTATATTATGGTCACTTTGTCCAGATGTTCCTTTACTTTTACTTTCTTACCTGCCCTGGTTCAATTCCCCATTCTTTGATCAAATAATGAATCTTCACAAGTTGGGCTTTTTACAAACTGGGCGCTCCGAAGTAGTCCTGTACATGTTGGAGAAACTTCATTCTCTTACCCCCTTTACTGACCACCCCTGTCCCGTTAATGTTGAGGTAATTGAAACTCCCTCGTGATCATTTCAATTCCTAATTTCCTCTGCCTCCCTATCAGTATTAGATGGTCTGTAGACTTATTACTCTTCATTATCTGTCATTTCTATAGTTCAGAGATTTTCAGTAATTCCACGTGGAACGTGATGAGGTTAACAGCTAGCTAAAGCCAGAATCTTAAACCAAGCCTGCGCCAAAAGTCCAAAAGTTCCATTGGTTACAGGCTGAAGAGAAATACGAGACTGGTAGTTCCATTTGTATCCAACAGAATGTTTCTTTTAAAGTAATGGGATATTAAAATCTAGGCCACTTTTTTGTTTACATTAAAGGAGTATGTTTTGAATTCTGAGAAGGAAACCCATCAGTTTGAATCTCCTAAAAGAGAAATGTGAGTTTGAATTTTAAAATCAGCTTAGATATGTATGTATGTTGAAAAAGGAAGAGGTACACATATAAAGACGTAATTTAAAAGTTACCTACAAATGGTTAACTTAGTTTGTAGAATTCACTCCAGCTGGAATATATAATTATTTTGGGAGAGTTGGCTGTGTGAATATAAATTAAATTTAGATGATACTTTAAATATAAAATATGATCCCATTTGGTGTCTCGTTGCTCCAAGTCTGGAAAGAAACCTTATGTATTCGGAGAATCAGTGCAGACACGATGGGTCAGGTGGCCGCCTCCTGTGCTGTAACTATTTTATGATGCTGTGACACGCAGGATAAATAGAGTAGCTAAAAATAATTAGCACCCATACTTCCCTGATGCTGTACTTGATATCATGACGAGGATAAACACACTAATGGTTTGGGGAGTTGGAATTGCCCTTAAACATTGTATGAGATATAAGAAACTGAATAATTTCGCGCAAGACCCAAAAATGTAACACTGTTTATCACTTCAGTGAAATACATTTAAGTGGATTGTCTCAAAAAAAATTTGCAAAAATGGAATGATCCAAATAACTTGCATGATAAAATATGCGAAGGGTACTCTGAAACCCCAGTGACGCTAAAATTATGAGCTATGGATTGTGCCTTCAATGCAGCAAGCCTTTTTGCAACTTAAAACATGCAGATCAGCGTGAGGTGGCATTAAGTATAGTGAAAGAAATGGCTTTGTGGAATTGAGTTCTTTACACAGCATCCATAATGTATCATTGGAACTGAAAGCTTGCACAGCTCTGCTGCAGGGGTAGAGCCGTTGCTGCTATGGATGCTGACAAAATAACTCCCCATTCAACAATGTTTCTTTCATTAAATCTACTACTTTGCACTCGCCTCACCGGCATCATGCATCAAGGAGAGCACAATGAGATGGCCGTCTTTTCCTGGCCCGATGCAAGGTCAGGGTCACGGTGATTAGCACTGCTGCCTCACCGCGCCAGGGCCCCAGGCTCAGTTCTGGCCTGGGGTCACTGTCTGTGTGGAGTCTGCACCTTCTCCCTGTGTCTGCGTAGGTTTCCTCCGGATGCTCCGGTTTCCTCCCACCCTGCTGATTAGGTGTATTGACCATGCTAAACTCTTCCTCGATGTACCCAAACAGGTGCTGGAATGTGGTGACTAGGGGATTTTCATTTTCACAGTAACTTCATCGCAATGTTAACTTAAGCCTACTTGTGACTAATAAATAAACTTTAAGGTCAGTACACTTTACTGGTGGCCGCTAGCAACTATACTGCTCTTGATCCTGTCATCTGTTCACTCAATTTCTGTGATAGATATGCCTCTTTGATTAGTTTGCATTGGGCTTTAGGCTATGAAGGTGGATGGCTATCCTTGGTTTCTGTCTCTATAGAGTGATGGACATGTCTGAGAGTTCCAACTATCTGTCAGTCTCAGACTTGCTGCTCAGCTAGAACATGGCAGTTTCACTCATATACTTGTGTTTTTCCTCCTAAACATTTTCATTCCATTCTATGTGTTGTCAGAACCTGTCGTCACATTCTCCTGTTTTTTCGTTCTGTGACTATGCTACTGCTGACAGATTGAACTGAAAAGTGCAATTTATTACTGAAGTTGCACCCCACCCTTAAGGTGAAATAAAACAAGAATTTGGAAGGCAAAACAATTAAGTGGATTGAACTGAATGCTGGTGTGCGGGCAGGGTCTCTTAACCGTGTTGCAGCTGTTAACATGCTGATCATAATCTTAGCTGGTTCTTTAAGATTGAGAAGTGGTCACAGGGTGAAAAAGAATGTCTGCAAATAAAGTATAGCCTGTCCCTAAGGTCTCTAATTTAAAGGTTTTTCTACATATGAAATATAATTTAAAATTTAGATTAACCAAACATTTTCATTAGAGCTTTGTTGTTTTTTAAAAAATTGAATCTAGTCAGAAAAGTCAAACCCTTTGACACTGAGGGAAACACCATGTTCGTCACACTGGGACACAGATACTGAAAACGTTTGAACGTTGGTGAGACTCTGTGCGCATGAAACAGGAAGGAGGAACATTACCGCCATACACGCAATTTGGCAGATCCAGGAACAGGATGATGCAGGTGGATTCTTAAAGGCCTTGAAATTGTTAGTGGATTAATATGAATGGGACACTTAATACAAGGCAAGATCAAAGCCCGATCCTATGTGCAGTACAAGATAGCAACTGTTATACATACTGGCACAAATGTTAACATTATGGTCATTACTCAAAGGTGAGGTTTCAGTTGCTTAAAAGTGTTAGTCTGAGAGTTTATACAAGAGCTGGATAAGACGTAGTTTAACAAACTGAGGGTTCTACCTGTACATCTCAGAATCATAAGTTGTTCAGTTCCCTAATTTTGTATTCCTGTATGACCTGAGGTAGTTGGGAGGGGCTTCAAGAATGTGTCTCATGTAACATCTGTAAGAGATTTAGAAAACGCTAGGCTTTGGGACTGGCTGTTGCATGATCAGTTTTATGTGTAAATCTAATTTTATACAAGGATTTACTCTTATAAACAAATCAATTAACTGAGTTTGACATAGTTTGATGACGTGGTTTATTACTTATCAGAGTAGTCACAATGTGATATACGATTGTTGAGGACTAACCCTCAGGCCCCCGTGGGTGTGCACCCCTGCAGGGTTTGATTTCATGGGAAAGCTCAAATCTGTTTATAAAACCTGATTTTGCTCTGAAGGCACATGTTGGACAAAAGCACAAATCGTAACCTTGTGTTAAAATTAAGTAGTATTGGGCTGTTTTGGTTGCTGTTATTTGGATAGTGATGGAACCAGATTAGTTGGGTTCAGCGTCCACTGAATTCAGAAGAGGAGGGAGAATTGGCCAGGTTCACTGATTACAGCATTGGTGCAGGTCTCAGGTGGGCAAATGGGGATTGGACACTTAGGTGAACAGTTAAAAGGTGGCACAACTCAAGAATATTGACAGTGTATGAGTGAAAGCCATGTTTGAAAATGTTTTGATTTTGAATTCCAAAGTCTTCTAGAATTCAGTAGCAAACTGCTTTCGAATGCATATCATTAAACCAATTTGCACACAGCAAGGTCCTCCTAAAAGCAGTAATATAAATGATCTGTAGCCCTGGCTTCCTTTGTGATTAGTGCTTTGGAACCTTTTTTATCCCTTTGGACAGATCAGCCCTCTATTGAACATCACATTCAAAATGCATCCTCAATACTGCATTAAGATGCTAGCTCAGATGGGGTGAAGCCAAAGTGGGATATGGTGTTATAGAATGTTGCAGGAGAATTAGTTGTGGAAGCAACATCCATAATTGCCATTGAAAATTAAAATTTAGGAAAATGAGAAGCATTCTTGGAGAATGAACAATAGCCTTTCTGTGCTGTAGGTGCTTTGATCTCAGGTGTGATCTAATGAAAATTGAACTGAACAATGTTAACACAATTCCCTGGGGAATTTGGGTAGATTTTTAGGTTTGTATTTCAGTCAGGGGCACACAAATGTGTGGATTATGATGTTAAGACATGAGCATTGAATAATTTCAGCAAGATGGGTAACATTGTGCAATTTTGCAGCTGAACCCGCCACGTGACAAAAAATTGTTTCCATCACAGCTAACTTAAGTTGAGCATACACTTAGGCTTAAAGTATCTTCATTAATGACCCATGAAGGAATGTTAACATAAAACCAATCACTGTGGATGCTGGAATCTGAAATACAAACAAAAAATGCTGGAAAATCTCAGCAGGTCTGACAGCATCTGTGGAGAAAGAATAGAGCCAACATTTTGAGTCTGGATGATCCTTTGTCAGAGCCCTTTGTCGGCATCCTGCAGCTCTGACGAAGGGCCATCTAGACTTGAAACGTTGGCTGTATTCTCTCTCCACAGATGCTCTCAGACCTGCTGAGATTTTCCAGCATTTTCTGTTTGTGGCCCTGTTAACATAGTCATTTTCTCTTCTCTGCCCTTGTCTCACCACCACACCCAAACAAAAATCATTGGCTTGATTCTGACCTGAGCATGCAACCACTTGGAGGAAAATGGTGTGTTTGCTGATTGGTGGTGGGATTTTGATTCTGATCATTGGTTTGGCAGTTAGAATTATTGAAATACAGTTGACGGACTGTCCAAGTAATCTTCAGGTTTGAAATATTACGGCAGTTTGATTTAGCACTCAGGTAAAATGTTTTAGCCATAATCCATACCTGTACTGCTGCCACATACAATTTTGTCCTCTCTACCATCCTCCAAAAGAATTCCTAAATCCTTGAAATGTTTTAGCTGCTGGGTTTCCAAGTCAGATGTGGTCAGTATATAATTTAGAAGTTCTCTGTGATTGATCTGATTATTGTTATTTGTATTAACATACAGTGAAAAGTATTGTTTCTTGCGTGCTGTACAGGCAAAAGCATACTGTACATGGAGAAGGAAATGAGAGCATGCAGAATGTAGTGTCACTGTCATAGCTAGGGTGTAGAGAAAGATCAACTTTGCACAGTAAGTCCATTCAAAAGTCTGATGGCAGCAGGGAAGAAGCTTTTCTTGAGTTGGTTGGTACGTGACCTCAGACTTTTGTATCTTTTTCCCGAAGGAAGAAAGTGGAAGAGAGAATGTCCGGAGTGCCTGGGGTCCTGAAGTTGGGTGAACAGGTGTGAAATAAATTGGCGTTAGCTGTGACTGTGTGCCTCAATTGGAAATACTAACTAAAGTGGTTCCAAGTATTGATTTCCACAATAAATGAGCTTTTATTTTGGAGGAAATTGAAATGATGTTGAAGGGAATGTAGGTTATTTCCCAAGGAACCCTCTGAGGCTCAGAGGTGGTACTCTTGGCTCTGAGTCAAAGCGTCATAGGTTCAAATCCCTGCCGTGAAACTTGAATTCATAATCCAGGATGCAGAGAGATAGTGTGGGAATACTTCATTGTCAGAGCCATAGCCTTTCGCGTGAGCTTTGGCTAGACGTAAATGAAATAGTGATACAATGTGAAGAGCAGCGAGAGTTTTCCTGTTGTGCTGACAAACATTAATTCCATGATCAGTCACATTAAAACAGATTATCCAGTGATTGATCTCATTGCTGATGGTTAGTCATCAATAATTATTTGAAACGTACTTCATTTGTTTTTTCTTTTCCTTTCATTTTTGTTTCTTCTGCATAGCAATAATGATGGTCACTTGTACAGCATCACACCAACTATGCAGTAACCATTTGGGATTAGCATGATAACAGTATGTATGCGGCTTCCAGTTGAAATTTTGCAGAAGCACATTTGAATTATGGTATTGTTGTCTCCTGTACAGATTTTACGTCTGTATTAAATGTTCTTTCAGGTTCATCCCTATGCCCTACACACAGGAGTGCACTCATACTGACTTGTATCTAACCTTACAATAGTGTAACCTAGGTGTGATTTAAACTGAATAACATGTCTTTCACACTGCTTTTATCTTCTTTTCAGAAGGTGCCTAACTGGTGTACCGAGTGAATCTGTGTTGGGATCGCAACCATTCATTTATTAGTGATCTTGTTGAAGGGATAACTTCATATCTGATTTGCTGATGACAATATAAGCAGCGTAGTTGGAAACAAATGTAGATAGGCAAATAGATTTCATTATAAGATTGACTTTGGCTCTAAAAAGAACAGAACCCGATCTTTTCTAAAAGGTGAAGATCCAAAGAACCTTAGGGGTTGAGATACATAATTTAAAATGTAATGAATTGGTGCAGAATCAAAAAGACTAATGGCATGCTGACTCTAATATCTAGAAGACTAGTGCTCAAGGGGTAGAAATCATGTGTACACACTTGGTCAGTCCTGGGCATCCCACCTCATGACAGAATATAGAATTAGGAAGGATTTACTAGATCTATACCTGAACTCCAAGCTTTATATCATAAGGAGAGACTATACAAACCAGGGTTGAATTCCCTGAAATTTTGGAAATTGAAGGGTGGTTTGGTTAAAGTTGTCGAAGTATTAAGGGGGACAGATAGAGAGGAACTACTTGAAGTCTTGAACAAGGAGATAAAATTAGAGCCAGACCTTTTAGGAGTGACATTAGGAAACATTTCTACAGGCACAGAGGGTGGTAGAAGTTTGGGTCGCTCTTCTGCAAATTGCAATTGATGCTTGATCAATTAGCTTTAAAACAGAGTGATCGATTTTTGTTAACTAAAGGTATTAAAAGGAAATGGGGCAAAAGCAGATAGGTGGAGTTAGGCTGCAGATCAGCCATGATCATGTTGGATAATGGAATAGGCTTGCGGGACTAAATGGCTTTTTCCTGTTCTGCTGTTCCCAATCTTACAAGCGCCAGTGAGATGTGCGGGTTAGATGGATTGGCTGTGCTAAATTGCACCTTCGTGTTAGGGAGATTAGCAGGGTAAATATGTGGGTTACGGGGATGGGGCCTGGTTGGGATTGTTGATGGTGCAGGCTCAATGGGCCAAATGGCCTCTTTCTGCACTGTAAGGATTCTGAGATGAGAACAGGTATGAATCATTAAGCTGCTTTATTTCACAGACGCTAGTGTTTTTCTATTTTTATTACTGCGCATGTGCAGCAGTGTTTCAGGGGCAATAAGCCCAGCCCACAGGCTTCAGAATTGCTGATTGATTTTTCAGGCAGAGTACATATGGGGGCACCAGAGAACAGGTCTAAAAGTCAGATCTGAAACACTCCCAGAGTCAGCACTTAGAATCAAAATGGTAAAATCGGGCCCCGAGTGTGAACGTACAGCATATGCAACATTGTAATCAAAACTCAATTTCCTTAACTTCAAACTCTACCTTTGTGAATCGAGATAATGTTAGACATGAGGCCATGTCCTGCTTCTCGAGCTAAAAACCCTTGCTTTTTAAAATCTGTCTCTACTTTGAAACAGAACACTGTTGACACAGCTTTGGTTGGCACGGGTTTTCCAATAAGCTGCCTAGACTCGCTTCCATATCTTTCCGTTGATTCATCCCCTCCTGGATTGACCACCATTTTTGTTCTTTTTCTGAGGCCAAAATGACTTTTGAGATCAAAGTAGATTGTGAAATATGGAGACTAGCTTTCATCGCCATACACACATTTCTTGTAAAATGAGTTTGGAAAATTTGAGAGGACCTAGAAACTCAGATGTGTGGTGCCCAATGAGTTTAGTTTGTTGGGATGTAAGCATCTTATTTTAAAGATGGGTCGGATCAGAGTTCTGTGTATGGGTTTTTACTGTTAAATTGATGCTCTGACTGCCTTGCTTGTCAATGGCTGGAGACTCTTCAACTCCATTCAGCTGGGTTTGCTGGGGGAATCCTTTTCAGGATATAATGAGTGGGTGGATGGAGAGCACACTGTTCATAAGTGAGAGGGTCGTTCTTATTCAAGTACTCCCATGTACTGATATTTACCATCCTTGAAATGTGCTGACAGCATGTTAATTTGTCCTCCATTCAATCACTTGTATTCTGAAACTGATGCTAAACACTTCAACTTACTGACGTTTGAGGGGCAAATGAGACTAAATCTGTAAATATGGCTTCTGCACTTAAATGAAATTCTAAAGTTAAAGCTTTTGTTGTGGTTACAGTTATCCTTCTCTAGTGTCTGGAAGCAATTTATACAATTGCGCGATGTCCTACTTTACTAAAAACAGGAAGGAAAGAGACTGGGGCATTTTAATAATTGGTGCAACTTAAAGGTCATTGATAATTGGCTTTTAAAATATTTAACCGCTCATTTCAAAAGCTTCTGGTGGCATTGTAGTAGCCAATAGGGCCATCTAGTGGATAAGATGAACAGTACGATCCAGATGCTTTTCAAACTGGAAAAAAAACCCTGAATTTACTTCATGACTTTAGTACCTGCAGCCATCGTTCAGCAGTTCTGAGACATTTTGAAAAGAATCATATCTTGCTCTGCCTATCTCTGGCACATTAGGTTTATTTATTGCTGCTTGCAGCATACTAGCTGCAGTTGAGTCATATAATTCCTGAATAAATTGATGTGGAAAAGCTTAAAGATAATTCGCCCTCTTTTTCAAATAATATCCATCTGTCTTTGCATTGCTGGTGGTGTCCTCAAATTTGGCTTTAATAGGTGCAAAGTTGAAAGTTTATTAGTGTCACACGTAGGTTTACATTAACACTGCAACTCAGATATTATGAAAAGTGTTAATGCAAAACCTTTATTGCTGCATCAGAAAACATTCCACAAAGTTCAATAATAAAACCTGATCTTTAACAATGTAACTATTCCTTCCAGCCTCGCATGGACCAGTATTTCAACCAAATGGAAAAGATAGTGAAAGAAAGGAAAACATCGTCTAGAATACGTTTTATGCTCCAAGATGTGATAGATGTGAGAATGGTATGTAGTCCATTTCTTTCTCTGTGTCTTTGCTGTTTAAAGTGGTAAATCACTTCTGTACAACTTTTTAAGTTTTTCAGGCGTTTCTAATTAAATGTTACAAGAGTACTTTCTGATGCACTAAATTTGCTGAAGACCTATCTGAAATATTGGTTTTATTGCTGGTAGGGCCAAAATTTTTTGTCCATATCTAAAATGTTCCATAATGTTGCGAACTTAATAAAATTAAGAGTTTTTAAACTCCCGTTTTGGTGTTGAGCTAGGACTACAGGCATTTCTTCCAAAGGAACAAATTACATGCAAAGAAGCAAGCTTGTGAGTTTACAGGCCCCTCTAACCTTGGTAAATTACTATTCCTCCTATCTTGCCTTCCCCTCCAAAGTGCCCAGATTGGTGAGGAAAGCTGCAAGAGCAGACCTCTTTAAGGAGTATGCCACCCTAACTGTCTATAATTGAGAGGGTTAAAAATACTTCTGTGACAAGATCCCTTGTAGCTGTGTGTTTTAATTCTAAAAGTATAATTTTGCTCTGAAGAAACAATGGATTTGGATCTTGGACTAAAAATTATTCATTATCCTGTCATTGTGTGACGATTTGTTTTGGCTTAATGTGTATGCTTGTCAAGGTGAGGAAATATGCAGAGCATTTGGAAATATTTTCTCTGTGTCTCTTTCAAACATTCTACTGTTGCCTGTAAGTGGGTAGAGAATAATTACATGTTGGTGACTTGTGATTTATGAAAAAGAAAAGAACACTATGATAATTATTGAATATTCAATTTGTGTTTTTTGCAAGTTTTAGACTTTTGCAGAATTTTAACAAATTTAATGGCATACATTGTATGATGTTTATGTGTCTTGGGCAAAGAGTTTTTTTGAAGTCTGAAATCCAACTTGCAGAAATGCAGTATTGACACCATGAGAATATCCAGATATGTTGTCAAATCATGTCAGTTCCGACTCTTCTAAATGCACCAAATGTGTTACATTCGTTTACAGAAAAATTGGGTGTCACGGAGGGTCGAGCAGGGGCCAAAGACCATTGAACAGATTCACAAAGAAGCACAAATTGAAGAACAGCAGCAACAATTAAAGGTTCATCAACAACTATTGTCCAAACAAGACAAAAGAAGACCAGGTAAGAAGCAACTTCTTCTGGAGCTGCCTTTTCAGGTGTGATCAGTTTAATGTATATTCTTGCAATTGTACTGCTTCTCATTCTGTCAATGGCAATGAATATATTTTTGGGTGTCACGTCTTGGTCTACTCAAGTAGAGCCTATCTAATTGAGTTCTCTTTTTCCATTTAGATGGATGGCTGTTCAGGTAGCAGGAACCAGCCTTATTGCATTAAGTTGCATTGATTTATAAGTGGTTTGGATTGTTTTATTCGTGAGTTTGACTGAATGTTGGCTTCTTTTGTGTATTCATTCACACACCACCTGAATTCTTTTTAAAACGTAACCATCTCAGTTTGTGGAAAATAGGTGAAAGATATTGAAACACAGGTCAGAAAATAATGCCTGGCTGACCTACTGAGTATTTCCATCATTGACTATTTTTATTTCAGGAATGTTCTGTAATTTTTTTAAATCTAGTGTGGGGAGTTAACATCTGTCCAAACTATTTGAGTAAGGACTCCAGTTTGAGGAGAATAGTGGCTTCTGGTTCCAAGACCAAAGTAATTAATTTTTTTATCCAAATCCCTGCATCTGTTAACTAGCTGTATTAAACGGATGTGATCACATTAACTAAATAATGCATGTTTTAACAGTAACTATTGACCCTTGCAGGTGGTGGACGACCTACAGAAGAAGCTTGGAACACTGTTCCAGTGACAAAGAGCAGCAGGACGATAGACCCCAGCAAGTTCCCAAAAATCACCAAAGTATGAACGTTGTTACAAATACCCTGAGATTTTGTTGCTGTAATAATTTACAGGCAAATTTGAGATAAACCAGTAAATTAAGTGCATGCTGACTATTTATATTGATTATAAAGGATAAAACAGTCACATATTTCCTGTCTATCTCTGCACATTTTGGTGATTGTTGCACACTACAGGGAAGTTTTGACACACGTTGATTTCCCAGAAATTCAAACAAAATGTCCAATTTTTTTTTTCAGAAAATACTGATTAGGATGTTTAAAAATTAGGGCACGTAGATTGCAAATAACGTGGCCATGAAGTGGTGGTTAGGCAGCAGAAAGCAATAAGTAGGGATTAATTTATGTTTTGGATTTATAATGGGACCTCATTGCTTTCTAATCCATATATTTAAAAAACACACAACTTCTTGCACCTCCTGTCAGTTCAGATTCATTTCCAATGTGTACGTTTATAGTTGACAGCTGTTAATGTAAATATTACTAGAATTATACTGAAGATACAGCTAACACAGTGGTAGGTGGGGGTGGGAATTACTATGTACTGCACTGACACAGGCATTTTCCACTGTTAATATAAAATCGAAGTCCATAATGGCAGTATATAAACAAAAGGAAGATTGAGTATGACATTAAAACAAGGACTGTGTTATGCCTACATATCTTGGTCCAATTGTCCACTTCTCTCATCTTGTTTCACCTGAAGTTTGCATTTGATCTTGACTTACTATTTGCAAAGCCAAAGAAGATTGACTAATTTTAATAAGTTATTTGGACATGGACACAAAGTGAATGATATTAAATGTTACTAATGACACTAAAATGAGGAAGATTAGAAGTTTACAAGATAATGCTAACAGGTGCTGAGAAATATAAAGTAGTACATCGTGGGAATGACACACAGGCCTCCAATAGCCTTGGGGGGGGGGGGGGGGGGGGGGGGGGGCACAAAAGCAGGTTTGTCGAGGCATGTTAATGCATTCATCAGAAGAAAGGGCCAGAAAAGAGCTAAACAGAATTCTGAAATTTCATTTATATGAGTACTGATTGTAGTGATTATGAAGTGATGTTGAATTGAACAAGACATTGGTTAGGCTATAATTTTAGGTGTCATACTGGGCACTGCATTATATCAAGGATGTTACAAGTAAGGAAAGGGTGTTCCCAAGATTCTGTAGAATGTTATCAGCAGTGAGAGGTTGTAGTTACTGAAGAAGAAGAACATTTAAGTAGGGATCTAAATCAAAGCTTTTAAAATTGGGGTTCTTAAAATTGTGAAAAGTTCTAAGAGAATAAATAGTGAAGGATTGTTTCCACTTTTCTAAATGGGACATAAACTGGAAATAGTTACCACTAGAGAACAATGCGTGAGATGTTATCACATACAAAGCTAAAGCCAGTATCTATATCACTAAGGACTAACTGAAAAGAGAATTGAGAAAAAGAAATAGGAAAAGGATGAAGAAAGTTGGATCACAGAAAGCACATCCCGTTGAAGAGCTTCACAATCTCAATAGGCAAAAGAACCTCCTTAGCACCTCCAGTGAAAATTGGACAACTGTAATTGTGGAATCTTTGAAATCCACTTTGTAACTCTACGTTCTGAGTCTTATGGAAACAGAATGACCATAGGATTCAGTTATATAACCTCTGTTTATTAGGCACTGGTTTTGTTCCCAAATGGAATCCTCAGCACAGTGCACACTTTTGGTGCTGGCTGTGCTCTATACTGCCCTCAGTCGGTAATAGCACAAGCACAGGGAGCTTGCAGCAGAAGTACGCAGAGTATATCTGATTGCGACATTCTGATTTGATGCGAGCATTGCCACTTTTGACATCAATCTAATAGTTAATGCCCTGCCTCAACCTCTCATACTGAGCATTCATTCAGCAACCAGTAGGGCCGCCTTTCAAGTTAGGTGCTGAATAATTTTTTAATCGGCTGTGTAAAATGTTGCAGAACCAGCGGTCATGGGTTAATCGCACGTTGCAATCCCTGCCCCTGTTTTCGGGGGCTGTCTAATTTTGCCCAAGTATTTCATGCGTGAACTTATTAGATGACCAGCTGATTACTCCTCCTGGTTCAAATTTGTTCTGACAGTTATAGGAATAAGATTAATAGTTTAATGCCTTGGATATTTAATAGACTGGGGAAAAGGAGAGGATGAGATAGCAAATACGTGCTGCCTTTTGCTGGTTAATGCCCAGAAAAGTACACAGAAATGAAATGACATGTAGCATGGCCAAAAATATGTTTTGATCCAAACCTGATAGGTCAGTCCAATAAAGTCAACTGCAGTCATGGTGATTTAATTTGTGTTTGATGGTAAATTTTTTTGTACTATTCCAGTGAGGAATGCAAGTGCTGGAGAATTAGCATTTTTGTTGTCACTCTCACTATTGAGCACTATTTTATTACTACAGACATTAAATGCTTAAATCATGGAACTCCCTCCCTAACATCACTTCAGGTGTATCAACACCACATGGACTGCAGCAGCTCAAGATGGTGGCTCACCACCTCTTTTTTGGGCAATTCGAAATGGGCAATAAATACTGACGTTTCCATCGATGCCCAAATCCCATGAACAAATAAATCCTCAGAGTGTACCCCTGCAACTTGGTGTGAATTTTTCTCATGGAAGTCACTTAACTCCTCTTATCAGTCAGTTTGCCTTTCCTTTTGCAATTACAGTTGGTAATTGCACTGAAACTATTTAAACAATTTCACATTTTACCCTTTCAAAATTAAGCAATGAGAGCTTAATTCAATCCCTGATCCCAAGGGTGAAGAAACTTGACATTCTTCAACAATTATGACTAATTCACTGATTAATCATGGTGCAGATTTTGGCATTAATTTGGGATCGATCACAAGAACATGATGTACTCTTGACCACCTCAGGCTGGTTGGGTGCTTCAGGAATTTACATAATTTTGCCTGTTGTATTCAGATTGCTACTGTGCAGAGAAATATTTTTATCTCAACCTTTATTTTTAAATAATCCTAATTTAAGCCTATGTTGATAAGCACCAGTGCATTGAGATTTTGAAGTGCAGATAACTTCAAGTCACTGGCGGGAATTGGAGAAGAGGCCAAAGTATTGCACATTTGAGTTGGGCGATTTTTATTTTAAAACACGTAACAACATTGAATATGGATTGAAACGCCACATAGATTGTCGCACCTGGTGCTTCGTAGGTCAAGTACAGTTATTTTCATTTTGGCATCAACCCGTTACGCAGAAACATAGAAATGTTACAGCACGGAAGGAGGTCATTTGCAAAGAATCTGGATGTTCCTTCCTGCTTTCCAATGGCAAATCAGCTGGCTTCACATTGCCTGTACATCCTTGTGTCCAGTGCTCCAATGGTTAATTTCTTTGTGTCACATTTCCATCAACTCAGGGACTATCATATCACAAACCATTTAGCCATCTTTCCTGTACTAGCCTAACTAATCCTTTGGTTCCTTTCTGAACTGGATGTTCAGCAATCTACTTTGAAGGATTTAATCAACACAGCAGTGAATGATTTTAGCTGGGAAGTTAATGCATGTAGTCCCTACTCTGAGAAGCTTGTTAATGATGAGCTAGCTCTATAGGTTTCTACCAAATTAAATAAATTATTTGTGCCTGTAAATTCCATTTTTTGTTACAATATGGTCCTTAAAATATAATCTACCACCTTATGTGCAATCATTTTCTAAAAGAACGATATTAATTTGAAAAACACACTTGGTGATCATTTATGCTAATCAATTTTGTCCCAGATGCAACTAAATCTCTTGACGAGTATGTCAGGTAATTACCATCTCGTGCTATAAGACAGTTGATTTTCACACTGAGTGAGAGTTTGTGTTGATCAAAGCAGAATGCCTCGTGTCCCAGAGAGAACCCAAGTCTGTATGCATCATCGCAATCTTTTTAAAATTTGTAAACTTGACGTACCAAAAATGAGGTCCAGGTTGTAATTATTAATACGTATGGGCTCATGGATTAAGTCCATGTTTACTATGAGACTGTTCCTCTTATGGGGTCTAATTAGCTGCTGTTCCTGTTAAGGGATTTGTTAATTAATGCATGGCTTGTGTTATGGGATATGCTAATTAATTTGCGGTTCCTGTTACAAAGTTTGAATTGATGGAACCATAACTGCACAATCTGGATGAATTTTTGTCCCTTCCAATTTTCTTGGAAGTGTGGGCACATACAAGCGTGCAGTTGCAAGGATTTCAGGAGCCCAGAGGAATGTTGGTAAACCTTTACAGCTAAGCTCCAACCCACCCATCACTGCCCACCCCACAGCAGGGATCAGAAGCAGGAACTGAGACTATTTCATTTTACATCTCGCTGGGCAATTGTAGCAAACTTGCTGCTATTGCAGTTGATATCTACTTAGCATTAAACCAATGTTTGAACCTTTCTTGGCCTGTATCATTTACTATTGCACCAAGTCAATCTGCCATGCAGTGGGACAGTGGATATTTCAGTGTTAGAAGGAACAACCGTCTTGGTTGAGAATCTCAACTATTGTGAGCTTGCAGCAGCATTGTGGAAACTGTTTCCACGGTAGTGGTGGAACAGTTCATAGGTTTAGGAATTGTGTTTTACACGTAAGCAGAGAAAGGAGGAGTGACGAACGTGCAAGTATTTTGGCCTGTTCAGCGTGATCACCAACACCATCTTACCTCAAAATTTTGAAAGTGTTCTTTTGCTTTATTCTATTCCTTAGCCTGCCACTGATGATAAAATTCAGTTGGGTCCAGGATGCCGATTAGGTAGCTGGGGTAAGGGCAGCAGTGGAGGAGTGAAAACTAATGAATCTGGTAAGTGAATTGGTGCTCGTTTAATGTCTTTGTGGAATTTTTCACATTATTTGTAAACATATCTTTGAATATCAAGGTTATTTATTTTACTTCTCCAGCCCTATACTCACAGTGCAAACAATTTATTGGCTGTTGGAAGAAATTATTTCCAACTTGATCTTTCAAACTCTAAATCAAATTAAAGAGGAAAATAATCTGTATAGATTGCTACTCTTTTTGAGTAGTTTAGAGGTCCAGTCATCTAACTCCTCATCCCCTTTCCACAGGCACCTTCCAGTGTAGGAGGTACAACACCTAGCCTTTTAACTCCTCTGTCCTCACTGTCCGAGGCCCCAAACACTGCTTCCAGGTGAAACAGCACTTGTACTACTTTCAATTTGGTGTAATGTATTTGTTGATCACAATGTGATCCCCACTGCATTGTGGATACTCAACGCAGGATAAGTTGACTGCTTTGTGGAACACCACCTCTCAGTCCTCAAGCACAACTCCAGCTTTCTGGTTTCTTGTAAATGCTACCATGCTCATGTTTCTGTCCTTGACCTGAGCAATGTTCCAGTGAAGCTCAGCACAGGCTGGAGGAACAGCAGCTCACCTTCTGATTAAGTGCTCTACAGCCTTCTGATCTCAAAGTTGAGTTCAGCAACTTCAGATCATTAACTCTGTCCTCCAGTTGGATTATTTTTTTGCCAAGTGCCAATCTGTATGTTATTCTCACGGGTTTGCTTTCAGACAGAGCTGTATTTTATTCTGACCATAACACTTGGACCAATGGTTTGTTTCTTTTCTATAATCATTGCCACTCCCTTTGCCTTTTGTTCCAAAATATATTTGTCATTTTGTCTCTTCTGTCCTCTAACGTATCCCTAACCTTCCTTTTTGTCCTATCTGACCTCTTTCTTCCCCACCCCCACCTCCCCATCCCTACCTTACAACATAAAACTCATCACATTTCTACTTTCATATTGGCCTCTACGTTAACTCTGTTTCTGTCTCCACAGATGCTGCCAGACCTGCTGAGTTTTTCCTCACACTGTGTGTTTATATTTTAATTTAAAAACAAATCATCCTCATTTAACTGAAAGGCAAGCGGCCTTAACCCAGGCCCACACCTGTGCTTTCTGCTCTACCACAGAGAAACGTTCATTTCCTGTTTGCTATTTCACTGACTGGAAAACAATCTTGTGGTTAATCATCTCATTGTGTTGGAAATACCTCAATCTGACCAACAAGAATGTAGGTTAACCTAAATTAATTTTTCAGTAAAAAAATCATAAATCACCAACCAACCATATCAAGGTGACCTTTTAAAGAGAGAATATATATTTTTGGTTTTAACTTCTTGAGCTTATTGACATGAATTAACGTGCAAAACATTGTTTCTTAGAGCAATAGAGATGGTGGAAATTGAACTTTTCTGTGTGTATTCACAGATCTTTGCTGCTCTACCCCGTTTAATTTCTTACCTTTCAAGTGATTAGTGATCTTTTTATTCTTCCTATCAAAATGAACCTCCTTACACTTCACGATGCATTTCATTTGCCATTTATCCACTCACTCGACAAAACTGTTTGTCTTCCTGTATTTCGTTGCAGTGAACTCCCCCTCCCTCCCAAGCTGACTCCAGCGCTTAAGAATGCAATCTAGGCTGATACTTCAGTGCTGTACTGTAGGAGTGCTGCATGATTGGGTCTGCCTCCTTTTCTGTTTTAAGTAGGTCCTGCTCAAGTAAGCATGCAAGATCCCATAGCCGGTTTGAAGGAAAACTTAAAATTTTCCAAGTGTCCTGGCCGACGTTTTTCCCCTCAACCAATTCTATCAAAAAAGGACTGATCATCTTGTTTGTTGTTTTGGGATTTTGATGTTAAAGTTGGCTGCTACGCTTGCTGGATGTGAAGCACTTTGGAACATCTGATTATGCATTGAGGGACATGTAAATGCAAGTTAGTTCTTGAAAGCCACTACATTAAGCGTGGATAAAGCTCAATATTTTATTTCAGAATCGCCACGGACAACCAGTTTGAATAGATTCTCTGTACTACAGCAATCTACCCCTCCCTCTGATTCAGATGCACGTAGGACGCTACCTAGGTGAGTGCTGTTGAAGCTGATGAAAATAACCTTGCATTTTCCTTTGGTAAGTTTCCAGCACAGTATGCCAACACTGTTCTCACTTAATCTTTAAGGTTATTTTTATTTTGTTTTGGGTTTATTTTGTTCTATATTTGGTACCTGGTGCTACATATTAAACTGGCTTTGTATTACATCTAAGCTTCAATAGAAAAATAAAATCAGGAAATGGTGAAACGTTGATTGGGTAAATGGACTAAAAGATATGGAGGTAAATAAATAATGGGAAACATTTAAAGAAACAATTCAAAATTCAACAAAAATATGTTCCACTGAAAAGCAAAAATTCAGTTAGAAAGGTCCATCCTTGGTCTACTAAGGCATTTAAGGATAGAATTAGATTTTAAAAGAGAGACTTCTAATCTCACAAAGAATAATGATAAAGTTGAGGATTTGGAATGTTTGAGAAACCAAAAAGGGCCACCATAAAGTAAAGAGCAAAAAAATAGAATGAGAGAAAACAAGCCCGGAATATTAAAACTCATTGTAAGACCTTTATAAGTGTGTGTGATATACAATGGCATTGGACAAATATTTTGTGCCCATCTTCACAGTGGAAGACACAAGTTACATGCCAGAGCTGGAGGATAACCTAAGGGGCTAATAAGAAATTAAGGAATTACTATCAGCAGAGCAGACAAGATGGCCAATGATGTTGGGCTATTGGGAGGTGGCACTAGCTGAATTACTCCTTCAGACAGCCAGCACAAGTATGGAAGGCCAAATGGTGCTCTCCTATGCTGTAACTATTCAATGATTCTATGTGTCCTGGTGTTCTAAAAGGTAGTTGCAGAGAAAACGGGTGTGTTTGTTAGTCTTCCAAAATTCCTTGGTTCTGGAATTATCCTAGCAGATTAAAAATTAGCAAATATAACTATGCAAGAAAGTAGGGGGAATACAAGTTGTCAGACATATGCTAGAATCTATTATTCAACATGTTTTAACAATACACTTAGAAAAGCATAGTGTGAGTACTACACTTCGACGTGATTTACGAGAGGAAAATGTTTGAAAAATTTTATTGATGTTTTGAGAATGTGACTAGCAGGGTAAATAAAGGGGAACCAGTAGATGTAGGACACCTGGATTTCCAACAAGCATTCAGTTAGGTTCCATAAAAGGTCACTATGCAAGATAAGTGCTCAAGGAGTTGGGGCAATATATTAGCCTGATTAACGGGCAGGAAGCAAAGAGTAAGGATGAATGGCATATCTTCAATTGGCAGGCTGTGACGAGTGGAGATCAGTATTGGGCCTTGACTGTTTGCAGTCGCTATTAATAGCTGAGACGAAAAGACCAGGAGTATTGTATCTAGATTTGCTGACAAATGCAAAGCCATGTGTGAATTTAAGCTGTTTGTGCTTATTTTTTCTCGACCTGTTAAATCTGTAATTATTTTCTTTATTCATTTCAAATCTGCGCCTGTATTAAATCTGTCATTGTGCATACAGGTAAACCAAACCCATTAAGCAAGCAATCGAATGCCTGTTGGAAATCCAAGTATCCTACATCTACTGGTTCCCCTTTATCCTACAAATTACATTTTCAAAAACACCAATAAATTTTTCAAACAACATTTTCCTCTCGTAAAATCATGTTGACATGTACTACTCATATTATGCTTTTCTAAGCATGTTGTTAAGAGTTGTTTAACAATAGATTCCAGAATGTCTCTGACAACTGATGTCCCCCCCCCGACCCCCTTCCTTGAACAGCTATGTTACATTTGCTGATCTTTAACCTGCTAGGTTAGTTCCAGAAGTGAAGTTGTGAGGAGGACACGGAGGCTGCGAAGATAGATAGACAGATTAACTGAGTTGACCACAAGGTGGCAAGTGGAGGATAATGTGGGAAAGTGAGAGATTATTCACTTTGATCGTAAGATTAGAAAAGCAGAACATTTCTATACGGTTTGGAAATGCTGATATTGAGGGGCACTTGAGTACACTCGTACAAGGAACACAAAGTTAGCATTCAGGTACGGAAAGCAAACAACACTTTGGGCTTTATTGGAAGAGAATTGGAGTATTTCGAGTTATTTTGACCTGTGAATTACAAGACAACAAAATGACTCAATTTGTTTGCTTAATGGGTTTTGTTTATCTGTACCCACAATGACAAATTTAACATAGGCACAGATTTGCATTAAATACAGAAAATGATTACGTATTTGACAGGTTGAGAAAAAATAATTACAAATAGCAGCTGCTCTATTGCATCACTCCCAGCAAAATAAACTCTTCACTGATCTCAGCTATCAGAAGGTTCAAGTACGTTACGTTACTTCCAGCAAGTAAACGCTTCACCAATATCTAGCTCAAATATGTTATGAACCGTAGTCCAGAAAGTTGTCCATCTTTCTTTTGTGTATTTCAATTTAGTAAGTTCAGCAGATTTTACGTGAAAGACTGATGAACAAGGATCTCTTCATCAGCACTTTCCTATTTTTCCCAAGGCATGTTGATTTGAATGTCGTGCTTACAAAATGTGGCCCTGATCTTACAGTCTACAGATTGCCAAAAACCAGGCATATCTTCATGATCTTCTTTGGTTCCTGCAGAATAGATTCAGTGGGAATTGCCAGGGAAGTTTAAAGTTCCAATGGACAATTCCCCTGCTTGCTAGAGCTCTCCGAAAAAGTCTCCAACTCTGACAACTTAACTGCCAAGGAAATGTTAGACAGAAAAATCCTAGCCTAACTCCTGGGTAATTATACAACTCACACCCCTGACTTACTGTTTGACCCCCTTGAATCCTGACTACCTACCTGACCCCATTGTCTCAACATGATCTGACAAGCCCCCATCACCTGACAACTGCCCCTGACACTACCATCCCTCCCTCCCACCCCATCACCTCACCCAGCTGTCAGTTACACACATTTAATCTATCTACCCATTCACTCATTCTCTAATGCAATGGAAAGCCAGGGATCTTTAAACAATTATTGTAATATGGCAGCTACTGCTGCAAAAACAATGAGGGTGGTTTCTGTGCGGCATCTTTCCGCAGTTGTCTATGAGGACTTCTGTTCTGAGTGAGGTCTGCAGTCTCCTCCATTAAAAGTCAGAGACTTTGAGCATTTGTAAGTGAGTAGTTTTTTTTGTCCATTCGGGACAAAAAAGAACTACTCGCTCATTCACAAATGTTTAAAGTCTCTGGGCACGGTTTCTAACTCTGATCAGAGGTTTTAGGACTATGTCAAAAAATTTATGTTTAATGACAAAAATCTTGCTACAATTGTCCATGGCTAGTGAGAATACACCTGGAATACCATGCACAATTTTTGTCTCCATTTTTAAGAAAGGAGCCAGTTGGTTTACTAAATTGGTTCCTGGTGAGAGGATTGTCCTGTGATGAGAGAAAGACGCTGAGTAAACTGGATCTATTTGTAGTGGAGTTCAGAAGAATAAGGGGTCATTTCATTGAAACATACAAAATTCTGAAAGGACTTGATAGGGTAGCCATTGAAAGGTCGTTCCCCCAGGTTGGGAATCTAGAACATGGGGTACACAATCAGGTTAAGAGGCTGATTCTTTAGGACTGAGATGAGGAGCTATTTCTTCACTCAAGGATTGTGGATTTTGAAATTCTCTACCCCAGAGGGTTGTAGGTGATGCATCCATTGAATAGATTTAAGGCTGAGCTCCATAGGTTTTTGGTGTTTCAGGGAGTAGACATGTAAGTAGAGTTGAAGCCAAAGATGAGCCATGATTGTATTGAATGGCGAAACAGGCTCGACAAGCTGTTTTTTTTTATTCCTGTTCCTATTTCTTATGTTCTTGCACCAAATACCACTCGTGGGGAAGATGACCTAATTCTAGATTCTCAGTCTGTGCAGCTGTCATCCTGACTGCTGGGAGGTGTGCTGTATCAGTCCAAGTCAACATGCGCATTTGTTTTTCTCCATCACCACAAGATAGAACCTTACCTGTGGGCAGTGCCACTTTTCCTGGCTCACAGATAACAACGCTAATTGAGATTGGTATCTTGGGTGTGGATCATAAATAGTAATAGACTATCTCAGTAATGCTGAATTGCTCTCATCTGCCACGATTTTCAAGTGTGCTAAGCCATGTCTGCAATTTTGCCTAGGCACCTTATTTACCATTAAATGTTTATGAAAGCTGCGTTATTTTTACCAGGATCCGAGTAAGAGTTGTCTTTCAGTTGCTGAAGGTCCCATTGAGAATGTTTGAGAGAGTTTTGTTTGCGGTGCAGTTTTGCTGTTGAACTAGATTCAACTGTCAAATACAGTATAATGTACATGTAACTTCATTTATTTTGTTAATACATGTGAAATATTTAATGGAAATTTATTAAAAGGAACATGCATATTGTGTTGAAAACTTTATTTTTAAATTTTAATAGGTTTCTTCCTCTATGCAGTATGTTGGAGATATATTGTGATAAAGAGCAACTGATGGTGAAAATACTTAATTGGATTGGGCGTTGCCCATCCAATATGTTGAGAGGCAATATTAATCAAGAGGGTGAAAATTTAAAGGGAACCAGGAACAGAGACACCTTGGGGTGCATCAACACAAATTATTGCAGGTGGCAAGGCAAGTAGAGGAAGTGGTTCAAAAAGCAAATGGGATCCAGGGCTCTTTAAATCGAGGCATGAAGAGGGAAAGCAAGGAAATGATAGAACTTTATCAAACACTCGTTCAGCTTCAGCTGAAATATTGATCCATTCTGGGCACTACAGTTTAGAAGGGATGTGAAGGCTTTGAATAGGATGCAGAAAGGATTTATGAGAATGGTTCCAGAGATTTGGGTCTTTGATTAAGTGATTAGATTGGAGAATGCTAATAGTGTTCTCCTCAGAGAACAGAGACTGAGTGGAGATTTGATACAGGTGTTTGCAATCATGAGAAGCTTAGTCTGAGTCGATAAAGAGAAAATGTTCCTATTAATGGAAGGATAGAGAACCAAAGGATAACAGTTTAAGGTGATTGATAAAGTAATATGAGGAATAGCTTTTTTTGCAAAAGTAATAGTTAGGATCTGGAATGCACCAGCTGAGAGTATTGTGGAGGTAGATTCAATCATGGATTTTGAAAGAGAATTGAATAAGCAGCTGAAGAGAAAGTTAGCAGTGCTGCAAGAAAAGGGTAAGATAGTGAGATGAGCTAAATTTCTGAGTGCTGTCAGAGAGCTGTGAGCCAAACTGTCTCCTTTTGTGCTGTAACTACAATTCTGTGTAGTATTCAACAGCTGGGGTGTAATGTGATAACTTGTTAGGTGTGTCAAATTAATTGTGATATGTTATTATGATAATCCTGGTTGGCCCAATTAAATCTCCAAGATATTTAATATTTTGTGTAGTGCACTAATGAAGCCTGAAGACAGTCTCATCTGTTACTTAGTAAACCTAGACCCACCTTGAACTTGACCAGTCTGATGTAAAGTGCACATCAGAATTCATTGGACTTATTCCCTGACAATGTTTGTAGTTAGGATTGATAACTGCTGGGCTGTAAAACTAATTGCAGGAGCAACAAGCCCCTGATGTCAGTGACTTCAACAACTTCATATGGATTCCCATCTTAAACTGATTTTGATTTTTACTTTCAGAATTTTGCCTGAACGTAAAAGATTGCTGCTCTTTTCTAGACATGACATAAACCTCTGGATGTTAAAGGAGGAAATGAGACAGGGTAACCCCTGATCAGGTTCACATTCTTGAGGATGAGGTCAAACAAACTGTGGGGCCCTTACTTATTAAGTTACACCGTATTTACAGCAGTGAGGCCATTTGGCACAAAAGGTCTCCGCTGGTGTGTATGCTAGGCACAAGCCCCCCTCCCACCGGCTCCACTTCCCAACCTTTTTTCAGCTAACTCCATCAACGTACTTTATTCCTTCCTTTCTCCTGGTTAAATGCAATTATGTTAATTGCCTCAACTATTCAAGTTGCCCCTCAAGTGTCCTGAGATATGTAAATCAGAGGGATTAGCGAGGTAAATATTTGGGATTGCAGGGATAGGGTCTGGGTGGGATTATGGCCACTGCAGACTTGATGGGCCGAATGGCCTCCTGCACGGTAGCGCTTCTAAGATTCTGTTCTTGTGATAGTGGGTTCCACATTTCATCAATTCCTGGATAAAGACTGGGGATTATGAATACATATTATTTTATACTGTTCTATTTCCTTATCTTCCAGTGGTTAATGTGTAACTTTATAATGCAAAGATTGTCTTTTTTTTCCCTTTCCTTCCCTGCCACCCAAATAGTCGAAGCAGTACTGGAAGAGAGAAGAACGATAAGCCAGCTCGGCCAGCCATCACACGGGTGAGCAGCAGCAAGGAGTTGTTTGATGATCGAGCACGAGAAGAAGAAAGGAGAGAAGTCCTTGAAATTGTACAGCAAACCACAAGTACCTCCGAGGAGAAGAGTGTGGAAGGAGACAGGAACCGGACTAAAGAAAATGGTAATTTGCATTTCGGCATCTTGCATGTGCAATGGCTGTTCGGAATGTAACAACACGAGACTGGGTTCTATACGGAGAATGCCACTTGGATCTTTCTTCATTTATTCGGAAATCAGTGACATAATTAAAAATCAAAACAGCACACTCTGCACTATTAATTTTTGCAATATCTCACATCCAGGGTGAGTCGCAAAACATTCATCATGTTTGGTCATCCAAATAAGATAAAGAAAAACCGAATGGCCTCAAAACTTGTGCCAAACTAGAACTTTTCCAAACGTGGTGTTTGAGGTATTTTCTTTGTGTTCTCCCTATATTTGTAAATGTGGAACGAAGTGAGCGTCCAAATTGTGAGTCTTTGCCAATGCCACTCTAGGCCTGCTGATGAGTGAGCACTAAATAATGTAATAACCACTTAAGTGGGCACCTCGAGACTTTTCGGCAACTGTCCTCAAATTCATATTTGTTTTAAACATTTCTCTGTTTTGAAAATCTGATTGATCTATGATTGTTCAAAAGCAGTTTATTGGAGGGCCTATTCATCAGTAAGATAGGATATGTGACAGCTTCATTCAAAAATTGGTTGTATGCAAGTTTCAGTATTTGTTGGTAGCCAACTAGATTTGTAGGTTACACATTGCTCCAGACATGGCTGAGTTCATTTGGATCCTGTCACTTACAAGTCTCACTTTTTGAGTGTTAGTTGTTCACTGAAATTTTCTAATTAATGCCACACTGCGGCTACTCAGCAGTTACCCTTCCCATCTTCTGATCCTTGCATATTGGATCCATGCATATCACTATCATTGCTCCATCTCACGACCCCAGTTCCTTTCAGTTCCATATTACACAGGCTCCCACTGCTGGTTTCACCGCAACATTGATAGGAAAGCACTCAGCCTCGAGGGAGAACTTCATATCTGTCTTCCTGTCCCCAAGCCTTTGCTTGTTGCTCGAGTTTCCAAACAGCTGACTCAACCACACGAGCCATCTCTGACAGGGTACATTATGGCTGCCACTTGCTACATACTTTGACCTTTAGAAAATATTTTAAAAATGAGCAAAGAGTTGGTGGCAGTGGAGTAAAATGAATGGGAGGAACAAAGACAGGATACTGCAGACAAAAGGCAAACTAAAACTGAAAGCATAAAAAGAGAAATGTGGAAACGGTGGGAAAATATATGAGCGGCATGCAGAGAAAGACAAAGTGAAAGGCCCAAAGAGAGTGACTTTTTTTAACATTTGTCCTTTAAAAACATCACTGGAAATAAATTGGCTTATTCTTTAATAGATCCTCCTGAGTCTCATTTGGTAAAGTCCAAGTCACTGAGAAATAGTCTTAAATCTGTTTTATACTGATTGAGTATATCTTGGGTGAGGTAACAATAGGTGGGTTAAGGAGGGAAACGTCAGCCGGAGACCCTGTGTGCTAACTCATGGTGCTTTTGCTGGAAATAAACCAGGTGGCTGTCAGATGCAGCCTAGTTTGGGTTGGGGAGTGGCCTTACTCTTTGCTGGTTGCCGCATGAAAATAACATTTAGTTACAGCAGCTGAACTAGAGGATTTATTTACCAGCTTTTAATTCCAAAAGTTTGTAAATATCAAAAGCAGTTGCATATTTGCACAATAAAATCTTTCCCTGCAGGCAATTGGTAGCCAGCCATACTCTGGCCCCTTGTGTTGGGCAGATGGCTGCCTGGTGAAGTATTTGAATACATGATGGAGAAAATAGCTGCTCTGATGCCAGCAGTGAGCTGGATCATATGGTCTGATGACAGTGCTGTGACATGCTGCTGATGTCACAAAGTCACTAATCACTACATCAAACTGGCAGTGTGTCACAGGCATGGAAACGAATGTGCAGACATATCTCTGAAGGAGCACTATTACTTAGTTAAAATTCTAGGTTTTTATGCCTCAGAATTCTGTGATCGGAGCACACAGGTAAAAGTTGTATCTCATCAAAGCACTAAAAATGTGAAAATGGAGATATTATAACTTGAATTTATAGGAGTTAATTTGTTACTTTCCTTACTTTTAGACAAACCTATCACAGGTTAAGTAGGCTCTGACAGCATATGAAGGACTGAAGAAAACCTTTTAAATTTGTTCTTTTGCAGTGAAACCTGAAGTTTTTCCTGCTGATGCTTCCCCCAGATCTAATCTGTCTGAAGAGGAGATGGAGAAAAAATCAAAATCCATTATTGATGAGTTTTTGCACATTAATGATTATAAGGTGAACATTTGCAGAATTTGAATCACTATATTTTACAGCTGACTATTAAATGTGAGAAGTTTATATCATAACTGACTAACATGGTTTCTCAATTGTTTTGTTCAGTACTTTTTAAAGGCTAGCTAGGAAGATTTAGTAAAGGAGCTGGAGTCAGCCATTAAGCGTGCTTTTCCATTCAATTATGATCGTGGCTTATTATCATGATGTTTTCTCCCCACAATATCCCCGTATCATTTTACTTCATTGGTATTTAGAAATTTGTGGGTCTGTGCTTTAAAAATAGTCAATAATTGATCTTCTACAGCTCCCTGAAGTAGATAAGACCAAAGATTCACAAAGTTTATGTATTAGTAGGCTGACAGTACTGTAATGAAGTTACTGTGAAAAAGCCTAGTTGCCATACTCTGGCGCCTGTTTGTGTAAGCTGAGGGAGAAGTAAGCATGGCCAGTGCACTTAATCAGCAAGACTTTTGGGCTGTGGGAGGAAACTGGAGTACCCAGAGGAAACCCTTACAATCGTCAAGGGGATTCACGGAGATGTTTGATAGGTATATGAGGGATAAGAGAATCGCGGGTTCTGCTGATAGTTAAATGAGGAAGGATAGGTTGGGCTGAATTTCCTGTTTCTGTGCAGTGTATGTTAATATTTAATTGTATTGTTAGGATACAGAGGTGGAGGACATTGTTTAAGTATTTTGCACATGATGAATCGGAGATATCTGGGACACTGGGTGTATGGGAGACCAGTGAAACTGAATAAAGTCAATAAAATCTCTGTCTTGGTTTTGGCTTCACCAGCCAGCTTGCTATGTAACTCTCTTAGCATCTACCTGTGTACTAAGATTTAGAAACATGATTAATAACGTACAAGAGCAGATCAGAGATTAGGAATTCAGTCATTTCCTGATGAACAAAGCCTGTCCACCATTTCCAAGGCACAAGTCAAAAGTGTGATGGATCATTCTCCACTTGCCTAGCAGAATGCAGCTACAACAACACTCGAGAAGCTCGACATCATCCAGGGCAAAACAGCACATTGATTGGCACCCCACCCACAAACATTCACTCCCACCACCGATGCACTGTGACCATCTCTGAGATGCACTGTAACAACTCACCAATACTCACCAGCACCTTCCAAACTCTCAGTCACTATCATCTAGAAGAAAATGGGCAGCAGACACATGAGAACTCCACCATCTGTTCCCCTCAGAGCCATACACCATCTTCACTTGAAAATATTTTGTCACTGGATGAAAATCCTGCAATTCCTTACATAACAGGCTGCGTGTATACCTCCATCACACCGGTTTACAGAATGGAAATAGGCCCTTCAACCCAACTTGTCCATGCTCCCAGTTTTTACCATTAAGCTATTCCCAATTGCCTGGGTTTGGACCATACCCCTTTATACCTATTTTACCCATCTAAATGCTTTTTAAAAGACAAAATTGTGTCTGGCTCTGCTACTACCTCTGGCAGCTCATTCCAGACACTCACCGCCGCCTCCTGTGTAAAAAAAAAAAATTGCTCCTTTGGATCCTTTTGGATCTCTCCCCTCTCATTTTAAACCTATGCCCGCGAGTTTTAGACTCTTCTACCTTTGGGCAAAGATGTGGACTATCTACCTTATTTATGCCCCTCATTATTTTATAGACCTGTGTAAGATCACCCTTAAGTCTCCTACACTCCAGGGAAAGAAGTCCCAGTCTATCCAGCCTCTCTCCTTATAACTCGAACCATCAAGTCCTACTGACATCGTGGTAAATCTTTTCTGCACTCTTTCTAGTTTAATAATATCCTTTCTATTATGTATATTATTTCCATTATTGAACCCATTAATTTTTATTGTTAATTTCAGAATGCTGTCAAATCTTTCCAAAGTTGTTATACTTCAGTTAAAGCCTGCCATTTCCTCACATCTCTGGTGTCTGTTTCATCTTCCTACCTGTTTTGAGGTTTTGCTTGCTTTGCAAAGTAGTGAGATGACTACTGTCCATAATTGCTTCTGGTCAGTTGACCAATGACCTGGTGATGTTCTTTGAACTCCTGATGCAAAACGTAAAAGGCTCTTGATGGATAGGGATAAAAGGAGAGGGAGAGTTTTTAAATTCCTCTGATAGATTGTGAAGAGTTGAGGATTGGTATTTGTCTTAAAATGTATCAAATATTCTTTCCGATAGTAATAAAGGCCTTGCCACATTTGCTTATTTGGTTCTCATCATTAGCTCGTGTTTAGTTCTTGGTTCTAATCCAAATTCTTGTCTGTCATGGTTTGAAATATATGTAAATCCTTCAGTTATGTTGGAAATTTGAAGCCAAATTCCTCTGCAGTCAACATCCTCAGCCCAATTCCTTAAATATAACTTCACATTTTAATGCCCACTAATCTCAAAAAGCAGGAAGTCAGAAAGAGAGGAAGTGAAGAAAAGCAACATTAGTGAACACATTTATTACATGTAAACATTAAGGTGGGGAAGCAATTTGAGTTCCCATTTCGAGATTTGTGCTTAATGTTACTCTTTGTGCAACAAGGTACCATTAATTTTGTTCAAAAATATTAATTTGTGGGCTCTAAGAAAAGTGTTGGCAGTGGGTAAAGCAGAGAAGTTGAGGAATTATTAGGGAATAAGTAGCATTTGACTAGAATTGTTTTCTGTTTCCAGGAAGCACTCCAGTGTGTAGATGAATTGAATTCATTGAGCCTGCTCCATGTCTTTGTGAGAGTTGGTGTGGAATCAACGCTGGAGAGAAGTCAAATAACAAGAGAGCACATGGGGCAGCTTTTCTATCAGCTGATACAGTCGGAAAAACTACCCAAGGAAGAATTTTTCAAAGGGTGCGTAACACTTGATGAAGAAGAAAAATATGCGATGAACTCTTGCACTTTAGTTTTGGGATGAGTGGAACTTTACAAAGGGAGTGATTGATTCTATGTAAAAGACAAGCAGTTGGTTATATCATGTCACATTTGTAGAAGCCCTCCACATTAAGCTGCCTCGAAGCATTTATACAACTTGAGCTGTAGTGACTGCTTCGGTGACGATTACGGCAGAAAGTCGGTGCCTGCGCCAGGCATTCTGACAGGGGCGTGAGAGGGCACCAAGAGAATTCCACAAACATGTTCATTTAATGCCAGTGATACTTTTCTGCTTATGTGAATCAACACTACAGAGACCTCCGTTTAGCTGGATTCCTTACATTATTATCCAAGCACCGTGCAAAGCTCTGTTGCCACATGATCAGGAATTTAACTGGAAATTAAGTTCTTCATTGCAGCAAGTTGGATAATAACTATAAGGGTGAACAGAGATTGGCATTTAACTAACTAAGAGTTTAATTGCCTCTCTAGTCACTCCGTCCTATATAGCACTAATATCACTACAATACTTCATTTGCAAAGATAAGTTTTTGGTAAATTGTGAAATTCGTTTTGAGGCTTCAAGATTAATTTGCAGCGCCCTCTGTCTAAACTAATTCCATAAAGGTTTCAGTGCAATGGACTCCAGTCTTCAAATGGAAAATTGGTGAAAACCAGAGCTCAGAATGCATTGCACTTCATAAAAACTGAGGACTGAACATGTGTTTCTCGGCAAAGATAGTCCAAAATAGTAGATCCAATGCTGTGTCTAACACTAAGCTCTCACTATATATGCAGGCTGAATGTACTATGCACCATATATATGTTTGAACGTACATCTGATATCTGGCTTTGATACAATAAGAAGTCTCACAACACCAGATTAAAGTCCAACAGGTTTATTTGGAATGTCAAACTTTTGGAGCACTGCTCCTTCATCAGGTGAGTCACCATTCCAAATAATCCTGTTGAACTTTAGCCGCCTTACTGTGAAACTTCTTACTGTGCACATCCCAATCCAAAGCCGGCATCTCCACATCCTGGCTTTGATGGACGACTCTTGGAATAGATTGTGACATTGTTTTGGTGCGGGGGTTGCAGGGCAGAGGAAGCTGAGAAAAAAGTTAGCACATTCAAGCATTACGTTGTTTTGATTTCTTTGCTGCCGATGTATTAGTGTGACAGATTGTATATTGTAAAACGTCGGGTGCTTTTTCTTATTAACTTGGGTGTGTTTATTCTAATGGTGGCTGAAATATTGTGCTTGAGTATTTTTTCTGTTTCCTTTCAGGTTTTTAGAACTCTTGGAATTAGCAGAGGATATGGCCATTGATATACCACATATATGGCTATACCTGGGTGAACTTGTGACGCCCATGTTACAAGAAGGAGGAATCTCTATGAGAGAATTATTTACGTAAGTTTATGGTCCGTTGCTTGGATAATGCACTTTGTTGTAATAGTTATTAGTAGACATTAATTTCTGATTTTAATTTTGTTTAATTTCTGATCTCATTTGCCTGCTTTTTTGCTGGCATTTTATTTTGACAGTTATGCATTATATTCTGCAGATGTTCAAGTGATCATTTTTTGAAAATAACATCTGGTTTCAGTTAACGTCTTTTAGGTTATTTATTTGTAAAGGGAGCTAAAAGTAAAAGTGATGCATCAATTTGCTCCTGATCAATTTTAACAGTAGCTACAAACTTCATTTTGCTTATCTGTTCAATAATAGAAATGAAAAGATCATCTTGAGTCAGCAAAACAGGAAAAAGCTTCTCGATTTGAAAGGCCAGACAAAATTATGTTTAAACATGAGAGTGAAAGAAAGCTACTCTGGCATTCCTTGAGGATCTCATTCCTATCACATCCATATCCTCAGAAGGTGGCTCTTGCCATAAGTCCCTGCCAGCTATAAAATGGTATTCTTTATGGATTCTTTAGCTTAGAACAGTCTGTTGTGGTTTACAAGTAGCATTGTGGCAAGTAATACTGGCGCACACAAGTGCCAGCTAATGGCCATCACCAACGAGAGAATCTGACCATTTTCCCATAACATTCAATGGCATTACCACTGCTGACTCCTGCATTATTTACATCCTGCGGGTTACCATTGACCAGAAGCTGAACTGGACTAGCCACATAAATACTGTAGCTACAAGAGCAAGTCAGGCTAGGAATCCAGGTGAGTAACTCATCTCCTGACTCCCAGCATATTACAGCACATCCATCATATTACAAGGCCCAAGTCAGGAGTGTGATGGAATACTCCCCAGTTGCCTGGATGAGTGCTGCTCCAACAACACTGAAAAAGCTCAACACCATCCAGGATAAAATAGGCTGCTTGATTGGCACCACTTCACTGAGCAGGAAATTTACAACTCTTTGGGTGAAGACATTCCTCCTCAGCTCAGTTGTATATCTGCTCCCTCTTGCTTTAAAGCTATGCCCCCTAGTTCTGGTTTCATCTGCCAGTCCTTCTATCTTATCTATTCCCTTCATAATTTTATATGTTTCGATAGGATTCCTCCCCCCCACCATTCTTCTAAATTCCAATGAGTATAGAGCCAGCCTACTCAGTCTCTCTTCATAAACCAACCCTCTCAACAGCACCTTACGCAGCTGCAACGTAACCTCCCTGCTTTTTAAACTCCATCCCTGTAACAATGAAGGACGAAATTCCATTTGTTTTCTTAATTACCTGCTGCACCTGCGAACCAACTTTTTCTGATTCATGCACAAGGACACCCAGGTCCCTCTGCACAGCAGCATGCTGCAATTTTTTACCATTTAAATGCTGTAATGCAGGAACTCATCCACAGCTCCTTAAGCAGCAGACGCATGGAAATACCACCACCTGGAAGTTCCCTCCAAGTCATTGGAAATATATCGCTAATCCTTCAATGTCACTGTCAAAATTCTGGAACTGCCTCCCTAACAGCACTGCGGTTCAAAAAGGCAGCTCACCACCACTTTCTGGAGGGTAATTAGGGATGGGCCATGAATGCTGGCCTAGCCAACGATACCCACGTAAGTGAATTTTGAAAAATGAAAAACCTCTTTGTATCCACTTGATTAGTTTTTGCATCACTGAACTATGTTGCCATCCCTTGAATCATTTTCATACTTTCACTACGCAAGAATAAATACCCTTTATGGTTTCACTAGTGTTTTATTATATGTCCATAACACTTGTTTGACTTATCATTCTCTGATATACATTCTCGTTATACATCTGAAACTTTTATTTGGCTTTGCAGCCACTGGCGCACATTGTGAATGCATTTATATATCTGTCATCCGCTAAATTAGGTATTTCATTATAAACTCAGAAGTGCTTGCAGTATTTGGTTCAGTCTGCCTTATGTTTAGTAACATTCTATCACAGTATATTGTGATTGTCTGGACGTTGAGAATTATGTCACAATCTGTGTACTAGCTGTTATTTTGGTGAGGACATAGTATTGCTTAGTCTGGCCATTTAGTTCCTATAAGTTACTCAAAATGCTTTCTAAAATGGTTCAATAACAATTTTCTAATGTAAAGCATCAGGATTTAAACAACATTTAAAAACTAAAGATTTCACAAGATTAAACCTGAATTGTGTTTGCATCTTTGAAGTTTTTATTTGAAGATGGCAGCCTTCCCCAAAATTCTGGGCTTGGGTTTAGTGTTTTTTGTACTCTGAGGTACATTTAGGATTGTGGAATATGGCAGTCATAGAACTTTTACAGCACGGAAAGAGGCCCTTCGGCCCGTCGTTTCTGTGTCAGCCATCAAACACTTATTCTGATCTCTTTTCCCAGCACTTGGTCCATAACCTTGTGTGTTGTAGCATTTCAAGTGTTCATCAAAATGCTGCTTAAATGTTGAACATTCCTGCCTCTACCACCCTTTCAGGCAGTGAGTTCGCTGGTGAAAACGTTTTTCCTCAAATCCCCTCTAAATTTCCTGTTCCTTACCTTAAATCTTGGTTATTGACCCTATTAGTAAGGGAAAAAGTTCCTTCTTATCTACTCCATCTATGTCCCTCATAATTTTGTTCATCTTGATGAGCCCTTCCACTCGGCCTCCTCTACTCTTAAGGAAAACAACCCCAGCCTAGCCAGTTTCTCTTCATTACTAAAATGCTGCAGCCCAGGCAACATCCTGATGAATCTCCTCTAGTGCAGTACATTCTTCCTATAATGTGGCATCCAGAGCTGCACACATTACTCTAGCTGTGGCCTAATCTGTATTTTATACAGCTCCATAATAACCTCCTGGCTCTTGAATTCTGTGTCTCACTAATAAAGTCAAGTATCCCATTGCCTTCTTAACCACATTATCTACCGATCTTGCTGCCTTCAGGGATCTTTGGACATGCATCCCAAAACCTGTCTGGTCCTCTCTACTTCCTACCGTCCTACTATTCAGTGTTTTCTCCCCGGCCTTTTCAGTCTTCACAGTAAGAAGTCTCACAACACCAAGTTAAAGCCAACAGGCTTATATGGCGTTTGCTACAAATAAACTTGTTGGACTTTAACCTGGTGTTGTGAGACTTCTTACTGTGTTTATCCCAGTCCAACGCCGACATCTCCACATTTTGTTAGTCTTCCGCAGTGTACGATGCTAGTGCTACTGATGAAACGTTGTTGCAGCTTATACTCAAAACCTCTTGATAATTATTCGAAGATGAGCAATATCTCAACATTTTGTATCAGACCAAAGCATCTACACAAATTAGATCGATGAAACTTCATAACTGCGTGAATAACTCAAAAAGCTTTGTGACAACAATCATGCTGCTTGTACAGTGATGATTTGTGCAATTTTGCAGTTGTTGTCCGCTCTAAGAATCAACCCAAATCAAAAGATACTGGACAATAAATATTTTCTCCTCCTCTTACAGAGAACTTAGTAAACCTTTACTTCCTGTGGAGAGAGCAGGAGTTCTGCTTGCAGAAATTTTGCACCTTCTATGCAAACAAATGGTGAGTAGAAAAGAAGCACTCCTTAGCAGTTTTTGATACTGCACATAACGCAAACAGAGGAGCAACAGAGTCCTTTTGTTCTCCCAAAGTAACATTTTTCAAACTGAATCTGTTGTGAACATTTGCCTTTTGTTTTTAATAGAGCCATAAGAAAGTTGCGGCCTTATGGAAAGAGGCTGGCCTAAATTGGAAGGATTTCCTAACTGAAGGAGAAGATGTCCAGCACTTCATTAGTGATAAGGTGAGACTGTCTTCGCTTCTGACACTCAATTTGTTAAGGATTTTTATGAAGTGAGTTAGTTTCACTGCAGCCACTTGTCTGAATCATCATAATTTTTCTGGCACCATCTGCCATATGACGCCATGAGGAAATTAATGTTTGGACCCATCCAGTATTGAGAGTGAGCTGCAGTACACACATGCATTTAAATCTTTGAAAGCCCAGAATGAATGACATCCCTCAAATGTTGCGCAAGACTGTGTGCATTGTTGCTGTCTGCCAGAATCTTTTCACTTTTTAATCAACAAATTTAGCTGATGTAAGCATATCAAATTTGAAAGGTTATGTGGGATGTGCAAATGTTTATGTGCAACACAAACGGCAATCTAAATATTTTGTTGCTTAATTTCGCCAGATGGGCAATTCCTGTCAAAAAAAAATTTGAAATTGGACATGCAATGAACAAGAGTTTCTTCGTTTATGTCCGTAGGCTTCCTGTGTGTTTAGAGTGCTAGGACCATGGTGGCAGTGGAGAGATCAAAAATCCTTTTGAAAGCCAGGGTTAATTCTAATGCATCAAACAAAATATTGAAGTTGCTGGAAATACTTGATCTTTCATTAATTGTTCTTCTTTCCCTGCAGCCTTTTGGGCTGCAGGGAAAAGCCTGGGAATTACAGGCCGGTGAGCCTCACATCTGTAATGGGTAAATTGTTGGAAGGTATTTTGACAGACCGGATCTACAGGCATTTAGAGATGCAAAGACTGATTAAGGTCAGTCAGCATGGCTTTGTAAGTAGAAAATCATGTCTCACAAATTTGATTGAGTTCCTTGAAAGGATAACCAAGAAGGTAGATGAGGGCAGTGTAGTTGATGTTGTTGACGTGGATTTTAGCAAGGCCTTTGACAAGGTACCACATGGTAGGTTGTTGCATAAGGTTAAAGCTCATGGGATCCAGAGTGAGGTAGCTAAATGGATACAAAACTGGTTTGATGACAGAAGCCAGATGGTAGTTGTAAAGAGTTGTTTTTCAAATTGGAGACGTGTGACCAGTAGTGTGTCTCAGGAATCGTTGCTGGGTCCACTGTTATTTGTCATTTATATTAATGACTTGGATGAGAATATAGGAGACGTGGTTGGTAAGTTTGCAGATGACACCAAGATTGGTGGCATAGTGGACAGTGAAGAAGACTATCTCCGATTGCAACGGGATCTTGATCAATTGGGCTGGCGGGCTGACAAATGGCAAATTAAGTTTAATTTAGATAAATGCGAGGTGATGCATTTTGGTCGATTGAACCAGGGCAGGACTTACTCAGTTGCTCATAGGGCACTGGGGAGAGTTCCAGAACAAAGAGATCTTGGGGTTCAGGTGACAGCTACTTGAAAACTGAGTCACAGGTGGACAGAGTGGTGAAAAGGCATTCAGCATCTTGGTTTCATTGGTCAGAATATTGAATACAGGGGTTGGGGTGTCTTGTTGAAGTTGTACAAGACATTGGTAAAGCCATACTTGGAATACTATGTACAGTTCTGGTCACCCTATTATAGAAAGGATATTATTAAACTAGAAAGAGCGCAGAAGAGATTTACCAGGATGCTACTGGGATTTGATGGTTTGAGAGTTGTAAGGAGAAGCTGGATAGACTGGGATTTTTTCCTCTGGAGCATAGAAGGCTGAAGGGTGATCTTATAGAGGTCTATAACATAATGTGGGGCATAGATCAGCTAAATAGTCATATCTTTTCCCAAAGGCAGGGAAGTCTAAAGCTAAAAGGCATAGGTTTGTGAGAGGGGAGATACAAAAGTCATCAGAGGGGGAATTTTTTCACAGAGGGTGGTGAGTGTCTGGAACAAGCTGCCAGAGGTAGTACTGGAGGTGGGTACAATTTTGTCTTTTAAAAAGCATTTGGAGAGTTACATGGGTAAGATGGGTATAGAGGGATATCGCCAAATGCAGGCAATTGGGACTAGCTTAGAGATTTTGAAAAAGGGGAGCGGCATAGACAAGTTGGGCCAAGGGTCTTGTTTCCATGCTGTAAACCTCTATGACTCTAATCCATTCCACTCTATAGCCTGAAAGGTTAAATGCTGCCTGACCTGCTGAGTGTTTCCCACGCTTTTTAGTTTTACTTGTAATAGATATTTGCTGAAGCCCCCATGACCTCCAACATTCTTTTCTCCTCTAGCAAATGTATTGGAAATAGTGTAACTGCCTGTACAAGTTATTTAAATTAGCCTGAGCTGAGCATTGACAGTAGTCATCGACAGTAAGAAAATAATATTTCCTTCACTTTAGATATGACTGAATTAGGAATAGATATGTGCTGGAACATATTTAAATATTCATGGTTTTTACCTCTGGAGAGCTGTATAATAATGTAATAGATCTTTTCTTTAATCTGCAGAATATAAGTTTTAAACATTTTATTGTAAGGAATGAAACCATCAATATATTGGAACTAGTTTAAGCTACACTGCGCCTCCCAGCAAATTTAATGTTTTGCAGTTTCTAGGTTTCGAATATGGAACTGAACATTTCAATATCAGACTGTAAGTCATCATGAAAGGAGGAGACTTGTAATTTGAAATTCATTATATATTTACTAAACTCTCCCTTTAGTTTAGCGTGTGCTTCACTTGTCCAAAAATACTGCCTTTTCTTTTAGTAAGATGTTACATGGACCCAGATGTTTAAGGCAGTTTATACATAATTGTAGAGTCTGAGTCATTACTGCAGACAAGACCTAATGTGGTTTATCTTTTTAAGTGGAAATTGAGAGAATGACAGATGCAATTTTTATTTTCCTCACTTGTTCTGTGTATCCAAGTGAAAGAAGGATGTCTGCAGATTATTCGATTCAGCATTCAGTTTTAATTTTTAATTCAGTAATCCCTTTATGCATAAAGGCACAACCCAGTGTCATAATTTCTGATGCAGTAACTCTCTACTTTTTAATTCCACTAGATGGGACCTGAACCTCTGTCCCCAGATTACTGGTCCAATGGCATTACCAAATCACCACCGTCTTCCTCCAAAGTTTAATGCATCTGTTGTTCCCAGGTAGCCTCCCATCCATGTACAGCTAGGTCTGAGTCTTAGCTTCTGAGAACAAATGAGATTGGCTGTTTTCAGACCAGTATGGCAATAGGCTTCATTCACTGTTGGGTCTTTCCTGAGTTAATTGATAGCAGCTGTGGTAGCAGCACTTCGGAGCATTACAACTAATCTACGTATTCTGGGCTAAGGAGTGGATATTCTTAGGTCCCAAGTCTTGCCATCTCGTTCAAAGCCATCCTGTGACTGAGGGAAAACATTGATGAACATGACTGCGACCTCGGCCTCATCTTCCAAGAGCAGACCAGGGCATTATTTAGTAGAATTGAACAGGTACTTCCATTATAAGAGATGGGTCTTTTCACTAAATATGGGAAACTAAATGTTTCAATTAAGGAAACACCTATCTAGATAAGAAATTAACTCCACAGCCTCCAAAACTTACTGTAAATATGGGAACATAATTTAATTGGATTCAGATTTCTTTCATTGGTCGAGCAAGACTTAGAGATTAAGGTTTAAGATTTAATATTTGATGGATATCATTCTTAAAATATCTCCAAGTTAATTTAAACTAGTAATCTATATTAAAAATAAGGCCCTGATTATTTTTTCTCTATCTAGGTTTATCTTGTGTCACCATTAATGCTTTCCATCTAAAAAATTGTATTGCTAATGTCTGCGTATTTTAAAATGTATGTTTTCCTACATGGCTTTTTGTGTCACTGACTCGAAGAGCCCCACTCCTATTTCCTTCTGGTACGGGAATAATTAGCTGAGTACTTAAACCCAGGTCCTTTATAATATCTGGGAAAATTAATAGTTTGGCTCATACTTTTTCAAAAGTAAAAGGCTATCAGGAAAAAGGTAATCTGGGATGGCTCATCTCCTTCAGAGAGCAACTGATCGGACTAAGAGCACCCATTTAAATGTCCTTGCATTCTGATTTTTTCCACCTGAAATTAACGGGGGTTAGATACTTCTGCCTGATCTAGAATAGTCCCAAAAAGGGCTACGATTGAAACACACTATAAGGGCTGTTGACAAGCATCTGTGAAACAAAATCTCAGAACAATCGACACTTACAGGAAAGAGAAATTTGGCAAGATAAAATCAAGAAATCCAATGGAAATATTGCAAATTAAACAGTTATTTCACTACCACAATGGATCATTGCAAAGTTTCTAAATTAATAGATGGCCAGATAATTATTTTCAGCAGGTAAATGATATGTATATTCTGTTCTAAGATATAATGGCTTTAAGAAGTGTTTGGCTCACTTGTGAGTGCAGTTTCAAGACCTTTCTATAACCTTACCCTGAGCAAAGTGCCAACATCTTTGCTTTGATTGTAGATTTTTCAGTACTATTTCATTGCTCATAGACTTACACTATACTCCACTAAAAACTGGAACACAGATGAAAGGGTCATTTTTCTGGTAATAACAAAACCACGATCAGAACAGCTGTGAATGTTAGAATTGAGGTTTGATATTATCCAGTCTCGTGTATTTGTTATTCCTGTTCCATGTTATATTTTTAAAAAACATTCACTTGATTGATTCCTGGGATAAAGAGGTTGCCTTAAGAGGAAAGGGCTTCAGAAGAATGAGAGGGTGGTCTTATTGCAATGTACAAAGATTCTATAGGGACTTGACAGGGTAGTAGATACCAAGAGGATGTTTCCCCTTGCATGGAAAGGTGGAACTAGGAGACAAGGTTTCAAAATAAAGGAGTCACCCATTTAACTCAGAAATGGGAAGAAATTTCTTCTCTGGGAGTCATGAATCTTTGGAATTCTCAATCCCAAAGACCTGTGGAGCTGTAGTCATTGACTATATTAAAAGCCAAGTTATACGTTTTTGAAGTGTTGGGGAGTCAAAGATCATGGAGACCAGGCAAGAAAGTGGAGATGAGACAAAGATCAATTCATAATGAATTGCAAAGCAGGTTCAAGGATTCATTAGACCTGGTTTTATGTCCTTAAATTTCAGAATACAATATGGATGTTGACGTTTTTTGTAAATATACCAATCTCTAGAATGCCTATAGTACTAGATTAGAAAATGGTTAGTATTAAATTAGAAAGTGATTAGTATCAAATAATCTGTTTAACTTCCTTAAACTAATTTTACCTCCATTTTATTTTTCCTGGTGTGACACAAGAGCCTTGTAATATTTCAAATTGTATGGTTCTAGAACCCCAGGCACCGTCTGCTCAGCATTTTTTGAATTCCATTGTTGAATCACCAACGGACCCCACTGTGGCAGTAAGATTAGAGAGCCTTAGCATTTACCACCATTTATGACTAAAATCTAGTTTTTAGTTAAAGTGAATATCCAGACAGATGAAATCATTGGTAATTATTTTGAATTTCTAAGTGCGAAATGGTAGAGACAGATACTTCAAAGAATAACCAGGTTTTTGGATTATTTGTGATGTGGATGTTGTCTGAGCTCTTTCACTGAAGATTGAAAGAATATCAATGTTGTGATTCCTTTGCAGAAATTGGAGTTTACTGTATCAGATGTTTCGAGTCCTACTGAAGCACTTTCAAAAATGGAGCTATCTGCTGAAGAACTGAACAAGTGGCTAGAAAAACTTATAATCGAAGACAAGGCTAGCAATGAGCAAATCTTTGACTGGGTAGAAGTAGGTTGAATTCTTAAACTGTAAGATCCTTGGACTGTGGAGCTCTGTGCTAATTTCTTAAATTGATCATCATGCTAGATTTACAGCAAGCATTATCACTTTCTGATAAGACTATTAAAATAACTCACCATCACCCTGAGAAATTATATTCCCCATGTCTCATTACCTTTCTTTGATCTGTAATAGTTAATGTTGTCGGAGCAATAGTTTAAATGCTCTCTTTTCCCACTTAATGGGTAAATCTACAACTACTGGGACACTTGCATGTGGATCATAAAACAAGTGGAAGTTAACATTGGCATGCAGGTGTGTAAGATTATTGTAACTGCTGTTTGTATGAGGTTTATATTACACATGAAAAGGCATAAACTTAAATAATATGCCATCATTCAGTCAGGAATCTGATTTTTCTTCAGTTTTCTTTAATGCCAAGGTTTCTGTGACATCCACTATTCATGCTGCACTGGCATATTCCATTAACTTTTATTGGTTTTTCATATATAATAAAGGCAGGCAGGATCAGTGAGTTTGAAGATTTATGCAGAGCATTGTTCCTCCAGTGACATTCTGTTTGTCTCCCTTGTTTCTGCTGATATCAGCAATTAACATTGGACAGAAAACAGGCTTTCATTAGAGGAGTGGTGAATCCTGGTAACTGCGAGGATGTGAAGATTCTGAATCGTGTGGTCCCCCATTTCACCCCACTCCCAGTGCTCCGGCCCTTTTGCCCCACTCCCAGGGCTCCGGCCCCTTCTCCCCACTCCCAGTGCTGTGCTCCAGCCCCTTCGCCCCACTCCCAGTGCTCTGCTCCGGCCCCTTCGCCCCACTCCCAGTGCTGTGCTCCGGCCCCTTCGCCCCACTCCCAATGCAGTGCTCCGGCCCCCTTCGCCCCACTCCCAATGCAGTGCTCCGGCCCCCTTCGCCCCACTCCCAATGCAGTGCTCCGGCCCCCTTCGCCCCACTCCCAATGCAGTGCTCCGGCCCCCTTCGCCCCACTCCCAGTGCTCTGCTCCGGCCCCTTCGCCCCACTCCCAGTGCTGTTCTCCGGCCCCTTCGCCCCACTCCCAGTGCTCCGGCCCCACTCCCAGTGCTCCGGCCCCCTTCGCCCCACTCCCAGTGCTCTGCTCCGGCCCCTTCACCCCACTCCCAGTGCTCCAGCCCCCTTCGCCCCACTCCCAGTGCTCTGCTCCGGCCCCTTCGCCCCACTCCCAGTGCTGTGCTCCGGCCCCTTCGCCCCACTCCCAGTGCTCCGGCCCCACTCCCAGTGCTCCGGCCCCCTTCGCCCCACTCCCAGTGCTCTGCTCCGGCCCCTTCACCCCACTCCCAGTGCTCCAGCCCCCTTCGCCCCACTCCCAGTGCTCTGCTCCGGCCCCTTCGCCCCACTCCCAGTGCTCTGCTCCGGCCCCTTCGCCCCACTCCCAGTGCTCTGCTCCGGCCCCCTTCGCCCCACTCCCAGTGCTCTGCTCCGGCCCCCTTCGCCCCACTCCCAGTGCTGTGCTCCGGCCCCCTTCGCCCCACTCCCAGTGCTCTGCTCCGGCCCCTTCGCCCCACTCCCAGTGCTCTGCTCCGGCCCCTTCGCCCCACTCCCAGTGCTCTGCTCCGGCCCCTTCGCCCCACTCCCAGTGCTCTGCTCCGGCCCCTTCGCCCCACTCCCAGTGCTCTGCTCCGGCCCCTTCGCCCCACTCCCAGTGCTCTGCTCCGGCCCCTTCGCCCCACTCCCAGTGCTCTGCTCCGGCCCCTTCGCCCCACTCCCAGTGCTCTGCTCCGGCCCCTTCGCCCCACTCCCAGTGCTCTGCTCCGGCCCCTTCGCCCCACTCCCAGTGCTCTGCTCCGGCCCCTTCGCCCCACTCCCAGTGCTCTGCTCCGGCCCCTTCGCCCCACTCCCAGTGCTCTGCTCCGGCCCCTTCGCCCCACTCCCAGTGCTCCTGATACTCTGATCTGACATTCCACAATTCTCCCTGATTGTTCCAGTGTTTCCCCGGTTCTCAGCACTAGCAAGTGTCATTAGGTATCAGGCCTCGCTCTTCTGCTCTCCATTCCCAGCTGATTTGCTGAGGTTGAGTATATGAGCATGGGTATGTGTGAGGGAGGCTAAGTGAGGGAATGAGTTCAAGGGTGGCTGAGCAAATGGGGGCGAGTGTGGCTGAGTTGAGCAAATGGGGACGTGTGTGGCTGGGTGAGCAAATGGGGACGTGTGTGGCTGGGTGAGCAAATGGGGACGTGTGTGGCTGGGTGAGCAAATGGGGACGTGTGTGGCTGGGTGAGCAAATGGGGACGTGTGTGGCTGGGTGAGCAAATGGGGACGTGTGTGGCTGGGTGAGCAAATGGGGACGTGTGTGGCTGGGTGAGCAAATGGGGGCAAGTGTGGCTGGGTGAGCGAATGGAGGCTGAGTTCAGGAGGGGGGTTGCCGAATGGGCGAGGGAGTAGGCGGGAGAGTGGCTGAATTGGAGGGGAGGGGAGGGTGAGTGAGTGAGTGGATGTGGGCAAAAATGAGAAGGTAGCTGAGTGAGCAAGGGCGAGAGGTTGGCACTGATCAAGGGAATAGTGGGCAGGAGGGTGACTGAGCAGATGAGTGCGAGGGGGTGGCTGGGTGAATGTGTCTGGCTCATTATTCTCAGGGTTATCATTCGCCCTCACCTGCACACACCTACAAGGCGCTCTCTGAGATCAAGTGAACACCTGAGTCTGGGACTGAGCTAGACACACTTCCACCACCACGACCCCCTCCCCCCAATTCTTTCACAGTGATGGTCGTCATTACTATTCATTTTTATTGTGAATTTATAATTTTTTCTTCTGCTTAGCAATTGTTTCCTTTTCATATGTCAGCTTTTTTAAAAATTCTTGTTTAATGTTATGTCAAGCCTTTCCAAAATTTGTTGATCGGCCCCCAGTAGGATTGAAATGTGGACCCCTAGCCCCAGGTGGAAAGGATGGACAAACCTGTCTCGATCAGTAGAAGCTGAGTTTGATTATGAATACCTGAGGAGCTTCCTCACCTCAAACAATAGAATAGTTGAAGAATTAACATGGTGACAACTTTTCATTATTACCCCATTTGGTTCAAACTTCTGAAGCAAGAATACAGATTTCTACATATAAAACAAGAAAAACACAAACATTTTGTGGTAAAAACACAAATATATTTTCACTTGGTATTTCAGACCCATTTTGTGGTCCTATGGGTCAAATTTCCAACACCAGTTTTTTAATTTTTTTCTTTCTGTAATCAGGGCTCACATCTGTTGTTGGTTTTTAACAAACCTAAGTTTGTAACTTGAGCTATTTAAATGCTAAAACAATTTAAGATGTCATATACTCCCATCTGAATCAGAGGACTGTAGAATCGAATCACACTCTGGAGTCTTAATCACAAAATCTTGACTGACACTCCAGTGCAGTTCTGAGGGTAATATTGCATCTTGGCTGTCACTTTAAACCAAATCTGCCACCTGAAATGGGCAGGAAAAATCCCCACGCTACAGTTTGAGAGAAAAGCATATTTGCTTACTATATTTCCAGCATTACAAGTGATTGCTTTAACAGTATTGACTGTAACATGCATTGGGACATTGTCATGAGATGCCGGATATTTTTATAGAAATATAAGAGTAGGTCCTAGGAACATAGGAAATAAGAACAGAATGCTCAAAGATGTGCAGGTTAGGTTGATTGGCCACACTAAATTGCCCCTCAAGTGTCGGGGATTATCAGGGTAAATGTGTGGGGTTACGGGAATAGGGTCTGGGTGGGATTGTGGACAGTTCCGACTTCATAGGCCAAATTACAGCTCCTGTACTGTAGGGATTCTATGATACTAGGAGTAATCCATCCAACCCTTGAACCTGTTCCATCATTCAACAACAACATGGCTGATCTCCTAGCTCAACATGATTTTCCTGCACTATTCCCATACCCCTTAATATCTAGGAATATATTCATTGAATTTACTCAGTGACTGAATATGTTTTTCTCCACAAGCCACCTGGTCACTCTCTGGATGTTTGTTTTAAACTGCCTAATTCTCTTGTTTATGACAGAATTCTATAGAACTCCACCTTTTGCATACCAAAATTTATCAAACTTCCCTTCTAAGTGACACATTTGTACCCTTTCATCACCACATCACTGAACAATGGAAACTATTGCTGTTAACGTTCTATAACTGCTGCTATAAAAATGCCCTCTTTTATACAAAAAAAAGGAATTACCTTGAGTTGCTAATGGTAACATTGCAAGTTAAATGAACTGAATTCTGAGAAGAATCGTTAAAATGGAATTCCTTTGCACCACGGCTCACTGTCCTTTCTTAAGTGCTGTGTTTTAAAGTTAGGTTCTTGATGTCCAATTCTAAAATGATTTCTTTTTCTTCCTTCAGGCTAATTTAGATGAGTCACAGATTGGTTCATCTACATTCCTTAGAGCTTTAATGACAACAGTTTGTAGATCAGCTATTACAGGTAAAAGTTAGCAACCTCTTTATGATGCCTTTGTTTCCAACTTGCCACTTACTTCGGTTTTTATTTGGTTATCTACATAACTGTTGTTCACTTATGATATCCCATGACCTATAACACGTGCAAATTTAATCTAAACTTTTAGAAATGATTTGATGTCTATTAAACTCCAAGGTTCCAACAATATTTAAGTTGTAGTTTCGAATATGAGAAAATAAAACTCTAGGCTCCATGTCCTTCATAAATGACTGTTTTAAATGCTGGTGATACGGTTTGCCATAACAAGTGTGCAGCGTGTAAAATAAATAAATGATCTTGGTGCTTCTGAGAAAAGATAGAGATAAAAGTGGCAACTGATCAACGAGATGTAGCTGTTTTTTCCAGTGAAAAGATTTAGACAGCGGAAGCCGGAAGATAATTTGAAGTGCAGTGCTAGAGGATCGCAGACCTCCACGATGGGCTTCTCATCTCATCAAAGCCATCTTGTATAGTGGTGCCATTTCTCTATTATGGGTGATACATCAGTATATCTTTTAACAGTTAATGGGAGGGGGCGGGGTGGGTTGTGACATTGGCCTAGAAACAAGTCATGTTTCTATTTATTTTGTGATTTGACACTGCGTAGCTGTGTGTGTTATCTAATGAATGGGACCTAGTGAGGGAGAGAGCAGCAGGACATATTTTGCTTTGATGTTTTGTGACTGCTCATGTAACCCAATGAGAAAATCACCAAATGGAATTCCAGCACATTGCAGGAACGTGTAAGTTTGAGGGTTTTTTAATGCACAATGTTAATGTATTCCTGATTGGGTTTTAAGCACCCATATCTATTAATTGGTGGTATTATTTACAATAAAAGCTCCAGGTTATCAGATCCACAGGATCTTAGGGCCACTGCACCCTCTGTTCTTTGGGGGAAGAGAGGCCACATTGTCAATAATGATGGTACAATTCAGATCAGCAACTAGATAATGGCATTGAAGCTCCTCTCAGTCTTCAGGTTCGTAGAGTGGTTTACTTGTTGATGCAACATCACATAATTTTGTTTTAAATGGATTATAAATGGTTTCAAGTTGGGCAAAATGGGGGCACAGTTTCTTGAGGGGGAGGGATAACTTTCTCAAGACAGTGAAGTATTTCAGCTCCATGTGCTTGCTCCACCATTCAGTTAGATTATTGCTGGTCTTCCACATTGCTCCATTACCACTTACGCCTTTCCTAATTAGAAAAAAATTACCATTCCAAATCCTGGAAATGTAAAATCGACCCAGCATTAAAGCTTTTTGGTGGAGTTGTTTCAAGATTCCACTCATCTCTGTGTGAAAGCAACCTGATTCAACTGAACGGCCTTGCTCTACGGATGGATGAAGTGAGATGGCTTTCTTTTGTTTTCAGTTTATTTGATGCTTAGGACTAGAAGAGAAATCCAGGCTAGTTTTTCATTTAAAACAGCCATGCTATTTGTGTCCACAAGGTGACCCGCATTTGTGATACGCGCTTGAACAAAGATTAAGTGGAGCAAGGTGATGTTCATGCTGCTAAATCTGAGCCAGGATTTGGGCCTTAATATATTGTGGAAGATAAAATAAAAACGTGGAAGTTACAGAAAGGGGCATTCATGTGGGCTTGCTTTAAAATTTACATTTTAAAAATTCATATGAATATAGTACATTGAAATGTTCTGTGTAATCCAAGAAAGTTATTGTGCCTAAATCAAGTGTTAACAGATGCTGCCACTTCATCTAGGGCTAAGACATTTCTTCTGATACTTGTGTACACTTGTGTGTCCTTTTCCAATATTGTATTTTTACCTCTAGGGGAAGGAGCTCCAAGTCGGGTAGATGCAAACATTATACAGCAGAGATTGCGATTGTTACTCAAGTACCTTAACTCCGACATTGAAAGAGAATTACAAGCACTTTATGCACTACAAGCATTAATAGTAAAACTTGATCAACCCCCTAGTAAGTATTCTATCAGCTTCTTTACTGCTGGGAAAGTAAAGTGCCAGTTTTATGGAATATGATCTCGCTATCACTTATCTGTCTTTTCTTCCCTTTTGCCCTTTCTCTTCATGCTGCCAACAACAGCAAATTATTTAAATACTCTACCTTAGAAATGTAAATATAAATGTGCGGATTAATGTTAACTGGCCTTTGAAGTATTCACACATCAGCCCATGAATTTTCACCCCTTTAAAAATGATTGTGGCCTAATTCTATGCATACAGTACTTTTAAAATAGGTTTAAATTCAGCCCATGAATTTTCACTCCTTTAAAAATGATTGTGGCCTAATTCTATGCATACAGTACTTTTTAAAATAGGTTTAATTGCCATTGGTTTTGAATTTAGTGGCTTACATTAAGGAACTTCAAGGGCTCAGTAAGTAAGATGCAGAATTATATAGCGCTGAGCTATATGAACCAAGGGAATCCTTGCTGTGTTGGTTGATCTTAAGATGGTGCAATAGCATGTATTTGACTTCCCCATTCTTGGGTTAATGAGTGGGGTGAGGGGTTAGAATTAGCCACAATCGCCATTCTGTTTGTTATGCTGTGACCCCCAACTAGAAAATGTGGGTTTCAGGTAAGGATGGAAATTGGATAAAGATTTTAAATTAACTAATCTATACAAAAATAATCTATGTTTTGTAGTGTCTTAGATAGGAGCAACCCGTGCTCCTCCCCATCATTCTCCCCATCAGCAATAATCCCAGTTGCATGAATCCACCCTGTCCCCATATCTCTTCATCCTCCTCTTAACTGTCCCCCTAACCTATTAGAACTTGCCATGGTCTCTGATTTAACCACTAACCTCAGTAGTACATTCCACAGTCTTGCAAAGATTTGTGCTTTTTTAAACATGCCTCTTAGTCACTGCATTAAATTTCTTACGTTTAATCTTGTATCTATGTCCACTTGTCCTACACTCCAGTGCTTCTGTGTCTATCTACTCTGTCCCTTCCTTTCATGACTTTAAACAAATCTGTCCTTAATGTGAATAATTAATTGTTTTACCCTTTGCATTGCAAAATGCTAACAGTTTGTTCCTTCTCCGTTTCTTCCCTCCAAACAGACTTGTTAAGAATGTTCTTTGACACTTTGTACGATGAGGATGTTATATCTGAAGATGCATTCTACAAATGGGAAAGTAGCAAAGACCCAGCAGAACAGAGCGGCAAAGGGGTAGCGCTAAAATCTGTCACGGCTTTTTTTACATGGCTAAGAGAAGCTGAAGAGGAGTCAGAAGATAACTAAAAAAAAACACAAAAAAAAGTCTTCGCCAATCAAAGTGCAAAAAGGCCAATCATCGCAACAAATATGCACGGATATACAGTCAGCGATCATGATGAAAATTATGGTACACGCACGTAAAGAAAAGCCGCGGTGATGTTAAAGAACCATGGGTGGGAGCACTAAAAAATGTATTATTTATAGAAAATATTTTTGTTTTAAATTTTAAGCTTTTTTGTTATTTTTAAAAGGACAGATGGTTCCATTTTTCTTGCAGCAAAAAAATAAAAAAAATTGAACACTTTAATTTATTTTTAGAACTGCAAAGGTGATGTAATTTGAGTTTGCAGTTACTGTAAACAGAATGTAACATAGCGGAAAAGAGACCCAAACTCTTGCCCACAAGGCCACTTCAAACAAAAATAGGGCATCAAAATTTAGTATATGGGCGGGGGTTAACAATGATGGCTGAAAGTAGTAACATGTACCAGTAATTCTTCCTGCCTGCTTCAGCTTGCTCTAGAAATGTACATAACATTCAACTGGAAGATGATGCTCCCCGAATTTCCAAGCCGTACATTACGAACTGCAGAACATGGAGAACTTGTACAAAACAAATTCAACCTGAGGAAGTGCTTGTAATACTTTCAAACTATAGAGCTACTCAAAAGCTTGTAAATACATAAAAGAGAAATATTTAAAAAAAAATGACTCATTACTATCTTTTCACTTTCAAAACTAAATAAAAACAGACCGTGCAAGTTGAAAAAATAAATACAAACTACTGTTTGAGAATTAATGATCACGAGACCTGTTCTACGTAAGTTTGCAAACTAGTTTGTCCTATTATTTTGTACTCCGTTACCTCATGGTAATATATTGTGCAGTGGATGTAACACCCATTGTTGTGACAGAAGTCATATCAGTTGGCTGGCTGACAGTAGTCAGTTACTGAATTGTGGCAGAAGGTTTCTGACAAAACACATGCTGCACAAATGAGGATCCTTTCTGCATACGAGCTACCGGTGGTTTGAGATGGCTGTCAGAGTTTTCCTTGTGAAAGAATAGGAGGTCAGAATCTCTGAAATAAACAGTTATGTTTCCCACACACAAATGCAACCTTTCACAGAAGCTGCTGCCTTGATGCTAGATACAGCAAAAACGAGGATACTACCATGTGAAATGGCACTTTGCTTGAAATTGTGTGGTTGATCTCATAAGTTGCTGGTTTGATTTGAAACAGTGTCTCAAGACTAACACTGTAGATTTTACTTGTACCAGTTTGTGCATTTATTTGAGAATTGGTTTTGAAAAGCCAAGCATAACATGGATCAGCTATGATTTTAAAAATTCGCTTCAATGGCAAGATGGCTATTGGAATGCTTATGAAGATAATGTTCCAGACTGTGAGATGCCATTAAATAACTGCATAACTTGAATTAAAAACTGTTCCAGGCTGGTAATATATGCTGGGTTGGATTTTTTTTCCTGCTTTCGAGATCTACATATGTTCGGTTGTGCTGCTCTGTATTACAGCTGTCACACTTAATCACCCCAATGAATAATTAGCTGAGTTTGTTAATACAAAAGCTTGGGTTGCATGTGAATTTACCAAAGTGTGTGTCAGTGCTGATTGCTGTTATTTCAACTTATAACGAGATAAGCATCGGTCTGAATTGCTATCTGCATACATCACGTAGATTGAAACGTGCAGATCCAAAAAGCTTGAATGGATTCAAAATTAGTGGATTTTTCTTATCCTGTGGTTTCTTGCGGATGTCACCTAAAGAAGTGGTAAATACTGTAAGGATATAAATAGTAATGCCTGATCCCTGTGTAAACAGAATGGAGACTCAGGTCCATCTGACATCTTGGGTACATATTTGAAATGCTAAAAAATAAGAATTGAATAAACATCCTTACTACTTTAAGGACCTCAAAATTTTGATTTGAGAAAAACATTGAAAAAAGGTGACTTTCTGGTTAGAGCAAGACTTGTGCTTTAAATTATTCTGTGTTACTTGGGTTTTGCTGGGCATTGGCGAGGTCTTTCTGGCTTCTCGTTAGTAAAAACCCAACTATGGTGCTGTGTCAAAACTTGACCTCTATGAAAGCTAAAATGCTCTTGGTTTATCTTGTTTAGCGTGTACTTAATGAAATTAGCCTGTTCTGTCTTAATGACAGCCCCAGTGCTGGAAAGTCAAACCTCTGGGGTGTTGTATTTTATCAGACCATCACTTGAGTGGCTTATTTCTCAAAGTTGTGCATGAATACCTCTTACAAATTAAGAACAAGAATTTGTGCATTTTGTAATTTGCTTTATTAAATAATTAAAAGTGGATGCAAATTCTCTTCAGTCCAAAGAGCCAAAAAATATGCCGGAATGCATGAATGATACTTTCATGACTGTTCCAATGATATATAACAAAAGATATAAGACAGACTTGTATCCAATTATCACCAGTATCTTTTCACTCAGTTGTAATCCTTTTCTATTATAAAGTTGTAATTGAGCAACACACAAATATGATACCTTTGTGTTCTGTGATTGGACTGCAATTTTACAGTTTACAAACAATTGGGCACAAATAACTAACTACACCGCCTAATCCAAAGAGGATTGCTGACGAAAAGCTTTCTATTAAAACAAAAGTGAATTCCATCTCAGAACCTTGCAGTAATTTTCAGTCAAACATTAGCCATAAATTCAAGAATTGTGGGGGGGGATAGCTCAGAATCTTTAATTAAACTTTTCAGTTAATGAAGTGTTTATTGCAGCTTTGACTAAGACCAATCTTAAGAAATTTGAGATGAAGCGTCATGAATTACATGATACTATAGTTCACCACTACGGAAGCAATTAAATTTGACAATAGAATATTGCTGGACCAGGTTTTCCTGTTTGATTCATTAAATGAAGCTTTGACATGAAGGGACCATAATCATTCTTAGTTATGCAGTAATGTTTATGAGTTTACTCCCTTTTATCTACAATGAAGATGTTTTTAAATTGGTAATTGAATTGGCTGAATGCCAGAATGTGTTCAAGTTGCCACCATGTTAAGTAATACAACATCCCATTGTCTTTCAAGACTGCAATGGCAATGAAAGATTTCTGGGCATGGATTATCATTGAATTCTGTCCTACTGTTGCATCTTGCAGTTACTACATTTTATTGTTCGCCAGAAGTCAATTTGGTATATTTACTGAAATTATTTTCATCCTGATGAATATTTAACACCAGCCTATTCTCTCAGTGGTTTTCAGAAGCAATGATCAAATCGAAATCAGCGATAAATGTTGCAGTCTGTTTCCCAAGGGTAAGATTTAAATGTTTATAGCTACATATTCAGGAATTTTGGTTGAGGGGCATCACCTTGATGGCCTGATTTTTATTTTTTCTTCATCCCTCTCTAGTGACATTCAGTATTTTGGGCCAGCGTAACCTGATACCAGGATTCAATGCTTTGGACATTCATTTGTCTCTTTCACCTCTCTCCTTTTATGAAAGCAGCTTGTTTTTGCTTGATGTTTCCTGGCTTGAATTTGAGAAGGGGGTGGGGATGACCAAACCGTGATGAATTGTAATACCATATTTAAATTCAGTCATTAATTATGTACCGAGTGAACTGCTGAGACCTGTTGAATCAGCTGGAAATGGTTCAGAATATTTAGTTCCGTTTTTCTGACACGGGAGGATGAAAATCCATCCTGAGGGATAAACTTAGATGAGTGAAGTTAGCCATTTTACTGTGTGGTAAGCAATCAATTGTTCCAAGTCAAATGATGGTGACGGCCCATTGCTAATTGATGTCGTATGTTATTGCACAACAATGTACTAACAACTCCCATTGTTCAAAACTTTGCAATGTGAAAAATTTGGGTAAGAGCAGATTATAAATTTTGTGGTAGCGTATCATCAAATTGTTACAAAGTTAACATGTTATTGGTTACTTAATGATTTACACCAATACTTAAACCAGGCCCCTACAGTTGTTAATACAAACTCAGAGCCTTGTTTGATTTATTTATGCTATTCCTGTGCAATATATTGAGAAATCTGTGTACAGCACACACTTTCCATCACTTTTACTGTTGTCATAAAATGTATTCACTGTTTAAACCCAGTGAACGATAGCTCAAGTTTAGCTTATACTTGAAGATTAATGATGTACTGGAGGCTTCTTTTTCTTCCAGTCATAATTCATTTCTGCCTGTCATTGTGAATTTTGGGTCTTTAATTACTAGGAACTATTGTACCACAGTGATTCGGAATTTTTTTAATCGTACCCTGATATTCCTGTAATTTCTTGTAACATTTACATTTGTATATATTGCTACAGTTAACAACTTACAACAGCTGTTGCTTCAGAAAACTGATGTATACATTTTAGCCTTGTGGCAATCTTGATGGCATTGTGCTCCCTCAATCTTTTCACCCTGCAGTTCTCTACCCACTCCGATTGATTAAGTAGCATTTGATTCTGACCCTGGCCATCTACATACGTTCATTAAAAAATGTTTTTACTTTAATCTAGCACAGAAGTAAAAATGTTGAGAAGTTTGGCTGTAAGTTTGTTAAAATGCACTTATTTCATTGAATATTGCAGGCAAATAACGATTCTCAAATATTAAGACTAATGTAAATATCTATCACTGCCAGTCAGTTATTCAGTATATTAAGGGCAACATGCCATGGAGAAGTGAAAAGTGCATTTCTGTCAGAATTCTGCTGCAAATTGTATGAATGCTTATTTTTTTGTGTAAGGTCCTAAGTGATCGTTGTGAAGACTGTCGGTATGGAGTTGTAAAGTTTTTTTTTGTATCCAGTGAAACTATAGATCACTACATGTTAATTGGTGAGAGATGCCCTGTCACGGTAAAAGCAACGGTGCAGTTCCTCCATATTCCCGTTCTCGAAGGTAATGGGCCAGACTTTGGGAACATAGCGGGACATGAATGGTACGCACCGTTATTAATGTATGTGTCGACGTAACTCGTAGCAAGGAAGAGATACCCAGTGAATTACGAATTGCTGGCCAGGTTGCATTGTTCTGCCATTACCTTTACAAAAATGGACATCGGTATTTAACCTGGCCGTGAGTTTCAGAATGTCGCGGCGTTAGCACATTAATTCCCCTTTAAATGTGCCACGAAATTAAGTCTGCGGTAAGTACTTTTTTCATGAAACGATAACTGTTAGTAACTGTTAATGCGTCCAGTAAGTGACCATTTATAACTGGAATTTCATACCCTCAGGTGGTGAATTTCTGGAGTTTTTAAAAATGTGAATAGTTCTAAAAATCTTACCCCATCTCAGTGTCCTCTTTCTCTTAATGTACTCGGGCTTGAAGTTGAATTCACGCGATCTATTCCTCTTTCCTGGTCCTTTGGTTATTATTTCTTATTAAGGGGATGCAATGTTTGCCCCTCTTTCCTCACCGATATCCCAAATACATCCCCTCCACCCCGGCTCCCGGATTAACTTGCACGTTCAACAAAACGCTTTCAACTTGTTGGTGCGAGTTTATGTTTTGACTAAATGGGATTTGCAGCCGGGTGGCCTGCTCCAGAAAATCACTGCGGATGCTGAAAATCTGAAACGAAAACAGACAATGTGGGGAATCTCGGCAAATCTAACAGAGAGAATAGAGCCCACGTTTTGAGTCTGCATGACCCTTCTTGGGGCTCTGACGAAGTGTCATCCAGACTCGAAACGTTGGCTGTATTTTCTCTGTAGATGGTGTCAAACCTGAAATTTGTCAGCGTGTTCTGATTTTGTTCCATCTGAGCCCTCGTGCACTTTCAGCAGTGGACACTGGATGGCGATCAGATTTAAGAAATCTGGTTTACTGTACCTTTCCCAACCCAGGGTGCAGGATTCCACTGCTGCCCAGTTGAGATTAGGTGAGTAATTGCAACTGAAATAGTGAAAAGGCATATCGCCTCTAAGCGGGCTCATTGACGCAGGTTTGAATTGATGTAAAACTGAAGAAACGATTTTACAGATTGCGGCAACAGGACCTTTACATGTTCCCAGCCTTAACATGGAAGGAGCAATGAATTTCTGGGTGGGTCTTGATGTCAACATGTTTCTTAATAATTCCAAAATGTTCTCTGCAATATCACGTTAGTTATACCCCAAAGTAAGGGAGTGAAAAAGTAACAAAATATTAAATTCACTGAGGGTAATTTACTTCCATAAAACCGTACTACGATGCTTTGACTGTCAGCTTTTATACAACGTGTTGTTTTGAAGTACTTGAAATTTATTTGAAAATGTAACTTTGAATGTTGTAACATAACATCAATAGTGGGAGAGTCTATCGAGGGACATGATAATACTTAGGAAGAGGTAAGTTATGGAAAGCTGGACTAAATTTGTAAAAAGGGAGGTTGGCTAACAAATTTAATGGTTATTTGAGAGGATAACGTAAAAGGAAATTTAATGTATGTATGTATTTTCAAACAGCCTTTGATCGGAGAAAACTTAGAACCTTTTGTGTCTCCCAGGACATCCCAAAGGTAATGAACTACTTTTAAACAATAGTGACAGACAATTAAATGGGCAACTGATCTGCTGTATTGGATTTTGAGAACATTGGATCTTGTGTGCTGAACTTGGCTAGTGGTGTTGAGGGATGCAACTTAGCAAGAGGCTAGACATCAGAGGAATACGGTATGAAAAGAAATGTCAGTGTGGACAGGAAGATATCTGGAAAAGTAGTGCTGTTAACCGATACTGGAGCGGTGAACGGATTAACACAGATCTGGTGACAATTATATGGGGAAAATGTGAGATTACAGATTTGGGAAGATGATTAAATGTACACAATGTTCTTTTTTAAAAGCACAGTGTTTGCACAATCCTTTGAAAGTGGGGTTGCATTGTGATAAAACTTGAAATGTAGTACATAGGATCCTAGGTTTTCTAAATATGAAACTGTCATGAGTGTGAATTCCATGCACTGATGTGGATCTCGGCCTACAACCCAGAGAATATCTGGGCAGCGAGAGGATGAAATCCTTGCCTCTGGCTTACTAAAGGCCTGATGTGGCAATGCCAGCGTTGGTCTGGGGTAAACACAGTAAGAAGTACAATAGGTTTGTTTGGAGCAGAAGCCACTAGCTTTGAGTGCTTGCTGCTCCTATGTCAGGTGAGTGGGAGTTCTATTCACAATCAGGGTTTGTGTCTTTATATGCCCTGTTTGTGAATAGAACTCCCACTCACCTGACAAAGGAGCAGCAAGCGCTCCGAAAGCTAGTGGCTTTTGCTACCAAATAAACCTGTTGGATTTTAACCTGATGTTGTGAGACTTCTTACTGTGTTTACTAAAAGCCAGCAGGTGATCATTCCCTCTTTATTGTACAGAATGATAGATAAAGTGCAGCACAGACTAGGATAAGTTCAGATGATTGTTCCCTGCGGTTTTATGAAAGCAACAGTTTTCTTCTATATTGGATTTTGAGAACATTTTATTTCTTGCCTGCTGAACTTCAGCCACAGGGTCAAACTAGCAAGAACCAGAGTTATGGACAACTTCAATGCATTCAAAGAATCGCAAATGAATCTCTAAAATGAAGGCTCCTGACTACAGGACTTGATGATTAATGCCACTCTGGAATATAGCTGCCAGTTAAAATCATTATCTTCCAGGGTCGGCTTAGTTACTTGATGTGTATCAGAACCCTGAACAGCCTGTCCCAATATCTTACGAAGACTTGCCAGAGAGTAAAGGATTGACAATCCAAAATTTCTGATTAGTTAGAATGACTAAAAAAATTGAACTTGCTGTAACCCATCAGGAGCTAAGCGTAAAATGATCAATGTATGTAAGCACACTATTGGATTCCTATTGCAGACAACTGGTTTTCAATTGTTGGATGTTGAAAATGCCCAATCAGTTCTGCAAGAGCGTAGAGTTTTAAAAAAGAATCATTTGTGATTGGAAAGAAATACCATGTAGACCAGTATTAATTTGTTTGCAGGAACATTGAACACTATATGTTAAACGTACACAAGTGATTTGCTTAGGCTAAAGTTAGAATGTCGTGTCTGATTTGGAAAGAAGGGGAAGTGGCAGTAAGGTTAGTTCTTTGACTGGTTAACTGCGGTGAATGTTCTTTCACCGCTGTAAAATCCCACTTCTGTCTTCATAGCAACATGGCCTGAAAATTTGTTTCCATTCTCTCAAATAATCCCATTATGTTATAAAAGTTTTAAAGTTGATTTAGTAGTGTCTCAAATTTGTTTACATTAACACTGCAATGAAGTTACTGTGAAAATCCTCTTGTCGCTACATTCTGGCGCCTGTTTGGGTACACTAAGGGACAATTTAGCATGGCCAGTGCACCTAACCAGCAGATCTTTGGCGTGTGGGAGGAAACTGGAGCGCCCGGAGGAAATCCACGCAGACACGGGGAGAACTTGCAAACTCCGCACAGACAGTGCTCCAAGCTGGGAATGGAACCCAGGTCCCTGGTGCTATGAATCAGCAGCATGAAACACTGTGCCACCATGCTGCTGTACATTGATGAGTCTGATCTGGGGAAATAGTCCAGTGGTAGCTCACTGCCAGTTGTCTCCTCTATGTGCTTCAGTGATGGCTATCTCAAGTGGTCCAAGAAGGTTTTGGATTCAATGACCAATGGATCATGGTAAAGGGATGAGCAGGTTGGCTGCAGCAGAGAATGCAGCAGTACAGAAGAAGGTCAACTTACCAACCTCAAATGTTGAATGCAATTGAGACTTTGATCATCGTTCATCAAAATTCTCCATTTCCCGTCACTGCTCACTTTGGCCCATCACTCAAAGATAATATGGATTGACAGATGACTGGGAGTGTGCTGAATGGCAATGAGTACATTTGACTTGTATACTGCAAGAGTAAAGGTCAGAATAGACATTTTTCACTTTAAATTCCAGTAACGTTACATATGGTGCTGTTAAACAAGGGAACAGTTTGAGATTTGATTTTCTGGTGTGGGGTCTTCTATTGTGTTAATGAGTAATGGAGACGCAATTTAGAGCAAAGATTCAGATCTTCACGCAAGCATCATTTCCCCTTAGCAAATCCATTTTTTTAAGAACTTGATGGATTTTTTTCATTAATTGCCACTAAACTTATCTCAGAAGATTGCAACTTTGAAGTACAATATAAGTCAGAACAGAGTCAAGGGAATAACAAACAATATTCCCTTTTATGGCATTAGCTGCTATATAAATTTGAATGTCCAAGTTGAATGTTAGTGGATGAGTGAATTAGTGAGTGAGGTGAAAGGTGGATTGGGGTTAGTTGAGGAGAGGCGACTGGGAGACTGGTTGTGGAGTTACTCAGATGTTAGACTAGGTTTTAGCCTGTCTGATATTTCCTGGGTAACTATCCAGGTAAATACCAAAGAGCTATCCCAAGTCTCCAGGTCTGAATGAGGCATTACAGAGAGTCTGGGAGCCAGGGAATTGTCCGTTGGAAATTGAAACTTCCTGGGCAATTATCATGTAGATCTGTCCATCAGGACTGCCGCAGGATCCTGACGCATATCTTCTGTCACAATCCAGTCTCTAGAGATCTAGAAACTAGAAGAGTGGATTTAATTTACTAGTGTCACATATATTAGTATATGGTGAAAAGTATGGTTTCTTGCACACTATACAGACAAAGCATACCATTCATAGAGAAGGAAAGCAGTGTGTGCAGAATGAAGTGTTACAGTCATAGCTAGGGTGTAGAGAAAGATTAATGTGAGAGAGATCCATTCAAAAGTTTGATGGCAGCAGGGAAGGAGTTGTTCTCGAGTCGGTTGGTACAAGTCCTCAGACTTCTGTATCTTTCCTGACCAGTAGGTGGTGGAAGAGAGTATGTCTGGGGTGCTTGAGATCCTGAATTATGTGGGCTGCTTTTCCAAGGCAGTGGGAAGTGTAGACAGCGTCAGTGGGTGGGAGGCTTGTTTGACGGACTGGGCTTCGTTCATGACCCTTTGTACTTCCTTATGGTCTTGGACAGAGCAGGAGCCATACCAAGCTGCGATGCAAGCAGAAAGAATGCTTCCTGTGGTGCATCTGTAAAAGTCGGTGAGAGTTGTACCTGATGTGCCAAATTTCCTTAGTCTTCTGAAAAAGTAGAGACGTTGGTGGTCTTTTTTAACTATAGTGTTGGCATGGGGGGACCAAAACAGATTGCTGGTCATTTGGACACCTAAAAACCTGAAGCTCGTGACAATTTCTACTTCATCCCCTCTGATGTAGATAAGGACATGTCCTCCACTAGACTTCCTGAAGTTGCTGACTATCTACTTCGTTTTGTTGACATTAAGGGAGAGATTATTGTTGCCGTACCAGTTCACCTGATTCTCTATCTCGTCGTTGTTTGAGATCTGACCCACAACGGTAGTGTTCAAACTTGAAAATCGAATTGGAGGGGAATTTGGTCATACAGTCATAGGTTATAAGGAGTATAGTAAGAGGCTAAGGACATAGCCTTGTGGGACACTTGTACTGAGGATGACCGCGGATCGTGGACCGGGATGATGGTCATCGTCTTGAAGCAGATAGGGACCTCAGATTGTAAAGAGAGGTTGAAGATGTCTGTGAATACCCCAGCCAACTGATCCGTGCAAGATCTGAGTGCTCGTCTGGGTACCCCATGGAGCCAGTCGCTTTCTGTGGTTAACCTTCAAGAAGGCTGCTCTTTAGCTTCAATGATGACCTCAGATACAGATTCATCCAGCTCTCGCTGACCTTTTGCTCAAAATGGGCATAGAATGCTTTGAGCTCACCAGGGAGAGGTGCGCTGGAGCCGGTGATTTTACATGCCTTCATCTTGTAGTCAGTTGTGTCTTGCAACCCTTGCCATAGTCGGCGGGGGTTCGTGTAGTTAGGCTGGGACTCTGGCTTGGTCCAGTACTGTCTTTTGGCATATTTGGATCTCCTCAGAATGTATCTTGTGTAGGTCAGTGTCGCCTGATTTGAACGCTTTAGACCTGAACTTCAGCAAGCAGTGGATATTCTTGTTCAGCCATAGTTTCCAGTTGAGAAACACATGGATTTGCTTCTTTGGCACAGTCTTCTACTTACAAATGAAGTCAGTTACTGTAGTGGCGTATACGTTCACAGAGTTTTTAAAAACTGACCAGTCCACTGACTCCAAGCAGTCGCATTATAGATCATCCGATTCCTCAGGCCAACATTGTATGACTTTTTTTGACGGATTCTCCCGTTTGTTTTTCCTCGTAAGCCGGGAGCAGGAGCACAGCCTTGTGGTCTTGCCAAAGTGTGGGCAGCCAGTAAAGCAGTAGGCATGTTTGATTTTTGTGTACCACTGGTCTAGGATGTTCCAGCTTTTGGTGGAACAGGAGATGTGTTGGTGGTATTTTGGTAGGATGCTCTTGAGCTTGGCTAGATTGAAGTCTCAGGCCACAATGAACAAGGCCTCGGGATGTTCCACCTCAAGGCTATTTGCAGTGGTGTATATTTCGTCCAGTGCGGTCTTCACGTCCTCGTGGGATGGGATGTAAACTGCTGTCAGAATAATGGAGGGAAACTCCCACGGAAGGTAGCAGGGGCAGCATTTGAGCATCAGGTATTCTAGGTCCAGAGAGCAGAAACTTGCCAGTGTTGCTTCATCTAGGCACTGCAAGGTATTGAATAGGAGGAGGACTCCACCACCCCTAGCCTCGCGTGAGGCCATTCTGTGGTCTGTCTGGTGAATGGGAAAACCCTCTTGCTGTAGGCCAAGAAAAGTTACAGCAAGGCCATTTGTGAGGGAAGTCAGGATGTATTTTCCCACACAAAAGGGTTGTTGGAAATTTCAAACTCTGTCCCCAAAAAGTCCACTGATGCAGGAATTTTTTGAGACAGATTGAAAGATATTTGTTAGTAAGAGTATTGAGGGGTTTGGAGCTAGTGCAGGTAAACGGAGGTGAGGTTTAGATCAATCAGGAACTAATTGCATTGTGGAACCAGCACAAGGAGCTGAATGAGTTGCTCTTGATCCTTCATTGTGTTTGTTCTGAAGACGATAAAGTTCAAACATAAGATCAGAAACATTAAATTTCATTATTACAAACTAGCTTGCAGCACTTCCTACTGTGCCACCATGCTGCCTATAAGTAAGTAACAAGGAGGAGGATGCAGACAACGGAGTTTTGGATGAATTGAATTCAATGAAAATGGAGGTCAGGAGGATGGCAATGATAGCATTAGCTATCAGGCTACCTAATAATATTTGTAATAATAGCGTTAAAGGGAATTCATCCACACAGAGCTTATTTTGTGCAGTCATTAATTTTCCAAAGTGACAAAGATAAGAATCTATTTTAAATAAATTGGTTTGTTTTTTAATGACTTCCCCTTTGTTTTCAGGGATCTCTATTTATATTCCACCCCACCAAGGGACTGGTCAAGTCACCTTCTCCCAGTCCAACACTGCCTCAGTAACATTTTCCTGCTCTATCCGTATATCCCATGATTTCTTTAATATCTAGAAAACTATTGGATTTCTGTAATGAACATACTCAATGATTGTGCTTTCACAGCCTTCTGGGCTGGAGAATTCTAAGGATTTATTTCCCACTTAGTGAAGAAATTCCTCCTCAACTTAGCCCTAAATGGCACACCTCCTCTTCTGAGATGGTTTCCTGATTCACCAGTGTCATCGGGACCACCCCCACAGACGAGGCCCCCTCAGCAGATAAGGGGAACCATCCCCAACGTCGGTGGCACAGTGGTTAGCACTGCTGCCTCACAGCGCCAGGGATCCAGGTTCGATTCCCAGCTTGCGTCACTGCCTGTGCGGAGCCTGCACATTTTCTGCCGTGTCTGTGTGAGATTCCTCCAGGTGATCTGGTTGCCTCCTACAGTTTGAAAGACGTGCTGTTTAAGTGCATTGACCATGCTAAAGTCTCCTTCAGTGTACCAGAACAGGTGACTAGGGGATTTTCACAGTAACTTCATTTGCAGTGTTAATGTAAGCCTACTTGTGACACTAATAAACTTTAAAAACAATATACAATGTGCAGAAGAGAATTTCCCTCCATCCACCCTCCCTGCCCAATGGATAAGGGGACCCCACACCTCCGTAGAAGCGGAACCCCTTCCCACCAATGGTGAAGATAATGCTCCCACTGGGAGCAATGCCCAAGCATATCCCTGAATCCCCAGGAGCTAGACACCTCCCTGCCCCTGTGTGATCATCACGACTGGTTTTGATTTTGAAAATCAGTTATGATTGACAATAGTACAATGTCATGGGTGGATATTTCAGAATCAAATCCTTAGAGGAGGAGATAGTTTAACGGAGATGGTGGTTAGATCACAAATTGAGACCTCGCTTGCACAAATCCCGTTTTCAGCTGCTCACAAGATTCAGTCGCCATTCAGGGATTTGCCACCGTGACTAGTGTGGCCATAAGATCACACCCATTACATTTGGTCCCTGGATCCAAATCTTTGATATAGATTGTCAATAGCTGGGGCCCAATTCCAAAGCTCTGCAGGTTAGGTGGTTTGGCCATGCTAAATTGCCCCTTACTGCCCAAAATTGTGTAGGTTAAGTAGATTAGCCAAGGGAAATGTGCAGGGTTACTGGGATAGGGTGGGGATGAGTGCCTGGGTGGGATGCTCTGTCAGAGAGTTGGTGCAGACTCGATAGGTTGAATGGCCTCTTCTGCATTGTAGGGATTCTATTATTCTCAGCACTGAACCTTGCGGTGCCCCATTGGTCGAAGCCTGCCACCCTGAGCGTCACTCCTTTATTCCTACATTCTTATTTTCTATCCATTAACAAGTTCACAATGTATGCCAGCATATTATCCCCCAATTCCATGTACAGTAATTTTATTTCCAACCTCTTGTCCAGGACTTTATCAAAAGCCTCCTGAAAATCTAAATACGCTGCATGCTTTTGGAAGTTTTACAGTTCTTCTTATGATTTGCAATAGTTTACTTTTTTTTAAGCAGTTTTTTTGCTGAATTATAAAATCCTCCTGATCTTCAAGCTTATTACTTCTTTTGGCCTCATTACAAGCCTTTTCCTTTGATACAATACAAATTTCAACTTCTCTAGTTAACCATGATTGGATCACCTTTCCTGCTGGGTTTCTGAACCTCAAAGAAATGTAAGCCATTTGTTGCAATTTATTCCCATTAACTGTCCACTGGCATAGCTTTTTAAGGTAGTTTCCCAAACTACCAAAAGCCAATTTACCCCTCATACCTTTTGTACTTTCCTTTGTTTAGATTTAAGATCTTAGTTTTGGATTGAACTATATTACTTTCAGACTTTCAAATGTAAAATTGTATCATGTTATGATCACTTTTCCCTAAAGGCTCTTTTACATTCAACGTTATTAACCAGCCTTTTCTCCTAGCACAATACTAGAGCTAAAATAGATAAGTTTTACAAGAAAGCGAATGAATCATGGAATGGCCAAGCCTGGAGTGTTACCTGGGATGTTGACCATAACTCCGAGCACTGTCCAGCGATGATGAGAGATCATTGAATTAATCTCTTTCCAAAGAGAACTAAGGTAGGCTTCCCTGCATCAAAGATGTGATTGATGACACTCTATAGAATAACATGAGAATATCTGCCCCAGGCATTCACTAAAATATTGTGGCACTTCCTTTTGCAATATTGCAGTGTTGTTGCGGGGGTCGCCTGTGGGTCTATAATATACAATCAAATGTGAAAATAATCAACTGGAAGAAGGCCAAGTTCAGTGAATTGAAAGAAGATCAGGTTGTGATGTTTTGGAATCAGAAATTGATCTGCTACTGTGTTACCTACCAATGGGAGGCCTTCAGTAGGACTGAACAAATTAGACTCATTCCAAAGAGAGTAAAAGGGTGAGATTGTGACAGAAGGTGGCACAGTGCCGGGACCCGGATTTGATCTCAGCCTTGGGTGACTGTCTTTGGGGAGTTTTCACTTTCTTCCTGTCTCTGCACCCTCTGGATACATTGGTTTTCTTCCATGCTCCAAAGATGTGCAGGTTAGGTGGATTGGCCATTCTAAATTGCCCCTTAGCGTTCACCGATGTCCAGGCTAGGTGGGTTAGCCGTGGTAAATGTGTGGGTTTACGGGGATAGGGAGGAGGGGATAGGCTTGGATTAGATGCTCTTTCAGAGGGTCAGTACAACCTCAATGGGTCAAATGATGACCTTTTGTATTGTAGGAATTCTATTCAATGAAATGCACACAAAGGTCAAAGGCTGGATGACTAAAGATACAGTGATTAATGTGAAACAGGAAAAACTTTATGGTAAATGTAATACAGTAGTGAATCCAATGGGATACAAAAAGTACAGAGAAGACTATAAAAGCAGAAGATATAGGAGCAGAATGGGGCCATTCAGCCCATTAAATCTGCTCCGCCATTCAATCATGGCTAACCATTCTCCCGCCTTTTCCCTGTAACCTTTGATCCACTTACCAATGAAGAACCTACCTATCTCTGTCTTAAATACACTCAATGACCTGGCCCTCCACAGCGTTAAGTGGCAACAGACTCCACGATTCTCCACCCTCTGGCTGAAGAATTTCCTCCTCATCTTGGCTCTAAAGAGTCGTGCCTTTATTCTGAGACTGCCCTTGAATCCTAATCTCTATTACCAACGGAAACATTTTCCCCACGTCCACGCTATCCAGGTCTTTCGGTATTCTGTAAGTTTTAATGAGATCCCTCCTCATCCTTCTAAATTCCATCGAATACAGATCCAGAGTCCTCAAACACTCCTCGTATATCAAGTTTTCATTCCTGGGATCTTTCCCGTGAACCTCCTCTGGACCCTGTCCAAGGCCAGCACATCCATCTTCGGATATAGGTCCCAGAATTGTTCACAATACTCTAAATATGGTCTGATCAGAGACTTAAAGCTTCAGCAATACATCCCTGCTTTTGTATTCTAGTCTTCTTGAATGTTAACATTGCATTTGCCTTCCAAACTACTAACTTAACCTGCAAGTTAACTTTAAATGAATCCTGAACCAAGTTTTCCAAGTTCCTTTGCTCTTCTGATTTATGAATCTCTCCCCATTTAAAAAATGGTCTGCGCCTCTATTCTTTCTACCAAAGTGCATCACCTCACACTTTCCCACATTGTATTTCATCTACCACTTCTTTGTTCACTCCCCTAACCTGTCCAAGTCCTCCTGCAGCCAGGCCCACTCCAACTCGATATTACCTGTCCCTCCACCTATCTTTTTACCATCTGCAAACTTAGCCATAATGCCCTCAGTTCCTTCATCTAGATCATTGATGTATAAAGTGAAAAGTTGTGATCCAACACTGACCCCTGCAGAACTCTACTAGTCACCGGCTGCCATTCCTGAAAAGGACCTCTTTATCCCTACTCTCTGCCTTCTGTCAGTCAGCTAATCTTCTATCCGTGATAGTACCATGCCTCTAAAACCACGAGCTCTTTATCTTGTTCAGCAGCCTCCTGTCTGGCACCTTGCCAAAGGCCTTCTGGAAATCCAAGTAGATAACATCAACTGGCTCTCTGTCATCTAATCTGCTTGTTACCACTTTAAATAATTCTTACATATGTGTCAGGCATGACCTCCCTTTGATGAAAGCATGCTGACTTTTCCCTATTTTACCGTGTACTTCCAAGTATTCCGAAACCTCATCCTTAGCAATGGCTGAGGTCAGGCTAACCAGCCTGTAATTTCCCATCCTTGGCCTCCCTCCCTTCTTAAACAGGGATGTTGTTACATTAGCAATTTTCCAATCCTTTGGGACCTTCCCTGACTCCAGTGATTCCTGAAAGATCACCTCTAATGCCTCCACTATCTCTTCAGCTATCTCCTTATTTCAAGATGGCACCGGAGCAAAGCACCTTCTTGCAAGCTGTGCCCAACATACCTTCTAATTCCATCTTTTACTTGCATTATGTCTGTAACACTACATTCTGCACTCTCTCATTTCCTTCTCTATGAACAGTATGTTTTGTCTGTATAGCGTGCAAGAAGCAATACTTTGTCACATCTATTAACATACAGCGAAATAATAAATCAAAATCAAATTTGGAACCCTGACGTATAGTCCATCTAGTCCAGGTAATTTATCCACCGTCAAATCTTTCAGCTTCTCTAGCACTTTCTCCTTAGTAAAGGCCATCTTATCACTTCTGCCCTCTGACTCTCTTGAATTTTTGGTATGTCACTGGTGTCCTCCACCGTAAAGACTGATGCAAAGTACCTATTCAGTTCCTCTGCCATTTCTTTGTTCCCTATTACTACTACTTCATTATTTTCCAGCAGTCCAATGTCCACTCTTGCCCCTCTTTTACCCTTTATATATCTAAAAATTCTCTTGCAATGTTCTTTTATAATACTGATTAGCTTACCCTCATTTCATCTTCTCCCCCTTATTTCTTCTTTAGTTGTCCTCTGGTTTTTGAATATCCTGGCTACCCACTCATCTTGGCTACGTTGTATGCGTTTTTTTGCTTTTATGCTGTCCCTGACTGAGCCATGGTTGCCTTATCCTCCCATTAGTATGCTTCTCTTTCTTGGGATAAAATTTTGCTGTGTCTCCTGAATTTCGCTTAGAAACTCCTGCCATTGCTGTTGCACTGTTCTTCCTGCTAGGCTCCCTCCCCCAATCAACTCTGGCCAGCTCCTCCCTCATGCTTGTGTAGTTGCCTTTACTCACCTGTTACAACTGATTCCAGCTTCTCCCTCTCAAGCTGCAGGGTGAATTTTGTGGTCACTGCCTCCCAAAGGTTCCTTCACCTTCAGCTCCCTTATCAAGTCTGCCTCATTACCCATCACCAAATCCAGAATTGCCTACTACTTAGTTGGGCTCCACCACAAGCTGCTCCAAAAAAACCATCTCATAGACATTCCATGAATTCCTATTTTTGGAATCCATTACCAACCTGATTTTCCCAGTCCACCTGCATACTGGAATCTCCCACGATCACTGTAACATTGCCTTTCTTACACACCTTTTTTTATATCTCCCTGGTGTATTTTGTGTCCCACATCCTGCCTCCTGCTCAGACGTCTGTATATAACTCCCATTGCAGTCCTTTTACCTTTTGGGATTCCGCAATTCTACTCACGTAGATTCTACATCTTCTGACCCAATGTCTTTTGCTATCAATTTAACTTAATTTCTTACTAACAAGGCAACCTCGTCCCCTCTGCCCACGTGCCTGTCCTTTCAATAGGATCTGTATCCTTGGATATTTCGCTCCCAGCCCTGATCCCCTTGCAGCCACATCTGTGCCCACAATATCATATGCACCAATTTCAATCTGCACTACAAGCTCATTTACTCGTATTTAAATGCTCACAGTATGTGAAATAAACACCCTTGGTCCTGCATTAACCGCCCACCTTCTCATTGTCATCCCTTTGTCTGCGGTGCCTGAAGTTAGATTCCCAACCCTTTCCAAACACATTGTCCTATCAGTTGTTCTGGAGCCTTTAATAACAGAGCTTGCCTTCCTTCCAACTTTATTTTCACAATTTTTCATGCAGTTGAATCTCCCAACCACCCAGTGCTAACCTGCTGCTTTGTTTCCCATTAACCATTATACTACTTGTAGTTTTAGCATCCTTCCTCTGCTCCCCAACTTCCCTTGCTAGTTTAAAGTTCTTGTGACCCACCCTATTTATCCTTTCTGGTAGAACACTGGTCCCAGATTGGTTCAGGTGGAGACAGTCCCAACGGTACAGATTCCTCTTGTTCCAATACTGATACAAATGCCCCATGAAATGGAACCCCTTTTTCCCACATCACTACTTTAGCACATGTTTACTTCCGTAATTTTCTCAACCCTATGCAAATTAGCATGTGGCTTGGGTAGTAATCCAGAGTTTATAACCCTTGAGGACCTGCTCTTTAATCCTGGACATGGTTCCTGATAATCCCCAAACAGGTTCCTTTTCCTAGTCTTGTCTATGTCATTTGTCCCAACATGGACCACAACAACTGGATCCTCCCATTCCAATGGCCTTTCAAGCTGGTCAGAGATGTCTCTCACCCTGGCACGGGCAGGCAGCGTACCATGCTTGACTCTCGATCCTGCTTACAAAGGATGATATCAATCTCCCTAATTATAGAATCTCCTATGGCTACCACTTGTCTTTTTGCTTTCCCTCTCTTGAATGGCCTCCTGTACCATAGTGCAGTCGTTGGTTAGTTGTTCTTCCCTACAGCCTTTTTCCTCATCTACACAGGGAGCAAGTACCTCATATCTGTTGGGCAAGGTGAAGAGCTGAGGCTCCTCCGTTCCTGAATTCAGGGTCTCTCTACCTGCCTCATTTGCAGTCACAGCCTGCTGTCCCTGACCACTGACTGAACTTGAGCTACTTAATTGACCAAGTGTGACTGCCTCCTGAAATAAAGTGTCCAGATAACACTCTGTCCCGGATGTGCCACAATGTCTGAATCTCAGATTCCAGCTCATTAATTCTGAACTGAAGTTCCTCGAGCAACCAACACTTGCTGCAGATGTGGTCACTGCAGCTCACAATGGGATCTGCCAGCTCCCACATCATACAGTTACAGCCCATCACCTACCCAGTCATCTCTACTTAGTTAATTATTTTTAAATTAGTTTTGCGATGTTTTTCTTTGAATTTGGCACAAATGCCATTTTTCCAAATATAACCCTTACAAACCATAAATCACAAAAAAAACCTCTGAAATTATAAGTGATAGAACAATTAAATACTCATCTGACTGTACTACTTACTCTTTCCCTTGCAGCAGGGCAAGACCACACCTAGGATTTAAGTTAGAAAGCAAGGACAAAAAGCAGAAAGTACCTCTTTCTCCTTAACACCGAATTCCTGATAGCCTTACCCTGCCTGAATTTCACTCCGGATGAGGTCTTTCCCACTGGTCGTGCACAAGCTGACTCAAATTGAGAAAAGAAATGGGAAATTGGGAATAGCAAAAAGAAATGAGGAGTTAAGAGTGATTGTTACAATAGATTAGAAGGCAACTCAAAATGGGACCTAAAAATCTTAGTATAAATGTAGAAATAGTTAAAGGAGAGTTGAAAGAAGAGTGAGCCAATTAAATATCTTGTGGAGGTAGGGGCACAGCTGAGCATCTGTAGTGTGTTCCAGATTCCAACCACTCTATTGAGAGGAAAAAGAAATCCCCTTGAATTCCCCCCTATACATCTCACCTCTTCCTAAATCTATACCCCAGGTTATTGTCCCATCAACCAATTAAGGGAATAGAGCCTTCTAACTATTCTATCTAGACCCCACATAATTTTATACATTTCAGTTAGATCATGTCTCAGATTCCTCTATTCCAAAGAAAACAATCTTGCTGTATCCAATCTTGCTTGTAACTAACATTCTCCAGTCCAGATAATCATGCAATCATGCCTGCCCTAAAGGACATTGTATAAGGAATATAGTAGGGGGCTGAGGACACAGCCTTGTGGGGCACCAGTGTCAAGGATTATGTGGAGAGGAGGTGCTGTTGCCTATCCTTGCTGATTGTGGCCTATGGGTTAGGAAGCTCAAGATCCAGTCACAGAGGGAGGAGCCGAGGCCCAGGCTACGGAGTTTGGAGATGGATTTTGTAGGAATAATGGTGTTGAAGGCTGAGCTGTAGTCAATAAATAGGACTCTGACATAGGTGTGGGTATAGTGATAGAAGGGAAATAAACAAATCAAAGATGCTTTAAGTAATTTGAAAGAATAGATCTGAGACAGACTGGTATAACCAGTGTAGCCCAGAACAGGGTCCATTGTCTTGGTCTCAAGCAGAGTCCAGGAATTTGATGCCAAGTGTAGGTCTAATTTTTTCCAGATCTTTTCCACTGCTTGTAGATCAAAAAAGCAGTGAATGTAGATAGAAGCAGAGCCTCAAGTTTTCAATGTAGTCCAGCACAGAAATGTGTTTGTTTAAAAATTTTTATTCCATTCTTAAAGTTCCAAAGCCATTGCACAGTGTGGACTGGACAAACTCAAATCCATTCTTTGCTTTCTCCAAAAATCAAATTCAAAATCCAATTGAATTCAATTCAAGGTCCTCACAAGGGAGACAAACAACATCCAAGCTGACAAGATGAGGCATCAGATGCTTGACCTTAGCTAAAAAGTCAAGAATGGTGTAAAGAGAAGTCCTGGAATGTGAAGCCAGATTTGAAGGAAAATTTGAAGGAAGATCTTCCAGAGTTCACTGGGTAAAGACGGAGTATGAGACTGTCAAGAAGCAGTTAAGTAAACTCGTGTAGTCTAAAATGCACCACTGTTAAATCAAGGGAACTTAAACAACAGAAGTGAGGATTTGGGATAGAGGGCAGTAAATGGCCACAAATAATCTATATAGTGAGGATCTCTCACTGACCCAACTGCCCAGGGCTTGAATCAACTATTTGGCACCTTGTGTATCTCCATAAGGTACAGGAGTAGAAATGGGCCATTCAGCCCATTGAGGCTGTTCTACCATTCAATTAGGACATGATTGATTTGATATGATAATCAACTCCATGTTCCTACCTTAGCCTTTGATTTCCTTACTGATTAGAAATCTGTATATCTTAGCCTTGAACATAACCCAGGCTCTACAGCCCTCTGCGGTAAAGAATTTCACTGATTCGCTACCCTCGTAGAGAAGAAATTACACTTCATCTCTGTCTTATATGAATGGCCCCTTATCCTGAGTTTATGTCCTCTGGTTCTAGACTCTAGAGAACCAACCTCTCAGTATCTATCCTGTCAAGCCCCCTGGAAATCTTATACGTCTCAAAGGGTCGCCTCTCATTCTTCAAAACTCCAATGAATTATAGGCTCAACCTTTCCTCTTAAGGCAATTCCTCTGTACCTCGGAATCAACCTAGTTAACCTTCTCTGGATCGCCTCCAATGCCAATGTACCATTCCTTGGATGAGGAGAGCAAAACTGTTCAGTGTTTCGTGAACAGTTTTAGTCTCCTTATCTAAGGAAAGGTGTGGTTGAACCAGTCCCATGTATGGTTTTAGCAAGATTTCCTATTTTATACTCCACTCCTTTTGAAATAAAGGGCAACATTCCATTTGCCCTCCCTATTACCTGGTGAACTTTCATGCGAGCTTTTTGTGATTTATGGATCCCCAAATCTTTGAGCTGCAGCTCCATTTAAATACTATTCAGCTCCTTTATTCTTCCTACCAACGTGCATAACGTCACATTTTCCTACTTTATATTCTATTTGTCAATTTTTTGTCCACTCACCTATCAATATTGCTGTGTAGACACTGTGTTATCCTCACTACTTGCTTTCCTACCTATTTTTGTGTAATCCACAAAGTTAGTAATAGTACATTAACTTCCCTCATCCAAGTCATAAATACATATTGTAAATAATTGTGGCTCCAGCACTGATCCCTCTGACATTCCACTAGTTACATGTTGCCACCCTGAAAACGTCTGACTTATTCCAGCTCTCTGTCGATTAGCTAATCCTCTCCCCATACTACCCCCAACACCTTGGGCTCTTCTCTTATCGAGTAGCCTTTTGTGCAGTTACTTATCAAATGCTTTTTGGAAATCCCAATTTTAACTGCTCCATCATTGTTAGCCTTTGCCTTGAGTTATCTGAGCCCAAGTTCTGCCACTATATCTCACTTTAAGGCAATCCTTAAAGTCTACCTCTTTGATCAAGTTCTCATGTGGCACTGTGTCACACATTGTTTTTTAAATGCTCCTGTGAAATTCTTGGGATGTTTTATTATGTTGAAGGTGTTATACAAGTTGTTGTAAAACACTGCAATTACATTTCTATTTGGTAATTGTAAATATTTTTGTTGCCTATTAGTAGTGTAACATCTCACAACCATAAACAAATCTTATTTCATGGAGATGAAATGAATTCACACAGTTAAAAATACTTTCTTTGAAAACAACATATCTAATACCATAATTGCTGCTGTTTAACATACACAAAGCACCCAAAGACATCCGCTGAACTATTAATTAAATTTTATTAATTCAAATTTAAATCTTCAAATTATCTAAAATAAATTAAAATTTACCACATTTCTTTTAAACCAGGAAACGCTGGAAAATCTCAACAGGTCTTGCATGCTTTCAGACCTGTTGAGATTTTCTGTTCTTGAAAAAAATATGCTTTGTTCACGAAATAATCGGAAAGAACATTTAAAAGTGGCCAGCACGGTGCAGTGATATTCAGGTTTTCTGCACGGATTACGTTGCATTCTGAGGTGTTTCAATAGAATCAAAAAAAATCATTACAGACATTCCAAAAAACGTGCAGTGGTATTTTAAGTTGCCTAGATAGCTCATGCTGTACTCTGAGGTGCTTCAGTACAATTGTGATAAATGTACTATTCACCACATTTCTTCCATACTTAAATACTGGAATCTGGAAGAAAAAATTAGAAAATGTTCGAAAATCTCTTTCCTGCTGAGATTTTTCAGCATTTTCTGTTTTTAGTCCATCTTGTTATGTGAGCCTACTCTTGCTTTGTCATCAGCTCTTTAAAAGCAGCACCGAGTAGTAGTAAATAGAAAAATGTGGACGTGGTGGCGGTTTAATTGGAGGTTTTGAATGTAAACTGAGAGAGCTGATAGGTTGGAGGCTGCTTGCTCCTTGATGGAGCAGTTTATTTACAATGAATAAACCCAACCTCCTGGCCCCGATTGGCTTGCTGAAGCTCTTCCCATTTAAATGGAAAAAAATAGAATGAAACAGACTATTTAATGAAGTGTTTTTGAACACCATAGTTAAACATTGAAAGCAGAAGCTGATCCTGATCTTTAGTGTAGTCGCTCTGATCCCACTCCTCTGCGCCTTCTACTTTGTGACTAAAATTTTTCCCAAACATGATGTGGATGTGCCGGCGTTGGACTGGGGTAAACACAGTAAAAAGTCTGACAACACCAGGTTTTAGTCCAACCGATTTATTTGATAGTAAACGCACAAGCTAAATAAATCGGTTGGACTAAACCCTGGCGTTGTCAGACTTTTTACTGTAGTTCCCAAACATCCAGCCTTGTTTGCCACTGAAATTTCAATCTACCACCAAAAAAAGAGCAGATTTTCACATGAACTAAAGCTAATGGTAAAATCAAAGCTAAACAGCAGGGATGCTATACGAAAGTCGTGTGCCATTTCGTTTCGGGGCAAAATCACCCCAAAGCGAGGGCGGTTACCTGTGAGGGTCACTCGCCGCCATCTTTGTGTGGGGCATCGGTCTCCCCCACCGCGGGCAATGGTCATAACTGAGTGCGGCGAAAGCCACCCGCTGTCAACTTAGTGAGGGGCAAATCACCCCTTCGGCCGCCATCTTAGTGAGGGGCAAACCCCTTCGGCCGCCATCTCGCTGAGGGGCAAACCCCCTCCAGCCTCCATCTTAGTGAGGGGCAGATCCCACCGGCCGCCATCTCGTTGAGGGGGCAAACCCCCACCCCCCTTCGGCCACCATCTTGGTGAGGTCGAAAGAAAAATTAAATGGTCTTTGCAAAAACACAGTTTTTATTTTAAAAATAAATTTTAAAATAAGTTGGGTGGCAGCCTATCAGCTTGCCCACCTGATGCACAGCGCGCCGGGGCTAGTGTTTTGAATTTTTGGAAGAGGCTCTGTGCTGTTGTTTTTGTTTGAATGTGTCGCGCGCACTGTCGGTTGGGGTGACGGTGTTTCCGGTGGAGGGGGGAGCGGCGGCAGAGACACAGACACACACACAGAGACACAGACAGAGACAGACTAGGGACACACACACACAGAGGGGAAGGTAAGGAGGCACGGCAGGCCGGGGACCCCCAGGCCGCAGCCTGGGCTCTATCCCCCCGCGCCTCGGGCGGGCGGGCCGCAGGGTTATTCTCGCAGCGCCATTTTGTGGTTGGGATTTTTTTAAATAAAGATACCCGGGGGTAGGGGGGGGGGGGGTCTACACAGCCGCCACCCTGCGGGGGGATGGGGTGGGCTGTGACTGTGTATGCGCGGATGAGCCCGAGTTAGTTGCTGGGAGAGTGGTGATGTTGTGGGGGTGCGGGGGGGGTGGTTGTGTTGTGTGTGTATTTGTGTGGTGGGGGGGAGAGATGAATGAACGAGTTTGTTTGTTTGCTTTTGTCGAAGTGGAATGGGACTGAGCATGCGCCACTTGCAGGGACTGAGGAGGGAAACCCCATTTCATAAACATCGCCCCTCTTATTCCACCCCCCCCCCGCCCCATTCCCCTTTCTGCTCATTTTTCAACCCCCCCCTTCACACAATGTGCACACCTCCATACAAGCCCACCCTACCCTACCCCCCACCCATGGGGACTCCCCTTGCTCCCCATCCTATGTGCGCTCTTCTGCACCCCCCACCCTGCGCGCGCCCCTCCGTGCCCCCCACCCTGCGCGCGCCCCTCCGTGCCCCCCACCCTGCGCGCGCCCCTCCGTGCCCCCCACCCTGCGCGCGCCCCTCCGTGCCCCCCACCCTGCGCGCGCCCCTCCGTGCCCCCCACCCTGCGCGCGCCCCTCCGTGCCCCCCACCCTGCGCGCGCCCCTCCGTGCCCCCCACCCTGCGCGCGCCCCTCCGTGCCCCCCACCCTGCGCGCGCCCCTCCGTGCCTCCCATTGCTGCGCGCGCCCCTCCGCGCCCCCCACCCTGCGCGCGCCCCTCCGCGCCCCCCACCCTGCGCACGCTGCCCCTGTACACCGCGCGCACTTCTCCTCTGCCCCCTCCACTTCCTGTGCGTGCCCTCCCCAATTTCCCATTTCGCTGCTCTGCATTGGAAAATTTGGGTCAATCAAGTTGGTCAGGTCACAGATGTGTCAGGATTTCTTTCCAAAATACTTAAGTTGAGCTAGGTTTTTATGACAATTGTACATCTTCTTGCTCAATATCACTGATAACAGCTATTTACTTCTTGAACACCAAAACCTCTTATCAAAGTCTCACAAGTGGTATCCTCTGTGTCTAATCGTGATAAACTATCTCTTCGTCCTCTTCAGTCTGTCTGCAGCTTTTGACACAGTTGACCATTCCCTACAATGGTCTGCCCATTTTTGGTGTACCCCTACACAGATGATGCTCAACTCTGCCTCACTTCTACTACTTACTGTTGCTGATTCCTAAGCAGAAATCTTTCCAGACTAAATATTGGAATGTTCCTGCCCCAAAGCTAACTCCTTGATTATCTCGTGCATCCCTCTCTCCTCTCACTGCCAGTTGTCTTGAGACTGACCCAGACCTTTTGTAACTTTGGTGTCATAGTTGACCCCAAGATGGGCTATCATTAAGACTGCCTATTTTCTCCATCATACATGACCCAAAATCTGTCCCTTCCTCATCTTATCTATTCCTTTTAGGGATCCTTGTTACCATGACTCCATAATTTTTAGCTAATCCAAAACTGCTGCCTCGATCCCTACTCATGCCAGTTCCATTAACCTTGTGTTAGCCAGCTTAAATTGGCTTCCAGCTGAATAACACCTGAATTTAATAATTCAGATTCTTTTGTTTTGAAATTGTTCCTCGGCATCACTGCTCCCTATCTCTAACTTTACCAGTTCTACAATTGGCGAAGACAATAGTGCTCCTCCAATTGTGACCTCTTGCATATCCCAGTTTTAATCGTTCCACCGCTGGCAGCTGTACCTTTCAGCTACTGAAACCACAAACTCTGGATTTCTTTTGCAAATCTTTCCTCTTTTCAAATTTATTCCTTCAACTAAGCTTTTCATCATCTGCCACATTATGGGACTCGATGTTACATTTTGTTCAGCGATTGCTGTGTGGTGTCTTGGGACATTTTGTCAGTTATATATGATTACAGTTTGTTGTAAATTCAAATTCTCGATTCATAGAATCCCTGCAGTACAGAAGGAGGCCATTCAGCCCATCAAGTCTGCACCAACACAATCCCACCCAGGCCCTATCCCCTTAACCCCACTTATTTATCTTAGCTATTCCCCCGATACTGTGGGACAATTTAGCATGGCCAATCAACCTAAGCCGCACATCTTTGGAATGTTGGGAGGAAACCAGTGCATCCCGGAAGAAACCCATGCAGACATGGGGAGAATGTGCATACTCCACATAGACAGTAATCCAAGGCCAGAATGGAACCTGGGTTCCTGATGCTGTGAGGCAGCAGTGCTAACCACTGTGCCACCGTGCTACCAGCATGAGTTGTTTTGAGACTTGAATCCACGATCTCTGACGTGTACCAGTAGTCTAGCAACATCGCTATACTCCCGTAACCTCAGTAACTCAGAAGATTGAAGTAATTTGCAGAGTTTGTGCATGTTTTTTTACGTTGTATTAATTTGTTTGCCTGCTTTAGTAGTGGTGTTGTAGTGAATGTGTGTCATTTGCTGCAACTGGGCACACTCTTGTCAATTCCCACCAACTTTTAGTCTCTGAGGTGCTTAAGCTGCTTTTAACAGTGTTTTAAGACTTTCGGCAGGACAAAGCCAATGTCTCAAGTCTTTGAACTTTGCAATGTTACAATTGACATTTAAACGCTACTTTGTGTACTGGGTCTCATCTCTGTGTGATGACAAATATGGCCCTATGTTATAACTTTTAATTAATCTCAGTAACTTGAAGATTTCATCCAAATTTAGTGAGTGTGGAGCAATTTTTGAATTTGTTCTTTGGAATTTGTACTCGTATGAACCTAAAAAGATTTAATGCTAATCTCCAGTTGTAGAAATTGTTGCCTTGAAGAAACTAGGCAAACCTGCTATTTAACTGCACTCTGACGAAGCTATGTTTCTGTAGGCTTTTGAAAAGGTCAGTCTAAGCCTTCTTGAATTGATAACTTAATCTCATTATCATATCAAAAGACATGGATATCATTGTGTAGCTCAATCTGGCAATTGTCTTCAAATTCAATGTTTGATATATTTTTGTTAGACATCGATGAAGCAGCGAAGTGATTTTATGTTTATTGATTTTTCAGTAAGTATTATTTCCATTATTTTGACACTCTTTTGTTTTAAATCTTTCTCGTTCAGTCATAAAACTTCCAGTTGAACTTCTCTGCTCGTTACTGAAACTGGAGGTGTTGGACTTCCTGTGCAATAATAGCTGGTGCACACAAACTCACTAAACTGGCAGCTGTGGAGCCAAAGTGTGCCGGCTCTTTTGTCATTTTAATCAGTTCCCTGCTCGTAATTGTTAGTAAATTTTATTTTGCCAGGTGTGCATTTGGAATAGTACTTTGGCTTAATCTTATTTTCTACTGTCTTTTTAACAGATCATTGAGAATAACACTGCAGACATGCCTATTAGACGGAATGCTAGTCCTTCTGCACAGGAAACTCCTGTGAAAAACAAGCCTGCGGCAGGTACAAGTTCCACTGAAATCGTTGTGTGTGTGAGATCTGTTATGAATTATAGTCGGTGTATGTTACATTGGGACATTGTCCTTTTTAAGAAGTGAGTCACATGAGCACTGGTGACACCATTAGCCGGGTTCTGGGCCTTTAGTTTCAATCCTTTATGGAGCCTTGCTCTGAATAAAAACTCCTTGATCAGTATAGCAAACCATGAGTTGCATTATTTTTGGTTCTGACTATGGCCTGGAAAATTGCCCAGTACAGAAAGCTAACTATTGCCCATGGCATTACCATTGCTGAATCTCCATTTTTATCAACATCCTAAAGGTTGCCATTGACCAGAAATTGAACTGGACTAGCCAAAAAAAACTATGGTTGCAAGAGCAGATCAGAGGCTAGGTATCCTGTGACGAGCGACTTACCTTCTGACTTCCCAAAGCCTGTCTACCAGCTAAAAGACACAAGTTAGGAGTACAATGGGACACTCTCTGCTTGCATAGATGAGTGCAACTCCACCAACACTCAAGAAGCTCCATCCAGGGCAAAGTAGCTTGCTTGATTGGCACTCCTTCCACAAACATTCACTTCCTTCATTACCAATGAACAGTGGCGACAGTGTGTATCATCTACAAGCTGCACTGCAGGAGCTCACCATTTTCTTAGGCAGCACCTTCCAAATCCAAAACCACTACCATCTGGAGGGATAAGATCAGCAGACAGATGGATACAGGAGGGAAGTTCCTCTCCATGTCAACCACCATCCTGACTTGGAAATATATCACCATTCCTTCACTGTTGCTGGGTCAAAATTCTGGAGCTCCCTCCCTAACAGAAATGTGGGCATACCTACATCAGAGAGACTATAGTGGTTCAGGAAGGCAGCTCACCACCACCTTCTCAAGGGCAATTAGGGATAGGCAATAAATGTTGGCCTAGCCAGCAACATCACATCCCATAAAAAATGAATTGGGAAAAAATTACATTAATCGTTGAAGGGGCAGGGCATGCCATGTTGAGAGAGCAGTTAATGAAGCATATAATATTTTGGGCTTTATTATAGGGGCACGAAGTGCAAGAGTAAGGAGTCATGTTGAATTTGTATAAGATACTAATTGTACCTCGTCTGGAATACTGCACCCAGTTCTGGCTGCCATACTTGGAGGAGGATGTGTCGGCATTGGAGAGAATACAAAGGAGGTTCACAAGAATGATTGCTGGGATTAAAAAGAAACCGTAGCTGTGAGGATAGATTGGAGACTGTTTTTCTTGGAGAAACAAAGACAGACAGGCTTGATAGAGATATTTCAGATGCTGAGGGATATGGACAGGGTGAATCGTACACAGCTGATGCACTCAAGAACTAGAGGGCACAAATTCAAAATAAAAGCAAATTGTTGTATAATTGGCTAAAGGAGTGCAAGTGATGTGAGGCAAATTTTGTCACCCTGAGGGTGGTTGGAGTCTGGAACAAACTTCAGATGATGGAGGCAAGTTTGATCAAGGTATTTGAAAGGAAATTGAATTACTAGCTGGAAAAGAATATGCAAGATTACAGGGATAAGGCAGGAGAGTGGGACTAGATAGAGTGTCCTTTCAGAGAGCCAGTGCAGACTTGATGGACCAAATGGCCTCCTTGTGTAAAGACTCTGTGACATTATACTTTTGTTCAGAGTTGAGCCCCTCTCTGGTTTAAGATGATAGTTAACCGAAAGGTATATTGTGCAAATGTTATCTGGAATTATTAACTATTACCAAGAAAATGACCTAATTGATGTAAATTGAAGCTAGCTAGCAATAGGATGCTAATTCTCCACTAATAAACTGCAAAGTAATAGCTAGTTAAATTGCAACTGTATCCCAGCATTGGAAAGAATGACCTTTAAGCATTGGCTCTGCCCAACCATTCATAAATGCTCTGGACTTAAATGTGGGTTGTGTGCAGATGGCAGTCTGCATCGGGGAAACATAATTTTAGCTTATTTCGGAGACTCTTAACTCTGGTGTTCAGTCCTGATATTTGTCAGATACCGTGCTCGGATTTCACATTCTTGCAGAATAACTGCCTCTTTCTCTATAAGATGCTGATGTGACTTCCGAAGAATCTGTGTCAGCAGAGGAGGAACCAGAAAATGACACTTCAGCCCAGGAGGAGGAAAAGAAAGAAGCAGAAAAAAGTGGTGATGAAGAGAAAGAAACCAAACCTTCAGAGGAGCCTAAAAAGGAGTAAGTGGTTCTGTGGCTATTGAAAAAAATGTACAGATTCAAATTGTGATCGTAACATAATCACAGTTATTAGGAACTTGCAATACAGAGTTTGATCACTATTGTAGCCATGATCAGTTTTAGGTTTAACAGAAGTGTCTTTATTTTTCAATGACTGTACTACAGTTTTCCTCAATCCAACATTTTTGCAAAACAGCTCTGCTAATGTAGTTTTTCATACTCCTCTATCTAAATGGGTAGTTTGGAGTGAGCGCAAAAGACTAAGAAACAAAGTCAGGGCAAAATACAGAATGGAGCAAACAAAAACCAGCAGAGCAAGAGGATACAAAGATTAGAGGGAGGAGACAGAAAAATGGGATTTTGCAAAATCTGCCACTGAGAGCATTGATTTTACATGGGCAGCAAAGGCTGAATAACTCTCGCTTCTAAAGCAGCCAAGAAGAGAACTCAAAGTACAATATTTAAACGTTGGACACTGAGCATGTAGGACACCCAAACAGAATGTGCTTTTCAGGAGAGAGGAGATGGCTGCGTCATTTTCAGGAACTGCATATGTACATTACCAGTACTATCACTCTCCTTCCTGACCCCAGCACCCACATATGAAAAGTTATTATGTATCAGTTGAACATGGTTATTTGTAAATTAAAACTTGTTTTCAGGCCAACTTGTGATGGCCACTGATCAATTCAAAACACTGATATGGGCTTCAAACCTGTAAAAACTAAAGCTGCTGGGATGCTGCATATCCTCATCAACTGCAGCAGGCTATAGGGGGACTCAGATTAAAACAGTAATTATATTTGTTGTGCTATTCTACAGTGAATCTACTGCCTGAGCTAAGATGTAGCAGTCTCACCTCTTGAACAGAAAATTGTCCCTTTGAGCACAATGTCACATATTTTGGGTTGTACTCTGACTGTCAGCCAGTTTCAGAAGTTCTGTAATGTTGATATCATTCCATTCAGGTGTTGAATCAAGTCCTCCACTTGCCTGTTCCTATGGTGTAATGGACATAATGCCATGGGATACTTCATGGGTTCTCCCAAAGTTCTGATCAAGTGATAATCCTTGTCAATGAAGTTAATAATTTGATAAACATAAAGAGAGTTCGATGAATCATTCAAAAGACATCTACCTGGGCAGTGTGCAAAATTGCCTGTGTATGTCCTGTAAACAAAAGCAGGGCAAATACAAACAGGTCAATTACCATCTCATCAAGTGACAGTTACTCAGCAATAATCTGCTCACTGACACTTAGTTTGGCTTCTGCCAGGGTCACTCAGCTCCTGACCTCTTTACAGCCTTGGTCCAAACATGGACAAAAGAGCTGAACTCTATTCATGATTGGCTTAGCTGTAGGAGATAGAGGGTGATGACAGATGGATGCTTCAGTGACTGGAGGCCAGCGACCAGTGGTGTACCATAGAGATCTGTGCTGAACCCCCTATTGTACGTAATTTATATAAATGACCCAGATTACTATGTGGGGATTAGAATCAGTAATCAGTAAGTTTGCTTATGGCACAAAGATTGGCCAGGTGGTTAACAGTAAGGTTGTGTCCTGGGTTACAGGAAGATATAGATGAGATGGTCAATGGCATGTAAGTGGCAGATGGAATGTAACACTGTAAAGCGTGAGATAATACACTTTGGAAGGAGTAATTTGACAAGGAAGTGTACTGTGAAAGATCTGACACCAAGAAATTCCAAAGAACAAATGAAGCTTGGCGTGTTTGTCCATAGATCTCTGAAGGTGGAAAGGCAGGTTAATAGGATGGTAAAAAAGGCATTCGACATACTTGCCTTTATCAATTAATGTATAGATTACAAAAGTAGAGAGATCATGGTGGAATTATACAGAACTTTGGTGAGGCCACAGCTGGAGTAATGTGTGCTGCTTTGGTCACCATATTATAGGAAGGATGTGATCACACTGGAAGGGGAACAGGAGAGATTCAGCAGGCTGTTGCCTTTGCTGGAACATTTAAGTTATGAATAGGCTTGGGTTGTTTTCTTTGGAGCAGAGAAAACTGAAGGGCAATCTCATTGAGATGCTCAAGATTATGAGGGACATGAACAGGGTGAATAGGGAGCAGCTGTTCCCCTTAGTTGAAGGGTCAGTTACAAGGGAACACAAATTAAAAGTGAGGGGTGGGAGGTTTTAAGGGATGTGAGGAAAGGTTTTTTCCCCCAAGAGGGTGGTGACAGTCTGGAATGCACTATCTGGGAGAGTGGTGGAGGAGGGATGTCTCATAAAAAGTATCTGGCTGAGCGCTTGGCATGCCATAACATTGAAAGCTATGGGCCAAGTGCTGGGAAGTGGGATTAGGTGGGCAGGTCAGCACCTTTCATGCATCGGTGCAGACTCGATGGGCCGAAGGGCCTCTTCTGCACTGTAGTATTCTGTAATTCAAGGTGCAGCAGCCCTTTTGACATCAGTGCAGCATTTATTAAATGAGTGTGATGTCAAGGAGTGCTAACAGTATTGAAGCCAATGAGAATTGGTGGGGACACTTCACTGGTTGGAGGCATACCGAGCACAAAGGTAGATGGTTGTGGTTTTTGGAGATTAATCATCTCAGTGCCAGGACATCACTCCAGGAGTTCCTCACCTTAGGCTAGCATCATAGGCCCAACCATGCACCTCCTTCACATTCCTTTTATCATGACGTCAAATATGGGGATCTTTGCTGCACAATGTTCAGCACTATTCGCTACTCCTCCGATACTGAAGTAGTTCGTACCTATGCAGCAAGACCTGGACAGCTTGGGCTAATAAGTGGAGCAACATTCGTGCCACACAAGTGCCAGGTAATGACTGTCTCCAACAAGGGAAAATCCAACCATATGCACCTGACATTCAATGGCATTACCTTTGCTAAATTCCCCCAGTACCTAGGGGTTGCCATTTGTCAGAAGCGGAATTGGATCAGCCATACTGTGGCTGCAACAGCAGGTCAGAGACCGGGAATTCTGTGGCTAATGGAGTTGACCTCCAAAATCAAGAGCAACTATGGATGGGTAATAAATGCTGGCCTGGCCAGTAATGCTCAACCTATGAAAGCATAAATTTAAGAAAAATATCCATTAAGATTTTATGTAAATGAGATATAGTTTCTGAGAGAATAGTGAGAAGCATTAAATCTTTGTGATTTGTGACCATGACAGAGAAAAGGAGCCAACCAAGGATAAGAAGATTAAGAAGACCATTCCATCTTGGGCTACATTGTCAGCCAGTCAACTGGCTCGAGTGCAGAAAAATTCTCAGATCGGTAGTACTGCACGACCAAAAATGGATGCCATTGTCATAGAAGCTATTAAGGTAAAGTAGAAAATCTTTTCCAGGTGTTATAAGCTACTCAGCAACTTTCATTAAGTATTACCAAATTTTAAGCAACTGGTATCTGTTCATTATTTTTGCTTGATATTTAAATCATAGAAAAATAAACATTGGTAAAGCTACATTTGTTAAAGCCCACATTCTGTTGCTTGTCACTCTCACAACTATGTTAATCAACAAGTGTCGACACTTTGATCTCTTAAGTCAGTCTGTCATGAATTTTAAACCTTGGGGGTTTGAACACATGATCCAACATGTTGAGGTAGAGGATTTTAGGGAAGAAGCCTGGAGCCTAAGTGGCTAAAAGCACCATTGTCAATAATGGGCTGAGGGGGCTGAGTAAAAGAGCAGCTAGAATAACAACATTTGGGCTGCTGTTTTAGGGATAGCAGAAATTATAGCAAGCGTGAGGTTATCCACTTTGGCAGAAATAATAGTAGGAGGGATTATTATTTAAAAGGCGAAAAGCTGCAGCATGCTATGGTGCAGCGGGACAAACAACAAAGAACAACCCCGCACGGGAAACAGACCCTTCAGCCCCACGAGCCCGCGCCACCGCATCTTCCTACACCTACCCTGCCCTGTGTGTATGTGAATGGAACCCCTAATGTAGCCAGATTCAGGGGAGAATAGTGTCAATTTGGTACACCAATCAGCCTAAGAGCACATCTTTGGGGTGTGGGAGGAAACCGGAGCGCCCGGAGGAAACCCACGCAACCACAGGGAGAATGTGCAAACTCCCACAGACACAGGCCCAAATCCACATATCTGCACAGCTAGCAGTGATAGTCACTGAGCTGTTGCGGTGCCCTGGGGGTCCTTGTGCACGAGTCGCAAAAACCCAGTCTGCAGGTGATCGAGAAGGCGAATGGAATGTTGGCCTTTATAGCGAGGGGGTTGGAATATAAAAGTAGGGAGGTCTTGCTGCAACTGTACAGGGCACTGGTGAGGCCGCAGCTGGAGTACTGTGTACAGTTTTGGTCGCCGCACTTGCACAAGGATATTTTGGCTGTGGAGGGAGTGCAGAGGAGGTTCACTAGGCTGATACCGGAGATGAGGGGGTTGGACTATGAAGAGAGACTAAATAGACTGGGTCTGTACTCGTTGGAGTTTAGAAGGCTAAGGGGGGATCTTAGAGACGTATAAGATAATGAAGGGGATAGATAGGGTAGAGGTAAAGAGATTCTTCCCACTTAGAAAGGATAGCAGGACTAGAGGGCACAGCCTCAAGATAAGGGGGAGGGGGGGCAGTTTAGATCAGAGTTGAGGAGGAACTTGTTCACTCAAAGGGTGGTGACTCTCTGGAATTCTCTGCACATTGAAGTGGTGGAGGCTACCTTGCTGAATATATTTAAGTCATGGGTAGATAGGTTTCTGATAGGCAGGGGAATTAAGGGTTATGGGGAGAAAGCGGGAAAGTGCAGCTGATCTACTTCAGATCAGGCATGATCTTATGGAATGGCGGGGTAGGCTCGAAGGGCTAGATGGCCTACTCCTGCTCCTATTTCTTATATTCTTATAGCGATTGGTTTTAATGATACTATGATGAGATTTAAATGCAAGGGGAAGAATTTTAAATTTAGGTGTTGAAGGACTGTTCATCGAGAATTAGGCAACAGGTAAGCAGGATGTAGTGACAGATGAGATACAAGTAGTTGAGCTGTGAAGTTTATGGTATGTAGAAGATACTTCCAGAAGAACATTCGAATAATCAAGTCTACAAGTGTGAAGTGACATACATGAGGGTTTGCAGCAACAGTTGACAGAGAAAGACAGTTGATTGTGGAAGCAGTGGTCTTTGAGTTCGACAGAATATGCGGTTGGAAGTTGAATTCGTTGTTGAGCAGGTTGCTGAAATTGTGAACAGTCTGGTTGAGCCGGGGCAGTGACTAAGGAGGGTTGGATTTGATGGCAAGAGTAGAGTGTGATAGATCAAAGACAATGGTCTCGTCAATAATTAAAACATTTTACAAAAATATACTTAAAGTTGTTGCTGAAGGTTGATAATGTGTTTGCTTCCCTTGTGTCTATGCAAAGTTATTTAAATATTGTCTATACCATCATTAGGCAACTCAGGCTCAACCCTCTTTTGTTACTTTCAACTTGTCTTTGTTCGATGAAATAAGACTTGAATTTATATAGCAATTTCACATACTCTATAAATAGCAAAGCACCTTACAACCAATGGTATATATTGTTACTAGTACAATGTTGGAAAATGCAACACCAGTTAACACACACAAACAGCAATGAGATCAATATCCAGATAAACTATTCTAGAGGTGGAGTTGAAGGATAAATGTTGGCCAGCGTACTGGGAAATCTCCCTGGTTCTGTTAGGAGTGCCTTTGACAGAGCAACAACCATAGAATATTACAGCATAGATATAGGTCTTTTGGTCCTTCTTGGTTGTGCTGAACCATTTTTCTGCCTACTCCCACTGACCTGCACCTGGACCATATCCCTCCACACCCCTCTCATCCATGTACCTGTCCAAGTTTTTCTTAAATGTTAAAAGTGAACCCGCATTCACCACTCCCACCACTCTGTGTGAAGAAGCCCCTCCTAATATTCCCTTTAAACTTTTCCCCCTTCACCCTTAATTTGTGTCCTCTGGTTCTTTTCTCCCCTAGCCTCAGTGGAAAAAGCCTGCTCGCATTCACTCTATCTATACCCATCATAATTTTATACACCTCTATCAAATCTCCCCTTATTCTTCTACTCTTCAGGGAATAAAGTCCTAACCTATTCAACTTTCCCTGTAACTCAGTTTCTCAAGTCCCGGCAACATCCTTGTAAAGCTTCTCTGCACTCTTTCAACCTTATTAATATCCTTCCTGTAAGTAGGTAGCCAAAACTGTACACAATATATTCGGCCTCACCAATGTCTTATACAACCTCACCATAACATTCCAACTCTTATACTCAATAATTTATAAAGACTAATGTTCCAAAAGCACTCTTTACGACCCTGTCTACCTGTGACGCCACTTTTAGGGAATTATGTATCTGTATTCCCAAATCCCTCTGTTCTACTGCACTCTTCAGTGTCCTACCATTTACCTTGTATGTTCTACCTTGGTTTGTCCTTCCAAAGTGCAATACCTCACACTTGTCTGCATTAAACTCCATCTGCCATTTTTCAGCTCATTTTTCTAGCTGGTCCAAATCACTCTGCAAGCTTTGAAAACCATTCTCACTGTCCACTACACCTCCAATCTTTGTACCATCAGCAAATTTGCTGATCCAATTTACCACATTATCATCCAAATCATTGATATAGATGACAAATAACAACAGACCCAGCACTGATCCCTGTGGCACACCACTAGTCACAGGTCTCCACTCAGAGAAGCAATCCTATACTACCACTCTCTGGTTTCTTCCATTGAGCCAGTGTCTAATCCAATTTATTACCTCTCCATGTATACCTAGCGACTGAACCTTCCTAACTAACCTCCCATGCGGGACCTTGTCAGAGGCCTTCCTCATGTATACAATGTACACTGCTTTTCCTTTATCGACTTTCCCGTTAACCTCCTCGAAAAACTCTAATAGATTAGTCAAACTTGACCTACCACACACAAAGCCATTTTGACTCTCCCTTATAAGCCCCTGTCTATCTAAATATTTGTAGATCCTATCTCTTAGTACTCCTTCCAATAATTTGCCTACTACTGATGTGAAACATACTGGCCTATAATTTCCCGGATTACTTTTTGAGTCTTTTTGAAACAACGGAACAACATGAGCCATTCTCCAATCATCTGGCACCTTACCCGTGGATACCGACATTTTAAATATATCTGCCAGGGCCCCTGCAATTTCAACACTAGTCTCCTTCAAGGTCCGAGGGAATACCCTGTCCAGTCCTGGGAATTTATCTACTCTGATTTGCCTCAAGACAGCAAGCACCTCCTCCCCTTTAATCTGTATAGGTTCCAAGACTTCCCTACTTGTTTGCCTTATTTCCATAGACCCCACGCCAGTTTCCTTAGTAAATATGGATGCAAAAAACCCACTTAATATCTCCCCCATTTCTTTTGGTTCCATACATAGCCGACCACTCTGAAGACTAATTTTATCACTTACTATCCTTTTGCTCTTAATATACCTGTAGAAGCTCATAGGATTATCCTTCACCTTGACTGCCAAAGCAACCTCATGTCTTTTTTTAGCCCTTCTGATTTCTTAAGTAGTTTCTTGCACTTTTATTTGCATCTTATTTGCTCCCTGTTGCCTATACATGTCATACATCTCTCTCTTCTTTATCAGAGTTCCAATATCCCTCGACAACCAAGGTTCCTTATTCATTTTGCCTTTAATCCTGACAGGAACATTCAAACTCTGCACTTTCAAGATTTCTCCTTTGAAGGCCTTCCGCTTACCAGTCACATCATTGCCAGAGGACAGCCTGTCCCACTCTGCGCTTTCTAGATCCTTTCTCATCAAATTTGGCCTTTTTCCAGTTTAGAACCTCAACCCGAGGACCAGATGTATCTTTATCCATGATCAAGATGAAACTAATGGCGTTATGATCCCTGGAACCAAAGTGTTCCCCTACACACACTTCCATCACTTGCCCTAACTCATTTCCTAATAGGAGATCTAATGTTGCATCCTCTCTAATTGGCATCTCTATATATTGATTTAGAAAATTTTCCTGAACACATTTTACAAACTCTAACCCATTAGACCTTTAACAGTATGGGGGTCCCAATCTATATGTGGAAAATTAAAATCCCCTGCTATCACAACTTTATGTTTCCTGTGGTTGTCTGCTATCTCTCTGCAGATTTGCTCCTCCAATTCTCACTGACTATTGGGTGGTCTATGATACAATCCCATTAATGTGGTCATACCTTTCCTGTTTCTCAGCTCCACTCATATGGCCTCAGTAGAAAGCCCTCTAATCTGTCCTGCCTGAGCACTGCTTTAACATTTTCGCTGATTAGCAATGTCACCCTCCCACTCTTCATCACCCTTCTTCTATCACGTCTGAAACATCGGAACCCTGGAACATTGAGCTGCCGGTCCTGCTCCTCCTGTAGCCAAATTTTCACTCATGGCTATAATGTCGTAATTCCATGTGTCAGTCCACACCCTCAGCTCGTCTGCCTTCCCAAAATACTTCTGGCATTGAAATCGACACACCTCAGAAGATTATTACCACCGCACACAACCCTTCTATTTGTGATTTTGCATGAACTATTAACATCATTTATTTTCACTCCTGCTGGTTCCCATCCCCCTGCAAATCTAGTTTAAACCCTCCCCAATAACACTAGCAAACCTCCTTGCAAGTATATTGGTCTCCTTGTAGTTCAGGTGTAACCCGTCTATCTTGTACAGGCCCCACCTGCCCCAGAAGAGGTCCCAATGATCTAGAAATCTGAAACCCTGCCCCCTACACCAGTTCCTCAGCCACATGTTCATTTGCCCAAGCATCCTACTCTTACACTCACTGGCATGTGGCACAGGTAGCAATCCTGAGAATACTATCCTCGGAGTCCTGCTTTTTAACTCTCTATAGCCACTCTTCAGGACCTCCTCACTCTTCCTTCCTACGTCATTGGTACCGATGTATACCATGACATCTGGCTGATCACCCTCCCACTTCAGAATGCTGTGCACTTGATCAGAGACATCCCCGACCTTGGCACCCGGGAGGCAACAAACCATCCGGGAGTCTGTTCTGCATCTCTGACTGTTGAGTCCTCTATGACTACTGCTCTCCTCTTCTTCCACCCTCCCTTCTGCGCTGCAGAACCAAACTCAGTTCCAGAGATCCGACTGCCGCAGCTTGTCTCAGGTAAGGCATCCCCCACAACAGTATCCAAATCGGTATACCTGTTGTGGAGGGGAATGGCCACAGGGGAACCCTGCTGTGCCTGCCCTTTTCCCCTTCCCTTGCTTGACAGTAACCCAATTACCTGTGCTCTGTGCCTTTAGCGTAACTACTTCCCTGAAGCTGCTATACTCCCTGCACTGAAGTAGTCTCAATTTTGTGCTCAAGTCTTTTAACTGGGTTTGAAACCATGGCCTTCTGGCTCTTGTGAGAATGCTATTCTAAGCATTATCTTGAAGAATAAAACTCGCTGTCAAGCAACTGATGCAGCTCCAAAATTAGGAATTCACTACAGCCCTGGGCACAGGTCAGCTGTAGCATTCTGATTGGTACCTTGGACTTTGCAGATTGTATAGGAGTGACAGCAATTCTTTACAATATTATTGCTTATTAATTGGTATCTGAATGCTGGCTCATGATCTATAATCTCAAATGTTTAAAGTGTGGGACGTATTTCTGTAGGATATCATGAGTCATTGGTGGTAATTGCCAGCAGTCAAGTTAGTAGTTTGTTTGAAATCGAATGTCTTCATTGTAAAATGACAATTGTAGTGAATTGCTTCAGTCCAGTAAATCACCTGCTAAACAGGAAGTATTTTGAAATACTTAGTGTCTCTCTCTCTTCAGGCTTGTTTTCAGAAGTCTGGTGCTTCTGTTGTTGCCATAAGAAAATACATCATTAACAAGTATCCATCACTGGAATTAGAGCGCAGAGGATATATACTAAAACAAGCCTTAAAACGGGAGATACAACGCGGAGCTATTAAACAGGTAAATGTTAGATTATTTTATGTAAAACCGTCTTCCTCCTCTTCCAATCTCTGTATCAATGAAGTAGAATGTAGACACTATGAGATGAATAGGACTGGATTCCAATTTGATAATACATAATAGATGAAGAAATTTAAATGCGCCTTGGAAAGATGGAATCATTTTAAACTTTTTCTCGTTTTTCTTTTTATATTTCTTTCTCCATCATCCTCTCTTTCCAGAATATGAGGTAATCTTGCCACTTTATAGATCATTGGCAAGTGGAGTTTGTGGGCATTCTGCTGCCACAGTACAACTATTGAGAAAATGATTGAAGGGCTGAAGGGACTGGATTCTGAGGAGTAATTATGTAAATTGCATCGTGGGACTTGCTGCAAAAGAGATGGTTGAGAGGCTGTACAAGCTCAATATTTGAGATTCTAGAGAAGTGAGTTAATGGAGACAAATGACGAGCTATTTCATCTTGTCAGGAACAGCAGAATCTGAGGAAATGCCAGTCGGTGCAGGGAACTAAATGCAAAACTAATCTATGGAAATGTTTTAGTGAGCAAGTAGTCAGTCTGTGGAGCATGCTCCTAAGCCAGATGGTGGAAGCTGCCAGCATTGATTGATTTAAATGCAAGTTGGGTTTCTTGCATAAAATAATATTCTGGGATGCAATTTATGACTAATTTGAGATGTGACAAGTGTAACATGCTTGGGAGTAAAGAGGTACAGTAACCTATTCTCTCAGTTCTTTTGGGTTTTCCTTGCCTCCAACCAGGGTCTGTGTAGACTATTTGTTAGAGATTGTTGCTGTGATTAATCAAAACCTCCATAATCTCTTATACTTTACAATTACCAAGGTGAAGTGGATGAATATTAGTGTGCTAATTCTTGTATCCTATTTTTCTTGCTGGCTCACCCACTACTCAGGAGATCATATTTGAATCTGATATATTGAAGCTTTGTTCTGTGTCCAGCCAGTGCTGTGCTTGACTTCAGCAAGCTTGGTAGTACAAGCTTTCCACTGTCAGCAGGGGTATCTGTCATTACGCTGCAAAGTCTGAATTTCCATGAAATCTTTATTGAGATGCTCAGATAGTGACTCCAATGTGTTTTGTTTTGTGAAATGTCACAAATATTCGTGGGGAATTTTCCACTTACTGTGCTGAGCAAAAACAATTTTTTGCCAGATAGTAGAATATTCAAGTGCAGAATGGTGTTAGTATTGAGCTTGTTTGAACTAGTTCACAGTATGCTATCTGCATGTAATGTGCAGTAATCTTGCATTTGCCCTTTTCAGGTGAAGGGAAAAGGTGCTTCGGGGAGTTTTGTGGTGGTTGCAAATGCAGGAAAACAAACAAATAAATCAAAACAGGATAAAAAGGTAAATAAGTGCTTGCAACTGGTATACCAGCGGAATTGACAATGTTTTGCATGCCCATTTTTCTACCACAATGGCTAACACCTATTGCATTGTTCATTGGGTCAGCAGTGCAGCTGTATTGTTTAGCAAGTGCTGAGCCTGACCTATCTCAAGACAAATGCTGTAGTAATATCTGTGAGGAAAGTAGTCACACTAGGCAAATCCAAGAAGGTGTAATGTTGCTGGCTCCAGGTTCCCTTAAGTGCGTTTGTATCTATAAAGTACTGGTGGGCAATTCTCTAATCCCGCTGCGCTGATTTTTTTTTTTAGTATGGTGAGGTGGGAGATTTCAGTGGGACCAGATTAGCACGATCAGCGCTGGGTGTTCGGCCCTCAGCAGCGCCATCAGCTCCACAAAGGAAATAGGCCCAGAGCTGCATAGTGCAGGCATGTAGTAATTATAGTATCATTTAAATATAATTAGCGGGCCAGGGACTGAAGTCTCTGGGCCCATAAGCCTCTTAAACCACCACCACACCGCCCCCCCACCACCACCACCACCCTCCTTCAAGGAGTATTTTGGAATGCTGGCAGACAGGGGCCACTGTACATGTACTGATCTCAGGTGCTGCCAGTGTCTCTGGCAGGGATAGCCCTTCCAACTGATTTCCAAAATGATTCATGCTAGTGCACTCTGCAGTGTGCAGAGCATGGGAGATTCTTCTCTGAACTCCCACTGAAGAAAAGCAGTGTGATTTACTCCAATTTTCACGTGAATGCATTACTTAGAATTTATTTTGTGATAATTGCCCTCTGGACTATGTGGTGGTAATGATTATGAAATTGTCAGCATTCATCGTCATTACTCCAGAGAACCTGACTGTGACTTTAGGAGTTTGCATAAGCACCGAGTAATGTGGAAAGTTAGAAGTTTCTGTTGGTGATTCTGCTTTGTTAGCAGATGTACTGTTAAGGGAGTCCCAGAAAGCAAGCTATGAAGGTGAAAACTTCCACTCTTACACTTTAAAAAGCCTTGAAAAAAATAACACTTTGTTGAATGAGGTATAACTAGGTTTTTACCTTGGCTGCTTACCCTGCCATCTGACAGTAGTGACACCTAAAAATACCATTGACTTGGTGCCAGATTTAAACTGCCGTCGGGAAAATGAAAACCATGACGTTTTGTTGTTGACTGGAAAATACAGCCCAGCATATTGGAAACCTGGAAAATGTTAGGCAAGCAAGAATTGTTTGGGATCAAAGGGCATGGACAGGTCTGCAGTATTTCATGTTTAAGATAATTGGGCCGTTCGTATTTTGTTTATGCTGATACAAGCAAAAGAATTGAAAAGTATACCAAGCAAACAGGAATGAGGCAAAGGTTTTTATGAAATATGTGCTTTCTCAGATCTGTTGTTTCCCTAATGAGCTGGTACATTTTCATTGAAGCATTTACTGGTCCTGATATTGGTGCCTGAATATTTCTACATGCTTAGCTTTTTAAGTATTCCAATCTTGCACCTATTCTTGACAGTCATATATTCATGTAGTGAGGATTTCCATCATTCCAATTTAAAAGGATGTGAAATTTCATTGTGAACAGAATGAACAACTAATGGTTTCATTACTGTGTACTCAGTCCTGCTAAAGTTCAGACCTTAGCCTAACTGAAGATTTCAAGACGTCTGGAGTTTTTGAGAGCTACTGCTTGAATGTTGGTATCTATTTAGAGGTGATAACTGGTTGTGGCTTTTTGAACAACACTTCAATTATATTTTGGTATAGTTTCCTGTTATGTTCAGCAGTCTAGGATTCCTGGGAGATTTTAACTGAGAGATTTTGGTGATCTTCACATTACAAATGGATGTCCCGTTGGCATTAGCAGTTTTTCTTTAGTTTTTTTGGTTTGTTTTTCAAAATCTTTTTGGCCAGAATCCTCCATGATTCAGCAAATAGACGTATTGATAACTTTTTTCAGTTTTCAGTACATCCATATGCTTTTCCAGTTGGAGTAGGATCTTGATCACCTCAAAACTTGGAAATAATACCTCTACACCGAAAACATAATATGGACTGTACAGGACGTAAGTGTTTTTTTTACAAACAAATGTTCTTATTTTTGATGAAGCCTAGTATTCTTTTTGTGTAGAAAACCACTTCATCTGGACCAATGGAGCAGCCAATAAAACTGGAGGATGCTCTTCCACTGGCATTCACAAAGCTGTGTGAACCTAAAGAGGCATCATACAGTCTTATCAAGAAGTATCTTCTTCAGTATTATCCCAAACTGAATGCTGAGAGCAGGTATGAAAGTAAAACTTCCTGTTGGCGTACTTGCCCAAGGCTGCAACGAATGTGAAGTACGCAAATTTTTTGCTTTGAAAATGGGCCAATTCTTTACCATGATCTGGTCTTCATTCTCAAAAATCGGTCACTAAAGATATGAAAGTCATCTAGTTGCTGAAGTGATGTAACCAGGTCGATTTCTTAAATTGTTGGAAAACTATTAGTTTTGGCAAATTTAACTGAACTTCAGAAATGTGGATTTTGCCCCAAAATGGAATGTAGGTCAGCAAAGTGACTGAGGAGGAATAAGCTACAATTTAAATGTGTAATATTAGTAAACATAGAGGACAGCAAATGTTGGGATGGGAAAGAAGAGGTGGAGCAACAGTGATGTTTGTGTATTACTAAAAAATACTTTGGCCAATGGGTACAAGGAGCAATGATCAAATCGAGAGCTTTCAAACTCTTCACCTCTCCCCTTCATCCTCATTATTTCTGCTCCTTGTTCTACTCTCTTCCCTGCCTGCCCAGCCATCTGGCCTTTTCTTCTTCCTATCAGACTCTCTTTTCAGGGGATAGAAATCAAGCAGTTAATGACCAAGAATAATGCCTATACATGTTAGTTCTGTTGCATTTTTGGCACAAGCGTTTTCTCAGAAATCTGCATTTTTTCAAATACATAGTAGACTGGTCAGCAAATTCATTGTCATTGCAAGGCATTATGTTTCTGGATGTGGCTAGCATGTCTCTTAGTCACCTTTTTTGAGAATTTGAGTTGTACTGTTTATCATTTCCCACACCGAAAATGCTTTGATTGTGTGCTTGGTTGCAGGCCCTATTTGCTCAAACAGGCTTTGCAAAGAGCTGTGGATAAAGGTCAGCTGGAGCAGATCACTGGCAAGGGAGCATCAGGCACATTCCAGGTAAGTAGTCAGTGAAATGTGCATACTCAGGAGCTCTTTGGGTCTAGTTTGTGTGACTGCCAGTTTGGGATGAATGCATGACCCTGCTGCATTTAAATGGATTTTTGTCCTACCTCTGGTAGGTGTTTAGAAGTCGCACTGATTATTTTGCCCTGTTGGTTGGAATTTTTTTAACTGGAGTAAGTCAATGAAGACTAGCATGCTGGCAGCATTTGTTTAGTTATCTAATATTCTAATTGTTAGCTCCCATGGCAGTTTTTGATTTGAGCACAAGATGGAGCACTTTACAATAGTGATCCACCTGAAGGAAATGAACATTTGCAGTTGCATCTTTTTAGTTGCATGAACTCAGTTTCTAAGCTGTAAGGAGAAGTCTGCATTTTGGCTGCATCTGCAGTACAGTGTCAAAACTTGATGGTTGCGCTAATTGTTTATTTGTGAAAATAAAAGAATATGGATCCTAGAGACTAAGATTGCATACGCTGTTTTAAATCTTCCCCCGTTGCAGCTCAAAAGGGCTGGAGATAAGCCATTGCTAAGTGGAGGTCCATTTGAGGATGCAATCCTTAGTGCCATAACTGCCATGAATGAACCTAAAACCTGCTCAACAACAGCTCTTAAAAAATATGTCTCGGAGAAAGTTCCTGCAACAAATTCTAATTTCCAGAGTAAGTCATTCACCATCTCTAACATCTATAACTTGTATTATTTCAGTAAAAATGTTTTTCTATAATTTATTGCCTATGAGATCAACTTGCTATCTGAAAGCTGATTGCTTAATTGGGAAAACAATTTCCTGGATGTTGCTGCTACCTGGGGAGTTGTTAATTTGCAGTTTTACCCAGAGTGTGTTTTGCCCTGTTGAAATTTATATCAAAATATCCTTTACAGTTAAATTGCATTCTTGATATATTTTTACCCCTACTTCTAATTTTCAAAGGTACACTTGTATATCTTTTCCCTTCATCCACAGCAAACCCCCCACAACATGCTCCTGGAAGAGACAGAACAAAAATACTCACGTAGCCAATTCAGAATACCAGGACCAGAAATTTACCTCCAACTCCTAAATGGTAATCAGACAAGTCCCAGGAAAACCCAACTTATCAATAGTCCAAAATCACTCCTCCTGCTTAGATTTTTTTCTGAAAAAAGGTGCAATGTCTTCAGTACAAGAATAGCAAGGAAAAGATCTTCATTCCCACCTCATTGAGATATTGTTTATTCCACAGTTCCCTTTCCCTCTGACTAAAATAACTATTTTGTGCACCCATTCACCTCAATCTTCTGGGCTCCATCACATTAAACCCATTGATGTGCTAGCAGCCTCCTGAAAATTGTGGAGTACATGAATCAGGTCCTCTCTAATTCTTTGTTTATCGTGAACCTAAGACACCAAGATTGGGGGAACGGCAAATTGTACGGAGGGTGTGGAGAGTCTGCAGAAGGATCTAGATAGGCTGGGCGAATGGGCCAGGAAATGGCAAATGGAATTTAATGTTGGCAAGTGTGAGGTGGTCCACTTTGGTAGGAAGAATGGTAGGAAGGACTATTACTTACGGGGCGAAAAACTGCAGCAGGCGACGGTGCAGAGGGACCTCGGGGTCCTTGTGCATGAGTCGCAAAAACCCAGCTTGCAGGTGCAGCAGGTGGTCAGGAAGGCGAATGGGATGCTGGCCTTCATAACCAAGGGGATTGAATATAAAAGTAGGGAGGTCTTGCTGCAGCTGTATAGGGCATTGGTGAGGCCACAGCTGGAGTACTGTGTGCAGTTTTGGGCGCCGCACCTGCGCAAAGATATTTTGGCCTTGGAGGGAGTGCAGAGGAGGTTTACTAGGCTGATACCGGAGTTGAGGGGGTTGAGCTATGAGGAGAGGCTGAATAAACTGGGCTTGTACTCGTTAGAGTTTAGAAGAATGAGGGGAGATCTCATTGAGACGTATAAGATGATGAATGGGATGGATAGGATAGAGGTGGAAAGACTCTTCCCGCTCAAAAAAGACAGTAGGACTAGGGGCCACAGCCTCAAGATAAAAGGGGGGCGGTTTAGAACGTAGTTGAGGAGGAACTTCTTCACTCAAAGGGTGGTGAATCTCTGGAATTCTCTGCCCGTTGAAGTGGTGGAGGCTGCCTCGCTAAATATTTTTAAGACGCGGGTTGATGGATTTTTGATGAGAGGGGATTAAGGGTTATGGGGAGAGGGCAGGAAAGTGGAACTGAGCAGCGACAGATCAGCCATGATCTTATTGAATGGCGGGGCAGGCTCAAAGGGCTAGATGGCCTACTCCTGCTCCTATTTCTTATGTTCTTATGACATGAATCTGTCGTTGTTCTGTAGTACTCTTAGTTCAAGGATTATCTCCATTGTACTTCTTTGTATATTCCCAATAGGGTCACCACATATTTTTTGAGATAGAACTATCAGCAAAGTGCTCAGTACTCCAAGTGATGTTGCACTATTGAGGTATCAAGCTCATTTTTTGAAATGGAGGTGATATTGCTTCTTGGCATTTACATTTTGTGCCTAATCACAAAGAATATGAAGCACAGAGATTAAAATGTTTTTCTCCTTCACAGAGGAGAAAGTGTTCAAAGTATATTAATTCATTCTTTAGGGAATGTATGATTATGACAGTTAAAGCTTTTGTGATAAAATTTTGCATTGCGGTGATGTTGCAACTAGACAACAGCCATATGATTTTTGGGATGCAGAAACAGAAGTTTTCTTCTGTAGCTTTTTTCTTTGCTGTTTGTAGGCAGGATGTGTATGAAAGTGGTGACTTTTAACATTCCTATTTTGATGAATGTCCTATGTTGTCACCTACAGTGCATATGCTGAAGAGAACTCTGCAAAAATGTGAAAAAAATGGATGGATTGAACAGATTTCTGGGAAAGGATTCAGTGGCTCCTTCCAACTTTGTTTCCCGTTCTACCCCAGGCAAGCAAGCTTTTAATTAACAAAAGATTTTAGAACACATCCCATATTGGACTGATAGTTACAATTATGATCAGAAGCCTTGGATCAGTTGTAACTTCTGATTACACACATATTTGGCCATTTTCTGTACGCATTCTGTTTCAGTGAAGCAAATATGAGTTCCGTGGCTGATTTTGAATTTAAACACATTACTTCCTTATTCATTGTATATCCAAAGGCAAAAGGAGTGGCTTAGGATGGAATTATTCATTTTGTACAGTGTCTTAAGAAATTTGTTATTTTGTCACTTCCAAATTCATTTAGTCCCACGTTTAGTTTTGACTGTTAACCCTCAAAGGGAGTTGATCACAGTTTTTAATGTTACAATGAATATACTGATTCAACTTCACCTGGAATATACGTCTATTTCTGGGCTCTGCACTTAAGAAAGGATGTGAATACATTGGTGAGAGTGCAGGAAAGATGTACAAAAATGGTACGAGGGATGAGTGAGTTTTGTGGATAATTGGTGAAGCTGGGATTGTTCTCCTTTGTGAAGGAAGATTGAGAGAAGGGGTGTTCAAAATCATGATTAGAGTTAGGGGGAGGTTTCACAAAGCTTGAAAAGTTAAAAACCAGAAGATGTCAATTTAAGGTAATTGGCAAAAGAACCAGAGGTGAGATATGGATAAATCTTTTTTGCATAGCAAGTGGTTAGACTCTGGATTGTACTGCTTGGGAGTGGGGTGGAGGCAGATTAAATTGTGGCTTTCAAAAGGGAATAAACACCTGAAAAGAGAAAACATTTTGCTAGGTTATGGGAAAAAAGTGGGTGAATGGACCCACAGAGTTGCTCTTACAAGAGAGCCAGCATGAACACAATGAGCCAAACAACCTCTTGTGATATATAATCATTGTGTGATTTTTTTTGATGTATTTTGTAGTGTGCAAATCTTAATTCTGTAAAAGCTGCTTTTGATCTAACAGTTTTGGCTTTGAAATCTACTTGCAGCACCACCCTCATCAATATTTGCTCTTTTTGACACATTTTAATGATTTCAGCTTGTAGAAAGTTCCCTTTCATTGGCCTAGCAGCAGTCACTAGAAGTGGACCATGTTGCTTATACTTTTATATTGGATCTTCTCCAGCAAAGGTCTCTGTGACCAGAGCTGATCATCCTGATTTATCAGGAGTGTTAAGAATTAAATCATTAACAGCAGCCCTCGTCGTGATGCTTTTCCTATCCACACCGTTTGTCTTTTGCAGTTACTGTTTTAAGATCTATGACAGGAACTTTACAACTGGTTACACAGGTACAGTACAATTTACAGTTCTATCTGTGGAGCCCAGGCTTGTACTGGTATTGCCTAAGGTTAACTCTGTACACCAACTGCTTGATTAAAAAGTTAGTGGAATCTTTAATATGAAACGTAAAACAGGATACATTAGGGGACATTAGATTGTTCCACAGCACCTGGATCAAGATGTTAAAAACTCCTTCAATATTTCCTGCTTTGACCCAGCAATGCTGTCTCAATCAGATAGCTTCAAACAAGTACTTCAGTGATGATGTGTTACATTCTCATCTGTTTAGTGCTGCTAGTTTTGGTATTATTTTGTGTACGTCAAAGTGAATATGAAGTTATTTGTAGTAGATAAGGTCTTTCAGCATCCTTCAATCACTGCCCTCTGCATGTATACTGTCCTTTCAATCCTGCTGTATGTTTAATGACCAGGTTAAACTTGGTGCTCCTTCTGATGTGCGGCTCATAGCTGTTCATTTGTAAATATGTTAAATTCTCTATTATTCTGGAAGTGTATCTAGTATCCTTATTGGCAAAGAAATGAATGATTCAAACAGCCTTGTTTTTTTTTGGTTTTTATTCCAATTCAATCCAATCAAGTCCAATTTAGAGTCTCAACAAGTTGAGGCATTCCCGATCCAAGCTGACAAGACAGGGCTCTCACCTTCTCCAAGGCTTGATCTCATTTGCATCTTAGCCAAAAGGCCGTGATGTCGCTTTTAAAAATTGCTTCAAATGAAGCTGAAACGTAACCTAATGACTTCAACCAAGCACAGCATGTTGATACTACACTTGATTGTAGCCAAAAGGCTGAGAAGCGATGGAGAAACACCGGAACAAAGTGAATTTCTTAAAGGAATCGTATCCTTGTATATTCCCCTGTTCTCGTGTAGTTTTGAAGAAAAAAGAAACAGGAACAAAAAAAGTAACATCTCCATTTGTTAATTTTTGTTTTTTTTGTGATTTAAAGTAATAATTTCCTCAGCTTGATTTAAGTCTTATATCACCTTAAAATACTTTGATTATTCCTATTTGTGATAACTTGCTGTTTTACTGCATACGAGCAGAATGCCCCAAGCGACATCTTTAGAAAATTCTAGAAAAATTGCCGGCACTAAGGTTTCTTTATATTAAACAAGAAACTAATTGTGATGAAATTTTCCTACCATTTTTCTTTAGTCCTAGTGTCCTTTTCCCAGAAAAGAAGCATCAGGAAGAGGAGGAGGAATCCGAGGAGGAGGAAGAGGAGGATGATGATGAAGAACGGTCAGAATCCGAAGAGGAAGAATCTGATGACGAACCACCTAAGAAAAGGTATATAAACTGTATTTATCTCTGCATATTTCAGTAGTGTAAATTTTAGCCAAAGCAAAGACTTCCATGTGATAAATGAACATCATTGTACTGACCAGTGTACTCCACTTCCTTTTATGAGGTTAAAAGCTCTGACTTGCGCCAATAATTGAAAGGGGTGAAGCCTCAGCTAAGATAAAATTGAAAACATTTGAGATATAACAAAGAATAACACAGCACAGGAAACAGGCCCTTGGGCCCTACAAGCCCGCACCGCCCATTTTAACACTCAGTGAGTGCCTCATTCCAATCCTCCTCCTACCTACGACTTTTGTCTACATCTCTTGGACTCCACAATAAAGACATGCAAATTTAGAGAATTATATGTGTGCCAGGTTAAGGGAGGTCCAACTTAGGGACAATTTATTAACACCAAACAGCCTAAAAGCACGTTTTTGGGGTGTGGGAGGAAACCGGAGCACCTGGAGAAAACCCACGCAAGCACAGAGAGAATGTGCAAACTCCCACAGACACCGACCCAAGTCGGAGATCCAACCTGGATCCCTGTATCTGCACAGCAAACAGTGTTAGTCACTGAGCTTCGTGTTGCCCGTCAATTGGTCCAGTTTAAGCGTACACTAATGATGATAAGCACTAGGCAACTCTCGAAGCAACATCCAAGAGCAGCCCTCGTGCGACCCACCATGTGTATGCCCCTTGTTGGCCAACAAGGCAGACCAAATCACCTGTGGAGGTTAAAAAAAAGAGACATCAATAAACATACACAGCCTATACAGACATTCACGTAAGATCCCCAGTAGCTCCAACATAAGACACAGGTGAGCCATAAAATATGTTGGACAGCCCATAGGAATCTGTTGATTCCCAGGAATGTCCTGAGGCTCTTGATCCTTAACTAGAACGTTCTTTTGTATCCCTCCATCTCTAGTCTGTCATGTGCCTATCTAGGTAAGCCTTAAACAACTCTAGTGTGCCTGCCTCCACCACCCTACCTGGCAGTGCATTCCAGGCCCCCCACAACCCTCTGTATGAAAAACCTCCCTCTAACAACTGAATTATACCTCGCCCCTCTTGCCCTAAGCCCGTGAGCCTTCGTGATTTTCTTTTCTAACCTGGGAAAGAGCTTCCCACTGTTCACTCTATTAGGTCTCCCCTCATTCTCTGCCTTTCCAGGGAGAAGAACCCCAATTTGCCCAATCTCTCCTCATAGCTAAGACCTTCCATACCAGGCAGCATTCTGGTAAACCTCCTCTGCACTCTCTCCAAGGTCTCCACGTCCTTCCGGTAGTGCAGCGTCCAGAACTGGACACAGTACTCTAAATGTGGTCTAACCAACGTTCTATACAACTGCAACATTAGACGCCATATATAAAATAGAGAAAAATGATGAGAAATACACAGCAAAATAAAAGGTGTCGCGTCTTCATGAGATACTGACAAAGGACTTGAAGCTTAAAATTTTATTTTCCTTAACATTTCCTTGTTGACACGATAACAACCGACGGACATTTAAGTGATTCCTTATGGCAGGCAGTTCTAAAACTTGTTCTTTCAATTAAATATTCAGTGCAAGTTGCTTGATAATAACCAGCAATGATGATGTTGACACATCACTGTATTTTTGCCATTTGATTGCTATTTATAGACTGGTCAATATTTCTCATTTGCAATCTGAACAGGCATAAGGCAGTTCCACGAGCCAAGGCTAAACTGCAGAAACGAAAAACTGCCACGCCGAAGAAAGCAGTCGCTGCTAAGAGGAGCACACCGTCAAGGAAAGGATCAGCAAAAAAGGCAGCTAAAAAGTCCAGGCCTGCGCCAGTGAAGTTGGCCAAAAAGCCAGCAGCAGTTAAAAAATCTCGGCGTGGGTCTCCTAAAATATCTCCAGCAACCCCAAAGAAGGTGAAAGGACCTGTCAAGACCACAAGGCATTCGCAGAGGCAGAGAAAGTAGCAAAGACAAAGCTGGAATGCTTTTCTTTGGTGGTGCATGTTTTTGTCATTTGAAACACGCCACGTGACACGATACTTTTCTGCAGCTAACCTAGAAAAAGTAGAAACTTATTTTTAGATAATTATGTAGAATGCTATTTTAGATAAGCTGTTGGACATCAACTTGTTTCAAGAAGGTTTTTATTAGTTTAATGGGTTTTAACACTTTATATTTAAGTGTGTGACCTTATGATAAAATAGTTGGCAACACACTTGGTTTTTACCTTTTAAGTGGGGAGCAAACAAAAATGCTGGTTGACTTAAATGAAAATCATGATTTTGAAAAATTAATTTGTTGCTGTAATCTTTTAGAAGATAATATCTGACCTCCATAATTGATGGATGCCTCCTGGGGAAACAGTGGTGTAATGGTAATGTAATCTGGAGGCCCAGGTACAGGTTAAATTCCCACCATGGCAGCTGGTAGAATTCAAATTCAATTATTAAAATCTAGAATTGGAAGGTAGTCTTGGTAATGGCGACAATGAAACAGAATCACGGAATGCAACAGTGCGGTAGAGGCCCTTCAGCCCATCGAGACTGCACCAACGCATGAAAGGTCCTGGCCTGCCCACCTAATTCCATTTTCTAGCAATTGGCCCATAGCCTTCAATGTTATGGCATGCCAAGTGCTCATCCAGGTACTTTTTAAAGGATGTGAGGCAACCCGCCTCCTCCACCCTCCCAGGCAGTGCATTCCAGACCACCACCACCGCCCTTTGGGTAAAAATATTTTCCTCAAATTCTCCCCTAAACCTCCCACCCCTGTGTCCTGTTAATCTGTGTCCACTCGTAACTGAGCCTTCAACGAAGGGGAACAGCTGCTTCCTATCCACCCCATCTATGCCTTTTATTATCTTGTACACCTCAGTCATGTTGCCCTTCAGTCTTCTCTGCTTTAGAGAAAACAACCCAAGCCTATCCACCCTCTCTTTATAACTTAAATGGTGAATCTCCCCTACCACCACCACCACCCCCTTCCCCCCCACACCCCCACTTCCAGTGCGGTCACATCCTTCCTGTAATGCGGCGACCAGAACTGTTCACATTACTTCAGCTGTGGCCTCACCAAAGTTCTATACAATTCTGCTTTTCCATTCTATACATTGATTGATAAAGGCGAGTGTGCTGTATGCCTTTTTCACCTATAATAAAAGTCCATCTGAGTCACTAATGCCCTCAGGGAAAGAAATCAGCCATCTTTACCTGGTCTAGCCTACATGTGACTCCAGATCCACAAAAGTGTGGTTGATTTTTAGCTGGCCTTGGCAGTGACGCCAGCATTTCATCAAATAATTAGAGACTTTGGGGTAATGTTCTCACTAAACTGTGTGCGTACACAACTCGAATGGTACCACACAGACCTTGTTCTGTGTTAAATAGCATGCACAACAAATTTTAACTGTAATGCATTCAAAAAGCTGACCATATGCAATAACAACATTTTAGCGGAACATCAATTGGGGAAGGTTTATTTGTGCCATGGTATAATGAGATTAGACATTACTGCTTTAGCATTGGATCGTGAAAACTAAAGGAGAAAACTCCAAAAGTAAAGATGAGATCAGATTATTTTAGCATCTTTTTGTACTTTGAGGTCATGTATTATCTTAAGTTCATTAGCATTGTTCAAAATCCCTGTATAATTTGTATTTGAGATCAGTGTAATGAAATCACCCTGCACATACTGTATGTGTATTGATGAATGTTGCTACTCAGTTTTACTTTTTGATAATTGCATTAGTGTCAGATTTGTTGAAGTACAGTACTTGCATGCAGCACCATTTTGTTAAGCTTTTTTCTGTAATCTTGTCTCACTTAGTAAAAATACTGTACATTGTATATTGTTGTCAACAATCCTTTATAGCTGGTCTTGCCCACGTTTATCTTGAATTGTTGCAGTAAAGTTAGCTTTGGTTTTCTATTACTTATGAAGTGCTTTTAGGTTAAAATGACCATCCTTTTTATGTGATAAAGAAGGAAGAAAAACTGGAACAGTGGTTTCAGTCCATTGTGTATCTATCAACCTGCACCAACAATAAAAAGAGAAAACTGGCTGCTGCTGAACATTCTACTGTCCCATCCCCCTCAAAAAGAAATTTGATTTTTTTTTTAAATTTCCAAAAAGTAATAATGAAAGCAGAGTAGCCAGTTGTCAAATAACTTAAGTATAAGTTTGTTGGAAGGAGGGAGTTTATCTGTGCAGGAAACTGGGGATACAAAGCTGAGATACTTTTAGACCATCACTGGTCAGAGGATGTATTGGCATCTGAGCCCATTTGCATCAACAGTTAAATTATAACCAGGTATTAATCTAATAGTACATGTATAAGCTTGAGATTGTCAAAATAAGGTTTTGCAGGTTTTACATGTTGAGCTCATCATCCCAACTAGTTGCATATTAAAACTGGTCACATTAATAAATCACAATACATAAGCCTCATTAGTGTAAACCTAAATAGAGATCAGCTAAATTTATATCTCTTTCCATGTTTAAACCCGGGCTGAGGTCAGGAGCTGAGTGAGCAGGAGTTTGGGATGGAACCCAAACTGAATGTCAGTGAGCAGGTTATTGCTCAGCAAATGCTGCTTGATCGTACTGTTCATGAACTCTTCCATTGAAAGTAGACTGATGGGCAATAATTGGCCCAGTTGGATTTGTCCTGCTTCTTTGGGACAGGACATACCTGGGCAATTTTCCACATTACCAGGTGGATGCCAGTGTCATGGCTGTATTGGAATAGCTTGGCTAGAAGACAACAAATACAGCTGCATATGTCTTCAGTTCTATTTCTGAGTGTTGTCATGACCCATAGCTTTTGCAGTATCAAGAATTGGGTTTCTCAGTGCCAGTTTGCAGTACTCTAACGGTGAAGTGTAGTTTCACTTTTGTCCTGTTACTAGTGTGTGAAAAGTTCCAGTTGCTTTCCAATCAGACAGGTTTTGAGATCACAAACTGTTGAGATATATAGTCCAGCAAGGCCTAAGGAGAGAAAACAAACTTCAACCTATATTTCCCAGCTTGGTATCCTTTACTCGAGCAGTTCTCAAACTAAATGTTGAGGTCACAGCAATGACATTTAGTGTTGTGATCTGCCTCAACCCAAGCAAAAATCACGACTGGGTGGTTTGCCACCAACTTTGCAGAGGAAAGTAAGTAAATTAGTGACTGTGGGGAAAAGGCAGAAGATTAAATGGCTGAGCCAGGAAGGTGAATGGTAACTTCAAACTCTGCTGCCTTTTTGATTTTGTTCTGCCTGTTGTACCGTGGGCAATTGACTCTGCTTCAGAGGTACTGGCCACTGGACCAAAGTGTGATTATGTTTCCACTGGCTACTTGGACCAATTACCTTTCCATTCCACACACAAGTAGCTAATGAATATGGGGGGAGAAAGAGGGAGGGCAGCTGGCTGAGGGCAGGGGGAAAGGGGTGTATTACAATGATCTGTGTGTGGGGAAGGGGAGCTCGTTTATCACTGAGGTACACACTGAACCTGGTTAAAACTGGCTGGTAACTTGCATCTTATTTGTACTCATTTTATAAAATGTCACATTCCTCATAAAGACTGGCTTCAGGTTGGGAAGAGCATAGCTCAACATTTGGGTGTCACAGTCAATAGATAACTTTTGCTGGACTATTTTTTTTATGCTTTTCAAAGTGAACAATTGATGAGTGGACAAGATGGTTCCAGCTGGTCACGTGCTGGCTTCCAGAAGTTTCAAAGTTAACAAAGGCTAACACCTCAAATGTCTGGAATATAAAATTCCATTATAAACATTCCAACCACTGCACACAATGGTCCAACAGACGTTAAGTCTGTTTCAACCAACTTTGAACAAAGACAACTCTTTGTAGATCCTAATTTCCAATAATAGCCCTAAACATTAACTGGTCTAACATAGTTTAAACAAGAGGACCTTGTTTAACAAGTGCAAACCAGTATCACCTAACAAAGACTTGGGCCAGTTGACTTCCTTCAGTCTGGGACTTACGGTCAGTTACAGTTTGACCTCCATTCAGAGTAGGACTCCAGGCAACAAACTGTGATGTCTACCGTCTACCATCAACCAGGCAGCAGCAAAAAGAACTCTGGCCACCCTCATCAAAACTGCTGAAACTTTGAAACTTGTGCCTCCAAGACTAACTCATTCTACATGCCTTCTTCCATTGTGGGAGTTTCTGGATAGATGGATCTCCTCATAATCAGTCAACCTCTCAGAAAAAACCTTCCATTTTACTTACGATTCTGGACATAATGTAAAATCCTAACTTGTATTTTGTTCTGGCTGTGCCCTGAACCCTCTCCCCTTTTCATTATCCTGTGTTCATTGTGAGTGAAAAAGGCTGGAAATTGGAAAAGTCCTCTTGCATGCATGCTCGTGTATGTAAAAATAAACCAACCCTTTTTATTTTATCTTGCCTTGAGTTTGGAGTGCAAGTTATTCATGGAGGATTGGAACGTTCCAAATTTTAAAGGTTGAGGAAAAGTTATAAAGGGTGAAATCAGAATTAAAAAATATATCTTTCTGTTCACAGCTGAGTCGTGAATGGGAAAATCAGGTCTGTCTCAATTACCCCCCCGCCCCTCTCCGCACCAACCCCACTCCGCTGCCATCCATAACACAGGTAAGTTGTCTTGTAAACAAAGTCCATTTTATCTTAAATCTTGTAGTAGAACCTATAGCAAAACTATAGCTGCTATGACTGAATATTATTTTGTCATTTTACATCCTCTGTATTTGTCTTAAGGTAAGGAATTCCATACCTTTCTTGAGATGGATCATATAAATCTTTAATCTTAACATAATGTACTCACTTTTTGTTCCATATTTCCAATTTAATGGAATTCCTTTACCACTAGGTATTTACTAACAACCTCTACTTGTTGATGGATTGCTAGGTAAACTCCATTGTGCGCCTTTCCAGGATGATTGATAATGTTCAAAGTATATCAATTTGTTGACTGAAATACTACATGACTATATTAGATGGACTGAAAGTTGTATGAATGTTTCACATGGTTTAGAAAAGTATTTCTGTTTGACCAAAAAATTGGTATTGGATATCTTGTTTTCTGGGGATTCTCTTTCACAGAGTAACATAAATACAGTGGGTGAGATTACCCAGTCACCAGGCAGATACTTTTGTTTTCCCTTAACTTTAAAGGTCAGGAAATCACAGGTTTGCAAGTATCAGGCAGAAAGTGATGGAATCACCTTTGACCTTAAAATCAGAGTACTTCTAATAACATTGAAGTCGAATGAGGCAATTGAATCACGATACATGTATTAGCTCCTTGAGTGGTGGCTCTCCTGTGTGCTTTTTTTAAATCAATGCTGTAATTGATCTAAATGAAACAAATTGGCATGAGTTCCTCCAATGAGTGAGAGTTTGAATGCACTTCCAAGTCAAGGAAGTTGCAAGTTCCAACCTTGCTGCTGGATATAATATAAGAAATGTGAGATGGAATAAAAAGTTTAAAGCTTATTTATTAGTCACAAGTAAAGCTTACATTAGCACTGCAATGAACTCACTGTGAAATTCCCTTAGACTTCCCCTAGAATAGACTTCCATATCATGTTTGTGAGCATCCAAGATGAAGCCTTGGGTGTCTTGGTGATTATTTTCCAATCGTCACTGGATTCCGGGGAAGTGCCGGAAGATTGGAAAACGGCTAATGTTACACCGTTGTTTAAGAAGGGTGGCAGGCAAAAGGCAGGGAATTATAGGCCGGTTAGTTTAACGTCTGTTGTAGGTAAAATGTTAGAATCTGCGATCAAGGAGAAAATAGCGAGGCATCTTGAGGAGAATTGTTTGATAGAGCAGACGCAGCACGGTTTCGTTAAGGGGAAGTCGTGTCTGACGAATTTATTGGAGTTCTATGAGGATGTGTCTAGGGCGGTGGATAGAGGAGAACTGGTGTTTCTTGATTTTCAGAAGGCGTTTGATAAGGTGCCTCACAAGAGGTTATTACAGAAGGTCAGGGGGCATGGAGTTGGGGGTAGGGTGTTAGCTTGGATAGGGGATTGGCTGTCAAATAGGAGGCAGAGAGTGGGGGTCAATGGGTACTATTCGGATTGGCGGTTGGTGACTAGTGGAGTGCCCCAGGGGTCGGTGCTGGGGCCTCAGCTATTTACCATTTATATAGATGATCTGGAGGAGGGAACCGAGTGTATGGTGTCGAAATTTGCTGATGACACCAAGATTGGTGGAACGGCACATTGTGCGGAGGGTGTGGAGAGTCTGCAGAAGGATCTAGATAGGCTGGGCGAATGGGCCAGGAACTGGCAAATGGAATTTAATGTTGGCAAATGTGAAGTTGTCCACTTTGGTAGGAAGAATGGTAGGAAGGACTATTACTTACATGGCGAAAAACTGCAGCAGGCGACGGTGCAGAGGGACCTCGGGGTCCTTGTGCATGAGTCGCAAAAACCCAGCCTGCAGGTGCAGCAGGTGGTCAGGAAGGCGAATGGGATGCTGGCCTTCATCACGAGGGGGATTGAATATAAAAGTAGGGAGGTCTTGCTGCAGCTGTATAGGGCACTGGTGAGGCCGCAGCTGGAGTACTGTGTGCAGTTTTGGTCGCCGCACTTACGCAAGGATATTTTGGCCTTGGAGGGAGTGCAGAGGAAGTTTACTAGGCTGATACCGGAGTTGAGGGGGATTGAGCTATGAGGAGAGGCTGAATAAACTAGGCTTGTACTCGTTAGAGTTTAGAAGAATGAGGGGAGATCGCATTGAGACATATAAGATGATGAATGGGATGGATAGGATCAAGGTGGAGAGGCTCTTCCTGCTCAGAAAGGACAGTAGAACTAGAGGGCACAGCCTCAAGATAAAGTGGGGGAGGGGGCGGTTTAGAACGGAGTTGAGGAGGAACTTCTTCACTCAAAGGGTGGTGAATCTCTGGAATTCTCTGCCCGTTGAAGTGGTGGAGGCTGCCTCGCTAAATATATTTAAGACGCGGGTTGATAGGTTTTTGATAGGCAAGGGGATTAAGGGTTATGGGGAGAGGGCGGGAATGTGGAACTGAGACACGACAGATCAGCCATGATCTTATTGAATGGCGGGGCAGGCTCGAGGGGCTAGATGGCCTACTCCGGCTCCTATTTCTTATGTTCTTATGTGTCCTACTGGTTACCTGCCCCTTAGTTAGACTATCCTTTGTCTGAATCCTGAGATGGTTGAAAATCCCAACCATTAAAAATTGAACAGAAGTTTGTGATGCCCTTTGTCCTAGCAGACAAGTTGACTTTGGTTGGCCAACCTGGGTTATGAAATGCAGATAGATCTCTTTGAATTTGTTCTTTGCCAGTACTTGGATCTTGAATGTCTCCATCTGGTTCTGTAATTGTCCTTTTTAATCAGTAAAATAATCAACAGCTATGACAAGGTGGGAAAATGGTGCTGAGGATTATCATAGATCAGGATCTTGCTGGATGGCAGAGCAGACTCAATGGCATACTTCTGCTCCATGTTGTATGGTCTTCTGATGGAATGGAATGTTTGTTATAATGAAAACTTGCTGAGTACACTTTGACAGGAGGAGAATGCCATCTCGAGAATGAGATGGCATTTGAGAATGACTTTTCTCGCCCTTTTTTTCGAATGGTTCTGCTCCTGACATCAATGTCACAGCCAAAACTGGCACTAACGTCTCAGTCTTAAAGCAGCCGACTGAAGACAGGAATTCAATTATGCAAAATCTTCACACATCCAACTCAATTCCAGAACAGTGGAATCAGATAAAATTAGCTGTACTAGATTCCTATGTTCATACCATTTGGATTTAAGCATCATTGTTAACAGTCTGCTGATATGTGTGATCTCCTAGAAGAATAAAAACAGCTAGAACAAGGCTGCAAGTCTGCACCAATGCATGAAAGGCCCTGACTTGTCCACTTAATCCCACTTGTCAGCATTGGGCCAATAGCGTTCAACGTGCCAAGTGCACATCCAGGTACTTTTTAAAGGATGTGAGGCATCCTGCCTCCACCACCCCTCCTGGGCAGTGCATTCCAGACAGTCACCAACCTCTGGGTAAAAAATGTTTTCCTCAAATCTCCCCTAAACCTCCCACTTCTCACTTTTAACTTGTGTCCCCTTGTAACTGGCCCTTCAAATAAGGGGAACAGCTGCTCTCTATCCACCTTGTCCATGCCCTCAATCTTGAACACCTCAATCACGTCACCCCTCAGTCTTCTCTGCTCCAGAGAAAACAACCCAAGTCTACCCAACCCCTCTTTATAACTTAAAAGTTCATCCCAGGCAGCATCCTGGTAAATCTCCTCTGCATCCCCTCCAGTGCATTCACATCCTTCCTATATTGTGGCGACCAGAACTACACACAGTACTCCAGCTGTGGCCTCACCAAAGTTGTGTACAACTCCATCATGACCTCTCTGCTTTTGTAACCTATACCCCGATTGATAAAGGCGAGTGTGTTATATGCCTTTTTCACCATCCTATTAACCTGCCTTTCCACCTTCAGAGATCTATGGACAAACATGCCAAGGTCCCTTTGTTCTTCAGAAGTTCCACCCTTGGCTGCCAAAATAGAGTCTAGTGCATTCGATTCTGTAGTATCACTCTGTGCACAGCAATCATCACTGATCTCAGTGAGGGCTGTAGCGGTAACATTGGCAACCTGTTCCAAAACCGATCTAATGGCTTTAATCTCAATTGCCAGTCTTGCATATGCACGTGGGGGCATCATAGGGTCTATTCCCACAAGGGTATGCCAATTTCTCCCAGCTGGGAGATAGAGTCATAGGGTCATAGATGTTTACAGCATGGAAACAGGCTCTTTGGCCCAACTTGTCCATGCCGCCTTTTTTTTTAAGAAAACCCTAAACTAACCCCAATTGCCCACATTTGGCCCATATCCCACTATAGCCATCGTACCCATGTAACTATCTAAATGCTTTTTAAAAGATAAAGTTGTACCTGCCCTGTTATGGTGGAATTAAAAGTGATGGACACAAAACGGTTACCTGGCACACACAATGGTAACTTGGGAAGGAACATTAAGAGGCATTGGCTTTAGGCACAGACAGTTACACAAAACCTGCAGTATCTGAATTGTTGCAGGAAGCTGGTCAGAGCTTGAGACACTCTAGATAAGAGCAAATCCAGAATAATCAGTCTGATAATAAGGTCAGCCACAGACGGGGACATAAATACATAAATGTAACAAGATCAGGCACTGAATGTATAGATCAAAACCAGTTATAGATAGAAGGCATAACTGCAAAAATGTATCCATTCTATGAACAATGATGTGTTAACAGCCAATGTCCATACTGCCTATTGTCTAAAAGGTATAAAAATGATCAACTACCATTGTGTAGTTGAGAAGGTAGCTGCCCAATACTGCGGAGTATCAGTGCTTTTTCCCAAAGCTTTGTCCGAAATAAAACTGTATTGTTGAAACCTCGAAGTCTGACTCCGAAGTGGTAAATTTCCCACAACACGCCCCTACTACTACTACTGGCAGATTGTTCCAGACACTTACCACCCTCTGTGTGAAAAAAATTGCCCCTCTGGACACTTTTATATCTCTCCCCTCTCGCCTTAAACCTATGCCCTCTAGTTTTAGACTCCCCTACCTTTGGGAAAAGATATTCACTATCTACCTTGTCAATGCCCCTCATTATTTTATAAACCTCTATAGGGTCACCCCTCAGCCCCCTACACTCCAGAGAAAAAAGTCCCAACCTATTCAGCCTCTCCTTATAACTCAATCCATTAAGTCCCAGGAGCATCCCAGTAAATCTTTTCTGCATTCTTTCTAGTTTAATAATATCCTTTCTATAATAGGGTGACCAGAATTGCACACAGTATTCCAAGTGTGGCCTTACCAATGTCTTGTACAACTTCAACAAAATGGTAGGAATGATAGATATATGGAACCACATATCCAAAGTAACACGACTCTTTCCATCCAGTAGGTAGCCAAAAATCCAATATGTGCCATTGAGAGTTGGATGTGTGCTCCCCCTTGAAACAACATGGAATATTGCAGGATTGGTCATTACTGGATGGATCCATACATATCTGGCGGGTTACACTTACTGAGTGTTCACACTTGCTTGTGCCCAAGTCCCCTCCAGGACCTTTTTTATTTTCAATACATGACATACCTTTTGGTTATGAATCTGCTTCATTTAAAATGAGGCTGGGTGCTGGACTGGATGTGTTTAAAAACAGGTCATTTGACTTGGCCCACCTGTACAGGATCTATTTCTATAAAAGTCTACTCTGATACAAACTCTAGAAAAACCTGATGCCACTATCTCATGACCTCTAAAAGACTAAGTAAGCTGATCTCACACAATTAATTCTGACCCTGACAGAGGCACTGGATGCAAAGGTATTTCTCCCTCAGCATGTATAGGAATATGCAAGCAAACACAACATTCAGATATATTGGCAGTTCCAGCATATGTATGCCATACACAGATAAATATTAGAATACAGTTTCTGATGGACTGTCTGTAAAATAGTAAACTCAACAACAAAATCATTTTGATGATTAAGAACATAAGAACATAAGAAATAGGAGCAGGAGTAGGCCATCTAGCCCTTCGAGCCTGCCCCGCCATTCAATAAGATCATGGCTGATCTGTCACTGCTCAGTTCCACTTTCCCGCCCTCTCCCCATAACCCTTAATCCCCTCTCTTATCAAAAACCCATCAACCCGTGTCTTAAAAATATTTAGCGAGGCAGCCTCCACCACTTCAACGGGCAGAGAATTCCAGAGATTCACCACCCTTTGAGTGAAGAAGTTCCTCCTCAACTCCGTTCTAAACCGCCCCCCTTTTATCTTGAGGCTGTGCCCCCTAGTCCTACTGTCTTTTTTGAGCGGGAAGAGTCTCTCCACCTCTATCCTATCCATCCCATTCATCATCTTATACGTCTCAATGAGATCTCCCCTCATTCTTCTAAACTCTAACGAGTACAAGCCCAGTTTATTCAGCCTCTCCTCATAGCTCAACCCCCTCAACTCCGGTATCAGCCTAGTAAACCTCCTCTGCACTCCCTCCAAGGCCAAAATATCTTTGCGCAGGTGCGGCGCCCAAAACTGCACACAGTACTCCAGCTGTGGCCTCACCAATGCCCTATACAGCTGCAGCAAGACCTCCCTACTTTTATATTCAATCCCCTTGGTTATGAAGGCCAGCATCCCATTCGCCTTCCTGACCACCTGCTGCACTTGCAAGCTGGGTTTTTGCGACTCATGCACAAGGACCCCGAGGTCCCTCTGCACCGTCACCTGCTGCAGTTTTTCGCCATGTAAGTAATAGTCCTTCCTACCATTCTTCCTACCAAAGTGGACCACCTCACACTTGCCAACATTAAATTCCATTTGCCATTTCCTGGCCCATTCGCCCAGCCTATCTAGATCCTTCTGCAGACTCTCCACACCCTCCGCACAATTTGCCGTTCCCCCGATCTTGGTGTCATCAGCAAATTTCGACACCCTACACTCGGTTCCCTCCTCCAGATCATCTATATAAATGGTAAAAAGCTGAGGCCCCAGCACCGACCCCTGGGGCACTCCACTAGTCACCATCCGCCAATCCGAATAGCACCCGTTGACCCCCACTCTCTGCCTCCTATTTGACAACCAATCCTCTATCCACGCTAACACCCTACCCCCAACTCCATGTCCCTCGACCTTCTGCAATAACCTCTTGTGAGGTACTTTGTCAAACGCCTTCTGAAAATCTAGAAAGACCACATCCACCGGCTCTCCTCTATCCACCGCCCTAGACACATCCTCATAGAACTCCAGTAAATTTGTCAGACACGACTTCCCTTTAATGAAACCGTGCTGCGTCTGCTCTATCAAGCAATTCCCTTCAAGATGCCTCGCAATTTCCTCCTTAATGACAGATTCTAACATTTTACCTACCACAGACGTTAAACTAACCGGCCTATAATTCCCCGCCTTTTGCCTGGCACCCTTCTTAAACAACGGCGTAACATTAGCCGTTTTCCAATCATCCGGCACTTCCCCAGAATCCAGCGACGTCTGGAAAATAACCACCAAGGCATCCACTATCACCTCTGCCATTTCTTTCAGAACCCTCGGATGCATTCCATCCGGTCCTGGGGACTTGTCCACAATCAGCCCCTCCAGTCTGTCGAGCACTGCCTCTCTAGTAACAGTAATGTCATTAAGACCCTCCAGTCCTACCACCTTTCCATCGCTAACACCCGATTATTAATTATCAACTGACAATCTCTATACTCTCATATCTCCCAGCTGCTGCTTAATATTAAGGAAGATAAAAATGTATTTACCGATCTCGCAACCATCACCTTTAATTTCAAACCTAGCACTTGACAATCAGTCTTGGGATTTGATTGTTGGTTGTCATCTTCCTTTGACCTCATAGCTATCTTGGTATCTTTGTACAAATTCTGTAAACATAAACAAAGTGACCTTTGGCACTTAAGTTAGTATCACATTAATTGAATAATTTCTATTTCCTCTCTTTTAATATTTCTCCAATTTCCTGGTGCCATGATTTGGTCTAAACTGGTAACCCATCTGCAAATTCAAATTATCCCTATTATCAATAATGTGGCTACAAGAGCCATGATCATTCACCCACTGAGACAATTTTGTTATGACTAGGCTCCTCATTAAGATATGGTTTCAGCTGTGTCCAACACGGACTATACTTTTCATTAGTTAGGACACATGTTTGTCCTGCAACAATCGTGCTATAAGGCCCCTCCCAACAGACCCCGAGCCCTTTGTTATCTGTCATGAGTTTTACCATCACCTTATCTGCTAATGTAATTTAGAAATGCCCTCCTCTGCCAATCTCATCCAAACTCTATGCTGCTGTTGAGTGACTACCTGCTTTTTAAGAGAGTAAACAGTCTACTTAATCTCTCATATACTGAAACATTGCTTCTCAGCCAACTTCAAGTTTTCCTCCCCTTGCTGTTACATCCTTTGGAGGCGCTTTGCCCTACCAGTCATCAGTTTGAAAGGGGTTAATCCTATTCCTTAAGCAGGGGTAGCTCTCTGTCGCAGCAATATTGCAGACAAAGCCTGTACCCAAATGTTTCCTTCTTCTGAGATAGCATTAGTTAAACTACTCTTCAGAGTCTGATTAATTTGTTCTACCATTCCTGAACTCTGTAGGTCATATGATATGTGAACCCTTTGTCTTATCCCTCAGACTTGGCAGACCTCTCTTAAAACTCTTCCTGTGAAATGAGTTCCCTGGTCTGACTCTAGCTGAAGATGATGTGGAGATGCCAGCGTTGGACTAGGGTAAGCACAGTAAGAAGTCTCACAACGCCAAGTTAAAGTCCAACGGGTTTATTTGGCAGCACAAGCTTTTGGAGCGTCACTCCTTGTCACTTCATCAGGACTCGCCTGATGAAGGAGTGGCAGTCTGAAAGCTTGTGCTGCCAAATAAACCTGCTGGATTTTAACCTGGTGTTGTGAGACTTCTAACTCAAGAGACATTCCCCACCTAGGTATTATTTCATTCACCAATATCAAAGCTACAGTTTTGGCTGTGGCATCTTTACATGGGAATGCTTCAACCCATCGAGTAAACTGATCAATAATTACTAAACAATAGGTTTTTCCTTTTGTTCTAGGTAACGGTCCCATGAAATCCATTTGTAAGTATTCCCAGGGTCCTTTAGATCTCGGCTGGTTCCTCATCTTAACCCTGCAGTGATGGCCTATTTCCACCAGAGTGCAGACTGTAATCACCTCTGACAGAATTTTGCTACGTCTGCTCCCATGCCTTTCCACCACCAACAATTTCCAACTAAATTGGCCATCTTATCTCTGCTTGTATGAGCACAGTAAACTTTTAACATGGTTTACTGTACTGCTTTTGGTACTATTATTTTCCCTCCTCTTCTCCATACACATTATAACTTTTTATAGGATCCCTACAGTGCTGATGGGGGCCACTCAGCCCATCGAGTCTGCACCAACCACAATCCCCCCAGGCCCATTCCCGTATTTACCCTGCTAATCCCCTGACACTAGGGTCAATTTAGCATGGCCAATCAACCTAACCTGCACATCTTTGGACTGTGGGAGGAAACTGGAGCACCTGGAGAAAACCCGCACAGACACGGGGAGAATGTACAAACTTCCGAGGCCAGAATTGAACTGGGTCCCTGGCACTGTGAGGCAGCAGTGCTAACCACTGTGCCACCCTTGTCCCCCTTGTTTTTCCTATTTCTGCTTTTCTCCCTCTGAAACTTGTTCCTGTACTTGCTTCATATTAATGTATGTAATATCACTATCTTGTAATGCTGCAACACCTGCTTTTTGTGTCCCTTTCAATTTCTGTTCTAACAAATTTTTTGCTGCTTTGTCAGCTTGACTTTTTCCCTTCTGTGCTTGACTCTTAATCTTCTTATGTGCCTACACTTAGATTACAGCTGCTTCTCAGGGACTATGGGCTGCTTGGATTAGATCTTTAACCAAATTCTCATGCTGTACACTGCTTGATGTTATAAAACCACATCTGTCCCAAGCTGTCATATAATCATGCACTTTCCCAAAAGCATATCGATGTCAGTATAGATGTTAACTCATTTCCCTTTGCTCCATTCTAAAGTTTTAGTTAAAACTAACAACTTTACTACTTAGGCTGAATTATTCCCTGGGATTTCTTCTCCTGTTCCTACATCATTTACCACTGCCCATGCAGTGCAGAGTTCACCCTTAACATATTTTCTACATATAGATTAATCATCTTTTCACCTTTGAGTGGATCTTGTGCCAAGCCTTCACTTGCTGCCTCATTCACTTCTGCAACATATTCATGCTCCATTCCTTAAAATGTCAATCCTTCTGCAGAATTTTCCCTTATCTGTGCTGATTCTTACGTGTCTGTCCCCCGGCAAGACATGTGCTTCCCATTTTGAACATCTTCCGTCAGAAACTCCTTTCAATATCTCGGCTTCTAAGAGCTAGATGATTGTGAGAGGACTGTGGACCATTATTTTTCCCATCAGGGTGAGTGGCTCTGAAACACTTACAGCCCATGAGGCACATGCTCGTGCTCTCACACATGGAGGCACACCCCTAGCAACCGAATCTAGTTGGGCAGAGTAATACCCCACTGGTCTTAATCTGTCCCCATGTTGTTGGGCCACCACTGCGGTGCGCACTCCATCATTTTCCTGACAGAAAAAGTAAAATGGTTTATTGAGAGCTGGTAATTTTAATGCAGAAGCTTTAAATCAGATAAAGCCTGTGCTTCATTCTCTCCCCATTCTATATTTTTTGTTGCTAGCTCTTCCTCCTTTAATCAAATCCTGTAAAGGTTTTGCAAACACTGCTTAATCTTCCACAAAATTCCTGCAATAATTAAGAAGTCTGAACACTTGTCTCACCCCTTTTATGTTAAGTGGTCTTTGCATAGCTTTCTTTCGATCTTCTGGAATCTCTTTTTTACCTTGGGATGCAACATGTCCCAGGTGTGTCACCTGTTCCTGCTCCCACTGAGTTTTGCTGGGATTTAGCTTAAGACCGGGTTTCTGAACTGCTTGAATCACTCTGTGCGCAACTAAGCAGTGTGATTTTGAACGATCTGGTGCTATCAAAATGTCATCCACATGTTTTAAAATGGTTGTTCTTGCGCAATCTAAAGGTTCTATTATCTGTGCCATGTATTTGTGAAAAACCACTGGACTGTCATGGAACCCCTGTGGCAGACCAGTCCAAATGTATACTTGATTCCTGACTGTAAACGCAAACTTATATTGGTGTTCCTCAGCTACAGGAACTGACCAAAATCCATTAGCTATGTCTAGTACTGTAAATATCGTCGGCTCTATTCCAATGGTGGTCAGGAAGCTAGCTGGATTTGCCACTATGGAGTGCTCTTGAGTCACGTAGCAATTCAAAGATGAGTGGCACAGTGACACAGTGGGTAGCCTCACGGCACCAGGGACCTGGGTTCGATTCCCAAGTTGGGTCACTGTGTGGAGTTTGCACCTTCTCCTTGTGTCTGTGATGATTTTCTTCGGATGCTCTAGTTTTCTCCCACAGTCTGAAAAACGTGCTGGTTAGGTGAATTGGCCATGCTAAATTCTCCCTCAGTGTACGCTGGAGTGTGGCGTCTAGGGGATTTTCACTTCATTGCAGTGTTAATGTAAGCCTACTTGTGACCCTATTAAATAAATTTTTAAAAACTGTGCAATCAATAGTTAATCGATAGCTACCACCTGGCTTTCTTGCAGTCTGAACAGGTGAATTAGTCTCAGAAGAGATCTTGGTTAGTATTTGTTGCTTTTCATATCTGCAATGATGTTTTTAACTGCCTCCATCGCTTCTGGTTTTGATTATGTGGGGGGTGAAAATTTGCAGGAATTGTTATTGGAGGGACTCCCACAATTAAGTTTGTGTTCAGGCCAAACCTGAGGATACTGTGCAGCCAAATGTTCCCATATTGTTCCATTCTCCCAATTTTGTCAGAGTGTTGCTATCCTAGAGATATTGCAATCCTTCTTCTGACCTCACCGATTTAGCCTTATGTTACCTGCCTTTGCATTGATTATAGCTCCCAATAGTTCTAATATGTCTATCCCTAAAATACTTCCTTGCTCTGTTGAACATACCGGGATCTGGACCTGTTCCTGCCTACCCTCAATCTCCAGCATAAAAGGTTCACTCAATATTAATTCCCCCAGTTACTCCTTGTGACTGTATGGTTTGATCAGTTTTCCACAAATTTAAAAGTGTTATAGATACAGATGCTCCCTGTGACAACCAACATGATGCTTGGTTGGCCTCCTAACACTGCTTCTACACATATTCGGGGATCCCCACCTGTAATCTCAAGAGCTGCTAATTGTCATTTCTGACCCAACAACTTCTGCAACTTAGCTGCTGTCATCTGATATACTGAACGGGATTTTATGACCTTGCTCAGGTGAGGCTTGTAAAATCCACCCGAGGGCAACGTAAATTCCGTTCCGTGGAATAGGGGCGAGCAAGATGGTAAAATTCCGGCAACTGACTATGGATGTTGCTGCATTCTTGGGGTTGAGTCTTAGAGGATGAATGCACCCTGTTGGGACCCTGACTTCTTTTACCCCTGCCTTTCGCCAGCGGTTTTTTTATATTATGACCTATCTTATGACAATTGCTGCGTTGTTTTTTGTTATCCTGGTTATTTTCTGTGGATTTGCTTTGGAAATCCCGAGCAATATGTCCTTCCTTCCACGTGCAAAGCACATTTTAGGTTTAGGTTGTGACTGATCAGTCTGCACTGGAGTCATTTTGGGATTTTTCTGGTGGTTGGATTCTGTTTTCATTGCCCAATTCATATCATCCCAATAATTATTCCCTATCAGAATACCCATATCTATGACTCGAGGCAGAGCTGGATTAAACCCCGCTTTGAGAAAGCCAAAAAAAATCGTCACTCCGAGTAGGGTTTTCAACCCCTCCATTATCTACATAAGCCCTGAATTTACTTTCTCCATCTTCTTCCACAGATTTTATCTTACTCCAATTGGTTTGTTCTATAGCTCACCCTATTGCCCATTTAAACTGCTCATATTTTCAGTCCTCACTATTCATCTGTGGCAAATATCCAACCTCTCCCTTTTAAAGAGCTGCAACTGTACAGGGCACTGGTGAGGCTGCAGCTGGAGTACTGTGTGCAGTTTTGGTCGCCGCACTTGCGCAAGGATATTTTGGCCTTGGCGGGAGTGCAGAGGAGGTTCACTAGGCTGAGACCGGAGATGAGGGGGTTGGACTATGAAGAGAGACTAAATAGACTGGGTCTGTACTCATTGGAGTTTAGAAGGATGAGGGGGGATCTTATAGAGATGTATAAGATAATGAAAGGGATGGATAGGGTAGAGGTAGAGAGATTCTTCCCGCTCAGAAAGGACAGCAGAACTAGAGGGCACAGTCTCAAGATAAGTGGGGGGCAGTTTAGAATGGAGTTGAGGAGGAACTTCTTCACTCAAAGGGTGGTGAATCTCTGGAATTCTCTGCCCGTTGAAGTGGTGGAAGCTACCTCGCTGAATATATTTAAGTCACAGGTAGATAGGTTTTTGACAGACAGGGGAATTAAGGGTTATGGGGAGAGGGTGGGAAAGTGGAACTGATCCACGACAGATCAGCCATGATCTTATTGAATGGCGGGGCAGGCTCGAAGGGCTGGATGGCCTACTCCTGCTCCTATTTCTTATGTTCTTATGTTCTTAAAGGCTTGGGTAACATTTGCCGCACTGATCCAGCAAACTTTCCCTTTCCTAAAATTCTTACGCCATCCAAAGTCAAATTACGAACATCTCTTAACTCATCCATATTTTCCCAAAAATCCGAATTCTGGTGATTATGACGCAAAGGATCTAACTTATCCATAAGCATCTGCTTCTCCGTCGTCGTTAATGGAACTTCCTCAGTAGATATACTGGGTTACTCCTCTCCCTCTCCTGAAGGATTTTAATATAGCATGGAGCAGTGTTACCGGAACAGGCAATTCCGCCTTACTACTATTAGAAGCATTTCTGAGTTACTCTTTCCGGTGAATCTTCCCTATCTATTTCCTGCTCATCCAACTTCCCGGGGATACAATGGATTTGTTACCATCCTCCCTGTGACCACACTTTTACAGTCTTCCCAGGCGGCTTTTGCTGTGGCTAACTGCTTGTTAACAGTCTCTTTCTCATCATAGCAGCGAGAATTACTGCAGCCATTTCAGGTTTTTGTTTAGTTTGGCCTTCCCTCCAGGCTTTTTGTTTGGATTCGGAAGATTCTGAGTCATATCCTTTCTCTACCATTTTCCTAATTAATTTATGGTGCTCTGTTAATATTGTTTGTATTAATGAATTGTCCCTTCCCCGTTTTAAATTTGCACTTTCTGCCATACACTACAAAACCCGTGAGGGTGGTCTAGGCCTTCCATTCTCACTCTGTGTTTTCAATTTTGTATCACCAACTTTTTCTGTCTTGCTCACTCTCTCTGTGAGGAATTTCTATCCACTTTCCCTTCTGAATCCTCAGACCCCTCTCTCGGAATTTCTCTAGGTCATTCATCGGTTCCCTGCTGAGAGTGGCCCTTGCCTCCTAACTTCTCCTTACTGGGGGCCCCTTACTGAATTTTCCACCCCCAAAATCTTAAAAATGCCACAACTGTCCTGCCCCACGCTGAGCACTTCTAATGCCCAGGCTGACTGTTGCCCCCTCCAATTAGTTCTAGCCTCCTTTATTAACTGATGTGTGGTACTCTGGCTCGGCTAAACGGAATGTACCAGGAGTACCTCCCTGGTTTTACGCATTAAGCACACTCAACGCTTTCATGTCTTATCCTACTGCATGGTTCTGTGACCCCGCTAACAGACCGGTAGAGAAATTCCATTATGCCCTCCCCCCCACGCAAGCCTCACAAAGCCAGTGTCTTAGTTTAAAGATGTAACCTTTATTTTGACCAGCAGCCACTAGGAGAAATCATCAAAGGGTCGGGGGCAGTGCTCAGGCTGGAGCACTAGACTTCTCCAATGAATCCTAACGTATACAATTCAAAACAGATCAATTATAGATTTTCTTATCAATTACTCCCACCTTTCATTAGCTTTAAATCAATCATCTTCAATAGAAATAAATCAACAATACCTGTCATATACTTTAGCTAATTGCACCTTACCGTCTGGCTTAATGACATTTCATTAGACTTTAGAATCCAGGCACTTCCTCACCTTTTGGCTAACCCAGCTTCCTGTGTTGCTTAGTAACCTCAAAAGCTAGTCACAAAGTTCAAAGTGAACATTTCTGTAAGTTCCCTTACAAGCCACTGCCAAATCAGATTAAGAAGTCTGACAACACCAGGTTTAAGTCCAACCGATTTATTTGATAGTAAACTCACAAGCTTTCGGGGTTTGACCATTCATCAGGTGAATGGAGAGTTCTGGCCTCAGACTATCAAATAAATCAGTTGGACTTAAACCCGGTGTTGTCAGACTTCTTACTGTGTTTACCCCGGTCCAACGCCGGCATCTCCACATCAAATCAGATTAACACAGGATTCCACATCTGGACAGTGAATAAACCCTATTGACGAAGTTTGATTAAGTGTTCTGAATGTTCTTACCATTAGAAACTCTGCTGATAAAACTTGCACATTTCTAAGGTTTCAATATTCCCTTAGAATATGGCTTTGTCTTAATGCCCTTTACCATGATGCTTTGTGGCAATCTGCCTTTGGCTAAGTGAACAATGATTCTTAAAAATACATTAATAGATTCAAAATATCAGCATATGTGTTTTTAAATCATCATCACTTGTTTAAATCTCTTACTGAATTTCATGTGTGTAAACTGCTTTTGTGTTAGCTTATAAGTCTGTTTTAAAGTCATTTAACTCAATGCTGGTAGTTCTGTCAGTGTCTTAATGTCTAATGGTTTAAAAATCTTTACTAACCTACTAGGATTTCTTCCCATTACAACCTCTCCTCCTCCTGGCTATTGGCTAGCCCAATACTAGGCCAGTAAATAAAGTTCCCTAAGGAAACATTAAGGATTTCTTCTCCTTATCAATTCAAGATAAGTGGCAGAAAGATTGGAAGGGACACGAGGAAAATCTTTTTTCCACAGAGGGTAGTGAGTGTCTGGAGCTCATTGCCTGAGTTGGTGGTGGAGGCAAAGACACTAAACCATTTTAAGAAGTATCTGGATCTGCACCTCAAGTGCTGTAAATTGCAGGGCTATGTGCAAGAAGATGGGATTAGAAAGGGTCATTCTCGCTTGTTTTATCAACTTGATGTCCATCATATGCCCACTTTTCCTGCTTCATCTTACTCTTTTTCCCTCTTTTGCCTGGAAGTTCTGATTTTGGTTTCTGTACCTCACCCCACTTTGTAGGAATGTAACTCAACTATATGCAAACTACCTCCTCTCTGACAGAACAATGCCTTTCTAGTTATGCCTGCCAATATTATATTCCAGTTTACCCAGAACAGGTTTCTTAGTAGATTCTGCCCTTGACCCTCCAGAACATCCTCACTCTCCTATACTATAATATTCTACCTAAACAATGGTGTCCTGTCTCCTCTTTTCTTTCCTCCCCTATCTTTTCTGAATACCTTGAATCCAGTTCTGCAGGGAGTTGTTTAAACTGCAGGTCTTTTCCAAAAGTAAACAGTCATTTTTGAGCCAAGTTTCCATCATCAATACATCATATTTCCATATGGCTATCTGTGTGTGCCACTCACCACTCTTATTTACATGGTCGATATATTTCCATACAGGTATTATCAATCTGAATTCCATCTTGCTGTAGTTATTCTTAATCTGACATCACCTAATATCTTATTATTTCTTACTCCAGGGCTTTCAGTCTCTCCCAATCCTTTGTGCACCTTGTTTAGCCTTCTGAATGTGCTGTCCCCATTTCCCTGTTAGTTCAAACCAAGGCTTCCCAAACATTTTCCCAGTGTGACTCCATTTTAATTCCTCAGATGTTGTGTGATGGCAAGAGGGGGCAGTTTAGTCCTGAGGTGGAGGGGGGCAGGGGGCAGTTTAGTTCCTGGGTTGGTTGGGGGGGGGGGGGGTGAGGGAGGGGCAGTTTAGTTCCTGGGTTGGTGGGGAGGTGGAGGAGGCAGGGCAGTTTGGTTCCTGGGTTGGTTTGGGGGGGGGGAGGTGAGGGAGGGGCAGTTTAGTTTCTGGGTTGGTGGGGACTGGGGCAGAAGTCAGTTTAGTTCCTGGGTTGGTAGGGAGGTGGAGGGGGTGGGGCCAGTTTAGCTCCTGGGTTGGTGCTGAGGGGGCAGGGGTCAGTTTAGTTTCTGGGTTGGTGGAGCAGGGGGGCAGGGGTCAGTTTAGTTTCTGGGTTGGTGGAGCAGGGGGGCAGGGGTCAGTTTAGTTTCTGGGTTAGGGGGGCAGGGGTCAGTTTAGTTTCTGGGTTGGTGGATCGGGGGGCAGGGGTCAGTTTAGTTTCTGGGTTGGTGGATCGGGGGGCAGGGGTCAGTTTAGTTTCTGGGTTGGTGGAGTGGGGGGCAGGGGTCAGTTTAGTTTCTGGGTTGGTAGGGAGGTGAAGGGGTGTGGGGGGGTAGTTTAGATCCTGGGTTGGTGGGGAGGGGGGCAGAGGTCAGTTTAGTTTCTGGGTTGGTAGGGAGGAGGGGTGTTGTAGAGAAGCCCAGCATGGTGGCAGTTGTTTAAACTGCAGGGTTTCTCCAAAAACAAACAAATCCACCATAGTTCTCACAGGCTTTTGTTTCTGTAGCAGCAGTCAGACCTCATTGAATCTGTTGCCTGAACCATATCCATCAGTGGGAAAAAAAGAGAATTTAAAAGGGCTTTGCTACTGTTAGCATTGAGTCCAGGCTGCATGAGAGCTATTGCTGCCTCGATTTTTAACCCCATAATCTCATCTTATGACCCCGCTGGGAATGGTGAACAACACTTTGGGAAGTCCTGATGTAAACCCTTCCTAGTAGCACTAGCAAACCATCTAGTGAAGACATTCCTCCTATTGAGGTACACCTCACCTGGTGTACAGGTCCCTCTTCCACAGAACTGATCGCAATACCCCAGGAGCCTAAAACTCTTCGTCACGCATCATCTCTCCAGCCATACATTAAACTGTTCCATCCTCCTATTTCTATACTCATTAGTACATGGCTCTGGGAGTAAAGCAGAGATGGTTACCCTTGACATTCTGCATGCTAGTTTCCTCCCTGGCTCCCCAAAATCAGCCTGCAGGACCTCATCCCTATTTCTGTCTAACTCATTGGCACCGATATGGACTACAGCTGCTAGCTGTTCACCCTCATCCCTCAGAGTGTTCCCCAGCCACTCAGTGAAACCCTTGCCCCTGATGTGAAAACGGCATCTGGATTCACATCTCTGGCCACAGAAAACCCTGTGTGTTCCCCAACTATAGGATCCTCTATCAATATTGCTTTCCCAATGTTCATCCTGTCACACAAACACCTCACCACCCCCCAACCCTACAGCTGATCAACACATGGTGTGAGGTCTTGGCTCTGGCTGCACCCCCCCAGATGAACCATTACTCTTCCTGGCATGCAGAACTGACTCTCCTTGAATAGTTACTGAGACAAAAATGTAAAAAAAAGAATCACTGGAAAGAGCTCAGTCTGTCACTCCTGGCTGTATCTCAGAATTAACCCAACAGTTGTTCATAGTAAACATTTAGGACCCAATTTTACCATCATGTTGCACCCGTTTTCGGGCACAAAAACTTGGTAAAGTCGGGTGAGGGGCGAGTAGAGCAATCCGCACTTGCCTCTGCGCTGGTTCCCCCCTTTACCAAGGTCCAAAAAGGGCCATGATCAGGACTGTGCCCAAAACGGGCATGACAGCCATTTAAATGCATTTGCATGTATTTAAACAGCTGCATGTCCAACTTTCCCAGCAGTTCCCCCTTTACCACCACGTTCACCCATCCAGAATTGGTGCGAAACAGACCATGCTCCATGCAAGTCCAATTTGGGCATTCCAGTGAGTGAGGAGGTAAGTGCCGAGCGTCTGAGGGTTTTTTGCTTGAGATCGTTGAGGCGGGGGGAGGTGGGTCCGCTGCCAGAAATTAGTGGGGGTGAGAAGGGGTCCACTGCCACTCTGCCTGAGATCATTGCGGGGGAAGTGGAGGTCCGTTGCTACTCTGCCTTGAGATCAGTGGGGGAAAGGGGGGGCCAGCTGCCAATCTGCCTGAGATCAGTGCGGGGAAAGGGGGAGGGGGCCACAATCGGTCTGGGTGCAAGGTGGGTGGGGGATAAGGGAGTCAGTAATGTTGTGGGGGCCAGGAGGAGGCATTATCTGGCCCAGGAGGGAGCAGCATTTTATCATTTTTCTGCGCATGTGCAGTTGGAGCTGCCGATCGGAGCTGCCGGATTTTAGGCGTGTTAAGCCCCACCCACAGGCTCGTGCAGTGCGATTCGGACTCGCTTATATTTTTGTAAGAGAGTACATATGGGGGTGCCTAAGAATGGGTCTAAAGGTCAGATCTGAAACACTCCCAGTTTCAAGTCCACAGTTTCAGCCTAGCACTTAGTATCAAAATGGTAAAATAGGGCCCATAGCGTTCAATCGAACTTATTCAGAAATTCCCAGGTAAGAGTGATAATGCCAGTCATAATTCTTTGTCAATATTGTTATTTTTCATTGCAAGTGCTTCTACTGGAGAAATGAGTCCCCAATGTTATTATCTTTCCCACTTTAAAAATGAACGCTGCTGTGGGATGTGCTGAATTTGGAGATTCCCTGTAATTGTCCTAGAGAGACAAAGCCTTGTGTAGCCAGTCAGTTCTGCCAGCTTTCCCACTGCTGATCAACCAGCAGTTTTTAAAGGAAAAATATTCACCTTAAAGGAGAAACTTATCTTCTTTGGAAAATAACAATTATAGTGGGCAGCTGGAAAACAGCAACATGGGTCAAACGTGGGTCTGTGACCAAGCTCTGAAGGTGCTCCAGTCAGAAGTGTAACAAGGAACGATGGCTCTTTTTTTTTAGGGAGGATGGACAGTCCAGGCTGCCAGGAAGATGGTGGCACAGCAGGTCAGTGCCATTTCCCAGGTCTGACAAGTTGACAGTAGGCACAGAGGAGGTGCAGAATTGCCAGGAGAGAAGAGCTTTCTTATGCACACTCTTTCTCCATAGAGGATATGGCACGCAAGGTCAGGTGCCACCCTGCCCTTCAGAATACAGAAGGTTGGTAATGTGCTTCCCTTTCCATATTACATTTGCATTAAATAGATGCAAAGCACTTTTGCATAATACCTATTGTTTAGTAGTGTTAAGCCCTGCTTGAACTCAGTACAGTCACTATATAGGGATCATATAATCCTTTCATTTAAAGGAATGGTCCTGGGAAAGAAGTGGTTTTGTCACTAAGGATTGTCGGATGAACTTTTCCAATGTTCTTTACTGTGTTTGTCTTGGAGGACTGGACACATAACTAGCAAGACAATAAAGAGGGCCAGAGCGGCTTTAACCCTCACTCTACAGGAGTTGGTCCTGTTTCCCAGGGAAATTGCTAAATATTAAAAAAGTGGAACCAGGAGAAGTGCCACCATCCAGCAAGGATTCATTTGTTGAAACTGCCCACAGGGATGGCACAGTGGTTAGCACTGCTGCCTCACAACACCAGGAACCTGGGTTCAGTTCCGGCCTTGGGTGACTTTCTGGAGTTTGCATGTTCTCCCCGTGTCTGCGTGGGTTTCCTCTGGGTGTTCTGGTCTCCTTCCACACTCCAAAGATGTTTAGGTAAGGTGGACTGGCCATACCAAATTGCTCCTTGGTGTCCCAACATGTGTAGGTTAGCAGGATTTGTGGCGTAAATATGTGGGGTATGGGGATAGGGCCTAGGTAGGATGCTCTGTCAGAGAGCCAGTGCAGACTCGATGGGCTGAATGGCCTCCTGAACTGTAGGGATTCTATGACAAGTCCTCGTCTCCCTCCTTTGTTTGCGGATATACTTACTGTGTCTCATGCAAAGTAATGCCTCTCAATTTTACCTGTGAAGGAATTGTCCTGGGGAAGCAATCTCCGGCCTTTCCTCTTTCTTGAGGAGAATGTTGAGAAGACAGTGGCATTCAATCTCTTACACAGCACAAAAACATTGTAGCGTATACCTCGCAGCCAACATCAGTTCAGCTCCTGGCACTCTGGAACTGACAATTAATCACATTAGGGCATTGGCTAAGGCGCCAATCGATCTACTAAGTAACTCCATCCATTTGAATGTTATCTGTCCATTATTCTGCATAACTTTGCATCATTCAGTAAACATTTCTCTTAGCTTCCAGGTCTCCATTGATGTTGCTCAGAGTTTGTGCGAGCTCTGTGAAGGATTACGATGTTTAATGGTTAACCTAACCAGCACCATGAAGAGAAATCCAGGTGTAAGTGCTTGTAAATGTCAAGCTCCATGATTTTTTAAAAATATTTTAACATTTTACTAATATTTAAGATTCTCAAGAACAATCAATGCAGAAGATATATACATTTACAAAATATATGTTTTGTGAATAATTTGTACATCCTTTAAGAATCACCTTTATTCTTCTCATCACATTTTAGCTGGTGCACTTTGACACATTCTTTGACAGTGAAAAGCCCCACTGAAGGTGTGCCAGCATATTATATACATGTGCAGCACAAGTCATGTAGTGTTCAATGGTTTCCTTCATCTGTGTTTGATAATGCTAGTCTGATAACTGATTCTTGTACACTTACCTGATTGCTGAAGCCTGTGAGTGGGACTAGTAAATTAATTATGTGATCACACAGGGAATGTTCCAGAATGTATGTGAGCTCTGAGCTGTGATCATGTGTATGTTGAAATGTGTGTGAGGTTTTTTAGAGTATATATGTTGTTTGAATTTAGAACTAAAATAACCTTTGCATTACACTGTGATAAATAAGACATAAAAGAACCTGGTAAAAACAAATCAAAAATTTAGAACAAGGATGGCTGAGAAAAAGTTTAACTTTACCAGTTTCAGAATCACATTTTCGTTGCTTGGAGAGTCTCCCACATGTTGGAAGCAATGGATCAGGGTTCAAGACCTACTTGCTTACTGCAGGGAGGGAAAGTCTTGATGGGGGCAGCAGTCTGCAAGAAAATCAAGCAACTCACAAAATGTAAGAACATAAGAAGTAGGAGCACAATTAGGCAGTTCAGCCCCTTAAGCCTACTTTGCCATTCAATATGATCATGGCTAATCTTGTGTCGGTCTTAACTCCACTTTCCTGCCCCCTCCCCGTAATCCTTCACCCCATTACTAATTAAAAATCTGTCTATCTCCTTGAATTTACTCAATGTCCCGGTATCCACCGCACTCTGGTATAGTGAAATCCACAGATTCACCACCCTTTGAGGAAAGTAGTTTCCCCTTATCTCTGTTTTCAATTTACAACCCCTTATCCAAAAACTACAACTTATTGTTCTAGATTGTCCCACAGGATGAAGCATCTGCTCTATGTCTACTTTGTCAATACCTTCTATCATCCTATATTCTTCAATTAGATCTCTCATTCTTCTAAACTTTAGACAGTATAGGCCTAAACTGCACAAGCCCTCTTCATAAGACAAACCTCACAACTCTGGAATCAACCTAGTGAACCTCCTCTGAACTGCCTCTAATGCCATTACATCCTTCTTTAAATAAGGGGACCAAAACTGTACACAATACTGCATGTGCAGTCTCACCAATGACATGTACAGTTGCAGCAACACTTCCTTATTTTTATACTCTATTCCTTTAGCTATAAATGCCAACATTCCATTTGCTTTCCTTATTATCTGCTGTACCTGCACACCATTTTTCTACGACTCATGCATGAAGGCACCAAGATCCCTCTGCACCGGAGCACCCCAAAGTCTCTCTCCATTTAGATAATAAGTTTCCTTTCCATTTTTCTGACCTAAATGGCTAACTCAACTTATCCACATTAAACTCCATTTGCCACGTTTTGGTCCACTCACCTACCTACATAGGAACAAAGAAGATAGGAGGAGGAGAAGGCCATTTGGCCCTTCGAACCTGCTCCACCATTCATTACGATCATGGCTGATCATCCAACTCAATTGCCCCTTTCCTGCTTTCTCCCCATAACCTTTGATCCCATTTGCCCCAAGTGTTATATCTAATCGCCTCTTGAATACATTCATTGTTTTGGCATCAACTACTTCCTATGGTAATGAATTCCACAGACTCACCATTCTTTGAGTGAAGAAATGTCTCCTCATCTCTGTCCTAAATGGTCTGCCTTGAATCCTCAGACTGTGACCCCTGGTTCTGGACTCCCCCAGCATTGGGAATATTCTCTCTGTGTAGTCCTGTTAGACTCTCATAAGTCTCTGAGATCCCCCCTCATTCATCTGAACTCCAGCGAAAACAACCCTAACCTAATCAATCTCTCCATCCCCGGAATCAACCTGGTAAACCATCTCCAGAATCAGCCTGGTAAACCTTCGCTGCACTACCTTGAGAGCAAGAACATTCTTCCTCAGAAAAGGAGACCAAAATTGTACACAATATTCTAGGTGTGGCCTCACCAAAGCCCTGTATAATTACAACAACACAGCCCTGCTTCTGCACTCGCAAAATCTCACAATGAAGGCCAACATACCATTTCCCTTCTTTACTACCTGCTGCATCTGCATGCTTACCTTGAGCAACTGGTGCAGAAGGACAACCAGATCCAGCTCATTCTCCCTGTCCCAATTTACAGCCATTCAGGTCGTAATCTGCCTTCTTGTTTTTGCTTGCAAAGTGAATACCCTCACATTTATCCAAATTATACTGCATCTGCCATTGATTCACCCACTCAACCAACCTGTCCAGATCACGCTGAAGGATCTCTGTATCCACATCACAGTTCACTCTCCCATCCAATTTGGTATCATCTGCAAACTTTGAGACGTTACATTTTGTTCCCTCATTCTAATCATTAATAGATATTGTGAATATCTGGAGTCCCAGCACTGATCCCTGTGGCACCCCACTAGTTACTGCCTGCCAATTTGAAAAGACCCATTAATTCCTACTCTTTGTTTCCTCTCTGCCAACCAGTTTTCTATGCATCTCAATACACTTCCCCCCCCACCAATCCCATGCGCTTTAATCTTGCATGATAATCTCTTATGCGGGACTTTGTCAAACACTTTCTGAAAGTCCAAACATCACATCAACTGGCTCCCCTTTGTCAAGTCTACTAGTTATGTCTTCAAGGAATTCCAACAGATTTGTCAAGCATGATTTTCCTTTCATGTCTGATTCTGATATTCGTTTGTAAATTTTTAGTATCCTCCTTGCAAGTTACTATCCCACCTATTTTAGAGTCATCGGCAAATTTGGCTATGGTACCTTCTATCCCTATATCCAGGTCATTAATGTATATTTTAAACAGTTGGGGCCTGAGGACTGAACTCTGTGGCACCCACTATTTACATTGTACCAACCAGAAAAAGACCATTTCTCCTGATGCTCTGCCTTCTGTCAATTAGAAGTCTCACAACACCAGGTTAAAGTCCAACAGATTTATTTGATAGCACAAGCCACTAGCTTTCAGAGTGCTGCTCATTCGTCAGGTAAGTGGGAGTTCTGTTCACAAACAGGGCATATAAAGACACAAACTCAATTTACAAAATAATGGTTGGAATGTGAGTCTTTACAGGTAATCAAGTCTTAAAGGTGCAGACAATGTAACTGGAGAGAGGGTTAAGCATGGGTTAAAGAGATGTGTATTGTCTCCAGCCAGGATAGTTAGTGAGATTTTGCAAGCCCAGGCAAATGGTGGGGGTTACAGATAGAACACAAGGCTGAGGCCGTCCTCATGTGTACAGAACTTGGCTATCAGTCTCTGCTCAGTGACTCTGCAATATTGTGTGTCGTGAAGGTAGCCTTGAAGAATGCTTACCCAAAGATTAGAGGCTGAATGCCCATCACCGCTGAAGTGCTCCCCAACAGGAAGAGAACGCTCTTGCCTGGTGTCAAGTGGTGTTCATTCATCTGTTGTTGTAGCGTCTGCATGATCTCCCCAATGTACTATGCCTCTAGACATCCTTTACTGCAGCATATCAGGTAGACAACATTGGCTGAGTTGCAAGTGTATGAACTGTGTACCTGGTGGATGGTGCTCTCACATGAGATGATGTCATCCATGTCGATGATCCGGCATGTCTTGCAGAGGTTGCTGGGGCAGGGTTGTGTGGTGTCGTGATCACTGTTCTCCTGAAGGCTGGGTAGTTTGCTGCGGACAATTGTCTGTTTGAGGTTGTGCGGTTGTTTGAAGGCAAGAAGTGGGGTATGGGGATGGCCTTGGCGAGATGTTTGTCTTCATCAATGAGCTATTGAAGGCTCCAGAGAAGATGTTGTAGCTTCTCTGCTCTGGGGAAGTACTGGACGACAAAGGGTACTCTGTCTGCCATGTCCTGTGTTTGTCTTCTGAGGAGGTCGGTGCAGTTTTTCGTTGTGATGCATCGGAACTGTCGATCGATGAATCGAGCACCAAATCTTGTCACTTATGAGGGCATCTTTCAGCGTCTGGAGGTGTCTGTTGCGATCCTCCTCATCTGAGCAGATCCTGTGCATACGGAGGGCTTGTCCAAAAGGTACGGCTTCCTTAATGTTTAGGGCGGAAGCTGGAGAAGTGGAGCATCGTGAGGTTATCTGTGGGCTTGCATACAGTGAAGTGCCGAGGTGACCATCCTTGATGGAGATGCGTGTGTCCAAGAATGTAACCGATTCCAGAGAGTAGTCCATGGTGAGTCTGATGGAATTTGTTGATGTCATCATATAATTGTTTCAGTGACTGTTCCTGTGAGTCCAAAAGAAGAAAATGTCATTGATGTATCTAGTGTATAGCATTGGTTGAAGGTCCTAAGAACATAAAAACATAAGAAATAGGAGCAGGAGTAGGCCATCTAGCCCTTCGAGCCTGCCCCGCCATTCAATAAGACCATGGCTGATCTGAAGTGGATCAGTTACACTACCGCTTTCTCCCCATAACCCTTAATTCCCCTGTCTATCAGAAACAGGTCCTGTGTGGTGAAGAGGTCTTGTTCGAACCTGTGCATGAAGATGTTGGCATATTGAGGTGCAAATTTGGTCCCCATGGCTGTTCTGTATGTCTGGATGAAGAATTGGCTGTTGAAGGTGAGGATACTGTGGTCCAGGATGAAGCTGATGAGTTGTAAAATGATCACCCTAACCTCATCTTCAGCATCCCTATGGTCTGCTCCACCGAAGCGTGAGTTGCAGCATGAGCTTCATTGTGTCTTGTTTCTGCTGCACTCTGTGGCTTCCGCATAGGCATCATCAGCCATGACCTCAGTGACTAGCCCTTGTCGCTCAGGAGCCAACCTACTGCCTCTGAGGACCCTAAAGAGCAACTCAAGATGGAGGAGTCTTGTGCACACTTCCTGGGAATGGAGCACGTATCTATAGGATGCCTTTGATGTGGTCACGGACCAGATGAACATTCAGTAAGTGGAAGTCCTTGCGGTTCACGTAGTTGACAGCTCGATGCCACAGAGCTCTGAGTGCCATGTGAGTGCAGTCGATAGCACCCTGCACCTGTGGAAACCAGACAATGCACAAATCCCAGTGCTCTTGCTTCCTCTCTTGCCTGATCCCAATCAAAATGCACAGTTGTGCACCCTTGCGGAACTTGCATCAGTGATATCCTGGATGCACTTGTGTTTGGAGGCTTACGAGATCCCTTAGAGGTCATCTGTGGGACACTGGAAGGAGTCATTGGCATAAAAATTGAGTGCTGCTGCAACTTTCAGCTACACTGGCAGTGAATATCCTCCTTTGGCAGCAAATCCTGCAGAAGGTGACCAACCAGTTCCCCGAACATGTGCAGTTTTTGAAAACATTGGTTCTCAATTGTCGGCTGGAATGATAAGCACCATCTGTAAAGCCTGGGTTTAGCGAGGCATCTACAAGCTATGGCTCTCTGGGGTTCATCCTCTGTTGTGGAGGAGGCCCTGCAACTCTTTGCTCTTAACTGTTCTGCTCCCACTTTTGGTGAACCAAGAATCCACCGTTACATTCTTCTCAATAATAAAAGCAAATTACTGCAGATGCAGGAGTCTGAAACAAAAAGAGAAAATGCTGGAAAATCTCAGGCGGTCAGGCAGCTTCTGTAAGGAGAGAAAAGAACTGATGTTTCGAGCCCAGATGGCCCTTTCTCAAAGCTAAAAGGCAGAGAAGATGGGAGATACTTATTCTGCAGCGGGAGGGAATGAAAGATGAGTGATAGCTATAGAAACCAGGGAAAAGATTGCTAATAGCTATCCACACAGAAAATCAATGAATGGCCAAATGCTTTTAGCTTTGACAAAGGGTCATCTGGACTCAATGTCAGTTTTTGTTTCTCTCCTTACAGATGAGATTTTCCAATGTTTTCTCTTTTGGTTGCATTCTTCTCTCCTGCATTTTAGCAATAAGGCATATGGTGAGATCACAAGGCTCTATCTTCCTAACAGTATCCTTGCTGCACTATCATGGGCAGCATTTGTCCACTAATGGACCACTCTTTGTCCATTCATCATCTGCAGTTGTCCTTCAAAGCCCATTAACTCACATCCTGGCTACAACACTGATGCCCAGTCCCTTAGTTTGCATGACGGTTGAGCAAAACCTCACACCATATCAGCTGCCGCATTATTGAGTGGCAACAGTTTCAACCACTTGGCTGCATCCTGAGCTCTCATCTGAGGTGCAGGTATTGTCCTAATCTTCACTCCAAGGCTTTGTGTTCACTTGTCAATTGGCATTTAAGAATAGAGCAAATGATTACAAGTGCTGTCCTATGGCATTGTGCCAAGGCCACCTTTCTATAGGGAAATTCTACTTGCCCAGTCTGGCAATGGTTCTGTCACATGCCCCCCCCCCCGCCACCCCACTGCCGCCATGGCAATCTTTGAATTTAGATTCTGTAATTAGTATAATCTGTGACAGAGCAGCAACCATTGGCACACTCACCCATGAGTACTGCGTGAATGGCACAATTGCGCGACTGGTCTGACTCCAAACATATCAGTTCAGCTCAAGCTAAATAGTTTCAGCTGCAATAGAGTACTCATTTTTCATGATTTTCCATTTGCCTTGCCCCTGTCTTCATCCCACCTCCTTACTCAACCCCCTTCTGCAATTCTATGGAACTAGCAGTCCATGCTGACTACAGGCTAATTGTCAGGCAGACTTTAAAACAGGCCACATGAACCCGTCCATTTATCCTAAATTTAAAACTACAGTCCCAAAATACAGCATTCTTATAAACCTTGTGATTGTGACAAAGTACATATCAGATACAATAATTGACTGGGATGATGGATTTTGTCACTCAGCTTTTGTTTTTAACTGGCCCTCTGTCAAAACAGAAGTTTTGTACTTGTTAGTTTCCTTTGCTTATTGCCTTCAAGCTAATATTGGTGAGTGTTTTTGCACTTGTTTCCAAGTAATATCATTGATAAGTTCTTTATTACAATTCCCGGTATCCCTTTTGGTTGCAAAAATGTTGCTAATTAATTTTCAAAGCATCGCAGTGCTCCCTTGAGGTAGAAATACAGCATCTGTTCCAAGATTGGCATCTTGCCTTTGTAGAAATTGCTTGGCTCGGTCATGGTTTGTGTGTTGAGGCAGTTTTGCCTGTCACCTTTCAAGTTTGACAGCTGGTGTTTATAATGCCTGAGATTGTGATTGTGCTGAAATGGATTATTTCCAATTACTAAACTGATTAATTATTGCAGTTTTAATCTAACATAATTTACTGCTAATCTAGATTAATACTGATACAAAAACCATTCTTCAGCATGATCACCATTGGTTTACTCACAGGTTGTTACTACCTACAAACTATTTAGTTACACAGTGATGGGAAAAAGAAACCCTAAAAATTAAACTCTGTTTTGTGTTAATTAATCGCTTGTGACATTTTCAATCTCCAAAGTATTAAGTTAGTGCAGAGATGTTTGAGCCTCTGTAAAGCTATGATACTTTGATTTCCTTCAGAAGCTGGCTTTTTGTTTTTGTATTTTTAGTGAACTGCTCGACTAGACTTCAATCTTCCCCAGAGGAGGCAAACATCTGGTCATGATTAATGTACATTCTCAGCGACTCTCTGCAGGGGAACCTCATGAATCAAGAATTTGGCTCACCAGATTTCTCATTTCCATCAACACCTAGTTTATGTCATCAAAAGTGACAATTCATGGAACACTCTGTATGTGTTTGTATAGGGATCTCTTAGAGAATGTGGAATACTTTGTCTGTGCTAGATACCTTATCCATATTGTTCTTTCTTTTCTTCATCCTGTTTCTGGGGTTTGAGCAGAACCTTTTGAACATAGGGTTGTCTGGTTAGGTTTTGGTTTCTTGTCATCTGGGTGTGGGGGGCAGTAATAGAAATCAAGCACGATGGATTGTGATGCCAGTATTAGAACCTATCTGATTTCACTTCTGTTGGCATGTGATCTTTTGCATCAAGTTTTCCTTGCTGCACTTTGCCAAGGCAGTGCTTAGTGCCCAGACAAGTAAGGTCAAAAATCTACCTCTGTTCTATCAATGCTGTACTCCCAAGAAACTGTGAATAATGAAACATGTTACAACCAGTCCCCAGGCAAAGTTCCTCAGATTTGTTATCCCAGGTGAGGAGGGATAAATTAACTCCCTTTCTTTATTCAACCCACTCTGCTGGTCGCAACAAGATTAATTTAAAAAGGATCCCTTCCTTTGCGGATACCTCTTCCTAGCCCAAAGTGTTTATGTTTTAAGAGGAGGTGATTTAACCAGAAAGAAAAACTGAGTGTATTAGGTACTAAATATGAGAAAAATTATAACTCAATGTATCTACCCACAGGTTAGAAATAGGGCTGCGATTCTCCCATTGCGACCCATAACTTTTCTGGCAGGTCAGGCCGGGAGATGCACGTTGGCCATCCCCTGCCAGCTTTTACCCGCATGTTCCCCTCACATCTCCCAGCCAGAGAAAATGGCAACACCGGGAACCTGATTAGCATGAGTTTACATACCTTTATATGCCATTATCAGAATACATATGGCAATCTTCGCCCAAGTCTGCATCTCCCACCTCTTTGGCGCAATGTAATTTTGGCGCGAATCAGAGTAGGTATTTAAAAGTCTCGACCTGGCATAGCAGTCTTGAACTGGCCTGAGGAGGTAAGTGCTACTAGTGGAGTGTGAGGGATGTTGCAGGCAGGTCCTGGAGATGCCTGGTGGCCTTCCGCCCGCTGCCATCAGGTGTTGGCTCGTGGACCAGTGATATCTGGGGAGGAGGGGGCCTTCTATTTCCTCACAGCTCTCTGGGTGAGGTTCTGTCAGAGTCCACCACTCCACCCCCACCCCCACCCCCCACCTCCTTCCTGGGTTCCTCTGGGTCCAGAGCTGTGAAAAAAGAACACACATTAGAGGGAGGGAGGCAAAACATTCTATGCAGCATCGCACTTATTTAGAGGAGGACCTAGGTTGAGGGTGCACTTCTGCTCAATTGCAAGCTGTACCTGACCTGACTGTCGGTGACCATTCGGGATGGCCCATCACCCCCCCACCATGACCATGGCACACTCCTCCATGCTGGTCAGCTGCCTCAGGTCAGGCACACCACTACCAGTCAATGTTGTTTCCTGTGCTTTGTGGATATTCTTTTCCTGTGGGAACATAAGGCGGATAGCAAGCATTAACATATTTCAGTGCATGATGCACAATGCTTGCCTGTGTCTCAGGCATTGTACTCACAGTTTCGGGGAAAGCGGTCACCGCTGAAGGATGCTCGTTCAGGGGTGAGGGGAAGGGGTTAGATTCTGTTCCTGGGGGAAGGGGTCACTTGTTGCATCCCTTCAGGTGTCTAAGCAGGGTTTGAGGTCCGTGCCAAGCATGTGCCAGGTTCCAAGTGGGACGCACACTCACTCTTGCTGCTCGCAGAAGGCCGTACATTTTTTTGCGACACTGTCTGCCAGACCGTGGTGTCAGGCTCCTGGCACTCACTGCTTCTGCCACCGCCTTCCTCAACGCTGCGGTGGATGCACCCCATGGGTGAGGGCCGTGGCTGGGGAAGATCCGATCACGCCTCTCCTTCACAGCATCTAGCAGGTGCTCCTGGTTGGTCTCTGAAAACCTGGGAGCAGGTTTCCACACAGACATCTTTGTGACATCGTCGTTGTATGTCCCTTCCTACAGCTTATATCCAGCTCTGGCTTATTAGGGAGGTGCAGGTGCGGTGAGCGTGGCCAGTGAAGGGCCTGTTGGCAACAAATACTTGTGAGATTTTAAAGGCTGCACTCAGTTGAGTGTCATGCATCCTTTGGGGTGTTGATTGGCTGCCATTCAATAAGCTGCTGTGTCCAGAGCGGGGTGCAATACTCAAAGCTCCCATTCAAGAGAGGGAATGATCACAAGCTGGGGTTGTGCATGTCAGCACAATGCTAGTTCTCTGCAGGGCAGCAGTGAAGCCAGTATGTTCAAGGGTATCCGTATTATCTGGATCCATGGGTGCATGAGGTGAGTGGGCAACCATGTCTTTGTGTGACGGGGGGGGGGTGCCAGTAATGAGGCCAGCAGATGTCTGTGGGGGCCAGCAATGAGGGCAGCGATGTTTGTGGGGTTGGATGTCAGTGATCTGGATGCTGAGAGGTCTTTTCAGCAATCTTCCAGCGATGTGCACATGCACAGGTTCCCGCTCATCCTGCCGATTTCAGGCTCTTTGGCACGTATAGGTCCCGTCCTCTGGGTTTTTAATGATATTCATGATTGTGACCTCTGCAGTGCAGAGTGGGGAAATTTGAGCGAGAAGCTGAACTGAGAAAACAGTCGTGATCTAGAACAGTTTTCCCACCAATTCAGCGTTTTTGGGAGAATCGTGGCCGAGAATTGAAGCCGAAAGTCGCTCTTTGACTTGTCCATGAACAGTAGATGTTGGAATGTTGCAGTTGTTGCGATTCCTGATTCCAGTAGCACTGGCTTCAACAGGTGAATAGTGAGTTTCAAAATTCCAGTGTTCTATGCTATAGCTGAGAAGCTGCCCTGTTTCCTTTTCAGTTCTGGCTTTATTGACTTGGTTTGCTTCCGCAATCAGAATGAGAGAGTTAGCTGTAAAATTTGCAGGAGTCTGCTGTCTTTCTTCCTGAGTCACATGCTGTCACAGCTCAAGTTGACTCTGACCAGATTAAGCAGTTTGGCTTTTATCCTGTGGTCTTTGTATATTCCTGGAGGGTGAAAATCTAGGACATTGCTTATAGGATATCATTCCTGCTGGGCTAGTCATCAGCTCCCATTATCTCCACATGAGATGGCAGTTAGTTTGTGTTGGCTTTCGTGCTTCTGATGTATCCTTGACAGGGATTGTCATCAATTTCATTGTCTCTCTTTTGGTATCACCCATAAGTAATTCAGCCACCGGCTGAATTTACATCCTAAGCCATCTTTGCCTTGTATGTCCATTTTTAAAACCACAGGTCTTAGTTATAAGTTCAGTATATCCACACATAATTTGGGCTTTTTTCCATCATCATGACAAACCACATTCTGGATTGTAGTTCGGAGGATAATCATCTGCCTTAACAAGAACAAGAAGGAGCAAAGACAGCAATATTACTGAAGTTGTGGAGGGGGAAGGTGGGGATTGGATAGGGTGATGGTTTCTGGAGAATGAGTGGCTCCAGAAGGCACTAGGTGGTCTTGCCTCTGAAAAGACAGAGGAAAGCCTGTTCTTTGTTGACACTGGAGGTGAAATAAAAGACCTGCTCCATAATACAATAAAATTGAAGTCACTGTGATTACCTAATTCCAGTGAGTAGGGGGGAGGGTGCTGTTTTGAGGTTGGGACTTGGAAGCATGGATAAAGAAAAGTCTTTGTTTTAGTTTGGCTGTCTTTTGAACATGCAATGCTGTTTAGCCTGTGGGGTGATTGGAATTGTTAACCAGGTACACTTCATGAGGCCAATGCTAGACTGAGTTCTTTCTGAGGGCCACGGCTTATATCGAGAAGGGAATCCAGATTCCAGCTGACTTTATATACATTCTGGCTGCTGCTTATCACTCAGCAGCAGTCGTCAAAACAGCAAGCAAGATTTTGAGCCAATATGTTGTTGAGCTTGTCGGCAATGCCTCTATTAAAACAATTCATTCAATGCAACAACAGGTGTCCAATGTAGGCAGGCAACTTGCAAAATGGAACTTTCCTACTGTGTAATCTCTGTTTGAAATCTTATAATGAAGTTCAGAGGTGAAGGATGCAAACTACGCATTGATTTGAATAGGATTTGTTCCAAAGGAAAATAACTGCACATCAGCCAGTTTTTGAAAGGGAATGTTACATTTTGTCAGACACATGCAAGATTTAAAAATCTGATGAGACAATGTCAGGAGGCATCAAAAATATTACTAGTATCTCCCTAACTATTGGAATAAACATTGTTAATGCAAGTAGACTTTTGGCCAGGATTCTGGTTTGCCCATCATTCGGAGATTCCTCTTTGTGGAGAGGTGGATGCATAATAGAGTCGCATAAATGGGCGGGTAGGTTATAACACCCAAAAATAGAGGGTGTTTGTTTTATGAAGTTTATCCTCCTACCATTACCCTTCCAGTGTTAGTTGCAAAAGCTGCCTTAGCATTTCTCAGGAAGAAAATGAATTCCAGGGAAAACAACTGTATTTTAATCTTTTTAAATGCGGTCCTCTATTGTCCTGAACTACTAAGATTGGCAGTACACATTGCAAATGTTGTAGATATCCATGGGGAGTATACAATGTTCTTGACACTGTTGAAGACCAGCAGTAGGGCCACAAACATTTCTGGGCCAAGAATTCATTTCAACAAACAAGCATGCCAGGATGTTGTTACTTTTTAATTAAGAAGTGAACGTGGCTTACTTTCACGACTGGCTCCTTACACGATTACTTTTAATTCTTGACATGATCACAAACATTGCAATTGTGAGGTTTCCACTTTACCTTTTCTGGTTGTTGTGTTTCTCGTTTGAATTTGGATTTTGAGTCCTGTAAGCCATGATTTCCCATTTCCAACAACAGAGCATTGAGATTAGTACCTTCAACATAATTTTCAGAACATGAAAAAGCATCTGCAGAATACAATTTTCTCAACTTTATATGATATATATCCATCAATTTGAACTTGTTCCTAAAGTAATCACAAGCAGTCTACAATGGGCTTAGCTCAGTTGATAGTTCTCCCATCTCTGAGTATATAATCTATAGATTCAGGACTGTGTCAGAAGCTTGAGCACATAGTCTCACATAGTGTCCTATGCCCAAACATCTTCAGCTGCTTCATCAATTACCCACCTTCCATCTGAGGTTTAGAAGTGGAGATGTTTGCTGATGATTGCACCATTTGTAACTCCTCAGATATTGAAGCAGGCCATGTTCAAATGCAGCAAGATCTGGATAATATCCAGGCTTGGGCTGACAAGAGGCAAATAAATGTGGTGCCACACAAGTGCCAGGCAATGATCATCGCCAAATAGAACCTAACCACGCCCCCCCCACCCCCCCCCCACCCCGGACGTTCAATGGTATTACCATTGCTGAATTCCCCACTACCAACATTCTGGGGGTTACCATTGACTAGAAACTGAACTGAATTAGATATATATAGATACTGTGGCTACAGGAATCCTACAGCGTGTAACACACTTCCTGACTCTCCAAAGCTTGTCCACCATCTACAAGGCACAAGTTAGGAGTGTAATGGAATACTCTCCACTTGCCTGGATGAATACAGCTCCATGAACGCTCAAGAAGCTCAACACAAACTAAAACAAAGCAGCCCATTTGATTGGCACCCCTACACAATCACTGCCTCCACCACTGACAAACAGTGGCAGTAGCGTGTACTATTGACAAAATGCACTGCAGGAACTTACCAAGACTCCTTAGGCAGAACATTCGAAACTCATTATTGCTACCATTTAGAAGGTCAAGAGTAGCGAACACATGGAAAAACCACCATCTGAAAGTTCCCTCCAAGTAATTTACCATCCTGACTTGGAAATATATTACTGTTCCTCTACTGCTTCTGGGTCAAAATCCTGGGACTCCCTCCCTAACAACACTGTGGGTGTACCTACACCCTGGGTCTGTAGTGGTTCAAGAAGACAGCTCACCACCACTGTCTCAAAAGCAATTAGGGATGGGCAATAAATGCTGACCTAGCCAGCAATGCCTGCATCCTGTAATTTTTTTTTAATTGAGGCTGATACATGATACCACAAGGCTGCTTTACTGTCAGAGGTGAAGCTAGTCTTTCAGCTAAGATGTTGTACTGACATCCTATCTGCCTGGCCAAGCGGGTATAAACAATCTGGCTCTATTTGAAGACAGCAGAGGAATTCTCCAAATGTCCTGGCCAATATTTATCCCTTGACCAATGTCACTTTTACAAATAATTATCCAATCATCTATTTCAATGCTGCTGCAGGAAGGTACTATGTGAAAACTAGTCACCTACAACAGAAACCACAATTTAGAAGTACTTTATTGGCTGTGAAGCTCCCTCGGACATTACAAAATGTGCAAGTCCTTCTTTCGTTGTCTGTAAACTAAGAACTATTATTGATAAATTAGGTTATACCAATGTCATCCGCTGAAAATAAGACCCAAAATATTCAGAAAAAAGAAAGAGTAAAACAGCTTGTGTACAGCGAAGTAGATTGGTACACAATCCTGTAAACAAAAGTCATAAAGCTTGATCCTGAATCCATGTTGGATTATCTGGTTATTTTTTGTTTGCTCCAGTTGATCAGTATTTTACCTGAACAAAGAACAAAGAAAATTATAGCATAGGAACACGCCCTTGGCTCTCCAAGCCTGCATCGACCATGCTGCCTGACTGAACTAAAACCCCTTACGCTTCGGGGACCAAAAGAAAAGAACAAAGTGTTGATACTAAACTAATGAGACTGCCATGAAAATCAGTTAACAGTGTTACTTCAAATTCCTTGCAGAATTCTACAAGCTTGAATGTCTTAAAGATTTATTATGCACCACACATAAAAACAAGGAAATAACTGGGGTCTAAACGCAGAGGCAACCTTGCCTTTCACCTCATGAAAGTCACTTAGGGAACAGATAAGGAAAAACAGGCACATCTAACCGCAGAAGGATCATTAAATTGTTCAGATTATTTTATTTCAAGAATGTAAATTTAAACGCCCAGTTACCCTAAGGCCATAAAACTGGCCAGAGTTACCTTGAGCAGAGTTGGATGGAGGGGGGACTGTGTGGGGGGGGCGGGGGGGGCGCGTTGGGGAGGTTGGTTGCATGGAAGTTCCAACATGCCAAAAAGACTAAAGAATGGGAAATCTAAAGTGAAGCAAACTGGAAAAGTTGTTCAGCCAAACGCCAGGAATCTGTGAGAGGATGGTCTCACGGAAGGCAGAACATTATACATTCAATAACTCCCGTTGGTCAACACAGGAAGATTAAGGCTAACATGGGAGGAATGTTAAAGACTGTCAGGTCAGAAGAGAAAGAGTATACATGATGAATAATTCAGACAGGTACATAAAAGCAGGATCTTTGGTAAGGAACTTCAATCAACCAAATATAAATTGGAAATCCTCAACATAATGTTTCATGATTCAGTGGATCAGGGAAGCCACATGTGATAGTATCCATCTGATTTACATGTACAGAATATAAAAGTCATGAGTGATACAGATCACAGAATGATCAAGTTCAATTTGATTGGGTGACTTGGATATACTGCAGTCAGTTATATCAATACAAACGGTTAACATCAAGGAAATTAAGAAATTACAAGCCATTCCAAGAATGATCCCTCAACAGATATCTGACATGAGGGAAGGTTGGGCAGGTTGGGCCTGCATCCTTTGGAGTTTAGAAGATTGGAAGGTGATCTTGCAATTAGGCCGAAATTCTGGGGCAGGCGAGGTTCCCGGAATGGAAATCTCCATTGGCCTCAGGTGGGATTTATGATTTTGTCTGAGCCAGGCCATAGAAACCTGCCTGTAAGATCCTGAGGCAGCTTGGCAAGTGGATGCTGAAAATTTCCCCTTGGGAAGAGACTTGAACTACAGGACGCAGTTTAAAACTGAGGGATCGCTCATTTAAGATGGAGTTCTCTCTACGGATTGAAAATCTTTTAAATTCTATTCCCCGGAGAGCAGTGGAGGCAGGATCATTGAATAATTTTAAGGCGGGGTGGATAGGTTCATGGTTGACAAGAGGGTCAAAGGTTATTGTGGATGGATGGAAAATGGAGGGACGGATGAATACTGCCACAAGCAGATCAATTTATTTAATGGTGGAGCAAGCTCAAGGGGCTGAATGGCCTACTCTTGCTTCTAATTTGTAGGTTTGTGTGTATGTTCCAACGTTCATGTGTTATTCTCACCTCACCTCTTGAATTCAGCTCTTTTGGATCAAGGCTGTATTAAAGACTGAAGTTGAGCATTCTGGCAGACCCCAAATTGAGTATTGGTGAGCAAGAAGTTGCGCTGTGGACAAAAACTTCCATTACTTTGCTGATGATTAAGTATAGACTGAGGGGAGCAAAAGTTGACTGGAATGGTTATCCTCCTTCTTGTGGACAGGACACACCTGGACAATTTTGCACATTGTTGGGTAGATGCCAGTGTTTTTGCTGTACTGGAACAGTTTAGCTATGGGCGCAACAATTTCTGGGACATAAATCTTCAGCACCACAACCAGGATTGCTGACTATCCAACTTTCCCTCCTGTCTCAGTGTTAGCTGATATTATAAACATTGTTTTAGGTGTTGTCAATCTCTCCTTAAATCTGCCATCATTGCTCCTCTTCTCAAAAAATTAACTCTTGATCCCTCTGTCCTTGAAATCTACCTACCCATTTTCAACCTCCCTTTTCTCTCCAAAGTCATTGAACCTGTTGTGCCTTCGCTATCCATTCCCATCTTTCCCAGAACTCAATGTTTTAGTCTCTCTAATCAGGCTTCCAACCTGCCATAGTTACGAAATAGCTCTGATCAAAGTCACAACGATATACTTTGTAACTATGACAAAGGTAAACATTTTCTCCTCATCCTTCTTGATTGTCTGCAGCCTTTGACACATTTGACCACACTAATATCTTCAAATGGATTTCCATTGTTGTCTAGCTGGGTGAGGCTGTTCTTGTGTGGTTCCATTCTTTTCTTTCTAATCATAGCCAGAGAGTCACTTGCAATAGTTTCTTGCCCTTTTTCTAGATCATTACCCCAAGGGTCTGTCCTTGTCCACCTCTTCTTTCTAATCTACAGGCTGCCCTGTGGCAACATCACCTGAAGGCACAGCATTATGTTTACATGTAAGGTGACGACACCTGGTTTTATCTCACCACCGCCCCTCTTGACTTTGATGTGGAGATGCCGGCCTTGGACTGGGGTAAACACAGTAAGAAATCTCACAACACCAGGTAAGTGGGATTTCAGTTCACAGTTCACTGTACCGCAAGACCACGGATAACCTCACAATGCTCCACTTCTCCAGCTTCCACCCAAAACACGTTAAAGAAGACATCCCCTACAGACAAGCCCTCTGTATGCACAGGATCTGGTCAGATTAGGAGGATCGCAGCAGACACCTCCAGACGCTGAAAGATGTCCTCATAAGAACAGGATATGGCGCTCGACTCATCGATCGACAGTTCTGATGTGCCACAGAGAAAAACCACACACACCTCCTCAGAAGACAAATACAGGACACGGCGGACAGTGTACCCTTTGTCATCCAGTAATTCCCCGGAGCGGAGAAACTACATCTTCTCCGGAGCCTTCAATATGTCATTGATGAAGATGAACATCTCGCTAAGGCCATCGCCACGCTTCCACTTCCTGCCTCCAAACAACCACACAGACCATTGTCCGCAGCAAACTACCCAGCCTTCTGGAGCACAGTGAACATGACACCACACAAACCTGCCACACCAGCCTCTGCAACATGTGCCAGATCATTGACACGGATGCCATCATCTCACGTGAGAACACCATCCAACAGGTACACAGCACATCCACTTGCAACTTGTCCAAATGTTGTCTACCTGATATGCTGCAGGAAAGGATGTCCCAAAACACGGTACATTGGGGAGATCATGCAGATGCTACGACAACGGATGAATGAACTTCGCTCAACAATCACCAGGCAAGACTGTTCTCTTCCTGTTAGGGAACACTTCAGCGGTCACGGGCATTCGGCCTCTGAACGTAAGCGTTCTCCAAGGCCACCTTTGCGACACACGACAACGCAGAGTTGCTGAGCAGAGACTGATAGTCAAGTTCTGCACACATGAGGATAGCCTTAACCGAGATCCTGGATTCATCTCACACTATCTATAACCCCACGACTTGTCTGGGCTTGCAAAATCTCACAAACTGTCCTGGCTGGAGACAATACAAATCTTTTTGACCTGTACTTAACCTTCTCTCCACTCACATTGTCTGTATCTTTAAGAATGATTACCTGTAAAGACTCGCATTCCAACCATTATTTTGTAAATTGAGTTTGTGTCTTTATATGCCCTGTTTGTGAACTGAAATCCCACTCACCTGATGAAGGAGCAGCGCTCCAAAAGCTAGTGGCTTTTGCCACCAAATAAACCTGTTGGACTTTAACCTGGTGTTGTGAGAACATAAGAACATAAGAAGTAGGAGCAGGAGTAGGCCATCTAGCCCTTTGAGCCTGCCCCGTCATTCAATAAGATCATGGCTGATCTGAAGTGGCTCAGTTCCACTTTCCTGCTTTCTCCCCATAACCCTTAATTCCCTTGCCTACCAAAAACCTATCTACCTGTGACTTAAATATATTTAGCGAGGTAGCCTCCACCACTTCAACGGGCAGAGAATTCCAGAGATTCACCACCCTTTGAGTGAAGAAGTTCCTCCTCAACTCCGTTCTAAACTGACCCCCCCCATATCTTGAGGTTGTGCCCTCAAGAGATTTCTTACTCTCTTGACTTCTCCATTGTTGCTAAATTATCAGATTGCTTATTTGACACCCAGTTTCCAATGAACAGATATTTCTCCCAGTTAAATACTGGGAAGACTCAAGGCATTATTTTTAATTCCCACTCCAAACTACATCCCTATCCCTGACAATAGCCTGAGATTAAGCCAGTCTGTTTGCAAACTTGTTGTCGCATTTGGTCCCAAGATGAGCTTTGTGCCATCATTAAGACTGCTTATTTCCACCTCCAGAACATGACCTGACTTTGTCACTATCTCAGCTCATCTGGTGCTACAACTCTCATTCCTGCCTTTGTTATCGCCAGACTTAACTGTTTCAAAGCACAACCAGGTGCGTTTACACATTCCATCCTCTAAAGATTACATCATCCAAAACTCAGCTGCCCTTATCTTTACTCACCTCAAGTTCTGTTTCCCTATCCTCCTTTGCCTGCTGATTCACTACTGATCCCCAGTCAGGCAATGCTCATTCCTTCTTTCAAATCCCCTCTCTGCAACTTCCTCAAGTCACACAACCCTCTAAGATATTTGCACTCTTGTAATTCTGGCCTCTTGTGCATTCCCAATTGTTCCTCCAATTAATCCTCATCATGAAATTGGCAAAGACAGACTTGAGGATGTGTTCATAAAGTGTTTTTGGGACAGTTTCTTAAAACAATACATTCTGGAACTAACCAGGGAACAGAGTATTCTAGACTTGATAATGAGATATTGAGACATGATTAATTAATAAACTCATAATAAAGATTCTCTTTGATGACAGCATGGTAGGATTTCTCATTCCGTTTGAGGATGAGAAACTGGCATCTGAAACTAGTGTCTTAAACTTAAACAAAGGAATGGAGACAGAGTTAGCTACAGTGGATAGGAAATATATGTCAAACGGAAAGACTATTGATATGGAGTGGCAGACATTTAAGGAGATTAAATAATACATTTAAGGAGATGTTTCATAATTCCCAACAACGACATATTCCATTGAGAAAGAAAGATTCTATAAGAAGGATGCATCCAGATGGAGTGTATTGTGGGAAAATGTGATTTGGCCCTGTTGGTATGAAGAATAGAAAGGTAGAATGTTATTCAAACAGAGATGCTTTGATACAGAGGGATCAGGATTGCCTTGCACATGGTTCATAAAACATGATCATGCAGGCACAGCAAGTAATTAGGAAGACAAATGGAATGTTGTCCTTTATTGCTAGAAGGATGGAGCATATGTGTTGGGCTCCTCAGTCAGTGAGGATTGGGAAGTTTTTAGAGCCTCCTCCTGGGATCAGTTTGTCCACCATCATTTAGGACTGGATGTGGTAGAACCGCAGAGCTTTGATCTGATCCACTGCTTGTGATATCACTTTCACTATCATATGCTGTTTCTGCTGCCCCACGTGCACGGATTCCTATGTTGAAGCTTCATCAGGTTGGCACCTATTTTTATACCTGGTGCTGATCCTGGCATGCCCTCCTGCACTTCCCATTGGCTTAATAATAATAGAGGAATATGCTCTTGTTGATGCCCCACAGTGCCTCAGAAGGCCCAGTTTTGAACTCTGGATCTGTCCTGAATCTAATCTATTTAGCACAAAAGTAGGCAACACAATGTAGGGTGTTCTTAGTGTGGAGATGGGATTTTGTTTCTATTAGAACTATGCAATGGTCACTTCTACCAATACTGTGTTGGACAGATGCATTTTGCGACAGGTAGACTGGTAAGGGCAAATTCAGGCAGATGTTTCCTTCTTGATGGTACTATCACTAACTGCTGCAGGCCCAGTCTGGCAGATACGTCCTGACCAGTAGTATGCAACAAGACACTCATACTGATGCACACTGAAGACCCAACACAGAGTATATTTTGTGCCCTTGCTACTTTGAATGCTTCTCCTAGACGGTGTTTGATGGAGAAGTACTGATTCATCAGCTGATGGAGGGCAGAAGGGATAATCTTCAGGTTTTGTGCGCAGGTTTAACTTGATACCATAAAAACTTCTTGGGGTCTGAAATCGATATTGAGGATTCCCAGGACGATTCTCACCCAACAGTATGTCATTGCCACCACCAAGGGATGGTGATGGAGGACTCTGGGATATTGGTTGTAAGGTTTATAAAACCTATGCTCAGATCTTTTACTTACAATTGTTTGGTTCCTGTGCAAAAAATAACTCTGTTGGTCTGATCCAACCTGAAGATTCCCAGGGCCACCATTTTCAATTCAGGTGAATAGATTCTAATTACAAATCAGCCATGATTGAATTCAATGATAGGGGCTGAATGGTCTGCTCCTGTTCATCTGACAATCTCCAAACAGGTTATCCAAATGGGCGGCAATGCTAAAAATATCTTTGTGCCGCACCTGCGCAAAGATATTTTGGCCTTGGAGGGAGTGCAGAGGAGGTTTACTAGGCTGATACCGGAGTTGAGGGGGTTGAGCTATGAGGAGAGGCTGAATAAACTAGGCTTGTACTCATTAGAGTTTAGAAGAATGAGGGGAGATCTCATTGAGACGTATAAGATGATGAATGGGATGGATAGGATAGAGGTGGAGAGACTCTTCCCGCTCAAAAAAGACAGTAGGACTAGGGGGCACAGCCTCAAGATAAAGGGGGGGCGGTTTAGAACGGAGTTGAGGAGGAACTTCTTCACTCAAAGGGTGGTGAATCTCTGGAATTCTCTGCCCGTTGAAGTGGTGGAGGCTGCCTCGCTAAATATTTTTAAGAAGCGGGTTGATGGGTTTTTGATAAGAGAGGGGATTAAGGGTTATGGGGAGAGGGTGGGAAAGTGGAACTGAGCCACGACAGATCAGCCATGATCTTATTGAATGGCGGGGCAGGCTCGAAGGGCTAGATGGCCTACTCCTGCTCCTATTTCTTATTTCTTATGTTCTTATGTGCAGGTTCAACTCCCATACTGGCTGAGGTTATTCATGAACCTTCTCAACCTGACCCTTCGCCTGAGGTGTGGCGATTCTCAGGATAAAATCACCATCAGTCAGCTGTCCCGCTTAAAGGAGACAGCAACCCATGATTATCTGGCGATTTTACCTTTATCCAAACCACATTTACTGCACCGGTAGAGATTTTAACTTATAGGGAAATCAAGGCTCAGGACACTATACGTGTAGAAGGAGGCTGGAGAGTTGAAGTAAACGCAGATGGAGTCTTTGTGATGTAAAATCCGAGTTTTAAAGAATGTAATCTGTGAGGAAGGCCATCCAGCGGGAGGTAAAAAAACACAGAATTTTGAGGCGTGTGCAAAAGAATGAGTGAGAAGTTAAGTGTGAAGTGATTTCATTGGAGAAAGTGTGGCTGAGAGCCACATAAATTTATGAGGCGCGAGAGAGAGGACAACTCAGAGCAACAGTAACATATTGCTTAAAGAAAATAGATCATTTGCAATGGTGAGTTAGGGTAAGGAAGCAGCACAGGACATTATGAATGCAAAATGTAAGGAAGCAGCTATTAATTATTTAAAAAAAGTAAAAATCATAAAATTGCTGAAATAGGAAGGCTGGGTCCTCAATTCTTTCTGAATGGAGCAGAGCCAATTAAGCCTTTAGGAGAATTCTGGTAGTTAGCTTGTTGCTGACAGACATTTCACAGGGTGGGCGATTGGATACTTTTGTTTTTTTTTAAGTGTTTGGAATAACAATTCTCGGCAATGGAATGATCAAATATCCTTAAACAGAAAACGAAACTTTATGCACAGCGTCAAGGTTTGAAGCCAGGATTTAGTAGTAGTAGCAGCAGCAGTGGGGGGGGGGGGGGGGAGGCGCCTCCTTAACACTTCCCCACTCCCCTTTCGCTCGGGTCTGCACGTTGGGAGCTGTGGAAATAACATTGGCATGAAAGAGAACCATTTCCGGCACGGCACGCACGCCTCTGTGAGCACTGATGTCAACACAGACAGTGTAGGGAGAGAGAGAGGAGGACCAGGTGAGGTTTCGCCCGTGGAAATCCAGCCGCTGTTTGGCACTCCATCCTCGCTGCTTCAGAGCCCGGAATCCTCTGCGGACCGGCGCTCGTCCTCACGTCCACTCCACCACCCAAACTTGCTGCAAGTTCAAAGCCCTCGGAGTTGTCCGCACCATCACTGAACGGACCGGCCAGCCCCCAACCCCCACACCCCACTCTCCCCTGAGCTCAAGTGTCTGCCGTGATGGCCAAGAGCCGCTCTCCAGACAAGAAATCCAGAAGCAGGACTAAGTTCGTGGAGGTATGTACTGATCGTTCCTGTGTGAGCCTGAGCTGTGTTTGTGTGTGTGCACTTCATCCGCCTTGTGTGTTGTTACATGGTCGCGGTGCATCAGGCTGTCCAGTGCGGAAATGCAACAAGAAATATCGGTGTGGATATTTCACATTGCCCCTGTTTAATCTGCAATGTGATGTACATTTTAACACGCAGGCAGCGGCTATTTTCGCTACCAACTTGATAAATGCATTTAAAGGAAAAAAAATCTCCTGCTTAACAACTGTCGAGAGAAAAAAAAATCCATGCATTAGCCAAATCAGGAGGTGAGATTCCCCTTTTTGCATTTGAGGTGGGGTTTGCATAGATTTGTCAGTCTCGCCCGTGTTCTGGCGCATTATGTCTGTCTTCCCCCCCCCCCCCCCCGGCCGTTCCTTTAAGTCGCGACATGTCATGAATGTTTCATATCTTACAACATGCCCTCCCCACTGCACGTTACTCACATCCTGCGACTGAAAGGATAAGCACGAACAGTTTTCCAGTTCTGAGCATCCAAAAGAATGACGTGTCCGTCATGGAAAACTATCGAACTACCAAGAAAAATAGAGGATTTGCTATTGGAAGCTGTTCAGAAGGCTCTTTAAGACTAATCACATTTCCAGAGTTGGGTGCCCAGTTTGCTCTTGATACCATGGGAACGGACGCTTACTCACAGGGGGAGCCTTTCCTTCACTGTTAAAGATGGGATCATCAGTTCCTCTCCCCATTGCACTAAATGAATTAGAATTGGACATTGGTGACACTCAGGAATAAACAAAATTAGCATTTTCCAGCACAGGAAGCCATTCGTCTCATGGCATCCAAACCTGCTATACTTTGGAGAGCCTCTATCCCTTGATTTTTGCCTATATACCTTTTTTAAATTTAATTTTTGAATATTTATCCATTCCCCTTTTTTTCAAAGCTATTATGGAGTCCACTCCCACCATTATTTCTGAGGAGATAATCGGTATTGCCTAAAAGAATAACCACATTCTCTTGATCCTGATGTTGATTTTAAATGTATGCCCTCCAATTCCAATTCACCAACAGTAGGAATAGTATTCCTAATTAACTTTTCAAAATCTTCCTCATCTTCAATATCTCCATCAGACCTTCTACTGAAAGGAGCCCCAGTTTCACAATACAGCGCATTGGTCTAAAATAAATAGATTGAAATGTTAGATGTATATTAAAATGCTCAATGCTCTTCCCAATCCATGATCTATTGCATCCCTCCGTGTCTTCAAATGCCTCCTCAAAAACTAACCTCCTTTCTCTTCAGTGACCTCATTTAACTTGCTCCAGTTCTGGCTCCACACAAAGATGAGCCCTACACACAAGACAATTAATGAAACTTCCAGTACTTAAAAATCATAGGATGTCTATAACACGGAAGAGCCCATTTGACCCGTTGTTTCTGTGTTAATGCCATTCCCCCACTTCTCCTGTAGATCTGTATTTTTTTTGTCTTTTCAGGTGCTTATCCAATTCTCTTTAAAAAGCCATGAATGAATCTGCCTCTATTGTGGGGCAACACACTGGTTAGCACTGCTGGGCAGCATCACAGCATCAGGGACCTGGGTTCAATTCCAGCCTTAGGTGATTATCTGTGTGGAATTTGCACATTCCTTCAGGTGCTCTGGTTTCCTCCCATTGTCCAAAGATGTGTAGGTTAGGTGGATTAACCATAATAAATGTGTGGGGCTATTGAGATGTGGTGGGCCAGGATGAGATGCTGTTTTGGAGAATCGGTGCAGACTTGATTGGCTGGATGGGTTTTTGTAGGGATTCAATCGTTCATTCCAGATCTTAACCACTCATTGCATTAAAAAAGATTTTCCTCATGGTCTCTGTGAGTTGTTTTGCCATTCACCTTAAATAAGTGTTGTCTGGTTCTTGACTGTTCTGCCAATGGAAAGAGTTTCTCTATCTACACCCCTCATAATTTTGACCACTTCTATCAAATCTCTTCTGAGGAGAGCAACCCCAGCTTTTCCAACCTTTCTATTTTCTTGCATCCTTCTCTGGTCTCCTTTTCATTCTCCTCCCCTTATCCTTGCTGATTTTTCCGCTTTGCTAAAATTAGAAAGCTTTAACTCTCTAAACTTGCTACACCAAGGTGATTAGTAAATACTGCCCCCTGATTTAGTGCATTTAATGCTGAACCCTCAGAGCAGATTTTTCCTATCCTTTAAGCTTAGAAAGAGCAAAAATTGAACCAGCTTTGTACACAGGAAAGGAACTGGGGTAGTCTTTGAAATCCACATAAAGGGGCAATACTTGATCCACAGACTTTGTCTTGGACGCCCCTGTATTACAATAATTACTGTTCCTTTTGAGAAATGTTTCTTGGGTTCAATTCCAGATGTGTGCTGATCTTGGCCAGAACACCGGTAGGATTGAGAAAATGGATCTTCGTGCTCCTGGGCCTTGGAGGGTAAAAATCAGTCAGGATTTATGTTCATAGTTAAAGGGTTGTGGCTTTTCGGACTGAGAAAAACTCTTACAGTAGAGTTCCCCAGAGGTTGGTGTTATGTCCTCTGCTCTTTCTGATCTATTCTAATGACATAAACTTTGGTGTACCAGGGCACAACTTCAAAATTTGTGGACAACACAGAACTTGGAAGTGTGGTAAACAGTGAGAAGGACATGGACAGGTTGATGGAATGGGCAGACAAGTGGCAGATGAAATTTAATGCAGAGAAGTGTGCAGTGATTCATTTTGATAGGAAGAGTGTGAAGAGACAATATAAATAGTGCAACTGTAAAGGGGGTGCAGGAGTAGATGGACTTGGAGGTATATATGCACAAATCTTTGAAGATGACAGGGCAGGTTGAGAGTGCGGTTATTAAGTGCTACGGGATTCTGGGCATTATAAGCAGTGGTGCAGAGCACAAGAGCAAAGACGTCATGAAAAACTTGTAAAAAAAAATACTGGTTTGGTCTCAATTGGAGTATTGTGTCTAATCCTTTAGGTTAGATGTGAAGGCACAAGAGACTTTATAGAAAGGTTCATGAGAATGATTCCAGGAAAGAGGACCTTCAGTTACATAGATAAATTGGAAAAGCTGACATTGTTCCCCTTCGAGAAGGTTGAGAGGAAATTTGATAGAGGTGTTCAAAATCTTGAGGGGGCAACAGAATAGATGAAGAAAAACTGTTGCCATTGGTGGAAGAACCAAGGACAGGACATCGCAGATTTAAAGTAATTGGTAAAAGAAGCAACGTTGACATGAGAAAAAACATTTTTTTGTAGAGCGTGGTTGTGATCTGGACTGCCTGGGAGTGTGCTGGAAGCAGATTCAATTATAACTTTCAAAAGGAAACAGATCATTATCTGAAAAGGATAGGACTTTAGGGAAAAAAATGGGGCAGTGGCATTTGGTGAATTGTTCTTGTTGGGAACCAGCATGGACGTAATAGGCCGAAGGGTCTCTTTCTGTGCTGTAGAACTTCTTTTGATTCTACAATAATTATGGTGCTGTGACTTCAGTTAGTGAATGTGGATATCTGGTGACAACGGCCAAACTTAGTTATGGTGGCCTTGTGATGACAGAGAAGCAGATCCTAAACCTCTAGTCAGAAAAGGGATTGAACACCGACTATCCAGCCAACTGATCTAGCCAGTGACAGCACACCCCCTCCCCACCCAATTACCTTTTATATGCATGTTGTAGTCCGTCGTATGGCTTACCAGGAATCTCTCTTGGTTGTGATGAGCCCAGTGACCTGCTAAATACTGGGCTCATACATGAAAAAATGGTCAGTTCGGCAAAGTGTGGAGGTTGGATGGTATATGTATATCTGTACCCCAACATGAACCTATGTCTTTAGGAAGAAAGGAAATTAGTTCTTATATCATTATATTTGACTTTCTCTCCTAGTGTTTTGTATCAGTATTTCAATGGACAGAAATGATGGCTGAAGGGCTCCCTATTAATTCCCATATGAGGAAATGACATGATCTGTCTTTCACTTTTCCCATCTGAAATTGAAATCGACAATCAGATGAATGAAATCTGACTTTAAAAAATTGAACAATAATTCAGTAGTTCTGGGAGACATCGCTGCAGACTTTTTACGTGGGAGGATGCGGGATTATAATTTGGCTACTTTATAGAGAAGGCATGTTTAATCCTTTTTTTTATTTTTAAGTGTGGTAATTTGCAGAATGTTTATGTTAATGACAGAAAGTTTTTTTACATTTTTCCAGCCAGCAGTCTTTCCTCATTTTGACATTTGTTACGAAGAAGAATGACTCAGGTAGCCTCCACTTAATGATTCAAGTGAATGTAATCCATTGCTTAGCAATGAAACAAGAAAACACCCTGCATGTTTGGCTGAGATTAATTTAGGTGGGTTGAGATGTTCCCCCTTTTATGAAAGGGCATCTGGGAATCTGAAAGTTTTATCTTAAAAGTAATACAGTGAAAGAGGAAGTTGGAGTCCCAATGCACTTGATTAATAGGATGTGGGATTGCGTCTGTGATTCCAAGGTGGTGAACTAATCTCAGTTGGATTGCTGAGAAGAGGTCAGTATGGAGGTTTTACTGTTTCTCCTTAGGAGGATGAATGAGTCATCTCTTTCCTCAATATTTTGGTTAAGCAGCTGGTTAGTCTGCAGAACGATCAGAGTGCTGGGATTGTGTATCTGAGGAATTGTTGATGGTGGGTGGGAAAATTGCAGATAATCTAAAAAATAGTTGCTAATCACTGGATAACTTTGGGTTTTGGTTACGAATGCTGAGTAGTATTTCAAGGCACTGTTGCAAAAGTTGTGGTTTATCTGTGGAATTATTCCTGCAGTATGTAGGTTCCTTTGCAGTGGAGGATCAAGATCTTGATGAGAAGACATGGCGGATTCATCAACAGCTTCATATTTTGAAGGTAAATGTTATATCTTATAGCTAAGGTTCATTGTTTCTCCGGAGTGGGATTGTCTTAATATTCATTTACTGACTCATTAACAGGTGGACTATTCCTAATAACTTAAACCATGGCAGTAGGATAAAGTGCAAACTAGGAAAGAGAACAGTTAAGACTGATGCCAAGATGTTCTCCATGTAAATAATGAACAACACATGTTTCTGGTTACAATGGTAGAGGATAAAAAGTTCCAAAGTCATTTAATTAGCAACATAATCTTGTGAATGGAGAGAGGCAGAAGAGATGGTCGGTCCTTTATGGAAGTATGATCTTGAAGGAATGGATTAAATGGTGTTAAGTAGTGAAATATGAAAAGCTAAGAGTGAAAATGCGGCTGAACTTATTCCACTGCTACGAAGGGAGGGCTGCTGATTCATCTCCAGTTCTTTGAAAGCAGGTCCAGTCTACAGCGCTGTGCCCGCCACTATTTGGAGAGCAAGGAGGCAGGTCCCAAATCCCCAGTCAGAAGAAGAATTGAACACCGACCATCCAGTTAACTGATTTAGCCAGCGACGGCCCCCCTCCCCACCCCACTACTTTTATATGCATGTTATAGTCCATCATATGGCTTACCAGGAATCTCTCCTGCTCTCAGCAACTGCCATTGGAGTACACTGGAAGGATTTACAGGTTGTTACTCAACCTGTTTGGCTGTGTTATGAACATACCTGAGGGGAAAACTAGAAAACCTGAAATGAAAGAAAAACAACTGGCATTAATGTAAATTCAATTGAAAAACTTAGTACTGAGAACCAAATTTGATGACGTCTGGAACTGGCAGACATACTTAAATGAAGATCTAAAGAAAGCACAAAACTGCAGAAGTTTCAAAGCAGAAAGAGACTTGGAAAGTGGAGACATAGGGCGGGATGTTCTGGCCTTGTTCACCGCGAAACCAGAAAATCCTGCCTGAGGTCAACTGACCTTTCCATGGACCGCCCCTGACCTGCTCCAATTCCTGTGGTGGGGGGACAGTAAAATTCGCCCTAAAATTTCCTAAATTGCACATCTTTGATTTTTTTTCTCTCTCTGGTCAATTTTTTTTGAGTTGGAATAAAATTGTTACTTTGTTTCATTATTATAACACAAACATAACTTAAAAACTCTAGATGGACATTAAGTGCTCAGAACTTGGCATCCAATATTAATAATAAATGTAACAGTTAAGTAAAGAATAATTGGAGACCGGTTTCAACTGCTGAAAACCTTGAATTATCATGTTAATCTCCCCACTTGATTAAGTTACTACATTTTCTTTGTAACCTACAAAATGGAATGAATTTGGGTTAAACAGGATTTCTGTGTCCACAGACCCCAATGCAGTCATAAATTAGAATTGAATCAGAAAAGGTCATTTAAATGTATTTTTTCTGACCAGCTAAGAAGTGACAATAAGAAACAATAAACACTCGCTTTATTTAAAATTATAATGTAAAGCAAGTAGCACATTTTTAACAAAATAAAGTATTCATTTCCATGAATCTTGATTTTTTTTTCTATTCAGATGTGGCCTGTGGGTTTAATCATTGCAGCGGAAATCATGGTTACGCTGCAGAAAAATATGCACATTTTGTCTCTCCTGTTTTGAATATGTGTTGATTTCATTATGGCCAAGTTTCTGAGTAAAATGATTCCAGGTGGCATGCTTTCTTTGCAAAATAGTGATCCCATGATCCTACAGTAATAACACTGATAAGTTATTACCCTAGACAATGCATCTCAAAATTGTTGCTGTTAAAATTCTCCTTCATACTTCAAAAGTAATCAAGCTATTTCCCTGTAGAATTTCAATCTGTTTCAATTTTTAAAAGCCACTTGTGTTGTAGCTCAGCTTATCTGACATGTGCTTTTATTTTCTTCCAGAACTATCCTCGGAAAATGGCAGTAATACTGAAATTCTCATCACAAGGAATAAAGATGTACAATGAAAATAAAGAGGTATAGTGAATAAGACCATTTCGAATAGACTATGTAATGCATTCACCTTGTTCATGACTTGGAAGCTTGAAGTTATAATGGCCCCTGGAGTGAAATATAATGAATTACAACATTTCATGAATGGTATTTGGTATCTTAGTCTACCAAAATGAAACCTGACTGGCAGTAATGAATGTTGACATGCATTAGAGACTGGAGCTAAATGTTTCAGCACATTCAAGCCACGGGGCATGTACTACCAAGCATTGACTCTGCCGCATTAGGTATGCCTTTCTATGATTGCACTGTACTTATGTTTTCAGGAATTACTCATGGTTTCATTGCATATAGCTCTGAGTTAATTTCCTCAGTGCTTGCATCAAGTACAAGTAGTTCAAGGATCTTATATACTCAAACTAAGCCTCTACTTCCTCCTCTCCCCTACCCGGCACATCCTCACTCTAGTTCTGATTTATTGGCCCATAACTTCCTAGTCCCTCACTGTCGCATTCAGGAGTACCTCAGTGATGCATTGGGGAATCTCTTTAGTAAGTTCCCATGTAGAGGATTGCCTGGCAGTTGTCTAGAAGCAGTGAAACCCCATCTCTCCTGACCCTCTTCTTTTCCAGTCTGACCCCTTCCTCTCCCTCTTACAGCAGCCTCCCACCTCCCAATCTAACCATACCCCCACACCCTTCCCCCTCCATTCACCCTTACGAATCTGAACCCCCCCTTCCGTATTCTGACCCTTCCCCTTCTCCAGGTCTGACCCCTCTCTGCTTGTCTGATCCAACACCTTCCTGGTGTAGTGCTGTGAAAAGGAGGCATATCTTTCTTCTCTGTAATTATCCTGTGTTGATGCAGCTGGGATGCTCTTCGCTACTATCTCATCCAGCCTGAAGAAGGTTGGCCAAGGCAGAGACTTTGGAAGTTCAACTTGGTATAGACTTTGGGTAAGTCTATGTAGAGTGGCCATCCACTGGAGATAGCCACTCTGAGAAGGTACGGGCTGTTATGACTTTATAGTTTGTACCTCAACTCCGCATTCTTTCTCCAGCTGTCACAAGGTACATCTGAGACCCAACTCTACCCCCCCACCAACTCCTGATTTCTTCTTCTTGATCACTGAGCCAATTTTTGCCAACGTTGTTAATGGTGCCTTTTGTGCAGGAGCCATTCCCCACACCCCTTCAAAACTGCCATTATCATTCCTCTCTGCAAAAAGACCCATCCATTATCATTGAGTTCTCTAATTACTGGCACATATCTCACCTCTATTTCTTCTCTCAAATCTTCAAACTCATTGGCACTACCCAGCTATGTATTTACCTTGCTCATAAATCCTTTCAGCCAGTTCCTAGGCTCACAGAACCTAGACCAGCCTGGTTGAAATTAACACACTTTGTCATTTCATCTATTCACCATTGTTACATGGTGTCATCTGTGTCTCACATTTGATATGAGCGACCACTCCAACCTCATCCCATTTTGAGTTCCATTGTGTTGTCTTTGCTTGAGTCTATTGCTATCTGTCCCAAAATATCTTGCCACAGCTGCAGAAATAATTTATCCATTAACTACTGCTATACTTGGTTACTTCCAGAGTATTTTAAGGTTCTCTCTTTACCTTTCTGGTTTGCCTCACTTGCCTGTTGCCTTAATTATATTTGTAGGCATGGGATCAGTTTCCAAATATATGTTGACAACATCCAACAATTACCTCTAAATCTCACCATCATCCTTGACTTCACTGACAATTTTGTGCCGTCAGACAGTTTGACTGACGTTGTGAATTAGTCCAAATTTTCAACAAATGAACTCTGGAAAGAAGGATAAAAACAAATTACTGTAGAAGCTGGAATGTAAAACAAAAACAGAAAACGCTGTCTGACAGTATCCATGGTGAAAGAATTGAGCTAACATTTCAAGTCTGGATGACTCTTCGTCAGAACTGGATTAAATGATTCTGCTACTACCAAAGATTCTGTTACTTGTTCTGAGACTGTTCCTTGTGCTGGCTTCGCACTGCATCTTCAACCTGCTTGACTGAGCAAAACATGAAGTCCATCATCAAAACCTTCACCTACACAACATCATCTTGCCTTACCTCATATCCACTGAAACTTCTTTTTGTTAATTTTTTTTTGACTGTAGAGGATTGTTTTTCAAACTGGAGGTCTGTGTGCCTCAGGGCTTGATGTTGGGTCCGCTGTTATTTGTCATTTATATTAATGATATGGATGAGAAGGTTTGCAGATGACCTCAAGATTGGTGGCATGGTGGACAGTGAAAAAAGTTATCTAGGATTGCAACAAGATCTTGATCAATTGGGCCAGAAGGCTGACGAATGGAAGATAGAGTTTAATTTAGATAAATGCGAGGTAGTGCATTTTGGTAAATCAAACCAGAGCAGGACTTACTCAGTTAATGGTAGGCTATCAGGGAGAGTTATAGAACAACGAGATCTAGGGGTACGGGTTCATAGCACCTTGAAAATGGAGTCACAGGTGGACAGAATGGTGAAGAAGGCATTCGGCATTCTCGCTATCATTGGTTAAAGCGTTGAACACAGGAGTTGGGATGTCTTGTTGTAGTTGTACAAGACATTAGAAAGGTCACACTTGGAATACTGTGTACAGTTCTGGTCACCCTATTATAGAAAGGATATCATTAAAGTAGAAAGAGTGCAGAAAAGATTTACTAGGATGCTTGAGTTATAAGGAGAGGCTGGATAGATTGGGACTTTTTTTCCTTGGAACGTAAGAGGCTTAGGGACCTTTTATAGACCTGAGGGGCATAGATCAGCTAGATAGTCAACATCTATTCCCAAAGTTAGGGGAGTCTAAAACTAGAGGGCATAGGTTTAAGGTGAGAGGGGAGAGATACAAAAGTGTCCAGAGGGGCAATTTTTTCACACAGAGTGGTGAGTGTCTGGAACAAGCTGCCCAGGGAAGTATTAGAGGCAGGTAAAATTTTGTTTTTTGAACAGCATTTAGACAGCTACATAGGTAAGATGGGTATAGAGGGATATGGGCCAAATGCGGGCAATTGAGACTAGCTTGGTTGTTAAATGTTGGCTCGAAGGGCCTGTTTCCATGCGGTAAATCTCTATAACTTTATGACATCTAAACTTTTCCAATGTGCAGTCTCCTTAATTCCACTCAAAGCTCCAACTCATTCAAAACTTGACTACCCTAATCTGCCCCATATAATCTCACACTTGTCATCTCTACCCTCACCATCCACAATTGACTGAATGTCCCCAGTGTGTTTACTTCAGATTTCTCATGCTCAGTTACAAATCATGTTCCTGTTCCACTCCAAGCCTGTCAGTCTGGTTCCTCCACCGTCATTCGCCTTGTCTTCGAGCACCTCAGCCCTTACTCTCTGCAATTTCCTCCTTTTATCCTGCTTCTGGTCCACTTTTCTCACAGCCTTTAATAACGTCCTCAAAGCCTGTCTTTTGTCATCATGATTTCAATCTCCTCTACCACTTCTTCCATTACTGTTCAGTGTTAGTTTTCCCATGAATCACCTTAGGTTGTTTACTTTGTTAATAATGGCACGGTTCCAGCAACCACAGTATTTTACTATTTTCTCCAACTTGTTACATTTGTATCTGATCATCTTGGAAAGAGACAGGTTGTAAGATGAAGCTTCATATGTGCTACTGTTAACCTATTTAGGTCATTGATTTAAAAATAAATCCTGGTTCCCTGGGTTGGGGAGTCATGCCAGTGTTATTCATTTTAATAATCAAATTTAATTGCTCCGAGTTCTCAAGTTGCATTATTTAGAAAACCTGGCTTGGTTTCTGCAATGGCATAGTACAAATTAGATAAGCATTGAACCTGAATGTGTTAGGTATAACAATTAAAGAGATAATATGTTGATGCTCTTCTAGTCTTAACGACAGCTTTGTAATTATGTGTTATTAACAAGACAGGTTAACTGTTTTGAATGGCAGAGGATCTTTGGAAATTACACTGAATTCTTGGCATAACAAGGTTGGGTGGGAAGTCATTGTGCTATCCCCCTGCATCCCATCACTATTTCTACTCCAGCCAATACCACAATTGTCACCTTTTTAAGACAATGTTTACTTTTAAATTATAGTGTATTTATGCACTATTATGCAGAATTTAGAAAAGGTACGGATGAGTTAAAGGCAAAATATATGGAACTGGAAGAAATAGCAGAGGCACTTAATGAATACTTTACTTCAGTATTCACTATGGAAAAGGACCTTGGTGGTTGTAGTGCAGAATTGCAGTGGACTGAAAAGCTTGAGCATGTAGATATTAAGAAAGAAGTTGTGCTGGAGCTTTTGAAAAGCATCGAGTTAGATAAGTCGCTGGGACCAGAGGGGATGTACCCTAGGCTACTGTGGGAGGCAAGGGAGGAGATTGCTGAGCCTCTGGTGATGATCTCTGCATCGTCAATGGAGACGGGAGAGGTTTTGGAGGATTGTGGATGTTGTTTCTTTATTCAAGAAAGGGAGCAGAGATAGCCCTGAAAATTATAGACCAATGAGTCTAACCTCAGTGGTTGGTAAGTTGGTGGAGAAGATCCTGAGAGGCAGGATTTATGAGCATTTGGAGAGGTATAATATGATTAAGAATAGTCAGCAAGGCTTTGTCAAAGGTAGATCATGCCTTACGAGCCTGAATGAATCTTTTGAAGATGCGGCTACATTGATGAAGGAAGAGCAGTAGATGTATATATATGGACTTCAGCAAGGCATTTGATAAGGTGCCCCATGCAAGGCTTATTGAGAAAGTGAGGGGGCATGGAATCCGAGGGGACATTGCTTTGTGGATCCAGAACTGGCTTACCCACAGAAGGCAAAGAATGGTTATACGTGGATCATATTCTGCATGGAGGTTGGTCACCAGTGGAGTGCCCCAGGGATCTGTTCAGGGACTCTTACTCTTTGTGATTTTTATAAATGACCTGGATGAGGAAGTGGAGGGATGGGTTGGTAAGTTTGCTAATGACACAAAGGTTGGCGATGTTGTGGAGGGATGTCAGAAGTTGCAGCGAGACATTGATAAGATGCAAGACTGAGCGGAGAAGTGGCAGATGGAGTTCAACCCAGATAAGTATGAAGTGGTTCATTTTGGCAGGTCAAACAGGATGGCAGAATATAATATTAATGGTAGGCCTGTTGGCAGTGTGGAAGGTCAGAAGGGCACTCAAAGCAGCTGCACAGGTTGAAGCTGTGGTTAAGAAGGCTTATGGTGTACTGGCCTTCATCAATCGAGGAATTTTAGGAGTTGAGAGATAATGTTGCAGCTGTATAGGACGCTGGTCAGACCCCACTTGGAGTATTGTGCTCAGTTCTGGTCGCCTCATTACAGGAAGGATATGGAAGCCATAGAAAGGGTGCAGAGGAGATTTACAAGGATGTTGCTTGGATTGGGGAGCATGCCTTATGAGGATAGGTTGAGAGAGCTCTGCCTTTTCTCCTTGGAGAGATGAAGGATGGGGGATGACCTGATAGAGGTGTATAAGATGTTGAGAGTATTGATCGAGTGGATGGTCAGAGGCTTTTTCCCAGGGCTGAAATGGTTGCCACAAGTGGACACAGGTTTAAGGTGCTGGGGAGTACAGAGGAGATGTCAGAGGTAAGTTTTTCACTCAGAGGGTGGTGGGTGTGTGGAAAGGGCTGCTGGCAACGGTGATGGAGGCGGATTTGATAGGGTCTTTCAAGAGACTTTTAGATAAGTACATGGAACTTCATAAGATAGAGGGTTATAGATAAGCCTAGTAATCTCTCAGGTAGGGACATGTTCGGCACAACTTTGTGGGCCGAAGGACCTGTATTGTGCTGTAGTTTTTCTATGTTTCTAAAATACTGCAGATGCTGGTATCTGAAACAAAAAAACAGAAGATCTTAGCAGGTCTGACAGCATCTGTGGAGAGAGAATAGAACTATCATGTTGAGAGCTCTAATCTCTCTCCGTAGATGCTTTCAGACCTGCTGAGATTTTCCAGCATTTTCTGTTTAGGTTTTGCAGGTTTTTTTTTCCTGAAGACTGTAAATCGTAAGTAAATAGTTAACATATCCTGGTAATCGCTAAACCTCTCCTATCCATTTCTCCAGGAAAATTCCCAGTCCACAGTGCTTAGCAGGAATTGCTTGATGTAGGCTCTGAAAACTGAGATAAAAACAGACAGAAATGCACAAGAAGTGTTACATGTTAAAGCAGGAAAATTACCAAGCCCACAAAGTTAGAATCTTTAAAAATTATTTTAATTAAGCAGGATGATGCAATGATGTGTAATGTGTAGGATACTTATTATTTTATGCAATATGGAAACTACTTGGTATTGAACTAAATGAGCCTGATAAAGCTGTTGTTCTTTATGGTCGTTTCCCATTTAATAAAGTGGCTTAACAATTCATAGATTATCTCATTTTATCAAGTGCTTTCTCAGTTTGAAACTAAAAAGCTGGAAAGCACAGGCATGAATATCTAAATGGTACTGCTGTCACATCACTGAGCTACACAACTGTATAGTTAGATGTTGAGCACTACAGGCATGCCCCCAACCATAAGATGCTCAAACTCTTTACAGGCATATAATGCTGATGTAGCTGACTCGAATTTATATTATACATCCAAAGATAGACCCATGTATTCAATTTGTGATGCATTTACCATCGTTGTTACCATTTTAATCAGAAGCTAAACTGGACTAACCATGTAAATAAAGTGGCAACAAGAGCACATGAGAGGCTGGGAATTCTGAGGCAAATAACTCACCTCCTGACTTCCCAAAGCCTGCCCCCCAAATACAAGGCACAAGTCAGGAGTCTGATGGAATACTGTCTACTTGTCTGGATGAGTGCAGCTGCAGCAACTTTCAAGAAGCTCAACACCATCCAGGACAAAGCAGCCCACTTGATGGCACCTCATCCACCAACTTGAACATTTACTCCCTCTACTGATGGATAGTGGCAGCTGAGTGTACCATCTACAAGATGCACTGCAGCAACACGCCAAAGCTCTTTTGACAGTACCTCACAAACCCAGAACCTTTACCACCTAGAAAGACAAGGGCAATAGGTGCATAGGAACACTGTCATCTGGAAGTTCCCCTCCAGGCAACACATCAGCTGGAATTTTAGCAGCATGTCTGCCCCGATTCCGGTGCAATGACCTGTGCCGTGAGAAGTTCTGGGGTGGGTGAGGCTCGCAGAATGGAATTCTCCATAGGCCTTGAGCGGGATTTTACGAGCCTCGCCTAAGCAAGGTTGTATAATCCTGGCTATCATCCTGACTTGGAACGATAATACACTCCTTCACCGGATCAAAATTGTGGAACTCCCTTCCCATTAGCACTGAAGGTTTGCCTACACTAGATGATGGCTTTTCAAGGGCAATTAGGGATAGGCAACAAATGCTGGCCTTTCAGTTGATGCCAACATCCCATGAAAGAATTTTTTAAAAATGTTGGCTGTTAAGAATCCTTTCTGTTCCGGGTTTACAACACAGTTGGACAGGGTAATGGGGAGGGATTCAAAATTTAAATCCTCCCACTCAAGTGGGTGTTTTAGAATGATCTCCACTACTACGGAGAACTAACTATTCCACAGCAAAGATTTCATATCCATTCCTCAGTCAGGCTTGCTGAGATTAATGGGAATCCTCTCAAGAATATATCAGAGGTTGACCATGTACGACTTGAAGAGTCAGCAAGGTATTCTTTCAGTAGAAGAAAGTCCTGTCCTGCCACACTGCAGCCATCTCCAGGGAGAATCTTGGACTCTGTTTCCATAAATTTGTGATGATGCATAAGCGAAGCTGGGAAGAAAGGACAATAATCGGTATATTAAGTTCGAAAAATATCCTGTCATGTTTGGGGTATGTGTTTACCAGTCGTTCTGTGTCCAGCCAGTGAGCTACTGCTAATCAATGTTGACATGCAGTGAATTCTTAACAGCCTGATATTATAAACATCTTTCAGACAGAGTGGTAGGGTAAATTTAATTGGTTTCGGTAATTCTTTTCCATTTCTACTATTCACAGCATAAACCGTATGAAATGGAGAATTCACACTGATGCAATTAGCAGTGCTCTTCTGAAGTTCAGAAACCTTGTTGTGGCAGCATAGAAAATGTTTTAATATCTGAACTCAGTATTACTTGGACCGGTGACATGTAATACTGACACAGTGCTGAAACTGGAGAAATGGTTAGTTTTATCCAGCAGTGACACTCCTCCCTCTAGTTTTGCCATAAATGAATCGAGCATCACTCACTTAATGAAATGTACCAAATGAGAAGTCTAGACAACAAAGTAATGCATTAATGGATCAATATGTGGAATAGCAGAGTATTACACTGGAGTGTCAACCTCAAATTTGTTCAAATCCTGGGCGCTATGAAACAAGCGACAGATGGAACTGAGGGGTAATTTTCCATAAATGGCATCCTCCAAGAAAGATGTCTGATATTCCAACATTTGTTCCAGACATGCAATGATCTGTGCTGTGAGAAGAACAATTGCCCTGTGTTATTTCTCCTTTTGGTATAGAAATCTGGTTTGTACATTAATTCTTGTTGGCAGACTTGGAGGGTGGTGCATCAAATTACAGCTTCCTCACTGCTCTCTCTTTTTTTAAGAGTGATAGACGCGTTGAACATCAGCAGCATTCTGCTGTTGTGTGATTAACCATGCACAGTTGCCCTCCCAGCATGAAGGCTGTTATTAATAAAGTTTGTGGTGTGTGTTCAAATGATATCAATTATGCACTTTCTTTCTGTGTAGATGGCTCACAGTAAACAAAGTGAATGTGGAAAACAGCTAGTCATGGAAATGGAACTAGAGACAAAACCAGTCTTTCTGTAAATCACAATACCATAAGAAACCACTGATTAATTGCTCTGCCAGATGAGAGGACTTTTTTTTTTGTCCGCTCATCAAATATGCGCTGCTAAGGTTGTCTTCCCCCTCCTGCAGCTCATCGGCAAATTTCCATGCTCAGACTGGATGAAAGTCTGAACCGCAGCCTCGCATAGCTCAGTTCTGCTCAACTGTCCAATTGCAAAATTTGTTGTTGCCAATATGCTCACTCTTGATGCAGCACATCTGACTGGAAAATCTCCCCTGAACTGTTGCAGACATATGTCATTAATTAGGTTCTATATCAGATCGACTTGCTGCAGAAAAAAATGCATTTTTATCTCTCTGTGGCTGTCAGTTATCCCTATATTGGCCAAGTTCATGTCTGATCTTTTTTAGTTTTAAGTTATAGCTTGAGTAAAGTTGGAAAAAAAATAGCTCTCAGCATGTCCTCTTATAAACTTCCAACTGGTTTACTTCAAGCACAGTCACAAGACCTGAGTAACCCTGATAATGCTGTGGTGTGGTGCAATCAAAAGCACTCCCCAGTGTAAGTCACCTGCCATGTCTAGTCCTTTTTTGAGGAAATGCCTTTGGAATAATCTCTTGTAGATTCAGTCAACCTGTAGGAGACAGGAGGCAAACTTCTAATGTAAAAGTGGGAGAGCAATGCAAAGAGCTTCTGTTGGGGTCACTCTCTAAGAACCCAGAACCCAATTTAGCATGCTCAATCCATCTAACCTGCACATTCCAAAAATGTGTGGGTTAGGTGAATTGGCCACGATAAGTTGTCCCTTAGTGTCAGGGGGACTAGCAAGGGTAAATAAATGTATGGGATTATGGAAGTGGGGCCTGGGTGGGATTGTGGTCATTGCAGACTCAATGGGCTGAATGGTCTCCTTCTGCAATGTAGGATTCTTTGGGTTCTAACCCAGACTACTTCTCTTTGAAAGAGTGGTTTGGCACTTTATTTCCTTACCTGTGTTACCAGTTAAGATGGAATTGTTGAATTAAATGGAATATTCTTTTTGAAAGGGAAGTGGAAAACAAAACAACAGCCTTGGGCTTGATTCCAAAAATTGAAAATTTCATTTCTTTGATTAATGTTAAAGGAAATGCAATCACATGTGTCGATGCAGCTCTCACTAGATTTTGCTTTGGAAACAATGAGCTTGTGATAAACAAAACAATGGATATTTCAGAGTACTACAACTGTGATTTAATTAGTCTTTAGATAATAGCATAAAGCAGAAGTGAGATTGTACAGGCTTTTGGGCAACATCTGATGACCCCATACATCACAGTCCTGGTTTTTAAAATGTATTTCTTAAAAAACATTATGGTACTGAAGATATTGGAACAGTTGGTGTATAATTTATGGTTGATACTAATATTAAAAAAACAAAATTTCAACAATGAAAAATGACAGCCTGAGATCTAAGTGGTTTAATGTTCTCCCTCCCCCCACTACTATGGTAGGGGGGGGGCATAAAAATGCAAGCTATGAAATTTACCAATAAAAAAGCAGAATTACCAATCAAAATACTCTTTTCTTCCAAAAATCCTTTGTGTACAATTGACATTTCTCAATCTCAAATGTCCAGGGCTCATAATTAAGAAAAACTACAACTCCAGCTAGACGAGTCAGCAAAATTGTCCATGTAAATAACGGAGAGAAGCTACAAGAATTGCTTTAAAAGTTTCCTTGACAAACACTTTATTGGTCATTCGTGTTCCTCAGTAACAAAATATATGGTTCCAAAAGTAGCGTTTCCAATCTAAAGAACATTTAAATTACATTTTTCAAAAATACATTGCCATACAATTGAACTTAGGACCTGACTTAGCTCGTTCTAGACCCATTCGCTTGCAGAGTTAAAATTATGTTTTCAACTAAAGCTGAATTTTCTCTGAAGTGTGGGATATAGTTGGGATTAAATATTGTCAATGGGCATGTGTAATAAATGACTTCCGAGTGAAAGATTATAGAGCAGGCTCTTTTAGATTTAGGATTATGTAATGGAGAAAGGTTGATAAATAGTTTTGTTGTTAAAGATCCTCTTGGAAAGAGTGATCACAGCATGCTAGAGTTTCAGATTCAGACTGAACAAAAGAAGACAGAGTGCCATTTCTGTGGACCTGTGGAACTTTTTGCCGCAGAAGTTTGTGGAGGCCAAGTCATTGAGTGTCTTTAAGATAGAGATAGATAGGTTCTTGATTAAAAAGGGGATCAGGAGTTATGGGGAAAAGACAGAAGAATGTGGATGAGAAAAATATTAGCCATGATTGAATGGCAGAGCAGACTCGATGGGCTGAGTGGCCTCATTCTACTCCTATGTTTTATGGTCTTATGGAGTTTTAGCAATTGGGCAGATGTAATTATACAGGCCTGAGGAAAGAGTTGGCCCATATAGACTGGGCACAAATAATTGAGGGCATGACACTTGGGGAGCAATTGTGGATATCTCTCAATTAAAGTATATTCCTGAGAGGAAGGGTTGTAAAAGGAAGAAAAATGCTCCATGGCTAAACAAGGAAGTCTAAAGGGGACATAAAGGCAAAAACTAAGGCATACCAAACTGCAAAGCTTAGTGGTAAGCTGGAGGATTGGAAGAACGATAAGGTTCAGCAAAAGGCTACTAAAAATAGAATCAAGCTAAGATAAACTATGAAAGGAAACTAGCAGAAAACATAATCACTGATACCAAAAGCTTCTAGAAGAATATAAAAAGGAAGGGAATAACTAAAGTAAATGTTGACCCTTTAAAGGACAATATTAGTGAGGTATTAATGGGGAACACAGAGCTGGCAGAGACACTAGACCAAAATTTTGCCTCTGTCTTCACAGTAGAGAATAATGAAAAATTTCCAAAAACTGGAGTCAATGCAGAGGAACTTGGTGCAATAACCATCATGAGGGAGAAGGTATTGAATAAACTAATGGGACTAAAGGCAGATAAGTCTCCAGGACCTGATGGCCTGCACCCCAAGATATTAAAGGAAATGGCAGCAGAGATAGTGGATGCATTGGTTGTGATATTTCAAAATCCCATGGATTCTGATAAGGTTCCAGTGGATTGGAAACCCGCAAATGTGACACCCCTATTCAAGAAGGGAGAGAGGCAAGATGTAGGAAATGATAGGGCAGTTTGCTTGACTTCTATGGTGGAGTAATTGCTGGAATCAATCATTAAGGAAGAGGTTAAGCATTTGGAAAGACACAGCTCAATTCAACATTGTCAGCATGGTTTTATGAGTAAAAACTAGGCCTGTTTAACTTTCTTGTGGCCATTTGATTGTAGGTTCATTTTTCTTTTGATTCTGTTGCTTATGATAGTGTACCTACTGTTGCTGTACCTGGACAGCACATTCCTAACCACCCTGCTTTTAATTGTGGCTTTCTTTTTAAGTATTAGTTATTTTTGCTTTTTCCTTTGGATCCAGCATTACTGTTTCTCCAGTTCCAGCCTTAAGCACTCCCAGATTGAAAAGGGAAAACTGAGCCAGGCAAATCGATATCTGGTAATATCCTCATGAAAGCATACGTGTGTGCTGGTTAGCTAAGGGTAGGATTAGGCTCAGTTATGATCCTTCTAGTTGTCAGACAACTCTTTGTCAAGACTCACAGGCCAGCAATTATAACAGTAGTGGGATATTGAGTTCTCTTGGATGGAGCTTTGGATGCAAAATGAACTTTCATTGGAATTCCAAAAGGACATAAGTCTGCAGCTCATGTTACGATCTTAATCAACTTGTAGTAATTCAACATTTCATCTTTCTTCTGATGATGCTACTTATGGGATACTGGACAGTTGTAATAGCTGTTCCCTTTCAAATTATGCAGTGAAGAAAATGTACATGTGTGACAGAAAATATCGTCCATCCCCTACTTTAAAATTGAGAAGGCAAGCTGAAAGATCAGGCTGCAAAGCACAAGGCACCATCAAGGATGAAATGAGGGAATGATTTAAATCAATAAGTAGTAGTTGGGTGGACAACTAGCCGTGCTGTCACACTGAGGAAGGGAGAAAAATTAAGGGTGGTAGAGGGTTTGACAGATGGATGGGAAAGAATAAGTTAGGGAATAGTACTACTTAACTGAGTGCTCTGTGGTTACTCCTGCCCAACATTATCATCATCCAGTTTGGTAAGTACTTGTAGCAAAAAGTAGTGAGACTAGCATTATCTGGCAGAATGTTGGTCGAGCTGCAAAATGCTTCAGTATCTTGGCTTAAAGAAAAATATTTGGTATCAGAAACTGAAATATTTGGTGTTTCTTTTTCAATTCAAGCTTTTGATACTGATTTCTAAAGATATTAAACTAAATACTGTACAAACAACTTGGTGGCACAGACGTAATTAATTCCTATGCTGGGTTTTGACTAGACGCTGTTGATGGCTCATGCCCTGAGGAGAATCTTGTACACAACGTGTCAACCGACGGACTGTCAGTTTGCATTTGTCACACGTAACCCCTACAGACCACCGAGTGAGCTCTTCTGCCATCTGTTTGTCACCATGCAGCCAAATGAGGTGGGTAGGTAATATTAAAAAGTCATTGTGAATCAGATGAGAAAAAGCATCCATTTGTCCAGTTAGACTTTTTGAGAGACAATAAAATCATGCTTTAACTTCTGTACGAAAAATCGTTTTTTTTTAACTCAAGAAATATGGCTGTCCAGTGGCTCAGTATTAAAAGCTTACAAACGAGAGAGGTGTTGATTGCTGTACTTTGTTATCCCCATCATAATTCGGAGGTTTTCAAAATCAGTTGAGCCCCCCCCCCGCCACTGATCCTGACACCTGCACAGCCCTCCTCTCCCCCCGCTTCCCCTCATCCCATAAATATTACTGCCTTGACTGAGAACAGATCACTCAGCAAAGAGCACGAAACAAACTTGCCGTGTATAATTCCAATTGTCTTCACCGACTGCATGAATAGATGAAGTTGCTGCTGTGTTGCTAACACCCTGCTGTTTTTTTTCCATAAAATGGGATGTTTCACTGCTTGGGAAAGGAGTGGAAGAATGATCTGTTCCATGATCACACATTATGTCAGGGTATGGTTGGGGTATCCCGGCGTGGAGAGTGGTTTTAAGACAGACGTTTCTTCTTGTGTACAGTTGAGTTATGGTGGTAGATTTATGGAAAGGAAAGCAGTTAGCTGAGTGCAGTAAAATGGTGTTTAGGTCAGCCTCACTGATAGAAATGCACAAGAGCAAGATGTCTCGCTAAGACTGTCTGATGCGGTAATGCTGAAAGTATGATTTCTATTTCCATGATTGACTGAGGTTAGTTAGATCTCATAATTAATTGGAATCCTGTGACCCAGTACAAAGGGCTGCACTATTTAATTTGTAAAAGGATAGGGTAGAAGGTTTCTGGAAAATGATATTACACAAATGGCTCTAAATCCTTGGTATACAGAAATTGTTTGCAAGTGTTGTGCATCAACAGAGTTATTATTCTTGCTGCTGGTGTTAAGTAGGTGATTTCAACTGTCTTCCTCATTGGGCTATTACTCAGTAAAGTTAAAATCAATGGACACAATTCTCCCATGCTCCTGCCAGTGGGAGCAATGGTGCGTAGAGAGAATTCGATGGGAAACCCAAAATCAGTTTCGTCGAGGTGTGAAATTATAGCAGCATCTTCTGACGCTGCCTGCCGTGGTGGATTGGGAATCCCATAGAGGCTGGTGTGTGGAACTGATTTGAATCCTGCTAATAAGATGTAGATGAAGGCCTGACGAGAATCTTCCCCTCCCACCCAGATGTGCGCCATCAAGCCTGCTCCGCCACAGAAGACAGTGCAAAACCCCCAGGGATGGCATGGTTTCTTGTCACTCCCTATCTCCTTCATGGGATTTAGTCCCATATGGGAGAATTTCACCCAATGAGTAAATGCCCCTTTGTAGTTTTAGTTTGTGTAACATTCCCTATTCGTTTGCAGAATACTTCTCACCAGTTATTTACTGTTCAGCTTGTATTATGAAAAATTGTTCTTTATGACTGGGAAGGTACAATTAAACAAATTAGGCACAAGAGGACTGCAGGGAGCATTACAGCAGCAGGAAAAAGTGTAAGGATAGTTGCAGGAAGCCTTCGGTGATTCCCCAGAAAATTTCTCAGTTTAGATGCTCTGTTCCAGGACAATGACAAGGGCTTCTAGCACCTATTTTTCTGCTGAAGGGAACTTGATTTCCTTGTCAGATTAGCAGCAGCTTTCTCATCATTTACTTTTGGGGCTGTTGACACGTCAATTTTTTTTTTGCTCATCAATGTTGTTTTCAGTGCATAAACAGTCAACCACGTATCGAACACCAGACCATGTTGGGGTGGCAGGTTCCTTTCCCTGGAGGACATTAGTGAATAAATTGTGTTTACGTGACAATCAGATTTTATGGTTATTTTCTTGCTGTCAGTTACCAACTATTAGATGTATTGAATGAATTTTGAGAAGTTGTTGTGGGGGAGTTGAATTTGGGCGTAAATTGGTAATAATTTGGAGTCAGTACGGTTTTTGAGAAGACTGGCCATTTTAACACACTGCACAAAGGTGTCCCTACATGTACTTCAGGACACTCCTGTGTTTAACAACAAGGACCTCTACTTAACCTAAGAATCTAATGATACTTTACCTAAGTAGGTAAAACATCATTAGATTCTGGGGTTTTCAGTCCATCTTCATTTATGTCCTGCTATTGTTATAGTCCATCAATCCTGATTATGATTTGGTGTTATTATTCCCCAGGAAAGGACGTTTTGAAAAAAGGAGTGATTTATAATCTCAGGAGGTCTCAAGTGTTTCAGAAACAATCAAGTTACTTTTCAATGTGGTTACTGTAGAATCATAGGGTGCGATCTTACCACCCATTCACACCACACTCCTGCTGCAACAAAGTTGGAGAATTTGGCAACAAAAGAAATCTCCATTCACTGCAGCGGGATGGGAAAATCCCACTGGCATGAACGATCAGAAAATTCTGGCCAAAGGCCCTTCGGCCCATCAAATCTACACCAACATGTGAGAAACACCTGATTTCCAGCCTAATCTAAATTACCTAGAAAAATGTGGCAGGCTCTTTGCATATACCAATGAAGAAGAAAATAATTTTATTGATGTCAGTTGAGGAATGAAAATGGTCAGGACACTGGGAAAACTCCCTTGATATTCATTGAATAATGCCATTGAATCTTGGATGTCCAACTGAAAGGATACACAGGATCTTGGCTGGAATATTCCCACCATTCACACCCTGCTGCTGCTCCCAGTGAGAATTTGACACTCAGCCAAATCCCTGTTCACTGCAACGGGACCGGGGAATCCCGGCTGCAGGCGAGGTTTAAAAATTCTGGCCCTTATCTCATTTGAAAACTGGTGGGTGTGATCTTTCCGATTGACTGGTGCAGCAAGCTGAGAAGAAAGTGTGAGAGGCTTTCATGCCAGGTATGAACCGGTCACACGTCAAAAGCTATCTTCCCAGCTGTGTTTCGTGAGCACGATCAGCTTCGCGCACAGCCTCTTCCCCAATGAAAATTGCTGATGGTCTCCACCAATGGGAACCAAACATGAAGGCCCCACCAAGGAGATTGGAGGACATTGTAGTCCCTGAGTGGTTGGGTGCATGGAAGGGCATTGCCATGGGGGACTGCCCACTGGGCACCCTGACACTGTCCACCAGGCTCCATAACTGTGCCAGAGGCGGTGTAAGAAGGGGTGAGACAAGGACGGCGGGGGGGGGCACCGTGGGGCTAGGGGGGAGGAAGCTTTGCAAAGGAGGGTGGAAAGGGGGAGTTCTTCAGGGTTTGCAACATCCATTGCAACAAAGAACAAAGAAAATAACAGCACAAGACCAGGCCCTTTGGCCCTCCAAGCTTGCACCAACCATGCTGCCTGACTTAATTCAAACCCACTATGCTTCTGGGGACCATATCCCTCTATTCCCATCTCATTCATGTTCTTGTCAACATGGCCCTTAAAAGTCACTATGGTATCCGCTTCCACTACCTCCCCCGGCAACGAGTTCCAGGCACCCACCACTCTCTGAAAAAGAATGCCTCGTACATCTCTTCTAAAACTTGCCCCTTGCACCTTAAACCCTGGCCCCTTAGTAATTGACACTTCCACCCTGGGAAAAAAGCTTCTGACCATCCACTCTGTCCATGCACCTTATAATCTTGTAGACTTGTGTCAGGTGTCTCCTCAACCTCCATCGCTTCAGTGAAAACAAACCAAGTTTCTCCAACAGCTCCTCATAGCCAAAGCCCTCCATACCAGGCAACATCCTAGTAAATCTTTTCTGTACCCTCTCCAAAGCCTCCACATCTTTCTGATAATGTGGTCACCAGAATTGAACACAATATTCCAAGTGCGGCCTTACTAAAATTCTATAAAGCATCAACAAGATTTGCCAATTTTTAAACTCATTACCCCAGCTGATGAAGGCAAGCATGCCGTATGCCATCTGGACTACCTTCTCCACCTACATTGCCACTTTCAGTGACCTGTGTACCTGTACACCCACATCCCTTTGCCTATCAATACTCTTAAGGGTTCTGCCATTTACAGTATATTTCCTATCTATATTAGACCTTCCAAAATGCGTTCCCTCACATTTTGTCCGGATTAAACGCCATCTGCCATCTCTCTGCCCAAGTTTCCAACTGATCTATACCCTGCTGTATCCTCTGATGGGCCTCATTGCCATCCGCAAATCCACCAACCTTTGTGTTGTCTGCAAACTTACTAATCAATCCAGTTATATTTTCCTCCAAATTATTTATATATATTACAGCAGCAAAGGTCCCAGCACTGATCCCTGAGGAACACCACTTATCATAGCCCTCCATTCAGAAACACACCCTTCTACTGCTACCCTCTGGCTTCTTTGACCTTGATAAAATTAACTTCTCAAGTTGACAATTGGCACGAATAAGATTTTTAGCCCAGTAACCTCTTGTTAAATACTTGGTGATATTCAAGCACTCAACAGCAAGTCAGTACTAGAAATGTGTGATATTGTTTTGCATTCAAAAAGGTACATCTGCTTCTCCGTCTCATTACCTTTGTAGTACCAACAGAAAATGGTTTCAAGCTGACCTGAAAGCATTTTTTTCTCACCTACTTAACACAAGTGAACACAAAAGATGGCAACTATTAATACATAGTCATTTGACATTACAAAACTTGAATAAAGCTGAAAAAAGAAACATGCTGTCAAAGCTTTTTGTTTTGCACTCATCAGGACTGATTCACAAGAATACTAATTGTAAAAGGAACAACAATTTGTACTGCATGAGAAGACAGTGCTGATTGGTTGGGAAATGGACTCTCATTACTTTTCACAATATACATTAATGATTTGGAAGAAGGAACTGAAGGCATTGCTAAGTTTGCAGGTGATACAAAGATATGTCGAGGGACAAGTAGTACTGAGGAAACGGGGAGGCTACAGAAAGGCTTGGAGAGGTTAGGAGAGTGGGCAGATGGAATACAATGTAGAAAAGTGTGAGGTTATGCACTTTGGAAGGAGCAATGGAGGCATAGACTATTTTCTAAATGGGGAAATGCTTAGGAAATCAGAATGACAAAGGGACTTGGGCATCCTTGTTCAAGATTCTCTTAAGGTTAATGTGCAGGTTCAGTTGGCAGTTAGGAAAGCAAATGCAATCTTAGAATTCACGTCGAGAGGGCTAGAATACAAGAGCAGGGATATGTTTCTGAGGCAGTATAAGACTCTGGTCAGACCCCATTTGGATTAAAGTGAGCAGTTTTGGGCCCCGTATCTATGGAAAGATGTGCTGGCCTTGGAAGTGGTCCAGAGGAGGTTCTCAAGAGTGATCCCTGGAGTGAAGAGCTTGTCATATGAACAAAGGTTGAGGACTCTGGGTCTGTACTCATTGGAGTTTAGAAGGATGAGGGGAATCTTATACAAACTTACAGGATACTGTGAGGCCTGGATAGAGTGGACGTGGAGAGGATGTTTCCACTGGTAGGAAAAACTAGAACCGGGGGCACAACCTCCTTTAAAGAACAATCCTTTAAAACTGAGATGAGGAAAAATTTCTTCAGCCAGTGAGTGGTGAATCTGTGGAACTCTTTACTGATGAAGGCTGTGGAAGCCAGGTCATTGAGTGTCTTTAAGACAGAGATAGATAGGTTCTTGATCAATAAGGGGATCAGAGGTAATGGGGATGAGAAAAATATCAGCCATGATTGAATAGTGGAGCAGACTCGATGGGCCAAGTGGCCTGATTCTGCTCCTATGTTTTATGGTCTTATGGTCCTATCAATAGAGGTGTTTCCGTGGAGAATGCACGAGGGAACATTAACTGCCAAGCATTTGTTTAAATTCAAATCTGACAGGTCAACACTAAATGATGAAGGCATTGCTACGTGCCTATGGGGAATGAACCAGGGAATGGCTGTCCGCCAAGCTGTTGTTTAGTTGAAATATACATCATGCATAGACATGCCCTTTCTGCCTGAAAAGGAGAGGGCCCTGTGTGTGAATATCTGTAGCTTCTAGCACGTGTAAGTGACCCTTATGGCTCCATTGGCAGATAACCTTAAATTTAAATTTGTTGTTAGTGCAATAGTTAACTCAATCATGATAAGTGCTTTCCAAGTATGGAATCACATCTAACATTGGACATTATGGTGAGATCTCTCTGGCTCTTCATGCTGGTGGGATCTTCAGGTCCTGCTGATGGTCGCCCCTACCACAAGTTTCCCAGTGGCACGGGAGTTCAGTCAGTTTGAAATGCCTGACAGAAGGGGACAGAAGTCTCACCACCGGTGAATGGCGCACTGTGGGGAAAATAAGCTGCATAGAGGGCAGAGAATCCCTTCCCATGTTTTGGTTTTGCAAGCAAGGCCAATTAGGTACAGTCAGTACTTTGCCTGCGAACAGCTGGAGGGATGTACTGTTTGATATGATCTGCCTGTCATTGTGATCCAGTTGTGTAGGCCAGATGCTTTAACAGTAAATCTTTAAAAAATGGTATGAAAGTCTTCTTGTACTCCAATAGACTTAAAATAAATTAAGGCCAATATGCCATTTGTCTTCCGAATTTCTTGCTGTATCTACATGCTAACGTTGTGATCCTTGTAAGAGTGCAGCCAAGTTCCTTTAAACATCAATATTTACAAATTTCCTGCCTTTTAAAAATATTCTGCTCTTTTATAAATATTATGGCCGGAAGGTTTGCTAGTGTCACAGGGGAGGATTTAAACTAGTTTGGCAGGGGTTGGGAACCAAAGCAGAGGTGAACTAACAGAAGGGGAACTAGAGAGTAGGGACAGTAAGACTCAGAGGAAGTGCAGGCAGGGTGGGGTTGCTGATCAAAGAGGAACTGGTGGACTGTCGTGTATTTGTTTCAATGCGAGAAGTGTAACTGATAAGATAGATGAACTTAGAGCTTGGATTAGCACTTGGAACTATGATGTTGTTGCCATTGCAGAGACTTGGTGAAGGGAAGGACAGGAACAGGATTGGCAGATTAACATTCCAGGATACAGATGTTTCGGGCAGGATAGAGGGGGATGTAAAAGGGAAGGGGGAGTTGCACTACTGGTTAAGGAGAATATCACAGCTGTACTGCAGGAGGACACCTCGGAGGGCTCATACAGCAAGGCAATATGGATCGAGGAAGATCGAGGGTTTGCTTTCAGGCTCCCAACAATCAGTGGGAGATAGAGGAACAGATATGTAGGCAGATTTTGGCAAGGTGTAAAAGTAACAGGGTTGTTGAGGTGGATGATTTTAACTTCCCCTTTATTGACTGGGATTCACTTAGTGCTAAGGGCATGGATGGGGCAGAGTTTATAAGGAGCTTCCAGGAGAGCTACTTGAAACAGTAGATAAGTATGATAACAGTAGATAAAAATGTAGATAAGTCTATCTAGGGAAGGGGCTGTACTGGACCTGTTATTGGGGAATGAGCCAGGCCAGGTGGTCGACGTTTCAATAGGAAAGCAGTTCGGGAACAGCGACCACAATTTAGTAAGCTTTAAGTTACTGATGGATAAAGCTAAGTGTAGTCCTCAGGTGAAGGTGCTAAATTGAGGGAAGGCCACTTACAACAATATTAGGCAGGAACTGAAGAATGTAAACTGGGTACAGATGTTTGAGGACAAATCAACATCTGGTATGTAGGAGGCATTCAAGTGTAAGTTGAGAGGAATTCAGGACCAGCATGTTCCTGTAAGGATGAAGGATAAATATGGCAAGTTTCAGGAACCTTGGATAATGAGAAATATTATGAGCCAAGTCAAAAAGAAAAAGGAAGCATTTGTCAAGGCTAGGAGGACTGGGAACACATGAAACATGTGTGGAATACAAGGAAAGTAGAAAAAAACTTCAGCAAGGAGTCAGGAGGGTGTAAAAGGGTCATGAAAAGCAGGATTAAGGAAAATTCCAAGGCATTTTATATGTGTGTGTATATATTTATAGGAGACAGTTGGCCTACTCAATGTCTGGGGAGGGAATCTATGCGTAGACCTGGAGGAAATGGGCGAGGTATTAAATGAGTACTTTGCATCACATTCGCAAAAAAAGGACTTGATGGATGATGAGTCTGGGAAAGGTTGTGTAGATAGTTTGAGTCATATTGAGATCAAAATGTAGTAAACGTCACTAGCTTTTGGAACGTTGCTCCTTCGTCAGGTGAGTGGGGTGTTTACTATCAAATAAACCCGTTGGACTTTAACCTGGTGATGTGAGACTTCTTACTGTGTTTACCCCACTCCAACACTGGCATCTCCACATCATGACTACAGGGGAGGTCCTAGAAGATTGGAGAATAGCCAATGTTGTTCCTTTGTTTAAGAAGGATGGTAAGGATAATCCAGATAATTACAGGCTGGTGAGCTTCACGTCAGTGGTAGGGAAATTATTGGAGAGGATTCTTCAATACAGAATTTACTCCCATTTGGAAATTAGAGGATGTATTAGCGAGAGGCAATATGGTTTTATGAAGGGTAGGCCGTGTCTCACTAACTTGATTGACTTTTTCAAGAAAATGACGAAAATGATTGAGGGTAGGGCAGTGGATGTTGTTTACATGGATTTTAGTAAGGCCTTTGATAAGGTCTCCCATGGCAGACAACAAAGTTCACATCCAGAAAGTGAAGTTCACACAGATCAGAGATGAGCCGGCAAGATGGATATACAACTGGCTTTGTCATAAAAGACAGAGGGTAGTAGTGGAAGGTGTGTTTCTGAATGGAGGGCTGTGATAAGTGGTGTTCCTCAGGGATCAATGCTGGGACCTTTGCTGTTTGTAATATATATAAATGATTTGGAGGATAATGTAACTGGTTTGATTAGTAAGTTTGCGGACGACGCGAAGGTTGGTGGAATTGCGGACTGTTGCAGGATACAGCAGGATGTAGATGATTGGAGACTTGGACAGAAAGATGGCAGATGGAGTTTAATCTGGACAAATGTGAGGTAATGCGTTTTGAAAGGTCTAATACAGATGGGAAATATACAGCAAATGGCAAAACCCAAAAGTATTGATAAGTAGAGAGATCTGGGTGTATAGGTACACAGGTTACTGAAAGTGGCAATGCAGGCGGAGAAGGTAGTCAAGAAGGCATATGACATGCTTCATCGGCTGGGGTATTGAGTTTAAAAATGAGCAAGTCATGTTGCAGCTTTATAGTATCTTGGTTAGGCCACGCTTGGAATATGGTGTTTAATTCTAGTCACTGCACTACCAGGAGGGTGTGGAGGCTTTGGAGAGGGTACAAAAAAGATTTACCAGGATGTTGCCTGGTATGAAGGGCATTAGCTATGAGAAGAGGTTGGAGAAACTTGGTTTGTTCTCACTGGAACGACGGAGGTTGAGGAGCGACTTGATAGAAGTCAAGAATATTATGAGGGGCATGAACAGAGTGGATAGTCAGAAGCTTTTTCTCAGAGTGGAAGAGTCAATAATGGGGGGGGGGGCATAGGTTTAAAGTGCGAGGGACAAGATTTAAAGGAGATGTACGAGGCTAGTTTCTTACATAGAGGGTGATGGGTGCCTGGAATTCGCTGCCGGGGAAGGTAGTAGAAGCAGAAACAATAGTGTCTTTTAAGGGGTGTCTGGACAAATACATGAATAGGATGGGAATAGAGGGATATGAGTAGGGGGTTTTAGTTCAGCATGGTCAGTGCAGGCCTAGAGAGCCGAAGGGCCTGTTCCTGTACTGTAATATTCTTTGTTCTTTGCCAAAGTGAATGACACCACACTTTCCCACCTTACACACCATCTGTCACCTTGTTGCCCACCTGTTCAACATGTCCATAACTCTTTGCAGACTTGGAGGCCAGGTATTTCTGGTCCCTCCTGAAGTTAACATACATTTTGCTGGTCTGTCAAATTTTCCGTCCCACCCATAATGATTCCTTCCGCAAGCATGACCAGAAAACTCCAGCCTTTGTTTTCTATTAACAACTTACATTCCCAAGGGAAGGAAAATTTGCCATCCTTATTTGGTTTGGCCTACATGTAACTCCAGATCCACAGCACCATGGGTTGATTCTTAAATGCCATCTGAAATGGTCATGGAGCTCAAGGGCAATTAGAGATGGGGAATTAATGCTGGCCCAGCCAGTGATGCCCATATCCTATGAACTAATAAAAAAAAATGTTGACCGTGTCTGAGTATTCAACGATTTTCCAAATACATTCTTAGAATTTCCTTAATGATAGACTCTAGTACCTTCTTAATAATTGACATCTGGCTAATTGACCTGTAATTCTGTTTTTTAATCTCTTCCTCCTTTTCCTCAGTGCCCATGAAATTTCTCCTGTCTCTGCACCTAAGGGACCAATATTTACTTTCGCTACTCCCTTCTTTCATATGTTTATAAATGCTCTTAGAATTGTTTTTATACTCCTGGCTACTTTACTCTCATACTCTGTTACTCTGTTTTACCCTTTTCATCAACTTTTTGGTTGCTCCTCACTGATTTCTAGAACCAGCCTTCTTATGTCTCTGCTTTTAATCTAGTACTATCCTTACATTGCCTAGTAAGCTAAAGATTGATCATGCTGAGTTTTTTTTAATGGAATATATTTTAGTTACGTAGGAGATAGGAACATTCAGCCCCTCAAGCCTGATCCACCATTCAACTAGATCATGCTAGTCTTCTACCTCAACACCACTTGGCTGCATTAACCCCATATCCTTTGACGTCTTTACTAACATGGAATCTATTTACCTGTGTCTTAAATATACTCGATGACTGTGTCTCCACAGCCCTCTTAGCTAGAGAATTCCTATGATTCGCCACCATCTGAGTGAAGAAATTCTTCCTCATTTCAGACCTAAATGGTCCATATCTTATTTTGAGACTATCTCTCTTGGTTCTAGACCTCCCAACCATGAAAAGATCCTCCTTGCATCTACCCTGTCAAGCCCTGTAAGAATTTTGTATGTCTATTGTCTAGAGTTTAGAGTCTTCTCCTGCCATCACAATGATAAATTCAGTGAACTTTCATTGCACTTCCTCTCTGGCAAGTGTATTCTTCCTTCGGTAAGGTGAGCAAAATTGTAAACAGTAATTGCAGTGTTGTCTCAGCAAGGGCGGAATTCTGCCATCTGGAACAAAGTCCCATGGCGAGATGAGAAGTGTTTCCCACTGCATGGGAAACCACACCATATCTTCTGGTGAGATTTATCGTAAGCATCCAGAGCTTTAGCGTCGTATTCTGTGGCAGCGCGGGTTTGATTATGCGTGTTCTATCCGGGCTGGAAAGGAACTTATAGTGCGAGAGGGAAGATTCAGTTGTCGTGGTCCATGGACATACCATCAGTGTTCTATCATATCTGGTTGCCATATTTAAAAGGCGTCCAACATCACTGACCCACCACTCTCTAATCTCAGTTACCCTAATCCAATTTGCTTGTGGCTCGGGTAATAATCCAGAGATTATTATCTTTGAGGTTCTTTTTAATTTAGCTCCTAGCTGCTCAAACTCTCTAAGCATAACTTCTTTCCTAACCCTATGTTGTTGGTATGTCCATGGACCACAACAACTGGATCCTCCTTTTCGCATTAAGTTCCTCTCCAGCCCAGAGCAGGTGTCCTGAACCCTGGCAGCTGGCAGACAACACAGCCTACTGGACTCTCATTCTTATCTGCAGAGAACTGTGTCCAATCCTCTGATTATACTCTCCCTGACTACCATCACGTTCCTATTAACTTCCCCAATTTGAATGGCTTCATGAACCATAATGCCATAGTCAATTTGCCATGCAGCCCTGCTTTCCTATAGTCTTGCTTTCATTCATACAGGTTGTAAGAACCACAAATCAATTGGATAATTGTATGGGCTGAGGCTCCTCCACTTTTACCTTCTCAATACCCATACCTGCCTCACTCACCATCTTGTTCCTGACTGTAAACCAAATCAGATGACTTTATCCTAAGGGGTGTGATCGCCATCTGAACCAAAGTGTCCAGATAACTCTCTCTCTTGACTTACAGTTTCTTCAGCAATAACCTGAGCCAAAGTTTATCCAGTCACAAACACTTATCGCAGACATGCTTGCCTAGGATCACATGTGTCCAAGAGCTCCCACATTCTACTGCCACCACATATCACCTGCTCTGCCATCTTTATAGTGTTTAATTAAATTATTTTATTGATTACAGATTTTTAAATTAAAATCTCTTGTCCTGCCTCTGATTATATTTCTATTAATTCAATAAATGTTCCTATTCAAATTGAAATTCCTTAGTTAAGATAAATAGGAAAATCTCACTAGTTCTATGAGGATGTGTCTAGGGCAGTGGATAGAGGAGAGCCGGTGGATGTGGTCTTTCTGGATTTTCAGAAGGCGTTTGACAAAGTACCTCACAAGAGGTTATTGCAGAAGGTCGAGGGACATGGAGTTGGGGGTAGGGTGTTAGCGTGGATAGAGGATTGGTTGTCAAATAGGAGGCAGAGAGTGGGGGTCAACGGGTGCTATTCGGATTGGCGGATGGTGACTAGTGGAGTGCCCCAGGGGTCGGTGCTGGGGCCTCAGCTTTTTACCATTTATATAGATGATCTGGAGGAGGGAACCGAGTGTAGGGTGTCGAAATTTGCTGATGACACCAAGATTGGGGGAATGGCAAATTGTGCGGAGGGTGGGGAGAGTCTGCAGAAGGATCTAGATAGGCTGGGCGAATGGGCCAGGAAATGGCAAATGGAATTTAATGTTGGCAAGTGTGAGGTGGTCCACTTTGGTAGGAAGAATGGTAGGAAGGACTATTACTTACGGGGCGAAAAACTGCAGCAGGCGACGGTGCAGAGGGACCTCGGGGTCCTTGTGCATGAGTCGCAAAAACCCAGCTTGCAGGTGCAGCAGGTGGTCAGGAAGGCGAATGGGATGCTGGCCTTCATAGCGAGGGGGATTGAATATAAAAGTAGGGAGGTCTTGCTGCGGCTGTATAGGGCATTGGTGAGGCCGCAGCTGGAGTACTGTGTGCAGTTTTGGGCGCCGCACCTGCGCAAAGATATTTTGGCCTTGGAGGGAGTGCAGAGGAGGTTTACTAGGCTGATACCGGAGTTGACGGGATTGAGCTATGAGGAGAGGCTGAATAAACTAGGCTTGTACTCGTTGGAGTTTAGAAGAATGAGGGGAGATCTCATTGAGACGTATAAGATGATGAATGGGATGGATAGGATAGAGGTGGAGAGACTCTTCCCGCTCAAAAGAGACAGTAGGACTAGGGGGCACAGCCTCAAGATAAAGGGGGGGCGGTTTAGAACGGAGTTGAGGAGGAACTTCTTCACTCAAAGGGTGGTGAATCTCTGGAATTCTCTGCCTGTTGAAGTGGTGGAGGCTGCCTCGCTAAATATTTTTAAGACGCGGGTTGATGGATTTTTGATAAGAGAGGGGATTAAGGGTTATGGGGAGAGGGCGGGAAGATGGAACTGAGCCACGACAGATCAGCCATGATCTTATTGAATGGCGGGGCAGGCTCGAAGGGCTAGATGGCCTACTCCTACTCCTATTTCTTAAGTTCTTATTAATAAACTTTACCACTGTTAGTAATCCTTACAATTACTCATACAATCTTAGAATTACTAAAAATCTCTTAATTTTGAGAGATAAGTGAGAAAATTATTCATCAACCAGTCAACTATTTCCTTGATTTTTCTCGGAACACAGTTGATTTATTCTAGAGCCGCAGATTGGAAAGTTCTTAAGTGTTGCAATAGTTGCTCCTCTGTCCCTCTCTTTTCGATGCAGCTGTCTGTCTCCAAGTCCTCCTCTCTCCCACTCTTCTAGGTGTAGCTTTCTGTCTCCAGTTCCTCTTCTTCCTCCCCTTATTTCATTTGGAATTGGTTCTTTAAATGTTTCTTCTGTTTATTTGCCAACATACCTTTTAGTCTGTTTACTCAATCAACTTTAGCTATTTCTTTCCTCATATCTATATAAATGGCTTTGCTTGAGTTTAAGATTCATTTTGGGTCTGCAGAATGTTGCTTACAAACTTATATGGAATTCAGTTGTATTGTGATCACTATTTCCCAGTGAATCTCTTACTGTGAGATTCCTAATTAAACCTGTATCATTGCACAATATTAGAGCTAAAATAATTTTATAATTAGCTGATTCTACAATGTATTGCCCTAGGAGACAAACACTCATCAAGCATTTTACAGTACTCATCTTCCAAACAACAATTGCCAATTTAATTAGTCCAGTCAATGTGAATATTAAAGTTCTTCACAATTGTTACATTGCCTTTTTACAAGCTCCAATTTTTTCTTGCTTCATGCTCTGTTCAATAGTTTGACCACTATAGGGGACCAAGAATCTACTTCCCCCACCTTTTTCTAGCCTTTGTGATTCCTAATCTCCACATTTACTAATTCTATTTACTTATCTTCTGAGCCAAGATCCTTTCTCACTACTGTCCTTCTACTGTCCTTTAGAACATAAGAACATAAGAAATAGGAGCAGGAGCAGGCCATCTAGCCCTTCGAGCCTGCCCCGCCATTCAACAAGATCATGGCTGATCTGAAGTGGATCAGTTCCACTTTCCCGCCTGCTCCCCATAACCCTTAATTCCCCTATCTATCAGAAATCTATCTACCCGTGACTTAAACATATTCAACGAGGTAGCCTCCACCACTTCAATGGGCAGAGATTCACCACCCTCTGAGTGAAGAAGTTCCTCTTCAACTCTGTTCTAAACTGCTCCGCCACCCCGCCACCCCCCCCCCCCCCCCCGCTTATTTTGAAGCTGTGCCCTGTAGTTCTGGTTTCCTTTCTAAGCGGAAAGAATCTCTCTACCTCTACCCTATCTAACCCCTTCATTATATTGTAAGTCTCTATAAGATCCCCCCTCAGCCTTCTAAACTCCAACGAGTACAAGCCCAGTCTATTTAATCTCTCCTCATAAGCTAACACCCTCATCTCCGGTATCAGCCTGGTGAACCTTCTTTGTACTCCCTCCAAGGCCAATATATTCTTTTGCAAATAAGGGGACCAAAACTGAACACAGTACTCCAATTGCAGCCTCACCAGTGCCTTTACTATCAAGGCTATCTCTTCTTTTCCATTCTTTCTCTTTTTTTCAAAATGTTGTATATCCTAGAATATTTAATTCCCAACCTTGGTCATCATGTAACCGTTTCTTTGAAATAGTGATTATTATCTATATCATTTATGTCTATTTGTGCTACTAGTTAATCTGTCATTTTGTGAATGCTTTGCGCATTTAGATAAAGAGCCTTAAATTTTATTTTCTTACAAGTATAATTTGTGTGGAACTTATTTGATGATGCACTACTAATATTAAACTGTCTGTCCCTACTTATTACACTCTGCTTGTCTTTAACCAAATTGTTAAATTGCTCTATTGCCTCGACTTTTCTCATTTAGATTTCTAAATCTCCCTTCACCTGAAGCCCGCAGAGTGTTTGAACCTTTAAGTAACACTACTACAGAGCCTTGCTGTTTCATTCATTTTTTTTTTACATTGGGCATTGCCCAATTTGGGATCCTGGCATCATATCAGCCAGTTGGGCTGTGTTGCATCAGGATGATGTTTGATCAACTGGTATTGGCGTACAGAGGTGACCTCTGTGCAGGTAATCCTGGTGCAGCCTGCCCCTGATAAACAATGAATATGTCTTCATAGTGCCACTGGAAGCAGTGCTACAATAATGAATTTTGCATCCATTGACTTTTACAATGTGTGGATCTGAGTAATGTTTGTGCATATCTTGAGGTTTACTATTTTAACTAATCCAATTTAAAAGAGGCTGCAAATCGAACATTTACAACGTGAGCTTACTTGTCAATAACACAAAGCTGATTTCAGCTGATGACAGAACCAGAATTGATGGGAATGCACCAGCATCTCTGCAATCTGGAAATCCAAAGTGTAGAGACACCAGTTGTTCTGAAATGTTTTGAGCAGACTCATAAACACTACTGTTCAGGTGCCACAACAAATCAGAAGGCAGGGGCTCACCTGATCTTTGAACTCAGGGTAGAAAATGGCAGATAATGGGGCATTGATGACTATAGTACAGGAAAGCACAGCTCATGGTTACAAAGTTACTCAATTTCTTTCTCTGTGCTGTTTATGTATCTCTTCGTTGGTCTCTCTGTCATTATTTCTCCATATCGTTTTCTCTCTTTCTGTCTCTTGGTCTCTTTCTCTTTCTTTCCATCAATCTATTTCACCAGCTCTCTCTCGCTTTTGATTTCACTCTTTGGCTTGTTTGCTCACTGTCCTTCTCTCCCTGTGTCTCTCTTTCTCATTCTCCCTCTTTCTGCCTCCTTTACTTTAACAGCATTATCTTTGAGGAAAACTAAGCATTCCCAGTTTTTTTTAATCTTGGCTATACTTTGAGAGTGAAAACAATGAAGATAGTAAAACAATTTGGAGAAGTAAAACAAGTTTTATTACTGCTTTGTAATTTTTACTTTGTAGATATATTTACATGAAACATAAAACAATGTTTTTCTGCTTCATATGAATTTAGGCATGTGAACCATTATTCTACAATCCAGAAAATTCTGAAATCCAGAAATGCCTTGGTCCTAAGCATTCTGAATTGGAGACATTACAGTGCACTAATAGGGCACAGACCTTTTTTGATTTGATTTATTATTATCACATGTACTAGCATACATGAAAAGTATTGCTTCTTGTGCACTATACAGACAAAGCATACCGTTCATGGAGAAGGAAAGGAGAGAGTGCAGAATGTAGGGTTACAGTCATAGCTAGAGTGTAGAGAAAGATCAACTTAATGTGAGATAGGTCCATTCAAAAATCTGATGGTAGCAGGGAAGAAGCTGTTCTTGAGTTGGTTGGTGCGTGACCTCGGATTTTTGTATCTTTTTCTCGATGGCAGAAGGTGGAAGAGAGAATGGCTGGAGTACGTGGTGTCCTTGATTATGCTGGCTGCTTTGCTGAGGCAACGGGAAGTGTAGACAGAGTCAATGGATGGGAGGCTGGTTTGCGTGAGGGGTTGGGCTGCATTCACGACCTTTCTTGCGGGTAGTCATTGATTGGATAATTTAAATAATAGCGTACTTCACCAAATTAATTCATAACCAGGAATGCCACAACATGACATTGTCAGATACCTCGCAACCTGCCCAGCTCTACCATTGAGTTGTTAAACTAAGATTACTCACAACAGATTGAGTAGTTTGAAAGTGGCTACTTCTTTAATGGAAAATAGCAAAATTTAATATTAAATGAACAGAAGAAGATTTATATTCTGCAGATTAATGTTCAATATGGTCTTAGCTTTAAAAAAGGAATATTTTAAGCTATGTTTAGCAGAGCATTGCCAAGTGCTGAGCTTGGTGTGGTGCAATATTGAATCAAGTAGACAGAAAGCCCCATCTCCTGTCACTGGTCTGTGTTCATGGAACCAACCTTAGCTGGGGCAGGAATAGGTTTTACATTCTATGTCTGGTTGGTGCATGTTGTAAGAAGTTTCACAACACCAGGTTAAAGTCCAACAAGTTTATTTGATAGTAAACCCACTAGCTTTTGGGGTTTGCCCCTTCTGTTTTCTGTAAACTGTGTGTGCCTTTATATGCTGTGTTTGTGACCAGAACTCTCCGTTCACCTGACAAAGTGGCAAACCCGAAAGCTAGTGGGTTTACTATCAAATAAACTTGTTGGACTTTAACCTGGTGTTATGAGACATCTCCGCATCATGATGCATGTTGACCAGAGCTGGAGTTTCACATAGACTGACATCTGGTGACAAGATTGGGCTGAGTTGTGATAGCTTGGTGCGCTTGATAACACTGACTGTCCAGGTTCATGAATGGAGAATGACCAGTTTTAGTTAGAATGGGATTATGTGAAGTAGGGATACTTTTTTCTTTCCTGTGCTCGCTTACTTTTAAAATACTCAGCTCCACAATTTTAGTCATATTTATCTCATAAAATTTGATTGTGTCTTTTGGCTTGGAGGTAGCATCATTGCCTCTGGTGCAGGGTTCATGCCCCACTTTGGAAAGTGCCAATAAGTGGAGGCCAAAGTTCTGGCTTTAAATTCTTGGTTGATATCCATTAGGATATTCACGTTCAGTGGATATCGTGCCACTTTACCTCATCATATCAACTGTGGGAGCTTATAAAACCCTCCTGATATATGAGTTGTTGGCAACTTATCAACTGACATGAACATGGTTATAGCTGTATGGAAGGAGTGTTTGTGTCAGACTATTAATCAGCCAGCAAATTCCACCGTACAATCTGTTGTCCAAGGGAACAAAAAAGCCAGTAAGGTTAAAGAGCAAATTATTCTGCAAAAACTGCCACCAATTTCAGTAGAAATCTGAGTGTATTAAAAATAACTCTTTGACTCCTTCCTTGTCCTGTCCTCTGGTCCTTGCCTCACGCATCTTTGTAGAAACTTAAATGCCTTCCCTCGTTACCAGAAAATTTCCTATTTGTAAAGGCTACTGAAACCCAGCCTTTCCTGTCTGGTGAGATGATACCATAAAATGCAAAATTAAAGAACTGTTTCATTACTGACATCCATCAAAAGATTGGCCATAAAATGTATCAGAAGTATTTCTAAATTTTGGTTATCTTGGTGTATTTTTTATCCTTATTTCATTGTTTATTTCAAGTTTTTTTTAACCAAATGGTTACTCAGGGCATTATAATTGACTGTTCAGTAGGAGATCCTGGGAGTGAATGCACCATGCAGCTTTTAATAATGAACAGATTTTCAGGATTCCTACCCCTCCCATGGTTAGGAAGTTGATGCAATTTCTGTTGTGGTAATGAACCAGATTTAATCCTTGGTCGTGACTTAATTATTTCATTTCAGCTTGGATGGCAGTAAGGGGATGAAAATAAGCCAGACCTCCCAATCATGCTCAACCATCCATCCTATCCCCACCTGGAAGGGAAGTTGGGTATTAGCTGACACGCTTGGAAGAAGCCTCATAGACAGCATATTAAACTAGTTGAGAGGGGACTTGTATTCCTCGGTGGCAGGAAGTCCTGCCCTCGAGAGCCTCCAGCCAATCTAATTGGCCGGCCGATCATATTGCACTTCTCAGCGCAGGAGAGTTCTTCTTGTGCCTAAGCCAAGATTTATCTTTCAATCAACTGATGGTCGCATGTGAATTCACTGTGTTTGTTTGCCTGCATAACAGTGGGAATACTTTATAAAAATATTTTTTATAAAGGTTTTTGCAACATCATGAGCACAGGAAAGACTCTATAAAATGGAATTTCTTTCTTTCTTAAATATATGGCAAAAAATATTATTTACAATTTCCATTTCCAAACTCCTCTCTTTCCCAAAGTCTTTGAATGTGTGTTATACCTCCCAAGTCTATGCCCATCATTCCTGTAACTCCACATTTGAACCTCCCTAATTCTGTCAACATTATCAAAACAATTTTTATCAGAAAGACAAATAATATATTTTGTGACTATTACAATGGTCATTTATCCATCCTAGTCTTTCTTGACCTGATTGCAGCATGGTTGACCGCTGCATCCTTTTCTAACATCTCTCAATCATTGTCTAGCTAGGTGGGACTGCAGTCACCTGGTTCCATTCCTACCTATCTAAATATAGCTAGAAAATTACCTGTGATGGTAGATCTTCCTGCTTCTGCACCATTACTTCTGGTTTTCCCAAGGATTTTCCAATGCCTCCACTTATCCTATTTTGCATCTGCTTGCTGTCCTTTGGTAACGTTATCTGAAAAATCGCCAGTTTTCACATGTACGCTGACAACACCTAACACTACTTCACTCAAAGTTCTCTCGATTTCTTCAGTGTCCCTAAGTTTCAAACTGCTTGTCTAACATCTAGTGCTGATGAGAAATGTTGTCTAATTAAATATTGAAGTTCAAAGCCATTGTTGCTGAGATCCCTGTTGCAAACTCTGTTCCCTAACCACCAACTCCATCCTTCTCCCTGTCTGAGGCTGAACCAGATTGCTAGCAATCATGATGTTATCATTGACCCTAAAGATGAGCTACCAGCCGCATGTCTTCACTATTATTAATGCCACCTACTTCCACTTCTGTAACACCATTCGTCTCTATCACTGTCTCAGCTTATCTGCTGTTGAAATCCTCATTCATTCCCTTTTTTTTAACCTCCAGACTTGATTGTTTCAACACATTTCCAACAGGCCTCTCACATTCTTTCCCCCATTATCTGGAAGTCATCCAAAACTCCTAAATCTGGCTACTTACTTGCGCCAAGTCTTATTCACCACTAACCCCTTGCTGACCTACACTGGTTTCTGAGTATCACCTTGATTCTAAATTTCTCATACTTGTTTGCCCTTATCCTTCCCAAACACTGTTGTCTCCATCAGCCCCACAGCCCTCTGATATATTGCACTCCTCCAACTCTGGCCACTTGAGCATCCTCAAATATAATCATACCACCATTGGTGACTTTGCCTTCAGCGGCCTGGGTTTCAAGCTATGGAATTCGCTCCCTAAAGGGTTAGGATTAAGGTTATGCCTCTCTATCTCTTTCCTCCCCTAGACTCCTTAAAATCTGCTTGTTAAACCAAGCTTTTGGCCAGTTGCCTTAATTGCTGCTTATGTGGCTCGTTACCAAATGTTGCATCATAATACTCTTGCAAAATGCCCCAATACATTTTATTACATTAATGTGCAAGTAAAAATGTTAATCTTGTAATGTGTAAATACTATTCGTATATAGAAAATCCTGTCAATTTATTAAACAGGTTTAAAGGCCCGGGTCTGTGAGCAGTTGTATATCAGTCCAAGTGTAATTCAGCACAAATGGCTTAGTAATGTCATTGAAATAGGTTGTTTGGACCAGCAGTTAATTGGATTAGTGCTTTGAGTTTGTTTATATGTCTTCAATCTTCTGTCTAACAGAGTTCTTTCCACTGTAGGCAACTATTCTGAATTTGCAGCTGTGCCGGTTATTCCAGGTTGCTTCCTGTACGAAATACAGGAGAGAGCAACAGAGCAATGTATCTGCCATTCATCACCCCAATCAGGAAACTCGCCTAGAACCAAGTTCACCAGTACCAACCGTTTCTACAAGACATGTGAGAGAGTGCTATGGGGAGATGGAGGTTTCCTTGAATGTCAGTGCCCTGGTGTCCTTCAAGAGACCGTCACGACAAGAGGAATCCAGACCATCAGAAGAAATAGTAAGGCAAAGTGATTGGATGTAATAATAGATCTGATACTTTCATGGCGCTGTAGTTTTTGTAATTTATCACAAAAAGCTTGAAAACTCTACAATAAAGCTTAGCTAAAAAGACAATGAAGTAACCTATTTCAAAGGTATGAAAATATGCTTAGATTTACTTTGTTGAGTAGGTATCCAGTAGGTATTACTAGTATATATTCAGCTGGTATATGTGTTTAAAATGCCCCTTAGAACAGATGATTAATTCCCAATTGCTCTCAGGCAGAATTAATCACTCTTGGCTCCTAATATACAACAGGACTGGCTAGACATAAGGCTCACAGTTTCATTCCTCCTGTACTGTGAGATAACTACTCTACAGGAGCAGAACTCCTGAACAATTACATAGCACTTCCTCCCTACCCTCCCACCTCCTGCACAGTCATTTAGAAATAATGTACATTTTCTGGTAAACATTTAAACTCTCCCAATTCATGTCCAAATATAATCCACTACCTCCAGAATATTGAGGTGAAAAGTATGGGTTCTGTACCAGTAAAAGAGCTGTAAATGATTCCTCAAGAGCTTTTAAGCTACGTGCCGTAAAAGGTAGTGAATAATTTTTCACCTGAAGACTCACTTGCAAGAGGCATCACAGCCAAAACATCGCTTTCAGTCCGTACATTTTTCTTAGTGCTTATATTAACATCAAATTTGCATTTGATATTACTGCTGCTTTCAGCAAATCTTATGAATATTTTACCAACTAATTTATACAATTAACTGGTAGCAGTATGGGTAAATTATATTTTCCTTTCCAACTGATCTGGGAGGTGGTAGAATCCAGCAGGGCTGGATCAAGTAATTTCCAGAAGAATGAATCTCCAATGTGTTCTAGTTGTTATTATTATTGCCCTTTTATGATCATGGGTCATGCATAGCCCCTAAATAAAGGACTCTTGTGATTACCCGAGTTACAACAAGGACATTCTCGTGGCACAAAGTATGTTGCTCTCAGGGTAATTTCAGCTGTATCTTTAAACTCCTGGAGCATAACATATCCCGTTCTAACGTCAATCTCGCTTCTTTTCCACCCTTATTCTTCAGCCCTCTTTCTCCTCCTTTCTGTAAATGTTTTTGAAGAAGTCTTGGCATTGTAACATGTCAGAGGTTGACTTGTCAAAGAAAATTAAAACTGGTTTCAAATTTTTTAAATAGTTGACTGGAAGTTACAGAAAGATGATGGGTGGAATTTTCCCATCCCACCCACCATGGGAATTGTAAAGGGCAGGACACAGATCATGTAGCAGTACATTGACTTTGGACAGGATTTTCTGGTTTTGGGTCAAGCGCAGCCAGAAAATCCAATGACCGTTCATGTAACCTTTTTCCAACACTGAATTCACAAAAAGTGGCTGGCACAGTGGTTAGCACTGCTGCCTCACAGCGCCAGGGACCCAGGTTCAATTCCGGCTTTGGATCACTATCTAAATGGAGCTTGCACATTCTCTCTGTGTCTGTGTGGGTTTCCTCCGGGTGCTCTGGTTTCCTCCCACAGTGCAAAGATGTGCAGGTCAGGTTGATTGGTCATGCCTCTTAGTGTCAGGGGATTAACAGGGTAATTATGTAGGACAATAGGAATGGGGCCTGGGTGGGATTGTGGTTGGTGTGGACTTGATGGGCTGAATGGCCTCCTTCTGTATTGTAGGGATTCTACAAAGTCTGAGTGGTTGTAGACAATTGTTTTGTAAGACCCAGATTCTTTTCCCAATAAATATGGTGTAGCAATCTGCATAACAAAATTAATTCTGATTTTAACTCCCTGTAGAAGTAACAGGACATTGTTGCTAAAAATGGTTATTGCCAATAACTTCTGGAGTCTCAGAAATGAATCTAAGTATCCAGAACAGGTTAAACATGTCACTGTAAAACTCTTCACCAAATTCATTCATGCTGTAATCTACTAATCACAGTGTCAAAATGTAGAAGAAGGGGTTCCTGGAATGACAACCCCCTCTATCCAATAAAATGTAAACTGAATTCATGCTTGTTTGCTTTTATTTTTAGATCCAATCAAAAGAATTGGATCCATTTGAAAAATCATTAGAAGACTGCTCGTTCTCTTCACTAACATTGGTGCGAAAGAAAGCTATACGCAACAAAGGGATCAGGTCAGGAGCTTACAGAAGTTCTACTTTCAAGAGACAATTTCAACAAGCACTGGCAGATGGCTGTAAGTATGAAATATTTGCATTTTATAAGAAGTGGGTGTTGGTCAGTTAGAGCTCAGAACATCCAGTAGGATTTCCATTATTTCTTTAGTATCTGTTGCAGACGTTGGATGGAATTTTGCTGCCTGTTTACATCCATTTTACAGTGGGAAAATGCCATAAATCAGGTGTAAAGCAGCTAGCGCAAATGGCGCCAGTTTTTGCGACCGCCGCAATTTTACAAAACCCGGATTTCCGGTGCAGTCAGCCTCTCCCCAGAAATGGGTGAGGGGCTGATTAATTTATTCAATTTGTGTGTTTGTTCATTTCATGTGTTTAGCAAGCCTGGCGCTTAGTCTTCCGGGCTCACTCACCTTTATGGCCTCGCTGGGAGAGGTTCTGCCCAGCGAGGAAAGCACTTGGCTCCCCATGAGCGGGGAACAATCATGTTGGCCTCGCCTGTGGAACTGGAGGCCGTTGAGACCCTCAGGTGAAGCCGAGTGCCAGGTGGGAGTGCCCCTTTGCAGTGCCAGCCTGGCACATGGGCAATGCCCACTGGGCAGTGCCGAGTGGCAGGACTAATGGGGAGGGGGCCCTTCTGCCAATTTTCATGCAATCGGGGGAGGGAGGAGGTCTGCGATAGGTCGGGGCAGTAGGGGCTGCATCTCGGCCATGGGCCCATGCAATTGTGGGTGGGGGCAGCGGGGAGCTCGTGAGACTAGCCAAAATGCTCTGGCATGGAACAAGCACAGACCTATGGGCCAAAAATGGTCTCATGTTGTAGTCATTCTGTGCCAAAATATGGTGGTGGCGGTGCAGACAGTGCGCCCTTGGGAAGGTAAGCTGATATCTTGCTCTGTGTTTCTAGTACATATTGCTGGAAATCTGAAATAAAAACAGAAAATGCTGGATAAACACAGCAGGTTTGGCAGCCTCTGTGGAGAGAAAGTTAACGATTTGGATCTAAATGATCTTCTACAGTTGCTTCATTGTCCACCCACGACTTGCTGAGTCCCAACTTAATTTACGTACAATCTGATAGGGAGCAAGGAGGGCCTTTTCATGGATGGGTTTTCACGTTTGCCATGAAGAAAGGATTTGAGGAATGCCTGAGTCAGCATTGCCTTTAATTGCCTCCTTTCACTCCTGAAAAGCCTATACATTTCCAATTTTCTGCACAAATTAGTGTTTAGATTTGAAGGATCAGTCTCTTAGCTCTTCCCTTCTCCAACTCTGTTTGCTCAAACCTCTCCCTTGTCTCTCGATGAACAAAACTGTTCATAGTGCTCAAGATGTAGTCTAACCAGAACACTATACACGTGACTTTCACTAATTTACTTTACTGTTTTATCTATATATATATATATATATATATATATAAGCACTCTATTTGCCTTATTGATTTGCTACTTTAAATGATTTGACCTGTTGATAATCAAGTCTACTAAAATTATTAGATATCATTTAATTTAATCCTCATTTTACACCATTTTCTCCTTCTGTATGGAAAAAAATAAATCACGGAGCTTGCCATGAAATTGCAAGAAATTTAACTTCCTCAAATAAGGTATTGATCAGGTAGGCTCACAAGGTTATCATACAGGCAATTCAAGTTTCTGACGATCAGTTTTATTATTTAACCTAAAAATTGTGCCAAACTCTATTGTTTCCAGTGTCTTTCCATCATTATTTGAAGATGGGCATCATGTTAGCCTGTTTCAAATCTCCCAGTTTGTTTCCAAAATGACTGTCAGCTTCTCACACCTCTCATCCCTTGCTTCTTCATAGTTAAACTGTTGATGGAATTTGTTAATCATTGTACTAACTGTCCGAAAGTAATTTACCATTTTTGTCCTGTTAACATTTTTTATGGTTCTCATCTCTGGTTTGCAAACTTTCGTACAGTTGTGTTTTGTCTATGGTTAGGCCTTTACTTCAGATCCCTCTTTAGCCCTCTGATTACCTCTTAATGTGACTTCTCTTTTTTTTCTTATATTCACACACTAAAGTTCCAATGGAATCAGAAATATATCATCTTTCAAACTCCAAAACACTGGAAATATTTTTCATATGAAACTAGATTGACCAAATACTGTGAATTCAAAAAGTACCAGATTAGTTGTGTTTTATAAGAGCTTTTTTATGTCTATATGGAAAAAAATACACACTATTACTGCCTACGTTTTTGTGGGGATTATCTATCCAGGCATTTCCTGCAATAATTAAGTCATATTTCATTAGACGTCAGTTTAATGCAATGTCCTTCACAGAACCATAAAGTTCCTACTGTGCAGAAAGAGGCCATTCAACCTATCGAGTCTGCAATAACTCTCCAAAAGAGCCACTCAGGCCCTCCCCTCTGCGATATCCTGTAACCCTGTGCTTTTACCATGGCTGATCCACCTAACCTGCACATCTTTGGACTATGAGAGGAATCTAGAGCACCCGGAGGAAATCCACGCAGACATGGGGGAACGCACAAACTCCACACAGACAGGCACCTAATCGAACCTGGGTCCCTGGCACTGTGAGACAGCAGTACTATCTACTGTGCCACCGTGCTGCTCTCATATTTCTTATGTTTTGGAATGTTAATGCAAAATGGCTTGCAGACTTAAATCTGTGTCAAGTTGACTGCAAGAAAGCAGGTAAACTCTTTCTTATTAAAATCAGGTAACTAAAACTTACAGATCTACCAGAAAGACAAAAAAAAATCCAACATTCATATGCGTAACTTGCAATTGGGAGATGATATCCCTGAAAAAGTTTTATAGGGTCAGCCAAAACAGACTCTGAGCTCTGGAGCAAAGCACATTAGGCCAGAGCAACACAGGAATGACAACCTGTCAGTTGAAAATCAATCACTGAGGCAAGGTGACAGGTGTACTCACTGTAGGCAGCCTTTATCTGCTCGGTTTTAATAGTTTTGCTTCAATTAGGTTTTGGGCACTGCCACCTGGCTTCCCGATGGCCGACTGGGTTAATTCCAGTATCATTTCATGCCTGGCTGTCCAAATGATACGCCCCAAACGGTCTGTCAGTCGGAAAATGGTCATACGCTTTATTGCTGTCTCTCTGTCCAGCAAAGGCACAGCCACATAGGTTTGGTGCTGCTCTCCTCAGCTTGGCAAGCCTCTTGACCTGCCGCTGATCTGGAGAAAATCCAGTGTTCTGACCCAAAGTTATTAACGGAAAACTGGGTTGGTATACCCTACCCAACAGTGGAATTGCTGTGTCACCATCTTCCCTTGCTTGCTCAAAGCCAGTCCATCCCAATAACATGGGTCAATACCAGCATTTTCCAGTGAGCCACTCCTGGAGAAACTTGAAACTCCAGAACATTATGTACCCAACCACAAGCAAATGGATAGTGGGAAATTGCACAATGGGAAATCCTTAACCAAAGTTAATGCAGGCTGTCACCCACAGAGGGCAGTACTCTCCTTTTCAGAAGACACCGTGAACCATTTTCCACTTCAGATTTGAGAATTTGAAAATGAATTCCAGCTTTTAATGATTCACTCCTTCCCCTTTTTTTTAAACCAATTTCTACATGTTTTGGTTTATAATTTCCTCCTTTTGTTTGGTAGCCATTTCCATTTTGATCTTGCATGTATTTTTGCATTCTCTAATTTTTTTTACAACTTTCTGTTTTACCATTTTTGTGCCTTTCTCTCCCTATTTTCTCTTTTGGATTTAGTCCCTGAACATTTTTTTCAACATTCTGATTCAACATCTCCCAATTTTACTCACTTTTTGGCAAAGATACCTCCACACCTCGATGGATGTGTTACTCAGCACCGGCAACAAGTTTAAGTTAAATAAATAAAACAAAAAAAATCTAAATACATATGTTTCATTGCATAACTAATTTTTATACAGAAATTTGTGTGTTGTGTTGCAGGGTGTACCTGGAATTTTTTATAGCCTTCTGAAAAAAAGGCTGAAAACCCTTGAACTAAATGGTAAATGTGGTTAATAATATGATTGCCTATTTAATGGGAAGGAACTCCTTTATCTGGTGTGTGCAAGCTTGCTGTGGAATGGTAGAACAATGCTGATTTTTCAGACCCTTCAAGTTTGTTTACATTGTCGTGGCAGAAATATGAGGTTATGTGGAGCTCAGTGCATAACTCATGTTCATGGCACTTAGTTAAAAGATTAGGGACAACACCTGAATGGCAATGTTAGGTGTATTGTGCAAGTCAGATATTGTACTGTTATTTATTCTCCTGTCAAAGCATATTCTTTGTAAATAATTTCACTTTAGCTTAAGCGATATGACCTAGCATTGGTTTATTTTGTTTTTTGGGTGTAGCATTAAGTAACACTCTAGTCTCCGTTGTTTATTAATGTGGAGAAATAATTGCTTGGTCTTGTAGAAAGTTACCTCATTCACAACACACGGATATTCACGTGTTTCAGATCAAAAGAGGCACAAATCTGGAAGCAGCCTTTTTATTATGAATACAAATGGTAATTGGAGAAAGCCTAAATTGTAAGGGCTAAAAATTGGTTCAAGCAAATCTGCACCAGCTCCGTTAGAAGAAGACGGGCGCCATTTTACCATTTTTTGTTTAAGTGCTAGGTGGACTTAAAACTGGGGGAGGGTACTTATCTCCTTTCTAACCCTCACTGATGGAGCGCCCAAATTGGACTTTTGTCAAGCTTGTCTGTTCCAGACCGATTTCAGATTGGGTGAACGCAGTAGTAAAGGAAGATGTGCTGGTGAAGTGCGGTGTGCAGTTCATTAGGTGGATTGAAATACATGTACGTTTATTTAAATTGACATTGTGCCCATTTTGTTCAGATTCCCAACCATGGCCATTTTTGGGCCTTGATAAAGTGCGAACTGGCACGGAAGCGGGTGCAGATCTCACTACTCGCCTCACACCTGACTTTACCAAATTTCCATGCCCTGAAAAAGGACATAACATGATGGTAAACCCCAGGCCAATATGTGAAGTTGGTGCTGCACCTCATTTACATGGTTATAGCATTGGGCTGCTGCTGGCAGCCTGTACTCAGCAGGGAGCAGTGTTGTGCTAGCACAAATTGCAGCCAGTCCTCTATTCTGAAAGACAGTCTGTCCCACCTAAAGGGAATCTGCACCGAATAACAGAGATTTCCTGCTGTATACATTTGCTGCAATTCTAAACAAGAAAAAGGGTAGAGAGGACACAGATGCACGCCAGAGGTCGTCGTGGTGGAGGTGGACAGGAGAGAAGCCATGATTCTGCAGAGGCCAAGAAGTTCTCAAGGACAATCTTCAGAAAGGATTGGGAGCAGATTGTCAGGGAGATCAGCTCCTGGTGGCTGGCTCCAAGCACCAGTCAGCAGTACCACAAGAAGTTTAATGAACTTATGTGGATGGTTAAGATCAGTGAATGTATCTCCTAACAAGTACCTATGCGCCACCAGCCTCTCTCTCTGCTCTATGCTCTATCATTCATCAATCAACAATCCATTGAACATCCAGACACTCCACCCTCAGACACATACCTCTGCTTTCAGACACACACCAGGCCTTGCTGTCTCCACAAAATGTAGAGAGTATAGATGATGGCAACAAAGACACCTACATGCCACAAAGATAGGTAGGAAAGTATTTTGTGAAGATGTAAGGAGTTTACAGATAGATATAGATACGTATGCCTCAAAGATAGGTAGGAAAGTATTTTGTGAAGATGTAAGGGGTTTACAGATAGATATAGATACGTTGAGTGAGTAGGCAAAAATCTGGCAGATGAAGTATAATGTGACATTGTTCAATTTGGCAGAAAGAATTAAAAAAAAGAGTATTAAACATAGAACGACTGCAGAATTCCGAGATGCAAAGGAACCTAGTTGTTCTAGTGCATGAGTCTCAGAAAGTTAGTATGCAGACACGACTTATAGTCAAAAAGGCTAACAAAATGCTATCCTTTATTGTGAGAGGAATTGAACATAAAATTAAGGAAGTTCTGCTTCAGTTATATAGGGCATTGGTGAGACTGCATTTTGAATACTTTGTGTAGTTTTAGTCTCCTTAAGTAAAGATGAATGTAAATGTGTGGAGATGATCCAGAGGAGGTTTGTTATTTCGATACCTGGAACGAGCAGGTTGTCTTACGAGGATAGGTTGGACAGGCAGAGCTTCTTTCCACTTAAGTTTAGAAGAGAGATGGGTGACGTAATTCCAGTAGATAAGATCTTGAATGGTCTTGATAAAGTGGACACGGAAAGGATGTTTCCTCCTGTGGGTTAGTCCAGAACTAGGGGGTATTGTATTAAAATTATAGGTCACCATTATATGACAGAGATGAGAAGCAATATTTTTTGATTGTGCAACTTTGGAATTCTCTGCCTCAGAAGGCAGTGGAAGTGAGGTTATTGAATACTTGTAAAATTTATATTTATTTATTAGTGTCACAAGTAGGCTTACATTGACACTGCAGTGAAGTTACTGTGAAAATCCCCTAGTCGCCACATTCCGACGCCAGTTCCTGTACACTGAGGGAGAATTTAGCGTGGCCAATGCACTGAACCAGCACGTCTTTTGGACTGTGGCAGCAGCTGGAGGAAATCCATGCAGAACACAGGGAGAATTTGCACACTCCGCACAGAAGGCAGAGGTAAATAGATTCTTGTTAGGAAGGTACTTAAAGCTTATTAGGAGTAGATTGGAATATAGAACTGGAGACACAAACAGATCAGCCCTAATCTTAATGAATGGCAGAGCAGGCTCGAGAGGCTGAATGTCTACTTCTGCTCCAATGTCACATGTTTGTATCTCCTCAACCATGAGGAGGAGCTGGTTATCTGCATCGTGAGCCTTGCGGTGACAGGACTGGGGTACCACTGCTGAAAAACATTCAGGATGATGGTATATTCTTGCCTTATGACCCCTCTCATCTCACCCTCATTGCTACTGGCATGATGAGCAAGCAGCTGATGGTGTCACAATGGACCTTTTGCTTTCCATTCCACCTCCTTTCCTCCATCGTAAACTTCCCCTTCTTATTTTATGTCTTCATACATATAGCAGTTGCCACTAGTACAGACATAACAAACAATACAGGAGTATGAGAAAAAGTAACACTACATCACTGAAGAAAAGCACTTTCACTTCAACAGACGCTTACAACTCAAGTACTGTTATCTTTAAGGTAGTATAGAGTTGAGATCAGCAAATGTAAAAGTGGATGCAGCCAGGCCAAGAGAAAAGAATGGTTCATTTGGCAGTCTTTGGAAGGCGAGATTGCAGGCGAGTTCTGCTGCAAAGGACTCAAATGAAAACCTTGATGGAGTGACATACAGGAGAATTATGATGGATGCACAGCTAGAAAGCTGACTCCATTGGCTGGCCTGTCAAAGGTCCTCCTATCACTGTCAAGGAATATGGATCTCCAGGTTGATATGCAGTATAGCATAGAGTTTGCCATTCTGTAGCTTCTGTCCATAACCCAGGAATGCTGCAGAACCAAAGGCACTGCAGCCCATTTTCCTGTTTCAGGCTTTGTGTGGGCAGGCCATCTATTCCTTTGCCCTTCCTGTGAGGATGCAGCAATACTGCCAAACTCAGTAACTCTCCACGACAGCTCCAAAAATATTCAGAGTACTTTCAGACAGCTAGCTGGAAATCACAAAGCTGCTTCGAATTTCCTTACTTGCAAGTTGTGTGTCTGCCTCTAAAACTATGTTGAGCCCAATTTTGCAACTGGATGCTTGGTCTTTAATGACATGAAACTTGTTGAAAGGAGATGCACTAGTCCCGATTTGGTGAATAGGCATCCCATTAGCTGGTAGGCTTTTTTACATCAAATAGAGTGCAATCAGTGGCTTCTGGCACATAAAGGCAAATACCACAAGGTGGTGCCCCTTCAAGGCTGCACAAGAATGGAGTGGGCGTGCAACACACACCCCAGGAAGATGATTGGCTTCAGTTAGGAGTGTTACTGATCCAAATTTGATTTGATTTGACTTGTTATTGTCACATGCATTAGCATACAGTGAAAAATATTGCTTTTTGCGTGTTATACAGCATACCATTCACAGAGAAGGAAACAAAAGAGTGCAGAACGTAGAATGAAGTTTGCGAAGCATAAGACGAGAGTAAAATATAGAATTTGGAGGTATGCTGGGCACAGTTTGTGTCACCTCACTCCAGCAGCATCTTGGCTTTGTGTTCAAAATCTAATTTTTTGCTCTAAATCTCTCTAATTTAGCAGTTAAACAATTTACTAGAAACAGTGTCACTATGAAAATGAAATCAACAGAATCCAATCTCTTCGACATGGCCTGGTTCTCTGAAGTGGGCTTAGCACAAAGTCGAGTTGATAACATGATTTGAACATTTCCCATTCTAGATCAGTTTGGTACTCTCCCAAATTGTGCTTTTTTTGAATAATTGATTAATTGGTTGAAGACTTCACTTTTTAACCTAAAGATTAGATTTGAAAAAAAGGCATGAATAGCTCAACCAACATCAGCACCATATGTATCTGAAATACTATTTATTGATTATATTTTCTGCAGATAGTTGCAGCCTGGGGGATGAACTCATGGAATCCTGGAGAGCACTAGCTCCCCTGCAGCATGAAGAAGTATTAATGGACACAGTCTGGGCCAGCGCTGGGATGCCCAGGTTTGTACGTCAGTGACTGTACAATAGTAATTCTTTGAAAGATGGAACTCTTCAAAAAGAAAGCTGTGGTGCCTCTTCCTCAGATGTTTAAGTGGCTTAACATATTTGCTGTCGTCATAAAGAACAGTTGCAAAAATGATCTCAATGGAATTCATGGCAAAATTAAAGTGCCAATTCAAGATCACTTTGATGCATTATAAACATTATAAATGTGATTCATGCATTCTGTTCAGGTAGCTAACAATGCCCTGAGGTGAATGAAAATGTAATTAGGTGAAGAAGATGGAGAAAAAGCTTTTTTTAATTGGAGCCAGAAGTCTAGTTATACATCAATGAGGAAGGCATTGCATCTGTGGCTGGTGTAGGGAATGTAATTGACAGTTTTAACTAAAGTTGCTGTTTGATGTTACACCGGTATAATTCGTCAAGATAATTTTTTGTAAGAGTGGTCAATCTCTTGTGACATGAAACATGAAAAGTTAGTGGATATGGCTTACAAATTCGTGCTTGCCAATTTTATGAATGGGTGGAAATTGATTCCCATGATTGAATGGATAGACCTGTGATATTGGGGCTTGGGCTTTGTTATCATGGAGTTAATGACCCATAATTGGACTCCATGAAAATTGCGAGCTTCTGACAGGAAGCTTCACAGGAAGTGTGAGGTGATTTGGGGAGGTCAAATAAGGCAATGGATTGCACAATAAATGAGAGGATACTGAGAGATTTAGAGGAAGTGACAGACATTGTTCTGAATGTGCACAGATCCCTGAAGTAGCACGTCAGGTTGATAAAGTAGTCAAGAAGACAGATGTAATCTTTCCATTTCTTGGCCAATAAATGGAAGCACAGAGCAGGGAGATTGTGCTGGAACTATATAAAACATTCTCTGTGTTTCTTCAAAGCCAAAGATTTTAGGAAGGTTTGTGTTCAGCAATTGCAGGCCTACTGGTGGCTAGTCAGACCTAACAATGACTAGCAGATTGTCCCACAGTGGGTGCAAGCGATGGTGCAGTTGCTGCTGGGGACTATTTGCTCTTTCCTTCTCCTCTTCTCTACCATGCTGGTTATTTACTCAGTCTCAAAGATATCCATAGCACTCCTGATGTAGTGTTTCCAAGCATCACGATCTAGCGCCTGTGCTTCTCACTGATAATGGTTGATGTGGCACAGAGAGGGATTTCGTCAGGGAGCCCTTGAAACTGATTTGAGCCGGGGCCCTCTGTTCTATTTGCCAACGGTCAGCTGTCCATACAACACGATCTTGAAGTACTGGCAATCATCCATCTGGGCAATGCCTTCACAGAAGGATGTCTTGATGCTATTGACGTTAGCTGTTTCCAGGACTTTAGTATTTGTGATTGTGGACCTGCCAGTGAATTTTGAGAATGCTACAGAGGCAGCGTTGATGGTGGCACTATACAGGTGAACATGATGGCGGTACGAGACCTGAGAACTAATACAATTTTGTCTGTATTATTATTAGTCTGTATTATTTTGTCTGAGGGTGTGGCTGCTGCACACTTTTTAGTCCGGCAGATGCACTGTTTGCTTCCTTGTTTATAGTGGCATCAAAAGAGAGGATTCTCCCCAAATAGGTGCAATGTTTGATGGCATTCATCTCAGTTTCCTCGATGACAGTGCTTGGTGGTCTATAATCTTGTTCGAGTGTGGGCTGATGCAGGACTGTTGTTTAGTTCAAAGAGTTGTGCCACCTTGAAGAAAGGTGCTGTTATCATAGAACATAGAATCTCCAGTGCAGAAGGAGGCCATTTGGCCCATTGAGCCTGCACCGACAACAATCCCTATTGAATGAAAGTGCTGTTGTCACTGAAAAGAAGTTCACAGATGAGTTTTTCTTCTGTCTTTGTTTGAGCTTGAAGAGTTTAAGGTTGCAAAGACCTCCATCAATCAAGAGGTCTACGTAAACTCCCTTCTCATCAAGGTCTTCCATTGCCTGCTGCAGCACCATGCTGAAGAAGATGGTGTATAAGCACACATCCCTGTTTCATACTATGGTAGGGACCCAAGAGGTCTTGACTTATTGGACTGATTTACATGAAGCTTCTTCATGGGCCAGAAACTTTGGTTAGCATCCAAGTTTTTCAAGGATTATCCATCCATCTCTGCTATTCAAAATGACATTCTACTGTTCGTTTTGCCCACAGCTCTTTCCTTGTATTTGAATATAAATACCATAGGCATGTCTGTGGTGACTGTGAAGCCGCAGTGGCTCTCTGGAAGGTTTTCTTCCGCAATGGTAGGTACAAGCCTGTCAGAGGTATTCTAGCCAGGATTTTCCCAGCAAAGAAAGGAGGATTGATCCCACAGTAGTTGCAGCAGTCTGACTTTTCTCCCTTGTTTTAATAAGGTGACAGCAACATCACAAAAGTCCTGGGATCCTGCCCTGTTCCCTGTGAACAATTCATGGAGCTTAATATATGGGGCAGGGTCGCCCTGCCTTATATATATCAAATGTATATATAAAACATGAGTCAGGTCACAACTTGGACAGTGTGTGCAGTTCTGGTCACCTCATTACAGAAAGGACATAATTGCATTAGAGAGAGGGCACAGAGATTTCTGAAATTTGGCTGAGATGAACTCATAGACCTTAGAGGAGATTCTGAAAAAACAGACAACATTTTGCTTTTATCTATCTGCACAGATGTATCAAATCTCATATGAGTTTTCAAAAGGGTTATGTGCCCAACTGTTGAGTGTGGAAATGTATTTCATGCTTTGGCACCAAACCATACAAACAAGGAATGAGAAGACAGGATTGTGCTCATTTTGTGAAGGTCTTTATAATGGAATAGCCATTAACATTCACTGTCTATGCTAACACTTGACCCAGTTAGTGTGAGCTGTTCTCCTGTGGGGTGTGCCACAGCAATAAGAATGGGAAGATGTGGAGATTTCAGTATGGATCTATTTGATAGTTGGGTGGGATCTGCAGAGCACCCTGAGGTAATTCTTGATGCAATGACTGATCTAAAATTGCCAGGGAGCAGGGACATAAAATGCTTCTGAACTGGGCTCAGAGGGGCTAATTCATCACAAAGCTGTAAACTGATCTGTTTGTGTTTTTTGGAAATATATCAATGTTGTGTTTTGTGAGAAGCATAAAGGAATGCACAAGTATGGAAAAAGCACTGTCAGAGTGTTTTGGGCCATTAATTTCTTTGTGTGATTTACCAATCCTGGCTTGGCACTTCTTCACTTGGTGAGGAAAAAAAATGAGATGAAGGACCTTGGTCTGATTGCATGCACCTCCCAGTGTTCAGCTCAAGAATCAATTTGTCAAAGTCCTGAGGATAGTTTACCTGCTCGCTGTCTAAGCTGATAAATGAGTAGAAGAGGGAAAAAAATATATATACTTGTGACTGAAAATTGAATCATTCAGTTTGACATTTAAAAAGTTTAATCTTCAAACCAATGGGTGGAACATTCTCAGTAATCCAATCCAGCTGTTTTCCTGTACTTTGGGTTGCTATTTGATCAGTAGCCAGATATGTACAGAACACTGCTTGGAATGAATGTCCTTTAGATTTTAAGTACATAAAATCCAAGATAAATTTTATTTCTACTCAGTGATTCTGGACAACCTTCAATTTTGTTACCTAAGACAAGAAAGAAGGAAATGGGAGTACACTGTTCTACCCCTTATACTAATTCCAGCATGCATACTTTTCCTATCATAGATTCTATCCTACCGACCTACCAGTCAGGGTAAACATCTCAGAGGAACGGTCTCTGTAGAATTGCACCCGAACTCCAACACAATTCAACAAAGCTCTAAAATAAGAATGTAACAACTCACAATTATGATCTAGTCAAAGCTTACTTTTGAGAGTGAAAAGCATTGTGGGTTTATGTTGAAAATTATAAATGGAACTTAATGCTCGATTGAAATAAAATCATAGAGGAAAATGTTACCACTGCAAATGTAATGACCTTAGTCAAAAGGCATTTGTAACAGTGCTTCAATTGGAAGTAGCTTTTTCAGTGATGGAGGGTGTGAAATTCTTGCACCCCAAGTTTTGGATACTAAGACTGCAATTCATGTCATGGCCACACCTTAGATTAAGGTGGGTAAGAGACAAATTAATATCTCCACCTCATCGAAATGATTGTGGTAAAAATTTCTTCCATCTGCAGGGCTGGTCTCCCTTTTTGAATTCTGCTGGCGAGCTCTGTGCACAATAGGAAATGCCAGCAGCATTGGCGCACATTGTGGCACATCCAGCTTGCTTTTGCTAAAAGCAGACTGCCTCTTAAAGACAAAGTAGAGAAAAGATTATTCCAATGAAAATTCTTACAAACTGGACTCCAGAACACACGGAGGGGTCCAGACTGACGGATGCAGCACTGAATGAATGAGTTGTGCAGGTTGGCTGGAAAAGAGACACTATGCTTCCATGAAGGTGGGGAGGGGTGCAAGAGAGCTTCAAGCTCCACCCTTGGAAGGAAGTGGTCGCAAATGTCCAAGAACATCAGCTTCAGAGTCTGGATCAGTAGACCTTGCAGCAGTTTCACAAGAAGTCTAATGCCTTAACGCGGGTGATCAACATCAGTAAATGCATCTTAACAAGGTATCTCCTGCTCGCTGCTCATTGCACCACATTCCCATCATCATTCAGCAGCACCAAACTGGAACTCAGGACCAATGTCTAATATCCAAATACCATCTTGTCCTCACACCCCTACCAAAGTTTAAAGTTTACTTACTCATCTCAAGTAGGCTTACATTAACACTGCAAGGAAGTTACTGTGAAAATCCTCTAGTTGCCACACTCCGGTGCCTGTTCGGGTACACTAAGGGAGAATTTAGCATGGCCAATGCACCTAACCCGCACAACTTTCACAGACTGTGGGAGGAAACTGGAGCACCAGGAGGAAACACATGCAGACACGGGTAGAACGTGCAGACTCCACACAGTTACCCAAGTTGGGAATCAAACCTGGTTCCCTGGCGCTGTCAGGCAGCAGTGTTAACTACTGTACCACTGTGTAGCTTCACACTTCATTACAGCCTCCATGTACCTCTAGCTATGGCAGGCACATCACCTAAACAATGTTTCACAACTGACATTTTGTTCTCATTCTTGAAGGACAAGGTAGCACATAATAGAAGGGAGCAGGGGACAAGGATGCCTGCATCTCCTGAACACTGCAAAGGAAATGGTTCTCTGCATCATGGTACTGGTTGTGACAGGGCCACACCAAGTGATATTGCTGAGAACATTGTGTTGTATTGTTGCTTTATGCCCTTTCTCAACTCCCAGTATACGCCTAGCCTGATATCTGGCAGCTGATGCTACAACCATGTACCTCTTACTTCCCAACCCAACCCCTTCCCTCACCGCAACTTTGTCCTTCTGATTTTCTGCTTTCAGACTTTCAAAAACTGATAAAATAAAAACAGAAAATACTAGGAATACTCAGCAGATCAGATGAATCAGATCATTATATGAAGGGTTGTCATCATCAACCTGAAATATTAACTCTCTTTCCCTCCACAGCTGCCTGTCCTGCTACATATTTCCAGCACTTCCTGCTTTTATTTCAGATTTCCAGCATCTATAGTATTTTGTTTTTGTATTAGACTGGTGCCAGCACAGCTGCAGCAGCCCAGGGAAGAAGGCAAAGAAGAATAGCACGGCAAGGATAATCTGCAGCCACCAGCTCAGACATCAGCACTGCATTTACATTGGAGTCTCGTATAGAACTGGGAACGGAATGAATCTCTGTGTTTGAGTGGGCTGCCAAGAGTTGGTGGAAAGGATGGTTTGCCTGTCAGAATGCCAGAGGGCAAAAGACAGACAAATATTGCTGCAGAGAACTTTGGTGAGGGTCTCGATGGGATGTCATGCAGGAGAGTGCTGACTGGGCATACATTACTGAAATGCTGTCATTGGTCAGCCTGTCAGACAGCTTCCTGTCAATGTCAAGGAGTAGCCGAGGCCAGTCTTCTGTCACCAACACCCTTTGTTTAGGTAAAGTTGCCATAGTCCCAGATGACCATATTTTAATCTGATGATCACCACACCACAGGCAAGGGGCGTAGTTAAATAATTTCAGCCAGTACCGGAATTGAACCTGCACTGTTGGTGTTGCTCGGAATCATTAACCAGCTGTCCAGATAACTGAGCTAAACCAACCCTTTTATTTACACAGTGAATAAAGCACCTCAGCAATGGCTGCAATCCACAAGTCAAAGGCCCGAGACTTGCATTGCCTGGTCTGGGTAGAGACAGCTGGTTTTTAAATGCCCACTTTTCCTCTTCTATTGGGTGAGTCTATGCTTGGTCAGTGGGGGAACTGATACTCCACAAGGCCCACGGGGAGATCTATTGATGATCCCCTGTGTCCTCCCTGGCCATCGTACATCCCTCTATTCTTAAGTCTGTTTCCCCCAACACCCCGCCTCAGGGAGGTTCTTTTCACTGCTTGGGTGATCAGCATAGGATCAATTGAAGGTGGGACCGGATCTGCTGATGTGAACTAAATTGGAAACCATTGTTTTTGGAGGGAACGTATTAAAGCCACAGACACAGATGCTTTCTGGGGCTTTGCCTTGGTTGAGGCACCTGCTTCAATTCAAGAATCCATGTCCTCATCACCTGGAGGGGTAAGCGTTGGGTCGGCTTTAATTTGTGGCCCAACACTGGCAGCAGCTATCTGCAAGGCTGGAGATGAGGCCTACATTGGCGTGGGCTCCCTACTTCTGAGGTGGTCCAGGTGCTGCTTCACAACTTTTCCCTGCTGGGCTCCGTTTTCTCCGTTGTGACCCCAGGGGTCCAGCTGAAACAATCTCCAAAATTCCTCACATGAACCAAGTCGCCTGTTCTAAATATTCTTTCCGTGCTTGCAGAATCATGATTTCTCCTCTTGGGACTCTTCTCCTGCCAGATTTGGGAACAGTCGGTTTAGTCTCATCTGAAGCCACCATCCCGTTAACAATTCCAATGGGGCAATTCCAGTTGTTGTGTAAGGGGTAGACCTATTATTGAATAGAAACCATGCCAATTTGGTCTTGATGGATGCTATGGGTTGTTTCTTCTTGCTGAGCTTAAAAGTCTTCACCACCTGTTCACTCAACCCATTTGATGATGGGTGATAGGATACTGTCCTAATGTATCTGAAGCCACTAGAAAGCATGAAGTTGTGGAATTCAGTGCTGGTAAAGGCAAGACTTCTGGTATCTTATGCGTGAAGAGTTATAGCATGGGAGATGGTGGAGCTCATGCGATTTATCTCCATCCATTTGTAGTGTGTGTTCACCATGATCAAAAACATGGAACCCATAAAAGGACCAACAAAGTCCAATGAGAAGGTTGATTTTGATCACAGACATCAAATGCTGGATGTCAGGTTCCAGGGATGGCTGTCTCAATCAGAGATCTGGTTCAACATTAAGTTTATTCTGATATCTGGTGTTCAATGCCACAAGCCCTAAAAATCCATTTTCACAAAGGTAGGTTGTAGGAAAAGGCATCAGTAACGTTATTGCCTTTTCAGACCGTTTTGGATATTTTGAAGCAACATTAAACCAAAGGTCAGTCAGGTAGTTTGGAGAAAATTCCAGTATTCAAGCACTGCCACAGGACAATTCCAGAAATCTGTCTTGCTGTCTTGAGGTCAGGCTTACAAGGATGTCATCATCGAGGCTTGCAAAGGGATTTTGTATCCAGTTGAACTTTGTGTCGGGAATAGGGAAGTACTTGCATAGCTGTGCTTTCAAACTTTGCAGGTGCTCTCTGATGTCATATTTCACACTGTTTGGAAGCTGCATATTTGCCATGGCCAAAAAATCTGAAATTCGCAAATACGCAAAGTCGTAATTTGACTGCTCGAGTTGTTTGGCCTATGTCTCTATTTTCTTGATCACTGCTTCTGTTTTGTCTTGCACTGATTTTCCCTGAAGACTCAGATTGACTTCATTTAAGTGATCGAAAATATCTACCATACATGGCAATTTGGAAAGCCACTGAAAATCACAGAAGTGTTGTGAGAGTTCAAAGTTTGAGTCAAAAAAAATTCTCATTTCATCACGCAACTTGAAAGACGTGTGAGTACCTTTCCTCAGGACAGTCAGTGGTCCTCAGTGTGCAGAGGTAGTTGGATGGTGATCACTGCTATTCTTATCGCATAAAGCTGCAAATATTTGTGAATTCAGTGGACAGGCCTTGATAAAATTAGCTGTTTTAACCGTTTCCTCCAAAATGATCATGAGATCAGCAGGCATTTTCTTTACAGTTAAAGCCTCCTTATGAATGTTGCAGCGAATGGATATTGCTAATGGAGCCACTGCACTTCCATGTGTAACAACCACATTGTGTTGGTCTAACATCACACGGGTCTTATCTGTGCTAACTCATTTTGACCAATCAATCCAATTTTGAATAATAATGTAACATTGATTATGATACATATGAGGTAGTGTAATTATGTTTTTTATTTCACAGACCACCTGCAGTACCCTGACCACAGGTTGGGAACTACTGATCTAGACAATTGTTCAACTTCAGTGGCAAAGAGGCTGCTTGGCAGCAATTAAGACGTAGCAAGCAATTAATTTATTTTTTAAGATTCATTGAGACCACAGAAATGTAAAATGGCTCAGCACAGAAAAAGGAACTTCAGCCCTTCACGTCCACACTGGCTTGCAAGAGCAATTCAGTTAGTTCCACTTCCCCATTCTTTCCCATAGCCCGACAAATGTTTTCAGGTGCTTATCCAATTCCCTTTTGTAAACCATGATTGAATTGTCTTCCAACAACGCTGTCAGGAAGTGTATTCCAGATCCTAAACACTCACTGTGAAAAGTTTTCTTTCCTCATGTTACTAGCCATTCTTTTGCCATTTACCTTAAATTTGACCCATCCATCAATGGAAACAGTTTTGTCTCTATCTAATTTGTCTGCACCCCTCCTGATTTTGAATACCCCTGTCAAATCTCCTCTCAACTTTCTCTTCTCTAAGGATAACAAGCCCAATCGGTGGAATTTTCCCATGATTTGTCAGAGTGTTGGTCTCTGACTGAAAACTGGCGTGTGTCTCTCCAGACGCGCAGCTGAGTTTTCACACTAAATTTCATGACATTCAGACAATTAGAAACCTGGAGGTGTGGTTTACATGGAGCCTGAAAGAGCCACCACCCCCACCCTCCCCCTGAAGCAAGAACATATCAGCGGCTCCCACCCCTGCACACAGCCAATTATCACAATGGCACCATTGTCGGCACTCGCCCCTCAATGCCAGGTGCTGTTATCACTGCCCACTGCTGCACCCTGTCCCCCACCATCACCAGTTGGACTCCTTAGAGGGCCCAAACCTGGCACTTCCCCCAGGTGAGACTGGCTCTGCCATTATGTCACCAGCAAGGGGGCAGGGAAAATCAGGAAACACAACCTCATTGGTGAATATCACAGTTCCTGACTCACAGTATTTTGCATTTACGTCGCTGCTCTCTGTGATGGCTAACGGAGGCATAAAATTGCCCCCAATGTCTCCAGTCTATATACATGATAAAGCTCCTCATCCCTGGAACCATTCTTGTAAATCTTTTCTGAACACCACCCCTCCCCCACCCCCAACCCCAAAAGCCTTCATTTCCTTCCCGTAATGTGGTAACCAGTAGGCTCAGAATAATCCAGCTGACGGCAAATCAATGTTTTATAAAGGTTCACCATAACCTGCTTGCTTCTGTCCTCTTTGCCTCTGTTTTTGAAACCCATAAGCCTTTCAAACTACTTTCTCAACCTAATCTAAATCTATCAATGTACAAGTTTTGTTCACACGATTCTCCAGGATTCTCTGTCCCTACAGCGCTTTAGAATTGTACCCTTTAGTTTATTTTCCTCTGATTCTTCCCACCATTCTTCCCTGCTGAGGTCTCTCACTATCCTCTTCGTATTTCACAATTCTTGTAAGTTCTGTGTAATTTACAGATTTTGAAATTATGCCCTCCACACCCAAATCTAGGCCGTTAGTTTATATCAAGAAAAGTAATGGGTCGAATGCTGACTCCTGTGGCACTCACTGTGTACCCACCTCCAGTCTAATTCTTTTGGCAACTAATATTGACGGCTTCAAAAGGATAACTTTTGGCAATCCTAGGATCACGTTGCATGTTAATATTTTTCCTATTTACAAGCATCTGATATTCTGCAAACCTTTTCAACTGAGTGCATTCTTTATTCTTTTTTGTAAAGGGATTACGCCACAACACTCTTAAAACATGATGTTATGGGAGCTTTTTTACTGTGGGTGAATCCTGGCCCTCTGCAGTGCTGGACACTGATGATGCGGACCCCCTTTGGTGTGATAAACTATCTGATTTGCAAAAATGACGAAGGCAAATATTATCTGCAGGTATGATTGCAAAAACTTCTATAATTATCAAATGCTATTTTTAAATGGTAGTTTTTAACATTATATTGTGCATTTGTTCTCTTCCAGCAACTGAACACACTAATGTTTCCCAGCATAAAAGCCTTAATTGATCATTACACGGGAAGTGAAGATGGTCTCTTTTGTTGCCTAAGTGTTTCAAGGGTAAATCACTGCTATGAAGAACAAGATTCTACAGAATGCTATAGCTTGGACTCAGTTCAACCCAAACCTGAGGACAGGCAGATTGCTTCAGATTAGTGAAGTGGGATTTGCAAAGACTGCTTCTTGCAGGTCATAACAAAGAGACTAGCTGCAAGGTATGATTTGCAGTGTGATTTAGGAAAATTGAATGCAACAAACTTCAGTCTGCCACAGGTACCTCCACAGGTTCAGTGGCATCAAATACTACTGTAGAGATCTGGGAGTCTAATTGTTGTGGGAGTTGACTTGCATTGTACAATAGCATGACTCGGAAGTTGTAATAATAGCATTATCTTGTGACACAAACAAGATAATTTGTGTCTTCCGCATGCAGATTTCTTCAATCTCTTCAAAAGCAGACCGAGCTAATATTTGGTGAGTTGAAGCTTGATACAAATCATTAAGCTGCTTTATTTCACAATAAATGAACATACAGACTAACAATTATGATCAGATTGGAATTGTTCAATTAGTATGATCTATCTTTGTATAATGTTGCAAAATAGAAACACGCTTCCCCATCAGTGAGAAGTTTTTAATGAATGTAAGAGTTTACATTCACCAGTATTTTTAACTTAATTGCCTCAGTTAACAAATCTGACTGCCTTTCTATCTAAAGAAAGTCCATCCTTATGTGTACTTGGCTCTTTGTGAAAAGGCAGATGAAAGAAGAGATCGGAGCTTTTAGGTGTCCTTTCGTTAGCCAGACAGGCTAACACGTTGCTTGTTTAGTCTCCATTTGGCATGTATTAACCTTCCATCAAGTGCCTTTTCAAATAATTCATGATAATGCACGTTTTTAAAAACAGTATTAAAAATAACTTGCTTTCAGATCTTTTCTGTGGAAAAATTGTCAAAAATATTAAAACATGCCAACAATCCGCATAAGCCTTGCAAGAATAATAGCTAAATGAAAAATAGAACCCAAGTAAGGATATGGGCTTAGGAGAGGTGTTTTGAGAGAATTAGGAAATGCAAGAGTTAAATGACCCTAGACTTTTTTCTAAAGCTATTTTCTGCACAAATATACTTCAAACTGTCCGCTGACTTCAGGCAGATGCACTGCTATAGGTAATCTTGTTATTGCACTAATTGGTTATTATTGCTAAAAGAGAGGGGAAAAGAACAGGATGAGACTTAGAATTGTCTACAGTCTTACCTCTTTCTGTGTCTGTGAGACAGTTCAAAATTCAAATTGCTGAAATATAATCAAATATATTTATTTACTGCTTTTCAACATTAGCTTTGCTAGACTAGTTTAATAATAAGGTTGCTGGTCTAAAGTTTATGATTTTGGATTTAATTCTCATCTGTTGGTACTAAGGAAAAGGAATTTATAAACTATGTTTCATTACAGTTAGAACGCCTGTCCTCAAGGTCCTGGGTTGCATCATCAAAAATGAAAAGAAAAAGGCTGCGCTTAGGCTAAAAAACAGATAAGGGAGACCCAAGGTCTGTACTGCTGTGCCTATGAATCAATAGATTACTCCGCAAGTCTGTTTTTGGAGTGGGTCCGAATATTCTCAAGGTAGAAAGACCAGGATGGATACCAGTTATAGATGGGTATATGTAAATATTGGGGACATGTCAAAACTTCTACCCAAAGACCAAACACGGGTTATATATTTTTAAATTATACTTTGTAAACTAAAATATTGTGCTACATTAAGTCTCACTTACGTCTAAATAAAAATCATAACTGTTGACCAATGTGGAGACAGCTTCAAATCGTTGAACAAACAGTCCAAAGAGACTTTAAGTTTATTATTAGCTGACCAGCTTTAAGAAGCAAGGATGCTTATACCAAGAACCAGAGGTGTCCTTAACAAAGATTGTATACAGAGTGGAATTTGAAAAACCTCTGATCCCTACCTTGCAGGTAGAGGTACTGTTTTGTAGCTTGAGGCTGATTATGGCACCATTATCTTTTTTGCTTCTGTCTGTGTGAACAAAATCTAATGAATTATTGTATTAGAAATGTCCTCGTTTTGTTTAATATGATTATCTTGAAATTACATAGTATTACAGTGGAAATCTCAAACGAGGTAAAGCTGATGCAAGGCACTAAGTAATTTAACAAGTTTGCATTTGTTCCATTAAAATCATGATGGTAATGTAAGGTCATTTTTATTATAAGTGATACCAAACATTTTGTTTATGTTCTATACATTTGGATTATATATACTTTCTAATCTAAATACAAGTGTTGCACACAGAATGGGTATAAAATCATTCCAGTTGTCATTTTAAAAAATGTGGTCTTAAAGATTCAAGCTCTCGTGAACTAAATCATTCTCACCATATTTTGTTGTCTAATGATCTCAGAAAACAAAAGCCTGACTAGAATATCTAAATCGCTATATTGTGCTTTTTGACTTTGAATGTGCATCCTTGTGTTATAACTATATATTTTTTTCATTGCAGAAATTCCAAAATAAAGAGCATGTGATCAGTGACTATTATTACCTGACACCTTGTGTAAAAGTGAGTGAAGAGAGTATTGAAATAGATGCATGCGTCAAATCCACTTTGGTCTTGCCTAAGCAAACCACCTTCAATTGAGACAATGGGAATATGACCAGCTCCCGAGTTTTTCTAATGAACTTGGTGCTTGATGGTAGCTTGTCAGGCATTGGTTTCCTTTGTTCACACCTCGCAATCCCCAATCCGTCAATGGGAGTTGCCTGGCTTATTCACAGGGCCTCTCACAATTGTTCAGCGTAGACTGTGAACTCAAAGGGAAGAGTTGAATGCCTGTTCCTCCACTCGGTGGTGCTGTAATGTCAGCAGTGCCATTCTAGGTCTGTCAAAGGATAATGAGTAGCATTTGCTTTGGGGTATAACTTAAAATTTTGTGTAGATTTTAGCTTTAAATCAAAAATGAGACACCTGATTTGTATGGGATGTTGACATAAGATAGAACACTCATTCAGATAGTGACACAAGGGAGATCCGAAGATCCTGTTTTATTTACAAATTGGTAAAATACTTGTATCTGAATTTATATTTTTGGAAAATGCCCAAGTAAATTTAATAATTAGAGCCCTAAAATTCACACAGTAATAGAATACAAATGATGGGAGCGATTTTGATCCTGTGTTAGCCATCAGGGTAAATGGTGATGGATGGACAAAGCCTCAGGAATGTCAGGGAATTAAATTCTTGCTGGCAAAATCTTGTTTCCCGATTTTTCCATGCCCCTCACCTACAGCATAAAGAGGTTCCCATCCAAAAAGGGTGGGAATCTCATTTTGTTAATTTTTAATACATTTAAATATTATAAGGCTTCCCTGCAGTGTGTTCCGCCTCACTGAATGTTCATATCTCACTGATGTGACATCATGTCAGCAAGATTTACAGGTTAAGCTTTTTAAAAACTTAGAGTCGAGGAGAACCCTTCAGGGCATAAAGGTAAGTAAAGCCCCCAGGGACAATGGGGCATTCTTGGGCAGTGCCACCTTTGGTACCAGTGCCAGGGTGGCCCCTCTAAGGAGTCCTGTTGGAGGGGGGTCACCTTATGTGGTGGGAAGATGGAGGCACCCCAATGTCTGTGTGGTTGCCAATATCCACATAGTGGGGGTGTGACTACAAGGCCTCCTCCAGTTGAAATGATGCTCCTCTCAGAAATTTGGTCTGCACCTGTGACTGAATGACAGTGCTAATCACTAATGTGGATTCAGCAATGTGATAAACCACTACTGGTGCTACTTTAAATAGTAAAAAATCTCACATCACCAGGTTAAAGTCCAACAAGTTTATTTGATAATAAACCCACTAGCTTTCGGGGTTTGCCCCTTTGTCAAGTGAGTGGAGAGTTCTGGTCACACACAGAGCATATAAAGGCACACACAGTTTACAGAATACTGATTAGAATGCAAATCTTTACAGCTAATCAATTCTTAAAAGGTGCAGACAATGTGAGTGGAAATAGCATTAAGCATAGGTTAAAGAGATGTGTATTGTCTCCAGACAGGACAGTAAGTGAGATGTTGCAAGCCCAGGCAAGTCATGGGGGTTACAGATAATGTGACATGAACCCAAGATCCCGGTTGAGGCTATCCTCATGTGTGCAAAACTTGGCTTAATGCTGTCTCCACTCACATTGTCCACACCTTTTAAGAATTGATTAGCTGTAAAGATTCGCATTCTAATCAGTATTCTGTAAATTGCGAGTGTCTTTTTATGCTGTGTGTGTGACCACAACTCTCCACTCACCTGACGAAGGGGCAAACCCCGAAAGCTAGTGGGTTTACTATCAAATAAACTTGTTGGACTTTAACCTGGTATTGTGAGACTTCTTACTGTGTTTACCCCAGTCCAACGCCAGCATCTCCACATCATGGCTACTTAAAAGGCCACCAACTTGCAGGTGAGGTACTCTTGCTGTCTGCTTATACAATTTAGTGGAAATACACTTTGTTTCTTTTTGAGGTGGTTTGAAAAACTACTGATTAAAATCAGGGAGGGAGCAGGATTTGTTGATCGAAGTATGGAGGCTATGGTTGTACGGTTGTGGATCAGCAATGTGACCTTCAAAGGCTACGGAGAAGATGGATAGGAAAAGAGCTCTCTACGTAAGACCCTACCCACCTAGGGTTCTTCCAAGAGCATTTCACCTATTTAAGGCAACTCGGATTCAACAAGTGAGTGGCCACAGAACTCGGCTACTTCCTTCAACCCAATCTGGAGCCTTGCGCCAGAGAGAGGTTGAGGCGAAGCTGATGCTGCCAGTGGCCGAATGGGTCACTGTCAGATTGAACTTTTATGCCTTTACATCATTCCAGTTGGTAATGTTAACATCTTAACTTCTGGCAGGACATCGTCCATAAGTATCTGGGAAATAACAAGGAAGGCACTGGCACAATGGTATTGTCAGTAGACTAGAAATCCAGAGACCCGGGGTAATGCTTTGGGGACCCAGATTCAAATTCCACCATGGTGAACTTTGAATTCAATAAAAATCTGGAATTAAAAGTCTAATGATGAAACCATTGTCATAAAAACCTATCTGGTTAACTAATGTCTTTTAAGGAAGGAAAGCTGCCATTCTTTACTTACTTGGTCTAGCCTACATCTGACTCCAGGCCTAAGAGTAAATGTGATTTACCCTTACATGCCCTCTGACATGGGCTAGCAAACCAGTCAGTTCAAGAGCACTTAGAGATGGGCAATAAGTGCTGGCTCAGCCAGAGATGCCCACATCCCTTGAATGAATAAAAAAAGTGAGAATCCACATTCGCCAGGAAGACCGAGGACATAATTCTCTCCCTCAGCAAACAGAAGCAGGAATGAGAGGGTTGCCAGCATAATGAATTTACCAACCGTGCAGGGGGTCTATGGACTTCACTCAGCTGGCTCAGGGCTGCATAGTGGTGGTTAGCACTGCTGTCTCACAGCTCCGGGTTTAATTCCAGCTTTAGGTGACTGCCCTTGTGGAGTTTGTATGTTCTCCTTGTGTCTGCATGGGTTTCCTCTGGATGCTCCGACTTCCTCCCACAGTCCAAAGATGTGGACTGTAGATTAGCCATGCTCAATGGCCTCTTAGTGTCCAAAGATGTGTAGGTTAGATGGATTAGTAATGGTAAATGCGCAGGGTTACAGGAATAGAGTGGGTGTGGGCTGAGTAGAATATTCTTTTGGAAAGTTGGTGAGGCTTAATGGGCTGAATGGCCGCCTTCTGCATTGTAGGGTTTCTGTGGCTCTGCAAGAGCTACCATTCCCTCAATGTGTGACCACCATTCATCATGTTGGTGATGTCCATTACACTGGCAGCAGCCCGGATGCAGGCATTCCACCATTTTGGGGCTTCCATACGGAGGCAGACAATGGCTTGAGGGACAAAGGCTATCACATTCTCCTGGCTGATGACCCACCCCTTCCACCTCCCAACACCACATGGATAGTACATGTACAAGAACCATGAAACCACCAGGGACATCATGGAGCAGATAATGGTTGTGCTAGAGCGCTTCCAGTACCTGAACCAGGGTTTGATTATGGGCTTTGGGGAGCCCTCCACTACGCATTTAAGTAGGTGTCCAGGTGTTCTGCTGCATGTTACATAATATAACCATTATAGGAGTGCAGACTTTGCCTGCAGGAATCCAGAGGTCACTTTCAGAGGAGGAAGAAGAGCAGGAAGGGTACATCCTGAACCTCTTTGATTTTTCTTGTCTTTCAGGGGATGTGGTTGTCACCTGTAAGGCTAGCATTTATTGCCCATCCCTAACTGCCCCTTAAGAATGTGGTGGTGAGCTTGAACCACTGCTGTCCAGGTGATGTAGGTACACCCACAATGCTGTTTGGGAGGGAGTTCCAGGATTTCCACCTTATGATGGATGGAAGGTCAGTAATGAATTAGCTTAAGGTGTTCAGGTGTAGATACTACCCTGAGAAACTCGTACAGTGATATCTTGGGACAGAGATGAATGACCTCCAACAACAACAACAACAACAACAACAACCTTTGTGCTCCAACTAGCAGAGAGAGGTTCCCCCGATTTCCATTGACTCCAATTTTGCTGGGGTTCCTTGATGCCATATTTAAATGCCGCCTTGATAAGGACAACAACAATTGACAATGGTCTATTATTGACTATTACCAAGACTAGCTTTTAAATTCCAGATTTATTAACTTTCTTTAAATTTCACCATCGGCTGTGGTGGGATTTGAACTCATACTCTCAGAGCATTAGCCTGCACGTTTGGATTACGTTACAAACAGAAATGATTTATTGACCCTTATGAATTCTGTTAGCACCTGTTTTTGCTTCTAGGGTGGCATAGTGGTTAGTACTGCTGCCTTACAGCGCCAGGAACCTTGGTTCGATTCCCGACTTGGCTCATTGTCTGTGCGGAGTCTGCACATTCTCCTTGTGCCTGCATAGGTTGCCTCCAGATGCTGTGGTCTCCTCCCACAATCTAGGTGCATTGGCCATGTAAATTCTCCCTCAGTGTACCTGAACAAGTGTCGGAGTGTGACAGCTGGAGAATTTTCACAGTGACTTCATTGCAGTGTTAACGTAAGCCAATTTGTTAAAAATAAACTTTACAAAATGTTACCTGATAGTATCTACAGCCTTTGCTGACCAAAGGTCTCACAATGAGGATTTGCCCTGTGTTGACACTAGATCACCTTTCTTCACCCAGAGAATGAAGCGCAGAGAGTCTATCTACGACTGGATCTTGAACTTCCCAACTCACAGGCCACGATCAGTAAGGATAGGCAACAACACCTCCTCCACGATCATCCTTAACATGGGTGCCCCACAAGGCTATGTTCTCAGCCCCCCCTACAGTACTCCTTATACATACCTATAACTGTGTGGCCAAACTCCTCTCCAACTCGATTTTCAAGTTTTGTAATGACACCATTGTACTGGGTCGAATCTCAAACAATGATGAGACAGAGTACGGGAATGAGATAGAGAACCTGATGAACTGGTGCAACAACAATAATCCGTCCCTCAATGTCCACAAAATGAAGGACACTGTCATCGACTTCAGGAAGCGAGGGAGAATATACCCCCATCTACATCAATGGAGATGAAGTAGAAATGGTCGAAAGCTTTAACATTTTAGGTATCCAGATCACCAACAACCTATCCTGATCCCCCCACCCCATGCCAACACTATAGTTAAGAAAGCCGACCAACGCCTCTACTTTCTCAGAAGACTAAGGAAATTTGGCATGTCAGCTTCAACTCTCACCATCTTTTACAGATGCACCATAGAAAGCATTCTTTCTGGTTGTGTCACAGCTTGGTATGGCTCCTGCTCTGCCCAAGACCGCAAGAAACTACAAAAGGTCATGAATGTAGCCTAATCCATCACGCAAACCAGCCTCCCATCCATTGATTCTGCCCACACTTTCCAGTGCCTCGGCAAAGCAGCCGGCATAATTCAGGACCCCACGCATCACGGACATTCTCTCTTCCATCTTCTTCCATCAGGAAAGATACAAAAGTTGAGGTCATGTACCAACCACCTCAAGAACAACTTCTTTGCTGCTGCCATCAGACTTTTGAATGGGCCCACCTCACTTTAAGTTCATCTTTCTCTATACCCTAGCTACGGCTGCAACACTACATTCTGCACTCTCTCGTTTCCTTCTCTCTGAACAATACGCTTTGTCTGTATAGTGTGCAAGAAACAACATTTTTCACCGTATACAAATACATGTGATAAAAATAAATCAAATCAAATCAGAGTGGTTAGGTGCATTGACCCGAACAGGCGCCGGAGTGTGGCGATGAGGGGAATTCCACAGTAACTTCATTGCAGTGTTAACGTAAGCCTTACTTGTGACTAATAAATAAATAAACTTTTTTTGGTGAATGTGTGGAATTCACTACCACAAGAAGTAGTGGAGGCCAGAAGGTTGTCTGATTTCAAGAAGAAATTAGATATAGATCTTGGGGCTAAAGGGATCAAAGGATATGAGGGGACTGGGGGAGGAGATCAGGATACTGAATTGGATGATCAGCCATGATCAAAATGAATGATGGAACAGGTTCAAAGGGCTGAATGGCCTACTCCTGCTTCTAGTTTCAGGTCTGCAGCATTTGTTCCTGATTCTAGTTATAACGTTTACTCACATTTTGTTCTGATCTGTAAATACAGACTTTTAAAAAAAAGCGAAACTCGCTGGTTATCTAATGCAGGCGGTGGATCACTGGACTCTGGCTGCTGCTCCGTAACCGTGGTAACGGTTGCCAACCGGAAACGTCCCGCAGCCCGCCGGAAGCTGGGGTCGCCAGGCGACCCGGGCTGTTGCCGGGGCAACCGACGCTTGGGCTTGCGGGATTCCGCTCCCGGCAAATGGTGGAAAGTCGCCGGGATGGGGAGTTTGTAAGGGGAGGGCCGTTAACCAGGGTGAGGGGGAGGGCGGGGGTGGGGGTTGTGGAAATAAACAGTTAAAGTGTGCACCGGGCGCGGGGATGGCCTTGGAGACGGTGAGGGTGGTGGTCCGCTGCAGACCCAGCAACAGCCGCGAGAAGGACCTGAACTGTAAGGTGGTGGTGTCCATGGACCCTGCCCGAGGCCAGTGCTTCATCCAGAAACCTGGGGTGCTCGGAGAGCCGCCCAAACAGTTCACTTTCGACGGCGTCTACTACATAGAGAGCACCACCGAGCAACTGTACAACGAGATTGCCTATCCGCTGGTGGAGGTAAAGCAGCAGCCGGAGGAACAAACACGATTGTGGGAGGAGGTTGTGTCATAAAAACTACTGTGGGAACAAACAATGTCAGGCAGATTGATGCTTGCTACGAACAGTGAGCAACAGGCTGATGACCCTATATTAGTTTTTATTTGAAGTTTATTTATTAGTGTCACAAGTCGGCTTACATTAACACTGCAATGAAGTTCATGTGAAAATCCCTTAGTCACCACACTCTGGTGCCTGGTTGGGTACACTGAGGGAGAATTTAGCATGGCCAATGTGACGAACCAGCACATCTTTCAGCCCAATGGTATTACCTGATCAGAACCAGAACCTTTCAACTCACCACTGAAAGAGGGCCAATTTACTTAAGATGCTCAAAATAAAGTATCAAATACCAAATGTAACTTTACCAATTAAATTGATGTCTAACATACGTTACTTGCACACTGGATCCAGAAAGAACATGCTATCTCCTCGCTACGTGTCTCATAGTTTGCCAAGCATATCGTTCCATGGACATGATTGCCATCACTCGACATATTATGACAGTGAAAGCTGGCAACCAACTGGGCCTGCCTCAACACCCACACCTGCTCATTTTCTGAAAAGATGCTGTTGGATAGTGATCAACTCTGAGATCCTTGGATGTTGTTTCCTCCCAACACAGAGCACACCTTTGACATGGCAGTTTAGAACTCCAGAGTCCATGGTGGAAAATGGGGAAGGTGTGGTTGGGAGAGGTCACTCTGATTCTTGTTCTGAAACAGTTTCATATAGTGTGAACATTATACACTCCAAAATAATCTGTTGATATGTAAATGTTTTATTTTGGGAACCCAGCTAACTTTTCTAAATATAATTGAATTTTCATGATTATTAACTATTTTCCTCCAATTAATATTTATAATTAGCTGTATTTTCCATATATGTAGGGTCTCAAAAGAGACTCATATCTATATATGTAAACTCAGCTGTGCTTCAAACTTAATAAGTGAATTATTGTTAATCTTTCTGCACATTCCAGTGGTCATATTACGGACATAATTTGGGAGTGAGCCAAGGTAGCATGATGTTTGGGTGTTTGTAATAATAATGGATTAAGAATCATTTATTGAACAGTGATTTTCTTTATAATGCTGATGTTTCCATCACTTTTGTCTTTAGTCAGAAGATGAGCCACTCACACACAATTACCCATTTTCTGAGTTGCTCCACTAGGTATGGTATTTATGTAACTGGTCCATTTAAGTTTCTGGTCAATGACAACGACCAGGATGTCAACAGTGATGGATTCTACAATGATAATGCCATTTAATGGTGAAAGAAAAAGGTTGGACTATATTTAAATTTATTAATTCATGGGATGTGAGTATTGCTGGTAACATCAATATTTATAGTTTATCTATAATTTCCCTTAAGGAAGCAATGTTATGATCTCCATAAAGACTGTTAGAGTTCAAAGAGAAATTCAAACTCCCTATTGCTTGAGAGAACTATGCCACAAAATTCCACATTTTAATTTTAAAAATTATAAAGAAATTGAATAAAGTAAACAATACTAAATTAATACTATAGTCTATAAATTTAGGGTTTACCCTATTCTACTTTTTACTTCTATCCACAAATTCCCTTATATTTGCAAGAATCTTGAGAATTCACTCACTTCTCCTGAGACCAAACCAAGGTACACCACAGCTATCCAGAATTCACTTCGCTTTTACCTTAGTGTTTCAGCTGTTCTTTGAGATACAAGATTTCATGAGGATTCTTCCATTGGCATTTGGCTAAGCAACCCTTCAAGTTTCCTTTAAGAATGATAAATTTGGATGCCTTGGACTCTCACTGCACTTTTTCTTAGTGGTTCTATATCAGAAACCCTTTTTGTTTCTGATAGCCCTTTGTATGGTTTCTCAGGTGTGCGTCCTGGACCCAACCATCTTCAGCCTCCTCATCAATGACCTTCCATTATAAGGCCGACAACTGACAAGCAACATTCACGCCACACAAGTGCCAGACGATGATCATCTCTAACAAGAGATAATCTAACCATCACTCTGTGGCAACTAACTTGCCTCCTGACTCCCCAAAACATATACAGCGTCTGTGAGGCACAATTTAGGAATTTGATGGAATACTCTTCACTTGCCTCAATGAGTGCAACTCCAACACCGCTCAAGAAGTTTGACACCATTCAGGACAAAGCATCCACTTGATAGGCATCCCTTCCACAAGCATTCGCTCCCTCCACCATGAATGCACAGTAGCAGCAGTGTGTACCATCTACAAGATGCATTGCAGGAACTCATCCAGCCTTCTTAGAAAGACCCTTCCAAACAAATGACTGCTATCTTCTAGAAGAGCAAGGCACAGATAAATGGTAACATCACCACCTGGAAGTTTCCCATGCTATCCCAAGCCACTCATCATTCTGACCTGTAAATATGTCACTGTTCCTTCACTGTCGCTGGATTAAAATCCTGGAACCTCCCACCCCGCCTCCCCCCCCCCCCCCCACTCCACTCCCCCCCCCCCCCCCCCCACTCCACTCCCCCCCCCCCCCACTCCACTCCCCCCCCCCCCCACTCCACTCCCCCCCCCCCCCCCACTCCACTCCCCCCCCCCCACTCCACTCCCCCCCCCCCCACTCCACTCCCCCCCCCCCCACTCCACTCCCCCCCCCCCCCACTCCACTCTCCCCCCCCCCCACTCCACTCTCCCCCCCCCCCCACTCCACTCCCCCCCCCCCCCACTCCACTCCCCCCCCCCCACTCCACTCCCCCCCCCCCACTCCACTCCCCCCCCCCACTCCACTCCCCTCCCCCACTCCACTCCCCTCCCCCACTCCACTCCCCTCCCCTCACTCCACTCCCCTCCCCTCACTCCACTCCCCTCCCCTCACTCCACTCCCCTCCCCTCACTCCACTCCCCCTCATCCCCCCCCACCCCCACCCCCCCCCCCCCACCCCCACCCCCCCCCCCACCCCCACCACCCCCACCCCCACCCCCACACCCCCCCCACCCCCACCCCCACACCCCCCCACCCCCACCCCCACCCCCACCCCCACCCCCACCCCCAGCCCCACCCAGCCCCAGCCCCACCCAGCCCCACCCAGCCCCAGCCCCAGCCCCAGCCCCAGCCCCAGCCCCAGCCCCAGCCCCAGCCCCAGCCCCAGCCCCAGCCCCAGCCCCAGCCCCAGCCCCAGCCCCAGCCCCAGCCCCAGCCCCAGCCCCAGCCCCAGCCCCAGCCCCAGCCCCAGCCCCAGCCCCAGCCCCAGCCCCAGCCCCAGCCCCAGCCCCAGCCCCAGCCCAGCATTGTGAGTGCACCTATATGACATGGATTGTAGCACTTCAAGATGGCAGTAGCTCACCACCACTTTCTCAAGGGCAGTTAGGCAATAAATGCTGCCTAGCCAGCAACACCCACATCCCATAAATGATGGACATAACAATCCTTCTTCCAATCTACTTCCACCAAGAAATCCCCCTGTTTAAAGGTGCTGTTAACTTCACTGATCTGGAGATTGCATAAGTAATTTAAATTATTTATTGAAATAATTGTAGACACCTTGTCCCTTCCAAAAGCTGAAAGATGGGTTATCCATTGTTTGAGTGCCCCACTTCCAACTCTGACCTTATTGAATAATTGCAGGTAATCCATTGAGTTTTAACTAATCCAGGTCTGGTTGATTTGCAATTGCTTTAGATGTTGAGTGGCTTCTGAATAAAATGTTTCCATTTATCTACATTTTTAAAAATTTAAACCCTCAAACTAAAAGTTATATTTCTAAATCGTGAATTACGAAATCAGATGTTTTGCAACAGTGGTGGTGAGTCATCTTTCGGAACCGCAGCTGTCCAAGTAGTGATAGTCTGCCCACAGTTCTGTTAGATAGGTGGTTGCAAGGTTTTGACCTAGCGACAATACAAAATCATTGAAATACATCTGAGTCATGACTGTGTGTGACTTGGAGGGGAACTTAGCGGTATGGTATTTCCATGCATCTGCTGCGCATGTCCTTTTGGTGAAGCTTGCAGTTTGAGAAGTGCTGTGGAAGAATACTTAGCATGTTTCTGCATTGAATCTTGTAGGTGGTACACATTGTAGCCAAGTTGTGGGACTGGTGAAAGGAATAGGTGTTTAAGGTGGTGGTTGAACATAAGAACATAACATGAAGTGCTGATCAAGCAGGCTGCTTTGTCTTTAGTGGTGTTGCGCTTCTAGTGTTGTTGGTGCGGTTCTTATCCAGGGAGTATTCCCCATTATATTTCTAACCTGTACTTTATAGGTGGTAGAAAGGCTGTAAGGAATCAGGAGATGAGTCACTTGCCTGAATTCTCAGCCTCTAACCTACGCTTGTAGCCACATTATTTACATGTCTGCTCCAGATAAATGCCTAGTCAATAATAATCCCAGAATATTAATAGTGGGGAGTTTGACAGTGGTAGTTCTGTTGAATGTCAGAGAGTGGTAATTAAACTATTCTTTCTTTTAATTTCAAAAATATACTTTATTCATAAATATTCTAAAACAAACCATTACTGAAATGACATTTCCAATCATTATAAACAGTGCAAAAACCATCATATTTCCAATTTCTTTAACTTCAATATTTTACAGTGCTCAGTTCCAAGATATTACATACATTACATTCAGTTTTTCAACAAACTATATACATTCCTCACATTTCACTGTGTGCTGTTTTTAGAGTTGCACGCTGTTACACAGTCCGAGTAATTAAACTCTTGTCGAAGATGGTCATTGCCTGACACTTGTGTGGTGTGATTGTTACTTGCCACTTATCAGACCAAGGTGAATGTTGTCCATGTCTTGCTGTGTGTGAGCACAGACTGCTTCACTATCTAAAATTTGAACTGTGCTGAACATTGTGCAATCATCAGTGAATATCTCCATTTCTGACTTCATGATGGAGGAAAGTTCAGTGTTGGCAGCTGAAGATGTTTGAACCTAGGATTGTGGCCTGAGGAATTTCAACAACTATGTTCTAAGACTGAGATGATTGGCCTTTAACAGCCACAGCATCTTCCTTTGTACTAGATATGACTCCAGCTTTTGAACAGCTTTCTCTGATCCCCATTGACTTCAGTTTTACTAAGGCTGCTTGGTCCCATGCAGTCAAATGCTGCCTTGATGTCAAGCGCGTTCATTCTCAGCTTACCTCTGGAATTCAACTCCTTTTGTCCATATTTGCACCAAAGGCTGTAAGATCTGGAGGCAAGTGAACCCAAAATGAATTTTTTTTTCAAGCAAAAGCACAGTTGACAAAGCAGCAACCAAGCAGTCAAGAAATGTGGAGCTATCAGCATGCCGTGATTTACAATATTATCAGACAGTACAGTATTGAAAATGGAGAAGTTTTGTACATTTTGTTTGTTTCAATTACCATTGTGGACACAACTTTGAATCGGCTGCTCCTGCCTCTCAAGAGAAGCTGTAGACTCCGAAACATGCGGGTGAATGCGTTCAGCACCCAAACTGTCGCATGTTTCCTAGAAACAGAACCCAACCTTTCCCAACTATTATCTTCTCCCTCCCTAAAAATTTGGAGCTAATTATTAGATCGATTGGGCATAAACATTTTAAGACATGAGCGAGATTGGTCACCTTTTCTGTGACCCTTCCCCAACAAAAAAATCAAAATCAATTTGTGCTCTAAAATCAGAGAAGCGTTCCCATTTAAATCCTAAAATAGTTGTACACTTTAATATACAAAAGAAGACATTTTTTTGGAATTATAAATTTAATTTAGAAAGATGCACATTTTAATTGGGATGCAGAATATTGGTGAGTAATTGCTTTTTGATAGCAGTGTTGACATTACTGTTCATTATTTGCTGATGATTGCAATTAGACTGGGTGTTAATTAGCTAAATTGGATCTGTCCTACTTTTTGTGGACAGGACAGACCTGAGCAATCTTTCACTTTGTCAGTAGATATTAGTCTGCTTGCTGTACTGGAATAGCTAGGCTAGATCCATGGCTGGTTTTAGCACTATTGCTGAAATGTTATCAGAGTCCATATCTTTTTAGCTAGCCATTTCTTGATATCATCTGGCGTGAATCAATTTAGTTGAAGATTGACGTCTGTGATTGTGGAAACCTCAGAAGAAAGCCAATATGGATAATCTCCTCAGCACTGTTGGCATTACAACTTTGTCTTTTGCAGTTGTACTCATTTAGTTCTGCATGGTAGCTCCACCAGATTGGCACCTCTTTCGGCACATCTGATGTGGTCCTGTTCATCTGGCTTGATGGTGGAGGAGAGAGGTATATACTGGACCATGAGGTCACAGATTATGGTGGAATACAGTTCTGCCAATGTTGATAACCCACAGTGCCGATATTCGGTTTTGAGCCACTACTCCTGTTCTACTATTCTATTTTGCAAAACATGGAGAGTGTCCTCGGTGTGAAGAGGGGACTTTAGATTGAATTTTGGTGTTGCGGTGGGATTCCGATAATGGGCAGGAAAACCAGGGACACCAATGTCATAGCCATTTATGTGTCCTCTGACTCCATTTTTCAGGTTCAGACAACTAATTAGACATGTTGGGGCTGTTGCCCGTTGTAGTTTAGCTGCCCATCTCCAGGAGCTACTGGCCAATCAAAGAGCCAGCAGTGACACTGAAATTGTTAGGCACTGATGGGCTGTGACTGGAAGAAGAAAATGCCATGGAAGCAGGCCATGTATCTGTGACAGATTAGTAAGCATGTTGTCAAGTAAGTTCTTTCCTCATAAATATAAACAGAAAATACTTGAAGTGTTATTCTGCAGCTGGTTCTCCCACCCAACTGACCACAAATCCAGGTGAAATGTGAATTAAGTTGCAGACACATTAAATGTAAGTTGTTTTGCAAAATCCTTCAATGTAGTTCTGCTTATAAGTGAGTTGCAACACTGAAACTGTTGTAACTATACTCTCCATTAAAACCATTGGGAATTCCGTAGCATTTCCTGAACATTAATTTTAATTCTGGGGCCATTGTAGCAATACACCTAACATGTGAGACCCCATTGTGAATAATAGTGATATCGGTGAATGTGATTAGACATTTCTTCACTAAGCAGAATACTTTGTTTTTTTTTGTTTTTCACTTCGTTTTATCAAACTAAATCCATAAACATTTATCTTCCCACTAGATCTGCATTTGTCTAATTTCTTCCATGGGTGATGAACTTAAATTATTTTTTCCCATACTTTCACTGCCACTGGGAAGTATTCATTCTCAGGTCAGAACAGGAGCAGCTCTGTCTTCCCTGATGCAGGAAAGTTCATTCACCTTAGGGAAGGTCAAATGCTCCTTATAACAAAAATTAAATCAGCAATTCCACATTTCTGTTTCTCTATCCCAAGTACACCCAACATCCACAAGTTGCCTTAGCAACAACAGATATGGGCAACATAGACCTAGTTTTGGGCAGCACAGTGGCACAATGGTTAGCACTGCTGCCTTAGTGCCAGAGACCTGCACTTGATTCTCAGCTTAAGTCGCTGTGTGGAGTTGCATGTTCTCACCATGTCTGCGAGGGTTTCCTCCAGGTGCTCTGCTTTCCTCTCGCAGTCTGAAAGACGTGCTGGTTAGGTGCTTTGACCCAAACAGATGCCAGAATGTGGCAACTAGGGGAATTTCACAGTAACTTCATTGCGGTGTTAATGTAAGCCTTACTTGTGACTAATAAATAAACTTTACTAATTGCCAGCTCCGTGCTATTAACCTTCATGATTCTGTAGGGTTCCTGATAGTTATCTAGTGAGACACTATAGAATGACTCCCCGAGAGAATTGTAATCACATTTCCCACCTTCTCAATTATAAATAATTTAAAATGTGTGCACAGACGTAAGAGAAAAACACATTCAGAATGAAAGATGACGACAAGTCCTATGTTGTTATAAATATAATTTCATAATTCTCTTTTAACTAATTTCTATCTGAATAGACTTGACAATGTCTCAATTATTTTGAGAAATTTGGGTTTAGACTTCTCATTTGTCATTCATATTTTTATTGTTTCTTGGGATGTAGGCAAGGTCAGCATTTATAGCCCATCCCAAAGGTGAGGGAGGAGGTTGACAACAGGAGGTGGGTAGAGGTCAGAAATCAAGAGGAAGTCCTGTTGAAGGTTGGGAGTGGAGATGTTGGGAGGTTAGCAATAGGAAGAGGTGGGGATGTCACCACTAGTGAGAAAGTTCTATTCAGCAATTGTGAAGGGGGGACCTGCAATCAAGAAGACAAGAGGATGTGAGTCTCGAGATTAGGGCTAGGGAGGCTGAAGGCTTCCTTGAGAGGCTCAGAGGGAGCACTGTTCCTCCTGGCCCACAAGGTTTGGGCAACATGGTGGCACAATGGTTGGCACTGTTGCCTCTCAGTGCCAGGGACTCAGGTTTGACTCCCAGCTTGGGTCACTGTCTTTGCAGAGTCTGCACCTTCTCCCTGCTGTCTACATGGGTTTCCTCCAGGTGTTTCGGTTTCCTGTCATAGTCCAAAAGAAGTGCTGGTTAGGTGAATTGGCCATGCTGAATTCTCCCTCTGTGTTTCTGAACCGGCGCCAGAGTGTGGCAACCAGAGAATTTTCAGAGTAACTTAATTGCAGTGTTAATGTAAGCCTACTTGTGACACCAATAATAAACTTTAAACTTAAACCTTGGGGAGCTGCCAACCGTTGCCTCTGATTCGATGCCAAATTTCCATTTCCCAGGAAATGGGTACAGGACAAGTTATTTTGAAACTTGGTACATAATTGTGCATAATAAGTCACTGATCTAAAGATATTAATATGTACTGCCTATTCACACCAAGAACACACCTATGCCTTGATATATCTCAGCATCAAAATTGTGGTGGGAATGTTGGGGTCACATTATGTGGATTTCACTTTCTAAACCCTTTCTTGCCCAATGTGGAGGGGGGTTTAATGTCAAGGTCCTAGTCTCTATTCTGGAGGAGGATGCCCTTAGGACAGTGTGAGACATTCATAGTATAAATGAGTGTTGTTTCAACTCTTAATATTTCAGTGGGGTAGTGGAGAATGCCGATTAGCTTAGTATAGAATTGTAGAACAACGCCAACAGCATCAGTTCAAACCCAGTATTAGCTGAGATAGTGTTAATAAGGTAATCAAGTGTAGTTGCTGTTGCAATGTCAGAAGACAACACTGTCGTTGCTTAAAAGATGGGGAAAGAGCTTTGTGAAGTGGCGAAAGCCTGTGAAGCAAGAATGTATTATTGTTTTTCTGAGGAAACTGAGACAGTTGTGACTTTTTATATGTGATGCAAGATGCTAAACGTAAAACATTTATTTTTCACCAGAAGGTTACAAGAACTTGTAGAGATCTGGGGAGAAACCCAGTGTAGAGAAGGTTACGAGTAAAAGAGGCGGATTTTAAGAAAGAAGGGAAGGGAAGTGGAGAGGCAACATTTTTAAATTACAGTTTTAAAATAAATATGTTTTTGTGGACATGATCTGAAAACTATATGAGAATAAAAATCATCTGTTTCCATACCACACATGATAATCATCAGTCTGATTGAGGCAGCATTTTATGCCTTTATTATTATTATTCTCAATTATGAGTAATTCTGTTCTTTTCTAGGGTGTCACTGAAGGCTACAATGGAACAATATTTGCCTATGGACAGACAGGAAGTGGGAAGTCATTCACCATGCAAGGCATTTCTCATCCAACATCGCAACGAGGAATTATTCCCAGAGCTTTTGAACATATATTTGAGAGTATCCAGGTAGTTAAGTTATGGCTCAGACTTTATAAGATATGGATTTGTGGGGTTATCTATTGAATTCTTGTGGGACTCAAAGTTGCAAAGGGGATAGTGATACAATGCAGTTTATTTGTCCACATCTCATTTTTTCCAGTAATAGTCCCAATTTTGTAGCATTTATCTAGTGTCAAAGATGCAGATAAATGAATTACATCCTGCTTTAACATCAAAACATGCAGTGTGGTACATGTCCTCTTGAAGCATAATGCTTCAAGAGGACATGTACCACACTAGTTCACTAATGCCCTTTAGGGAAGGAAATCTGCCATACTTACCTGGTCTGGCCCACATGTGATTCCAGAGCCACAGCAATGTGGCTGACTCTCAACTGCTCTCTGAAATGGCATCAATTCAGGCAAGGGAAAAGACAACAACAAAACAAACAGCCCTGTCACCCCTGCAAAATCCTTCTTACTAACATCTGTGGGCTAGTGCCAAAATTGGGGAGCTGCCTCACAGACTAGTTAAGCCACAGCCTGGTATAGTCATTCTCACAGATAACACCCCAGATACCACCATTACCATCCCTGGATATGTCCTGTCCCAGCAGCAGGGCAGACCCAGCAGAGGTGGCGGCATACTGATATACAGTCGGGAGGGAGTTGCCCTGGGAGTCCTTAATATCGATTCTAGATTTCATGAAGTCTCATGGCTTCAGGTTAAACATGGGTGAGGAAACCTTTTACTGGTTACTATGTACTGTCCTCCTTTGATCAACACTTGGAGGAAACATTGAGGATGGCAGGGGCGCAAAACATACTCTGGGTGGAGGATTTCAATGTCCATCATCAAGATGGTTCGGCAGCTACACTATTGATCGAGCTGGTTGGGTCCTAAAGGATATAACTGCTAGACTGGGTCTGTAGCAGGTGGTGAAGGAACCAACAAGAGGAAAAAACATACCTGACCTCATCCTTACTAATCTGCTGCCTGCAGATGCATCTGTCCATGACAGTATTGGTAAGAGTGAACACCGCACAGTCCTTGTGGAGATGAAGTCCCGTGTTCACATTGAGAATAACCTCATCGTGCTATGTGGCACTATGATCATGCTAAATAGGACAGACTTTGAATCACTGTAACAACTCAAGACTGGGCATCCATGAGGTGCTGTGGGCCATCAACAGCAGCGGAACTGTACTCCACAATTTGCAACCTCATGGCCCAGCATATCCACCACTCAACTGTTACCATCAATACTAGCGATCAACCCTGGTTTAATGGAGAGTGCAGGAGGGCATGCCAGGAGCAACACCAGGCATATCTAAAAATAATATGTCAACCTGATGAAGCTACCAAACAGGATTACTTGTATGCCAAATAGCAAAAACAGAAAGTGAAAGACAGAGCCAAACTATCCCATAACCAACGATTAGAGCCAAGTCCTTCCACATCTAGTCGTGAAAGGTGATGGAAAATTAAACAACTCACTGGAGGAGGAGCCTCCACAGCTATTCCCATCCTCAATGATGGAGGAGCCAGGCACATCAGTACAGAAGATAAGGCTGAAATATTCGCAGCAATTTTCAGCCAGAAGTGCTGAGTGGATGATCCATCTTGGTTTCCTCCAGTGATCCCCAGCATTTCAGATGCCAGTCTCCAGCCAATTCAATTCACTCCATGCGATATTGGAAGCACTGGATACCCTGATAACATTCCGGCTATAGTAACGAAAACTTGTGCTCCAAAATCTCACAGGATCCAGGGTGAGGTATCTAAATGGATTCAAAATTGGCTTTGGTTTGACAATGGTGGTTGTAGAGAGTTGTTTTTCAAACTGGAGATCTGTGACCAGCGGTGTGCTTCAGGGATCAGTGCTGGGCCCACCGTTATTTGTCATTTATATTGATGATTTGGATGAGAATATAGGGGGCATGGTTAGTAAATTTGCAGATGACACCAAGATTGGTGGCATAGTGGACAGTGAAGAAAGTTATCTCCAATTTCAACAGGATCTTGATCAATTGGGCCAGTGGGCTCATGAATGACAGACGGAGTTTAATTTAGCCAAATGCGAGGTGATGCATTTTGGTAGATTGAACCAGGGCAGAACTTGCTCAGTTAAAGGTAGGGCACTGGATAGAGTTACAGAACAAAGAGATCTAGGGATACATATTCATAACTCCTTGAAAGTGGAGTCACAGGTAGACAGAGTGGTGAAGAAGGCATTTGGCATGCTTGATTTCATTGGTCAGAACATTGAATACAGGAGTTGGATGTCTTGTTGAAGTTGTACAAGACATCAGTAAGGCCACACTTGGAATACTGTGTGCAATTCTGGTCATCCTATTACAGAAAGGATATTTTTAAACTAGAAAGAGTGCAGAAAAGATTTACTAGGATGCCACCGGGACTTGATGGATTGAGTTATAAGGAGAGGCTGAATAGACTGGGACATTTTCTCTGGAACGTTGGAGGCTGAGGGTTGACCTTATAGAAGTCTATAAAATAATGAGGGGCATAGACAAGGCAGATAGTCAATATATTTTACCAAAGGTGGGGGAATCTAAGACTAGAGGGCATAGGTGAGAGGGGAAAGATACAAAAGTGTCCGGAGGGGCAATTTTTTTCACACAGAGGGTGATGAGTGTCTGGAACAAGCTGCCAGAGGTAGTAGTAGAGGTGGGTACAATTTTATCTTTTAAAAAGCATTTAGGCAGTTACATGGGTACGATCGATATAGAGGGATTTGGGCCAAATGTGAGCAATTGGGATTAGCTTAGGGGCTTTTAAAAGAAAAGGGTGGCATGGACAAGTTGGGCCGAAGGGCCTGTTTCCATGCTGTAAACCACTATGACTCTATAACTTGCTGCTTCCCTAACCAAGGTCTTTCAGTACAGTTACAACACTGGCATCTACCCAACAATGTGGAAAATTGCCCAGGTATATCCTGTACACAGAAAGGACCAATTCAATCCAGCCAATTACAGCCCAATCAGTCTACTCTCGATCATCAGTAAAGTGAAGGAAGGGTCATCGACAGTGCTATCAAGCAGCACTTGCTCAGCAATAACCTGCTCACGGACATTCAGTTTGGGTTTCACCAGGGTCACTCATTGAAGTTGGACTCCACTGTCTGTGATGTCCAACCAAAGATGAAGCAGCTCTCCACAGGGAAGAATACGAAGCTGGATGGTAAATCACTTTTGCCATTCCTAGAGGTTGGATTGAGGTAGGATTAGAAACTAGTTAATTTCTTGTGGGAGGAAGTAAAGAACAGTGACCTCAAAAATACATTTTAAGCTGCTATTTTTATTTATATTTTCTTCTCTGTTGTTGTCTCCCTCTCCACATAGTATCTTCCTTCTTAGCTTTTCATAAAATGAAACAATCAGTTACAATTCAACAACATTACATTTAGATTTAATATCATTCAGTGCTTTGATTACTTTGCAGCAAAATGTAAGCAGTTTAAGTGGTTTCACTGTCACTGTGTGTTCATTTACAGTGTACAGAAAATACAAAATTTCTGGTGAGGGCTTCATATTTGGAAATTTACAATGAAGAGATCCGAGACCTTTTGGGGAAAGACACGAAACAGAAGCTGGAGGTAAAGTGAAAATTTGTATGAATGCCGTTTCAAGATAAGTTCTGTTGTAGTATTGAAAATCATTTATACAATTAATGTCTACATTAAATGTGTTTTTTGAGTTGTGATGATTTGAGTCACTGCATCAAAAACATGGAACTCACTCCCTAACAGCACTGTGGGTAAACCTACGCCACAGGGACTGCAGCAGTTCAAGAATGTGGCTCACCAGATTTTCTCATGGGCAATTAGGGATGGGCAACAAATGCTGGCCTAACCAATGACAGTCACATCCCAGTAAAAAAAATATAGTTTCAGTACATAAAGGTGCAGTTTAACACTTGTTGGTTAGCCAGGTTAACTTAGCTTTCAAATATTACCTGAAAAAATATTGTATCTGTACTGGTTCTCCAAATGAGCATCATGACTTAGTGCCATTTCCCTGCTTTTCCCTGTCCTCTGTATAATTGTCTAATGCCTTTTTGAATGCCTCGATTGAACCTGCCTCCACCACACTTCCAGGCATGTTACAGGACCCTTCAGCTAATGAGATATATGTTGAACATACTGGAAGGAGTACTGAGAGTACCAATAGCACAGAATGTAGGGGGAGTGTGTGCGTGAGGGAGGGAGAGTGTGCATATGTGAGTGTGTGTGCGTATGTGAAGGAGGGAGAGTGTGCGTGCATGTGCGAGGGAGGGAGTGTGGATGTGTGCATACATGTCAGTATCTGAGAGATTAAGTGAATGTGTATATGGCTCACTCCTCAAGGTTTTCTTTCACCTTTAATCACCCCATTCACCATCACATTTTCTCACTCATTCTCACACCCACTCTTATACTGGAAATGAGCGGGATACGTATATATACCCTCTCATGCTCTAATGGTTGTCTTTCTTAATTAGTCTTAGTTTAATTACCAAATTATTGCTTTGACATTGCTTTATTTTTGCTCAGCAAATTGTTTCTTATGTTCGTTTTGTTTTGAAATGTGCCAAATTCTTTCTTTTTGAAATGTGCTCATTAGCCTCTTGAGTGAGCGCAAATTTAAATATGCTTTCCCCCCCACCCCACACGAAAATATTGGACCAGCTTATATTCGCACAATAGCGAGGGATGAGTTAAGTTCAGGAAACTAGGCTAAAAACAGTTTGGGTCGAGATGAAGGCAACAAGATACTTGTGGAAGTGGTGTACAGGCTCCCTAACAGTACACAAATGGTTGTATTGAGGAAAAAAATTAAAGAAATTTGTCAGAACGTATGGTGCTAATCAAGGGGCATTTTTATTTACATATAGAGAATTTACATATAGCAAAGATCAGGTGGGCAAGGGTGGGCTAGATGAGTTCATAGAATGTTTTTGGAATAGTTTTGTATTCTAGAACCAACCAGAAACCTGGCAAGGCGACGGGATTAATTAATTAATGACCTCATAGTGAAGGCATCTTTAGGGTGATTGTAATATAATTGAATTTTACATCTAGTTTGAGGAAGAGAGGAACGTGTGCAATACAAGCATTTTAAACTTAAATAAGGGTAATTATAAGGGCATGAAAGCAGAGTTAGCTAAAGTTAGCAAATTAGGGTTAAGTGATAGGTCAATAGAGATGCAGTGGCAAATATTTATGGGGACATTTCAGATTATAAGGCATTCCAACAAGAAACAAAAATTCCAAGGGGGGCACTCACCAGCCTTGCTTAACTGAAAAAGTTAGAGAGTATCAAACATAAAGGAAACACGTTTAATTGTGCAAGGCTGTTTGACAGATTAGAAGATAAAAAACAGCAAAGAATGACTATACGATTAATAAGACGGAAAGGAGAGAAAGATAGCTATAAATATAAAAATAGAAAGTAAAAATTTCTGTAGATATTTAAAAAGAAAAGAGTATTGATCCTGTAGGAAGTAAGTATGGGGAATTAACAGTGGAAAATAAAGAGATGATAGATAAATTGCATTGGTCTTCACTATAGAGGGATACAAGTAACATGCCAGCAATCGCTGTGAATCAGGAAATGGAAGAGACGGAGGAACTCAAGGAAAGTACAATCACTAGGAAAGTGGTACTGAGCAAATTGTTGGGGCTGTGGACTGACAAGTCCCTGGGTCCTGATGAACTTCATCCTAGGGTCTTAAAAGAAGTGGCTCGTGTGATAGTTGATGCATTGGTTTTAATTTTCCAGAATTCCCTAGATTCAGGAAAGGTTCTGTTAGATTGGGAAATTGAAAATGTAAATCCTTTATTCAAAAAAGAGGGAGACAGAAAGATTAACTGAGTGGGCTAAATTCTGGCAAATAGAAAATAATGTGGGAAAACATACAATTGTGGATTTTGGCAGGAAGAGTGAAAAAGATGCATATTATCTAAATGTTGAGAGATTGCACGCTCAGATGCAGAAGGATCTAGGTGTCATAAGAACATAAGAAATAGGAGCAGGAGTAGGCCATCTAGCCCTTCGAGCCTGCCCCGCCATTCAATAAGATCATGGCTGATCTGTCGTGGCTCAGTTCCACCTTCCCGCCCTCTCCCCATAACCCTTAATCCCCTCTCTTATCAAAAACCCATCAACCCGCGTCTTAAAAATATTTAGCGAGGCAGCCTCCACCACTTCAACGGGCAGAGAATTCCAGAGATTCACCACTCTTTGAGTGAAGAAGTTCCTCCTCAACTCCGTTCTAAACCGCCCCCCCCTTTATCTTGAGGCTGTGCCCCCTAGTCCTACTGTCTTTTTTGAGCGGGAAGAGTCTCTCCACCTCTATCCTATCCATCCCATTCATCATTGCAAAAGGTTCGTATGCAGGTACAGCAAGTAATTAGGGAAGCTAATTGAATATTATTGTTTTTTGCAAGGGAAATTGAACATAAATATAGAGAGGTTATGCTTCAGTTTTAGAAGGCATTGGGGAGATTATATCTGGAGTATGGGCAGCACGGTGGCACAGTGGTTAGCACTGCTGCCTCACAGGTTCATTTCCGACCTCCGGTGACTATCTGTGTGGAGTTTGCACATTCTCCCCATGTCTGCATGGGTTTTCTCCAGGTGTTCCAGTTTCCTCCCACAATCCAAAGATGTGCAGGTTAGGTTGATTGGCTATGCTAAATTGCCTCTTAGTTTCAGGGAGATTATCAGGGTAAATACGTGGGGTTTTGGGGATTGGGTCTGGGTTGGATTGTTGTCAGTGCTGGCTCAATGGGCCAAATGGCTGCCTTCTGTACTGTGGGGAATCTAAGTTTCTACTGTGTACAGTATTGATCTCCTTATTAAAGGAAAAATGTAAATATGTTCAGAGAAGGTTTACTAGACTAATAGCTAGAATGGGCAGGTTGTGTTTTGAGGGATGGTTGGGCAGTTAAAGTGGGTATCCACTGGAGTTTAGAAGAGTAAGAGACAACTTTATTGCAACATGTAAAATCCTAAGAAGTCTTGCCAGGGTGGATGTGGAAAGGATGGTTCATCTTTTGGGAGATTCTAACAGTAGGGGTTACTGTTTAAAAATAAGGGTCACCCATTTAAACCAGAAATTAGAGGGCAGAGTCTTTGAAAACCTCTCCATCAAAACTTGATGGAAGCAGTGTTTGAGTATTTTAAAAACAGAGCTAGATAGATTCTAGATAAGCATGGGAGTAAAAGGTTATCAGGGGTAGGTGGGAATGTTGAGTTGAGGTTACAATCTGATCAGCCATTAACTCATTGAATGGTGGAGCACGTTTGAGGAGCTGAGTGGCCTACACCTGCTCCTAATTTGTATGTTTGTATGTTCATCAAGTAATTCCCCAAATAATTTCTTATATCCGCAATGCGCGTGATGGAATATTTTCCAAATCCATTTAATGTGCGTAAGTGGAGCTCGAAAAATAAGTTTGGCACCATCCAAGACAAAGCACCCTGCCTTGACCTACATCTTATCCACTACCTTAAACTATCCACCACTGGCATGTCATGGATGAAATGTGTAGCATCTATTAAATGCATTGCAGCAACTCACTTTGGCATCATTTCTGAATCCTGCAACCTCTAAAAGAAGGGAAAAGGTACAAGAAGCCACCACTTCCAAATTCCTCTCCAAGTCACACACCATCCTAATATGGAAATGTACTGTAGCTCTTCACAATTGCTAGGTAAAATTCCTGGAACTCCCTCGACAACAGCCCAGGGAGTACCTGCACCAAACAAACTGCAGCAATTTAAAATGATGGCTTACCATCACCTTCTCAATGCCAGTTAGAGATGGGCAGTAAAGGCTGGATGGCATTGCCAGTGACATTCACATTGTGTATAAATAAACAAAACTCAAATTCAACATTCATCAGATGCTGTCATGTAAGTGATAGAATAAAGTACTAGCTGCCCACACACATTGACCATAGAAATCCTGTTTCATGACAAATAGTCTTAGCTGAACAAAGAGCCAGAGACACAAATGAAATTGTGCCACAATTTCAACTTTATTACCAGATTCATAGATATAGTCTGAGCAGAATCTCAAAGACACGGATGACTAATATAATCATTTGCTGTAGAATTGAAGTATTAAAGGTACCCTTAAAGATCTGTGCACTCACACTAGTATATAACTAAATCACTGAAAAGAAACTGCTCTTACCCATTTTGAGTTAGCTGGCTAGGCCACTTTGATGTGAGGGTCATTCTCTTGCTTATAGCCTGGAGATCTTCTTTGTAAAGGTTAGTCTGCAGTTATTGCTGATGATTTGTTGAAGCACCAGTCCTTATATGCCCCTTTTCTGAGGCAAAAATGATTTGAATGAACTGCTCAAGCTGCTGACCATTGGTTGCAGATCTGGCAATCACTGGCCATTTGTTAAGATATGATCTCATCTTGCGATTATCTCTTCTTGCTAATTGTGAGATATGATCTGGTCTTGTGATAATTTCCTCTCTTTGTTGGTTGTTCATTCTATAATCGGCCTGACTTTGTAACTCTGTGGTCAAAACTTCTTACTTCTGTATTCCTGTAATTGCTACCACTGGCGTGTCATGGATGAAATGTGTAGCACCTACTAAATGCATTGCAGCAACTCACTTTGGCATCACTTCTGAATCCTGCAACCTCTAAAAGAAGGGAAAAGGTACAAGAAGCCACCACTTCCAAATTCCTCTCCAAATCACACACCATCCTGATATGGAAATGTATTGTAGTTCTTCATCATTGCTGGGTAAAATTCCTGGAACTCCCTCGACAACAGCACAGGGAGTACCCGCACCAAACAAACTGCGACTTAAGATGATGGCTTAGCATTACCTTTTCAATGCCAGTTAGAGATGGGCAATAAATGCTGGCTGGTGTTGTGAGGCACATCCAGGCATGTCTTGAAGCTAGCATACTAGTTGGACCATTTTTCCAATCATGTTCTGAATTAGGGCCTTAGCCGTAGTGTGTACATCTATAACCTGCAGTGGTGGCACAATCTGTGACCTGGGAAGCCCTGAGAAGAGGTTCACCCTGGTCTGAAGTAACTTAGCACAGCACTGTAGGCTTGAGAACAACATATAGAAGTTCTCAGGAGAAACACAGTAATAGAAGGAAGAATTATCTCTAAATATTAAATGTACATGTAAAAATTAATTACTATAAATATAGAATCATAGAATCCTACAGTGCAGAAGGAGGCCAATTGGCCCACCAAGTTTGCACCACCCACAATCCTACCCAGGGTCTATCTCCATAACTCCATGCATTTACCCTAGCTAGAGCCCCTGACACAAAGGGGCAATTTAGAATGGCCAACCCACCTAACCTGCACATCTTTGGATTGTGGGAGGAAACCCAAGCACCTGGAGGAAACCACAGCAGACACAGAGAGAACGTGCAAACTCCACACAGACAGCGACCCAAGCTGGAAGTTGAACCTGGGTCCTGGCGCTGTGAGGCAGCAGTGCTAACCACTGTGTCATTGTGCCGGCCCAATATGAATGTGCAAGAAGTCTAGTGTGTCTGCTATTTGAGTTTTGTAATTGAGAAGATGTTTGCTGATTTATTTAAAACAGTTCCTGGACTGCCACCTTTTGAACTAGGAGACCTCCTAGTTAGCTGGCTTCTCTTTTGGTATTATCATACCCTCTATGCCTCTCTCATTTCTTCTTTATTCTCATCTACTCCAAAGGAGGCATGGATTTCAGGCGTGGTTTTAGAAGTAATGGTAGGAATTCGGGCTGTCAGTTAGAGCCGCTAACTTTCCATTCGGGTAGTGTATCCTGAAAATTCTGTTGGGATCAAGACTTCTGCCCGTGTACTTGCATCCTAACAGCATTTGGAGAGAATTTCGGGGGACCTTCTCATGATACCTGGTAACACTTTCTTTGTGAACCTACACAAGGCTCTAAGATGTAAGTATATTATCTATTCCGTCTCTGTGGGACCTAAGATTTTCTGTCTCTCCCGCTTTCAGCCTGATGATGATCTAATCATCTCCCTCCAGAGAATGTGGGTATTACTTCAAGATTGTACCAAATGTGGGGGGAGGCACCTCTTTCAGTGAGTCACTCACCCTGACTATTCGCTGACCCTGTCTCAGTGATTTCAGCTATTCTGTATGTGTATTCCCTATAATTTAATCATAGCATGAAATTAATGTACTTGAAACCCTTCATTAAATCATGTCACATCAGCAAGTATTCTGCAAATTAAAAAGTTTTTTTTATTTTCTGCATACAAAATGGAGAATATTGTCCTTTTCCAAAATTTAAAAGTTTTTGGTGTCTGTTCAAGATGTCAAGAACCATCAGTCTGGAACATGAATGTAAAACATACAACTACCGAGCTTCAAAATAATGCTTGGATAGCAGAGAACAAAGCAGTAACATGAATTCAACTTATTATTTATTAATCTTGGCCCTGTTTATTGTTTACTGAATATTCTGTATTCTCCCTGTGTCACTGAGGTGTGCCTGTGCTCGGTATATGTGGTGTGCGATTTCTACCTTAATTAAACTAACGTATAATTAGTTTCTAAGGCCAACAGTGGGAATGCAATAATTGCTCAGTGCAATAGCGTTCAGCTGATGTTGCTACGACACCAAGGGAGAATTGTCGTAATTAACATTTTTAAGCTTCCAGGAAAGAATGTAAATGTCAGTTTGATTTAAAATTATCTTCACACTAGAATAGAATAGAAAATGTTATGTTTGGATTTTGTTGGAAACTACAGCTCAGAAATAGATTTCCAGTCCAACTGGCCTATGATGATGCTTCTGCTCCGTATATACCTTTGCCCACCCTACAAGAGCAGCTGTTAGACATCTAAATGCAGGAAGCAAATAACTTCCATCATAACACTATGAAACTTCTAGAGACTAAATTGGGTTGTGTACTTGTGGTTTTTGGGTATGACATGCATACCTGTTCAGAAATTAGAAATAAAATGAACACAATTTGATTTACAAGGTGCCATCTTGGTAAATGGGTTAGCACACTTAATGACCACTGGAACCAGGGATGATCATGATGCATATCAGTATACAATATGAATTAGAGGTCATTGCAGCAGTCTGCGCTCCCACTTGTTAGGGACCTGATCAGAAACTTCAAGGTATGTTGTGAAGTTAGGCTGGACCCCAACTATTTTTGATTTTGGCATTAACGTGAGCATAAGGTATTTCCCTCCAGGTGTTATTCTATTGAGCCACTAGAAAGCTTTTATTTAAAACAAACTTTATTTAACAATACAGTTTAACGATAACAAAAAGAATTAGCGTAACTTTTACTAATTGAAATACTTAAAACATGACAAGATACAATTCATAACTGCTAGGCTATCTCTGGTTCCAATTTAAGCAATATTCTTTATAGATGTAAATTCCTCCTGAAAATCAGTTTGCAAACAACCAGCTTACCATGCTGGTATATAAGCTACTGGTCCTCCAACCTCCAAACACCTCTGAGGAGAGATGCCTATTTTCTAGCAGGGCCCAAACTGCTTTCTGTAGAGAGAGAGAGAAAATAATATATACTTCTGGCAGATCCAAACAGACTGCTTTTTTTCTATAAGCTCAGCTCCACCTATTCACATGACTCTCTCTTGTTAAATCAACGTAATTAAACCCCACTTTGAAAGTCCAGTAGACAACCCAAAAAATAAACAAAACTGCATTAGTTCAGATTCAAACAAACACTCCAATATCTCGGGTCAATTATGCTTCTGCATTCTCAGCACGTGGGCCACCTAAAGTAGATAACTTGGCACTATGATCAGAGCTGAAGTCCTAAAACATTCCCTTCACAAGAACCATGGGCACAGTATTGTCACACACCGCAGCATTCAGGTGCCTGTTTCTGCTGAAATGAAAGTTATCACGTGGCTACCAGACACTACATCATGGTTTTTTTCATTCATTTGTGAGACATGGGCGTCGCTGGCTGGCCAGCATTTATTGCCCATTCCTAATTGCTCGAGGGCAGTTGAGAGTCAACAACATTGCTGTGGCTCTGGAGTCACACGTAGTAAGAAGTCTCACAACACCAGGTTAGAGTCCAACAGGTTTATTTGGTAGTAAACGCCACTAGCTTTTGGAACGCTGTTCCTTCATTAGGTGAGTCACTCACCTGTCAAAGGAACAGCGTTCCGAAAGCTAGTGGCGTTTACTACCAAATAAACCTGTTGGACTTTAACCTAGTATTATGAGACTTCTTAATGTGTTTACCCCAGTCCAACGCCGGCATCTCCACATCATCATACGTAGGCCAGGCCAGGTAAGGATAATAGATTTCCTTCCCAAGAATACATTAATGAACCAGATGGGTTTTTTTTTTACGACAATCGACAATGGTTTCATGGTCATCATTAGACTTTTAATTCCAGACTTTTTAAAATTGAATTCAAATTCCACCATCTGCCATGGTGGGATTCAGCTCCAGGTCCCCAGACTATTAGCTGAGATTCCGGATTAATAGTCTAACGATAATACCATTAGGCCATTGCCTCCCCTAATAGATTTCCTTGGATATGTTAACGCACATTCCGTGTTGGAATAGATGGACTTCAAGCTCTGTGTAACCCAAGTACCAAGCTGAACCTGGACTCCTCCATGTTCCCTATGTTGTGTCCAGGCTTTCTGGCAAGGTTTCAACTACATCAAACATTTAGCTGAGTATACCCATTAGTTACCTGATGAAATCATACATGCAGCATAATAGTGTCCAAACAACCTTTGACAAGCTGGCAGTTCCATCTTTGCTGTTTCTTTATCTTCCTTCTCTGACTGGGAAGGTTCCAGATCTTTCATATCTTAAATTGAAAAGTAACCAGGATTGGTTTCTGGTGAGGGGAGAGAAGGTAAGAGATGAGTGCATACACCATCTGCAACTTGTGAGCAAAAATAAACTTGTAAGATGAAGAAGAGAGGTAGATGATTGGATTTGCAGAGCTACTTATCAGTTCTCTCCAGAGTAACCAGTGGCCACGGCCTCAGCAATGCTCCTTTCAAGAAAATCAGCACTGTCTCCTCCGTGGAGGTCAAAACATGCAGGCACACTTATCTCCTGCCAGTTTTTTCTGCTCCCTCCTCATATTAGCAGCCATCTTCCCCTCCAAGAAAGAGAGAATTGCATCATTGAGTATTCTCCAATATGTTTGGGTAATGTGGCTTTTGTGGTTGCATATTTGCTGGTGCATGTGAGTTATAGGCCTTCAACAGTGCTAAATGTGTAAGCGTGAGATAGAGCATATGGGTGAAGGGTTGAGAATGTATTCTTATGAGCTTGTTAATTGATGGATGATGGAAGTGCAGTGAATTGAGCAATGGATGAGGCTACTGATCTAGTTGAAGGTTGAATTCCTTCATCTTGACAATTCATGACAGATTATTTAACTTCTTCCAGCTCTGCATCCATGTTCTTGGAACAACAGTACTGGCCTTGACCACCACTACTACTTTCCATTGCTGTGGATGACCTACTGCTACTACTCCCTGGAGATACACAGTGACTGTCCTTCCCTTCACATTTTGCTATTTCTAATACATTTTCAGAAGCTTAGTGCAGCTATCTCACATATTCAGCTATTTGTTGAAGTATCACTGCACAGATTCAGTTTTCAGATAACTCCTATCACTTCTTCCCGCCACAGTGCACCTCTTAGTTAAAAGATATAAATGTATTGCTAATTTAATGCAATTAAAGACACAGATTACTTTTGTACCATGATTTGCACAGGTACCTGAGGGGACTGTAAAATTCTGAAATGTTTATTGCGATTAAAAAAACTTGAAACATGCACTATAATTCAAGGGATTGTTAGCATTTGAGATGAGATCCTGTATCATCCTGCCCCCAAAATGTTTACCTTTGTTTAGCTGCTGACCATCCTGATTTTATTTTCAGCATTTTTTTCTCAGATTTCCGCAATTCTTAGTCTTCTCACCTCTGCCATTCAGGAGGATTTGCCTTATTATTTGAGCTTGATGCCATTCACAAGAATTTTCACTAATATTTAATAAACTTTTCATTTTTTTTGTCAGCTTTTTTTTTGGATTCTATCTTTTTTGGCCAGAATCTTGTGCTGCCATTGGTGGCAAGCTTGGAGGCAGGAAGGGCATTTTCTTAAGTGAGATGGTGGTAAAGCAGAATCTTGCCAGATTTCTGGGTGGAAATGCCAAGAGGTCAGAAACATCAACCTTCCCACCACACTGCCAATTGAGGCTACAGAATGGCAGTTTAATTACCTCATCCTGCTGCTGCTGGTATTAAACCAGTGGCACGTGGGCCTGTGGCGTGCCCAACAGGTTAAACTGTGTGGCCAGCTTGTCACTTCCAGGGAGTGGTACGTTGCCTAACTGAAGGATTGGATATTGGGAATGGGGACGAGGATGCCCACTGAAAGCCATCCCCTTGTCAATGCTGCTGACCCCCAACACCATAAAAAGAGCGTGAGAGAGGAGAACCCAGAGCTAGAGAGCAACACCTCAGACAGCAGGAGATAGGACCTGGGGACAGACCTATAAGAGCAGGAGAGAGAAGGACCTGGAGACAGAGTTATCCAGTCCAATCCTGTCTGTGACTCCATAGTGGATTGAACATGTCTGGAAAAAAAACTCGGTGTGATGTTACAGGAAAAGAGGTAGTTGATTTTTCAAGGCCATCTCAGTCTTTTGGCTAAGATGAAATGGCAGATCAAGCCCAGGATGGGTTGCAATCCCTCTTTTTGTCAGCTTGGATCTCGTTTGTCTGTCTCTTGTGGGGACCATGAATTGGATTCAATTTGTATTTGTGTTTTTTGGGAAAAAAAGAAAGAAAACAGGTAGCTGATTGGTTGGTGAATATTTTCCTCAATTATTCTTTCAAACTTCAGGTAATTTCAGTAATTGTAAGATTGTAATAGTAATAGTAAGGCTTGCTAATAGTAGTAAATCTTACTAGATTGGCCAGGGAATATTTCCTATCTTAACTAGGGAATTTCCATTGGACTAAGTACAATATTTAGTAAAATAATAAAAATATAAGCACAGGAAAGACTAGAGACATTATGACAGGTCAGGTGATGGGTGTCAGCTGAAAGTTGACACATGTCCTGGAACTGATGAATGAGAGAGCCTGGGTGAGAATGTATGTGGTAAGGAGGATGCAAAAGGCTTCAAGGGAACTTAGACAGGTTAAGGAAGTAAGCAAGAGCATGGTAGATGGAACAAAATATGAAAAATTGTGAAGTTATCCACTTTGGAAGAAGAAACAAAAATGCAGAGTGTTTGTTAAATGGTGAGAGTTTGAGAAGTGTTAATGTCCAAAGGGACCTTGTTCATAAGTCACTGAAAGCATGCAGGTGCAGCAAGTAATTAGGAAGACAGGTGTATGTTGGCTTTTATTGCAAAAGGATTTGAGCACATGAATAAGAATGTCTTGCTGGAATTGAGCCTTGGTGAGACATCACCTTGAGGTTTGTGCATAGTTTTGGTCTCCTTATTTAAGGAAGAATATACATGCCATAGATAGAGTGCAACAAAGGTTCACCAGAATGATTCCTGGGATATTGTTTTGTCCCATGAGGCAAGATGAAGAAGACAGGGACTATATTTATTAGAGATAAGAAGAATATGAGGTGATCTCATTGAAACTTACAAAATTCTTACATGGCTCAACAGGAGGGTATCACAGAATTGTCATGGCGCAAAAGGAGGCCATTTAGCCCATTGTATCTGCACCAGCTCTCCAAACAAGCAAAAGGTTTAGTGCCGTCTCCGTGCTTTTCCTGTTTCCTTGCACATTGTTTCTATTCAAACAATCATTTAATGCCCTCTTGGATGCCTAGACTGAATCTGCCTCCACCACACATTCAGCCAGTGCATTTCAGACCCAAATCACTCGTGTGAAGAAGGTTTTTCCCATTTCCCATTTGCTTCTTTTGCAAATCACTTTAAGTCTGTGCCATCTCATTCTTGATCCTTTTACAAGTGGGAACAATTTCTCCCTATCTACTCTGTCCAAACTCCTGATTGTCTTGATCTCTATTAAATCTCCTCTCAGCTTTCTCTCCAAGGAGAAGAGTTCCAACCTTTTCAATCTATCCTCATAACTAAGGTTTCTCATTCCAGCACTCTTTCCAATGCATTCACATCTTTCCTAGTGTGGCACCCAGAACAACATACAATATTTCCAGCTAAGGTCTAGCTAGTGTCTTGTATAAGTTCAGCATAACCTCTTCGCTCTTGTACTCTAAACCTCTACTAATAAAGCCAAGAATATTACTAACTGATCACTTCACTGTTCTGCCACATTCAATGATAAATGTGCATATACACCCAGGTCCCTCTGCTTCTGTATCCTTTTAAGAATTTTATCCCTTATGGTATATTGTATCTCCACGTTCTCGTACCAAAATGCATCACCTTGCACTTCTCTGCATTGAACTAGATCTGTCCACTCCACCAACTTGTCTATGTCCTTTTGAAGTCCTGTACTGTTCTCTTCAAAGTTTACAATACTTGTAAGTTTTGTGTTACTTGCAAACTTAGAATTGTCCCCTGCACACCAAGATCTAGATCTATCTATATATTTATAAATACACATAAGAAAAAGCAGTATCAGTTCCTGGGGAATATCATAAAAAGATTTCTTCCAACCTGAAAAATATCCATTTACCATTACTCTCTGCTTCCGGTTGTTCAGCCAATTTTGTACTCACATTGCTACTGTCTGTTTTATGAGCTATAACTTTTCACTCATGTCTGTTGTGTGGCACTGTATCAAATGCCTTGGAAAGTCCATGTATTCCACATCAAAAGCATTACACTCACTGATCCTTTCTATTACTCATGAAAAAATACCAGCAAGTTAGTTAAACTCAATTTCCTCTTTAGAAATCCATGCTGGCTCTTCCTAATCACCCCACATTTTTCCATGTGATTTCTAATGCTATCCTGAATAATTGTTTCTAGAAGCTTGCCCATCACTGATGTTAAAGTGACTGACCTGTAATTGCTGTGGCTGTCCTTACAACTTATTTTGAACAAAGCTGTAACATTTGCAGTTCAGTACACTGTCACCTGTGCTGAGATAGTGAAGACTGGAAGGTTACTGTCAGTGCCCCTGCAATTACTGTTCTCACTTTCTTCAAAATCTTGGGTGCACCTCACCCAGTCCAGGTGCCTTGTCAACTTTCAGTACAGACTTTCTATTCAACACTTCCTCCTTATCAATTTAGACCCTTCTAGGGATGGAGTTTCCTCATCTGTCACTATGTCCTGATGCCTGGGTAGAATGCAGCAAGGATTTTTTCCCCTGGCTGGGCAGGGTCTAGAACCAGAAGGGACAGTTTCAGAATTAGAGGTAGGTCATTTAGGACTGAGGTGAAGAAGAATTTCTTTACACAGTGATGAATCTTTGGAATTTTCTGTCTTAGAGGACTGTGGAGGCTCAGTCATTGAGCATATTCAAGACAGAGATCAATAGACTTTGCTATTAAAGATATAATGGGCTATGTGGATAATATGGGAGAATAGCATTGAGATAGATCAGACCTGACCTAGCTGAATGGCAATGCAGAGGCCGAATGGCCTACTTCTGCTTCTATTTTCTCTATTCTATGCCCCAGTGCCCCTGCAGCTTCCACCCCATGAATCCCAACACCCATATTACTCACCTGTGGCCTGGATCCGTCCGTAATCCTGGGATTCCGGTATCTGTCCTTCCAGCAATAGCCACAGACTCCGCAATGCTGCTGGCAAGCAGCTCCTGGTCCCTGATTGGCTAGCATCTCTTGGTAGGCAAAACTTTGTCCCTGATGTGATACCAGCAGAAGTCCAACCACTGGCCTTATCACTGCCTGGTGTATGGTTTGGTAGGACTTGCCAACAAAAAGTCAGTGAGTGTCTCTTGTTGGCTCTTCACCAGCAGGTGACACCTCACTATGTACATTTTAAATGAATCAGTCTGGACTCACCTCTCTTAATTTGGGAGGGAAAAGTAAACCAAAGCTGGAATCTTTTGTTCTGGAGTCTTTACTTTCAACCAGGTGTGGAAGTAGGAGTGATTTCCACTCAGGAATGGATCATATGTGATCTGGCATTTGGCAATTTGTTACATATTTACTTCAAGGAACTCGCCAATTCTCACAATGGGGGTAGACAGGAAGCTGTTCTACCCACTGTTACCTCATGGGGTTGAAGGTGGACACCGTATTTAAAGGCTTTCATCCTTGCCCAGCCATTCCTCCACCTTTTCCCATTAACATCCTCCACACAACTTGCAACGCCATCACCTGGTCACAAGAATAGACTGGCATTTATAGACACTCCCCAAATAGGACAAGACAGTAGTAGCTCACTGTAATCATGGAACAAGTCTACCTCGCCAGGTGCATGCAACTTATGTGCAGTAGTAAAAGTGAACATTCTAATTTCTCGCTGGCAGAAAGCTTAATTCCAGCGAAGTGGCCTGTTAATAAGCATACATGACATGCTATTGCATACAAAAGGGCTTCCCAACATTGTTCATCGGAAAGACCAACCCACCTTTAAAGAGCCAAAAACATAATTGTTAAAGTTCGTCCTGCTGTCAGGAAACGAATTATTGGCCTTGCACCAATTTAATTTTTCTTGCCTGCCAAACTTCCTGCTGCTGGCAAGACTGGAAGTTTATTAGTTTATTAATGTATTTATTTTTGCTAATGCAAAAAATGAGAAAGTAATAAACCAACAAACTAATACAATACCAAGACCTAATAATACAATAACAGATAATCCCTTTACAACAGTAGAGCTAATTGTAAGTTATCTTGCAATATTCCAAGGGCTTCATCTTCCAGGGTTTTTGCCATCAGAGTTACGCCTTCCCGGATCGCAACTCATTCATCCAAACATGCTATGGGTCTTCATGTGACTGAGGTGTAGCATATGTACTTGTGAAACACTAATCAATTTACATGCAGCAAGATCCCACAAATAGCAAGACAATAATGACATTATCCAATTTTTTGTTGTGAGATTTGCTGAGGGATACTTGTCAAGCCACGAATGGCAGAACTCCCCAGCTTTTGCACTAACTGAGATTGGAAAATGGCACCTTAACATTGATGCACCTGTTCAGTACTGCACCAAAATTCAGCTTAAATTATATGCCTCTGCAGGTTCCATAGGTGCAGACTCCTCTCCAGTATTTCACCTAACTGATACTTCATTATGTATGAGACTAGATAGCAAGTATTGACAGGATATTCCACTATGGAGACCCTCACCACTGAGCACAGCCTGCCTTTACCCAAAATGCCAGGTTGCTGGAAAATATTCAGCATTTAGAATCCAGGGTAGAATCTTCCAGTCTCACTAGCAGCAGGAAGTTCGAAGAACCCCTACTCTCAATCCTGAAAGAAGGGAATGCTGATGTTGACTACACTTCAAAAGTAATTACTTTGCTGAGAAGCACTTTGGGATGTTCTGCAGTTGATTAAATTGCTTTATAAATGCATTTTTATTTCTCCTTGCCCCAGCAATAGTTAGCACCTTCAGGAGAAAAATAAAATGAAAAGTTCAATAAAAAATTGCATGTAAGAAGAATCTTTCATCCTTTGACACAAATAAATAATCTGCACAATGAAGGAGTTTTATATATGAGTACTAGGCAGATGATTCCCAAGATTCTAATATGTTCTTCTCATGCCTCTGATTGTAGCTGAAGGAACATCCGGAGAAGGGGATTTATGTGAAAGATCTCTCCATGCACACCGTACATAGTGTCTCGGAGTGTGAGAAAATTATGGATATTGGCTGGGGAAATCGAGCTGTGGGATATACCCTCATGAACAAAGACTCATCACGTTCACATTCTATATTCACCATTCACTTGGAGATGTGCTCAATAGGTTAGTTATATCAGATGGACTGAATATTAATACTTTATTTGAAGTGGTTTATTTCTGAAATATTATTTAGTAAGATTCATTAGTCAGAACCTCTTCCAAAATTACATAATAATAAATAACATTTTCTCCCTTGTAACTGAAATCTTTTTCTCTTCTATTGTTTTCTCTTTGCGTTTTACTTGTATCCCTTCTGCACATTTCTGTTTGTGAGTCTCACTTTCCCCTCTGTTGTCATCCGTTTTTACAAAATGCACTTGCTCCTGCTCTCGTTCTTTTCACGATCTCTCTTTCCTTTATGAAATAGGATTGGGAAACGTACAACATCAAAAATAGCATTTACCATCACAGTACTGTGGGAATGAACATAAGAACATAAGAAATAGGAGCAGGAGTAGGCCATCTAGCCCTTCGAGCCTGCCCCGCCATTCAATAAGATCATGGCTGATCTGTCGCTGCTCAGTTCCACATTCCCGCTTTCTCCCCATAACCCTCAATCCCCTCTCTTATCAAAAACCCATCAACCCGCGTCTTAAAAATATTTAGCGAGGCAGCCTCCACCACTTCAACGGGCAGAGAATTCCAGAGATTCACCACCCTTTGAGTGAAGAAGTTCCTCCTCAATTCCGTTCTAAACCGCCCCCCTTTTATCTTGAGGCTGTGCCCCCTAGTCCTACTGTCTTTTTTGAGCGGGAAGAGTCTCTCCACCTCTATCCTATCCATCCCATTCATCATCTTATACGTCTCAATGAGATCTCCCCTCATTCTTCTAAACTCTAACGAGTACAAGCCCAGTTTATTCAGCCTCTCCTCATAGCTCAACCCCCTCAACTCCGGTATCAGCCTAGTAAACCTCCTCTGCACTCCCTCCAAGGCCAAAATATCTTTGCGCAGGTGCGGCAACCAAAACTGCACACAGTACTCCAGCTGCGGCCTCACCAATGCCCTATACAGCTGCAGCAAGACCTCCCTACTTTTATATTCAATCCCCCTTGCTATGAAGGCCAGCATCCCATTCGCCTTCCTGACCACCTGCTGCACCTGCAAGCTGGGTTTTTGTGACTCATGCACAAGGACCCCGAGGTCCCTCTGCACCGTCGCCTGCTGCAGTTTTTCACCCTGTAAGTAATAGTCCTTCCTACCATTCTTCCTACCAAAGTGGACCACCTCACACTTGCCAACATTAACTTCCATTTGCCATTTCCTGGCCCATTCGCCCAGCCTATCTAGATCCTTCTGCAGACTCTCCACACCCTCCGCACAATTTGCCGTTCCCCCAATCTTGGTGTCATCAGCAAATTTCGACACCCTACACTCGGTTCCCTCCTCCAGATCATCTATATAAATGGTAAAAAGCTGAGGCCCCAGCACCGACCCCTGGGGCACTCCACTAGTCACCATCCGCCAATCCGAATAGCACCCATTAACCCCCACTCTCTGCCTCCTATTTGACAACCAATCCTCTATCCACGCTAACACCCTACCCCCAACTCCATGTCCCTCGACCTTCTGCAATAACCTCTTGTGAGGCACTTTGTCAAACGCCTTCTGAAAATCTAGAAAGACCACATCCACCGGCTCTCCTCTATCCACCGCCCTAGACACATCCTCATAGAACTCCAGTAAATTTGTCAGACACGACTTCCCTTTAATGAAACCGTGCTGCGTCCGCTCTATCAAGCAATTCCCTTCAAGCTGCCTCGCAATTTCCTCCTTAATGACAGATTCTAACATTTTACCTACCACAGACGTTAAACTAACCGGCCTATAATTCCCCGCCTTTTGCCTGGCACCCTTCTTAAACAACGGCGTAACATTAGCCGTTTTCCAATCATCCGGCACTTCCCCGGAATCCAGCGACGTCTGGAAAATAACCACCAAGGCATCCACTATCACCTCCGCCATTTCTTTCAGAACCCTCGGATGCATTCCGTCCAGTCCTGGGGACTTGTCCACAATCAGCCCCTCCAGTCTATCAAGCACCGCCTCTCTAGTAACAGTAATGTCATTAAGACCCTCCAGTCCTACCACCTTTTTTAATCTCTTGCTTATTTTTGCGTTTGGTGCTAAAATAAAGTTCTCAAGGGATTAAGGGAATTGAATGTGACATGGCAACAGGAGTAGGCCAATCAGCCTCTCAAACCAGTGCCACCCTTTAATGAAATCATGGCTGATCTGAGACCTAAACTCCTTAAACTTCCCTTTGCCCATATCCCCCCATACCTCTGGTTAACAAAGATCTATTCATCTTCACTTTAAATTTATCAATTGAAATGGCTTCAATTGCCATTTATGGAAAAGTGTTCCAAACTTCTACCAGATTTGACAGGTATAAGTGTTTCCTAATTTCACTCCTAAAAGGTCGGACTCTGACCTCTGGATGATGTTCCTTTGCCCTGACTCCCCAATCAACTGAAATAGTTTCTCTCTATCTCTCTTTAATTAATATCTTGAAAACGTCAATCAAATCACTCCTTAACCTTCTAAATCCCGAGAACTACAACCTTATTCTGTATAGTTCAACCCTTGGAGTCCAGTTATTATTTTAATTGATCTGTACTGCTCGAAAGTGTGATCTAAGCAGGACTTTGTATAGCTGAAGCATAACTTGTTTGTACTCTAATCCTCAAGATATAAAGACAGAACCTTTTTAATTACTTTCTGTACCTGTTCATAACATTGTGATGATCTATGTTCAGGTTCCTCAAGTCTCTTTGGACCTTTATCTTCAAGATTTGCCCTGTTTAAAAATAATTTTTAGGTCCTAACAGGTCATGATCTTCAACTTTATCTTTATTTATTGTGAGGGACATTATCAGTTGCGTTCCAGAAATCTATATAAATAACATTCGTAGACACTCCCCTGAGCACTGCTGTACTTCACCTCTTCAAAAAATGTTTTCTTCAGGCTTGTCAAGTATGATCTATCCTGTATAAATCCACACTGGCTCTCACTGGCTGAATTTCAAGGAATTCTGTCTCTAGTAATTTTCCAACAACAGATAAGCAAAATTCCCTTGCATCCCACTCTCAACTTTTTTTAAATAGAAGAATGATATGTGCAATTTTCCAATCTAAAAGAACAGCTCATGGTCAGAGAGAACTTTGGAAGTTACGACATTTGCAATTTTCTTAACTATATCCTTTTAAACCACGGAATGGAAACCACCTGATCTTTACAGTCTGTCACTCCTTAATGTTATTATTTTCTGTATTTTGTCTTTCTGTTAAGAATTCATGGATTATCTGACATTCTGTCCTCTACTGTTACTGTAAATATTGATGCAAAGTTATTATTCAATGTTACATAGCAAAATATTGCAGACACTGAAAATCTGAAAATGCTGGAAACCCTTAGTAGGTCTGGCAGCATGTGCAGAGGGTGGAATTTTCCTGGATATCAGCAAAGGCTGATAGCAAGTTGGGCAAAACTTTGGCAACTTTCTCTGCCATATCATTTGACACACGTGCTCTGAAACCTCAAAGAGCATGTCCTGTGACGTCACGCTGATGGGCAGGATCTGATTGAAGTCACCCTGCCAGAAACATAGTTTTTCGAAAATTGGGGCACCATTTTTAAAAAAATAACCTCAGTGCACAACAGTTCACCAGGAATGTTAACATTTTAGGTCTGTGACCTCATCAGAACTGAAAAAGGTTAGAAACTTAATGGGTTTTGAGAGTGGAGGGACAAGGGAGATTAGGGCCACAATTTTCTAGTCCTACATCCCACTGAAAGTCAATGTATGTTTTGCTGGTTTGTCAAATTTTCCATTCTACCATGGGTGGAACTGGAAAATCTTGACCTAAATGACTGAAATTTCAAGTGCAAAGTCACAGGAAGTGGTAATGGAACAAGTAAAGAAACAAAAGTTATCTCTAAATAAAGTATGAATGGCTGGATAGCAGCTGTACGAATGCAAAGTGATTTCCTTAAAATGACAAGACTAAAGCAGTTTGACAAATAGCAAAATATCATATGGTTGCAGCATGCAGTGCTCTTTAGAGTTTTGGGAAAAAAAAGAGGGATCCTTTCTTTACATGTAATCTAGCAATACCTGTCCTGTGAGAGTTTAGTGCTGATTCAGTGGAAAATATTACAAGTTTTACAGTAATGAAATTCTTCAGCTTGATGAATTCTGCAATGTAGTGCCTGTAATCCAGAGATCTTGAGTTCAATTCCTACCATGGTTCAAGGTTGCCAAATCTGGATGGATTTATTCATAAGAGATTCCAACAGTAGACCATCCACCTTAAACAGTTAATATTTCTATAATCAATAAATTACAAAACACAGTTTTTATTTACCCTACGTATTTAGTCCTGGATCAGTTGCAGCACTGTCCATCGTGTTACTCTTCAATCCCTGGAGGTACCAGGACAGCCCTGGAGGGTTGGCAGCATTACTGCGGTAGTTTGAGAATTTGAATTCAGTTTAAAACACAAGTCTGGAAAAAAAAGCCGGTATCAGAACATAGAATCATAGAATTCTTACAGTGCAGAAGGATGCAATTCAGCTCATTGCGTCTGCACTGATTCACTGATAGAATATGTTACCCAGGCCCTCTCCCCATCTCTGTAACCATGGCTAAATCTAAATTACACATCTTGGGACACTAAGGGGTAATTTACCATGGCCAACCTATCTAACCTGTACATCTTTGGACCTAGGGAGGAAACTGGAGCACCTGAAGGAAACCCAAGCAGACATGGGGAGAATGTGCAAACTCCATACAGATGATCACCCAATGCCAGAATTGAACCCAGGTCCTTGGTGCTGTGAGACAGCAATGCTAACCACTGTGCCACCGCACTGCTCCCATGTTGACATCGTAGTTGAATTTTAGTAAAAACCAGTCTGGTTTATTATGTCCTTTAGGGAAAGAAACCTATTACCCTTGCTGTTTGGCCTATATGCGACTCCAATGACCAATGTGTTTGACTAACAGCATTTTGAAGGTCAGCTAGGAATGGACAATTAATTTTAGTCATTCCACCAATACCCACTTCATTAGTAGAATTGGCAGAGATGAAGGGACAGGCGACCAGTCTTCCTCTTCAGTTGGGAAATGATTGAAGACAAATGGACATCTCAATAAAAAGAATAATTACCAAGAAACTAAACGTCTGTATCTTCCTTGCAGATGATAATGGGAAAGACCGCATCCGAGTGGGAAAGTTAAACCTGGTGGATTTGGCAGGCAGTGAGAGACAGGCAAAAACTGGGGCAACTGGAGATCGACTAAAAGAGGCTACAAAAATTAACCTGTCGCTATCAGCACTTGGGAATGTAATTTCTGCACTCGTGGATGGAAGATCAAAGCATATTCCATACCGTGACTCCAAACTGACACGAATGTTACAGGATTCCCTTGGAGGCAACACCAAAACTCTGATGGTGGCGTGTCTATCTCCTGCAGACAATAATTATGATGAAAGTCTTAGCACTTTACGATATGCCAACAGGGCAAAGAACATCAAAAACAAGCCGAGAATTAATGAGGATCCAAAGGATGCTTTACTCCGAGAATATCAGGAGGAGATTAAACAGCTGAAGGCACTCCTAGCTGGTCAGCTTGGAACTGATAATTTATCTAGTAAGTACTTTTTTTTCCCGTGTTCACTGGAAACCCTATATTCAATTATGATATGAACTGATGGAATCCAAAATCCCATCAGCCAATAAGCAGAAGGCTTTTCCATTGGATGTAGAATGTGTGCCACTTCCAATAGTAAGTTGACCTAGCAGGGAGCTCATAAATCTGTCACAAAAATTTGTTAATTCTTTCCAGGTAAGTGAACCAGCATGGTCTCAGATGAAATACCATTTTTAAGCCATATCAATTTGTGTGAACACTATAAAAATGTTTCAGAAATCATGGTTGGATTTTCAATGCTGAGTCAGCAACTTGACTGCCAGTTTAGTTTTGGGTCTTGAACTCATAAAACGGATAGAATTTTCCCTAAAATATGCAGAGTGACAAAATTGGCGGGAAACACAGCATTGAAGCTGCTGGCTTTCTCTACCGTATTGTTAACCTCTTAGAGACAAAGGAGGCTGTGATTGAGCCCACCCTGCAGCAACTTCGTTTTATAATGATCAGGACACCCTTCTTAAAGGCTGCACCAATACAGAAAATTAAAAATAGAACGCCCCCCCCCCCGACACAACCTCCCACCCATGCTACACCACCCCCCACAGAAAACTCCAAACAAACACCATCCCCTGCTATGGAACACCCCACCCAGCACTTCCTCCAGTCAGTACCCTGGCATGACCCTCTCCCTGCCCCAAACGATGCACTCACCTGAACTCCCCTGGCAGGTTCTGCTCTCCAGATGCTCACTGTTTTAGAACCCTGCTGGTGCTACCTGTGAGAGTGTCTTAAAACTCTGAAGGATAACTTGAAACATTAGTTCTTAGTGGTGTATATTTGTTTGAAATAACATGAAGAACCTTGTCCAGCCCAGTGAGGAATCAGTCCAGTCATTTGGTGTAAACAATTAATAAAGAATATTTACTGAAGGAAATGAAAAGCACATGACAAGAAAGACTGATATACACTATATCACTTAAGTACATTAATAATTAAACACACCATTTTACCTTTTGTTCCCAAAATATACTTACATTCCCTGAACTCACCAAGAAGCCCCTTTTCCTAAATAACTTCCACCTTAGTAACTCTATATAAGTCAAATCCAGCTCACAGTTACCACACAATACACTTTAGTTGACCAGGTCTGCGAAAACATCTTTTCCTAGCGCAGCAAAGATACAAAACTGTCTTTCAGAGGAGAATATCTGCTATCTGCCATGGCTGTAGAGATTGGAAATGGCCTGTCTGAAGATTTTGGCCTGTCTGGCTGTTGGATGGAAAACCAGCCTCCTTCCCTGGTGAGAGTGCTAGCAATTATACTGTTCAGTCACTTTGTGTGCCACCTTGTAGATTCAGCTATCTCTTAAATTCTTTGCCTTTAGAAGTTACCAATTTTGTACAGTCCTACTGATCTCAGGTAAATAATGCTTCTGATATTGCACCTCAATTTTTCTAGATGCCTGCTAATCCTATTACTGGGCAAACTGCGTCTCAGTTTTTTAAAAAAATCATGTTACTTTGTTTTCATCTCCAGTCCTATAAACCTCGCTAAATTCCAAATTCATAACATTCGCCTTGGGAGACCTGTTGTAATGCTGGTGTGAATGGATTATGTAACTGAAGTGGAATTATCAAGCATTGAGGCCTGATAATTAGACGTAAATTTATTACAGTGACAATCCCAAGGTTGAATGTCAGAATTCTTGTTACATCACTGACGGGAGATGGGAACAATCACATCATATCTTTACGTGAGTGTGAAACGTTTTCATTCCCATCGCCGATCCCACCCAATGGAAAAGAGAGCAGAAAATCCCCCACATCATGTTCCAGACATGCATACTTCGACTTTTAATGAGCAAGGTCAGTTATATATGAATTAGGAGCAGGCGTAGACTCAGCCCTCTGAGCCTGTGCCACCATTCAGTAAGGGGAGGCGATGGTCTAGTGGTATTATCGGTAGACTATTATTCCCAAGACTCGGCTAATGTTCTGGATACCCAGGTTTGAACCCCACCATGGCAGAGGGTGGAATTTGAATTCAATGAAAAATATCTGGAATTAAGAGTCTATTAATGACCAGGAAGCCATTGCCAATTGTCAAAAAAACCCATCTGGTTCTCTAATGTCCTTTAGGGAAGAAAATCTGCTGTCCTTACCTGGTCCGGTCTACGTATGATTTCAGAGCCACAGCAATGTGGTTGACTCTGAACTGCCCTTGGGCAACTAGGGGTGGGCAATAAATGCTGGTCAGCCAATAATGCCCATGAATGATTTTAAAAAAAAGATTGTGCCTATGCCAATAACCTTTCACTCCCTCGTTAATCAATAATCTTTTTAGCTCTGCCTTAAAATCTCTGGACAGGATATAAGAACATAAGAAATAGGAGTAGGAGTAGGCCATCTAGCCCTTCGAGCCTGCCCCACCATTCAATAAGATCATGGCTGATCTGAAGTGGATCAGTTCCACTTTCTTGCTCTCTCCCCATAACCCTTAATTCCCTTGTCTATCACAAACCTATCCACCCGTGACTCAAATATATTTAGCGAGGTAGCCTCAACCACTTCAACAGGCAGAGAATTCCAGAGATTCACCACGCTTTGAGTGAAGAAGTTCCTCCTCAACTCCGATCTAAACTGCACCCCCCCCCCCTTATCTTGAGGCTGTGCCCTCTCATCCTGCTATCCTTTCTAAGCGGGAAGAATCTCTCGACCTCTACCCTATCTATCCCCTTCATTATCTTATATGTCTCTATAAGATCCCCCCTCAGCCTTCTAAACTCCAATGAGTACAGGCCCAGTCTATTCAATCTCTCTTCATAGGCTAACCCCCTCATCTCCGGTATCAGCCTAGTGAATCTTCTCTGCACTCCCTCCAAGGCCAATATATCCTTCCGCAAGTGCGGTGACCAAAACTGAACACGGTACTCCAGCTGCAGCCTCACCGGTACCCTGTACAGTTGCAAGGATTCTTTGATCTCTTTTGTGGTTGTCCTGTTGCAAGTAAGAATGGTGAATTTGGCATTCCATTCACTTTTAGTGACACCAGAGACTCCCAGCCACAAACGAAGACTGAGATTTATGGTGACTGCTTCCATTGCCTTTTGAGGAAGAGAGTTCCAGAGATTCATGACCGTCTAAGGAAAAACATTCGTCCCCATCTTTTTCTTGAAGGAGTAATGCGTTATTTTTAAAGTGACCCCCTAGTTCTGGATTCCCCGACAACAGGAAACATCCTTCCACATCCACCTGTCAATACTCCTCAAGAAATTAAAGGCTTCAATCAAGTCACCTCTTATTCTGCTAAACTCTAGTGAATACAAACCTAACTTCTCCAATCTTTCGTCATAAAGCAACCTGCCCACTCCTGGTCTAGTAAACCTCTGAACTGCTCCTAACATTTTTACATCCTTCCTTACATAAGGAAAATAGAGCAAAACTGCACATAATGCTCCATAATACTCTAATCAAAGCCCTTTAGAACTGAAGCATAACCTATATAATTTTATAATCAAATTCCCTCAGAATAAACAATAACATTCTACCATCTTTCCTAATTATTTGCTATACCTGTCAACCAATCTTTTGTGATTCATGCACTAGCACACCCATATCCCTTTACACACAGAACTTTGCAACTTGTCACCGTTTTTAGCTTTTTTAAATTCTCTTGCCAAAACGGACAATTTCACATTTTTCCACATTATACTCCGTTTGCCTGATTTCTGTCTACTCACTTAACCTATCTATGTCCATTTGTCTTATGTCCTTACGTCCTCTTCATAATCTACTTTCATACCTATCTTTGTGTCTTCAGCAAATCTAGCAATGATACATTCAGTCCCTTCTTCCAAGTCACTTACATAAATTCTAAGAAGTTGAGACCCCAGCCATACTCCCTATGACGCACCACTCCTCTCAAACGCTACCAACCCGAAAAAGAGCAATTTATGCAACTCTCTGTTTCCTGTTAGCTAGTCAGTCTTTGATCCATGCAATTCATTACTCCCTACACCATGAACTTTTATTTTCTGCAATAACCTCTAATGAGGAATCTTGCCACATGCTTTCTGGTAATTGAAGTACAATACATGCACCAGTTCCCCTTTATCCACAGAACATAAGACTCCTTTAAAGAACTCCAGTAGGTTAAACATGATTTCTCTTTCATAGAACCGTGTTGACTCTCTGCTTGATTGCCTTGAATTTTTCCAAGGGCCCTGCTATAAAATCTTTAACAATGGCTTCTAACAATTTCCTTCTGACAATTGTTAGGATAACTGGCCTATAGTTTCTTGTTTTCTGACTTTTGAATAAAGGAGATATGTTTGCTATCTATCAATCTAATTGAACCTCCCTGAATCTAGAGAATTTTGGAAAATTAAAATCAATGCATCAAGCATCTCACTAACCACTTTGGATGAAGTCCATCTGGACTAGGAAATTTGTCAGCCCGCAGACCCAACAATTTACCCAGTTAATGGCAAGGAGTTGCTTCCTGCCTAATCAGGAATGGTAGGTGGGGATCCAACCTTGGAGAGCCTATCAGGGCCCCTTATAGCACTCTGCAGCCACACTGGCTGAGCTGTTGATTTGAATATAGAGAGGGGAGAAATGAGGCCACAGCTTTTTTACTAATCATGGGATGTGGGTGTTGCTAGCAGGATCAACATTTATTACCCATCTCTGATTGCCTATCAGAGGTGATGGTGAGCTACCTTCTTGAACTGCTGCAGTCCCTGTGGTGTAGGTATGCCCAAAGTGCTGTTAGGGAGTTCTAGTATTTTAACTCAATGACAGTGAAGGAACGCTAGTATATTTTCAAATCAAGACGGTGAGTGACTTGGAAGGAAATTTCCAAGTGGTGATGTTCCCATGTGTCTGCCACCCTGCTCCTTCTACATATTAGTCATCATGGATTTGAATGGTGCTGTCCCATGAGTCGAGAGATTCGGCTACATATCTTGTAGAGGGTACACATTGCTGCCAGTCTGCATTGGTTTTGGAGGGAATGAATATTTGTGGATGGGGTGCCAATAAAGCAGGCTGCTTTTTCCTGGATGGTGTTGTTGAGTTGATGTCATGGCGCTGCACTCATCCAGACAAGCGGAGTACTCTTTACCACTTAAATTGTGTCGTGTAGATGGTGGACAGGCTTTAGGGAGATGAGTAACTTGCTGCAAAATTCCTCACTTCTGACCTGCTGTATGGCTAATCCAGTTCAGTTTCTCGTCAATGGTAACCTCCCACAATACTGTTAGTGGGGGATTCAGTGATAGTAATACCATTGAATATCAAGGGGCTATGGTTGGATTCTCTCTTGTTGGAAATGGCCATTGCCTGGCATTTGTCAGCCCAAGTCTGGACTGGCTTAATTCAGTATCCGAGGAGTTGTGAATGGTGCTGAACATGTGCAATCATCAATGAAAATCCCCATTTTTGACCTGCAGATGGAAGGAAGGTTCTTAAAGAAGCAGCTGAAGATGGTTGGGCCTAGGACACTACCCTGAGGGACTTGTGCAGTGATGTCCTGGAACTGAGATGATTGACCTCCATCAACCACAACCATCTTCCTTTGTGCTAGTGCTAACTTCAAACAGTGGAGAGTTTTACTGGGTAAATGCCCGTCTTGTAGCTATATGGAGCACTTTGGCATGGAGTATAGCATGTTCTGGAGCAAAAGTCTTCTGTACTATTGCTGCAAAACTGTCAGCCTTTGCAATATCCAATGTCTTTATCCATTTTGTTATCCGTTTCTTGATATCATAATTGAATCGGCTGAAAGCTGGCATCTATGATGCTGGGGACTTCCGATGAAGGCCAATATGGATCATTTACTCAGCCCTTCTGGCAGAAGAGTTTCGCAATGTACTGATGTGCTAGGCTCCCTCATCACTGACGATGAGGTACACGTGGAGTCACCTTCTGTAGTGAGTTGTTTAATGTTAACTACCATTCACGACTGAATGGGGCAGGACTGATCCATTGGTTTGCTTTGCCTTTAATTTACTGTTTATGTTGATTGGCACACAAATTGACACCTCATTTTTTGGTTTGCCTGTTGCTGCTCCTGCATGCCCTCCTGCATTCTTCACTGAACCATGGTTAATCCCCTGGCTTGGTGGTAATGGTAGAGTAGGGGATATGTTGCGCCATTATGTTACAGATTGTGATTGAGGACAGTTGTGTTGCTGCTAATGGCCACAGTCATAGAATCCCTACAGTATAGAGGGAGGCCATTTGGCCCATTGAGCCTGCTCTAAACAATGATCCTGCCCTTTTCCAGTAACCTCATATTTACCCTACTAATCACCCTAAAACTAAGGTCAATTTAGCATGGCCAATCAATCTAACCTGCACATCTTTGGACTGTGGGAGAAAACCGGAGCTCCAGGAGGAAACCCACACAAACATGGGGAGAATGTGAAACTTCACGTAGACAGTGACCCAAGCCAGGAATCGAACCCAAGCATTTAAGAGTCAGTTACATAGCTGTGGATCTAGCGTCATATGCTAGGTCAGACCAGGCAAGGATGCCACATTTCCTTCCCCAAAGTGAACCATGATCCTGAAGCAGTAGTCAGCGTGGGACTGGCACTTTAATAGGCCCAGTAATAGCCACTAATTTGCAGGCAGCTGATGCAACCCTGTCCATATTATCCACATTGAAAATTGCTCAGGGTCAGTATTGTGGTGGGAAACTGATACCAGCAACACAAAATTGTGTGACTCTCTCCTACAATCTCAGCCCCAACCCATTTAAAAATCCTGGTCCAAATCTGTTGCTATGACATATATAGTCACTTATTGAATGAACCACAGAGTATATTTATTACATACTGAGGAAGCAGTCATGCATCAAATTGCTTATGGTTAATAAAGGAGCGTTAATCATCACTGCAATTTGAAATTTTGATAGATGATATTATCGCCAAAAATCTCCGACCTCATCTATGGCTGGGATTCTCCGGTGCCGCGGCAGTGAACAGAGTTTTGGCTGAGTGCCAAATTCCCTGGCAGCAGGGTGAATACAAATGAGATTGGAGAATCCCACCCATTATTTCAGTAACATCATGAACAGGACTTGTATTATCGCATTTATGAAATTTACACTTACAATACACTTCAGTCCTGAGAAAATGTTATGTAAAATTGCTGTACATCTTATGGTCTGAAGGTTACCCCAGTTGCACATGTTATTTTTCTTTTTTAAAATCCTGGCCATCCTTGACGATTTTTGTAATTCGGTCCTCACATAATTCTGTTAAAATAATCTCTTTTCCCCACATTAGTGGTCACTACTATGAACTTTCATTTATAAATATATAAAAAGGAAGAGGCTGACTAGGGTGAACGTTGGACCCTTAGAGGATGAGAGGGGGGACTTAGTGGTAGGGGGTGGGGAAATGGCTGAGGCCTTGAATAACTTTTTTGTATCGGTCTTCACAAAGGAGGACGTGAATAATTTGCCAGGTGTTAGCGATGGAAAGATGGTAGGAGTGGAGGGCCTGAATGACATTGTTGTTACTAGAGAGGCAGTGCTCGAAAGACTGGAGGGACTGATTGTGGACAAGTCCCCAGGACCGGATGGAATGCATCCAAGGGTTCTGAAAGAAATGGCGGAGGTGATAGTGGATGCCTTGGTGCTTATTTTCCAAACCTCGCTGGATTCCGGAGAAGTGCCAGAAGATTGGAAAACAGCTAATGTTACGCCGTTGTTTAAGAAGGGCGGCAGGCAAAAGGCAGGGAATTATAGGCCGGTTAGTTTAACGTCTGTTGTAGGTAAAATGCTAGAATCCGTGATCAAGGAGAAAATAGCGGGGCATCTTGAGGAGAATTGTTTGATAGAGCAGACGCAGCACGGTTTCGTTAAGGGGAAGTCGTGTCTGACGAATTTATTGGAGTTTTATGAGGATGTGTCTAGGGCGGTGGATAGAGGAGAGCCGGTGGATGTGGTGTTTCTTGATTTTCAGAAGGCGTTTGATAAGGTGCCTCACAAGAGGTTATTACAGAAGGTCAGGGGGCATGGAATTGGGAGTAGGGTGTTAGCTTGGATAGGGGATTGGCTGTCAAATAGGAGGCAGAGAGTGGGGGTCAATGGGTGCTATTCGGATTGGCGGTTGGTGACTAGTGGAGTGCCCCAGGGATCGGTGCTGGGGCCTCAGCTATTTACCATTTATATAGATGATCTGGAGGAGGGAACCGAGTGTGTGGTGTCGAAATTTGCTGATGACACCAAGATTGGTGGAACGGCACATTGTGCGGAAAGTCTGCAGAAGGATCTAGATAGGCTGGGCGAATGGGCCAGGAGCTGGCAAATGGAATTTAATGTTGGCAAGTGTGAAGTTGTCCACTTTGGTAGGAATAATGGTAGGAAGGACTATTACTTACATGGCGAAAAACTGCAGCATGCGATGGTGCAGAGGGACCTCGGGGTCCTTGTGCATGAGTCGCAAAAACCCAGCCTGCAGGTGCAGCAGGTGGTCAGGAAGGCTAATGGGATGTTGGCCTTCATAGCGAGGGGGATTGAATATAAAAGTAGGGAAGTCTTGCTGCAACTGTCCAGGGCACTGGTGAGGTCACAGCTGGAGTACTGTATGCAGTTTTGGTCGCCGCACTTACGCAAGGATATTTTGGCCTTGGAGGGAGTGCAGAGGAGGTTTACTAGGCTGATACCGGAGTTGAGGGGGTTGAACTATGAGGAGAGGCTGAATAAACTAGGCTTGTACTCGTAGAGTTTAGAAGAATGAGGGGAGATCTCATTGAGATATATAAGATGATGAATGGGATGGATAGGATAGAGGTGGAGAGGCTCTTCCCGCTCAGAAAGGACAGTAGGACTAGAGGGCACAGCCTCAAGATAAAGGGGGGGTGGTTTAGAACGGAGTTGAGGAGGAACTTCTTCACTCAAAGGGTGGTGAATCTCTGGAATTCTCTGCCCGTTGAAGTGGTGGAGGCTGCCTCGCTAAATATATTTAAGACGCGGGTAGATAGGTTTTTGATAGGCAAGGGGATTAAGGGTTATGGGGAGAGGGTGGGAATGTGGAACTGAGACACGACAGATCAGCCATGATCTTATTGAATGGCGGGGCAGGCTCGAAGGGCTGGATGGCCTACTCCTGCTCCTATTTCTTATGTTCTTATGTTCTCACTTGTTCCTTCTAAGACACAAATACATTGTCGTTCATACGTTGCATATTGTCTTTTCTGCATCCTTGATGTTTACAGATGAATTTATCAAATTCCTCCCCCCCCACCCAACTTGTGCCCTGGACCTCAAAATCTAATGGAACTCCTCATTTGTTTTTTTACTACTGTCCGCTAACTTTCACCAACCCATCTTGACATCACGATTAATCTTCAACACCTCATCCAATTAGTAATTGTTTATAGTGGCACTTGAGGCATCATCAAGGCACTTATGGCTTAAGTAGGAACAAAAGCTATTTATTGATAAAGAGAAATTATATACAGGGATTTGTACTCCAGTGCTGTCTTTGAGCAGCCAACCTAGCTGCTGTCATCCTTGAATGCTTAATACATGCATATCAGATGAATTCTGCCCCAGAGAGGATGCCACTCTCTGGAGTGATTACTCATGCTTGGTTCCCATGGTCCATTAAGCCAGGTAGTCATGTACTACTGTGCTGTCTTAAAGAGACAGACCCCACAATTACGACAGTAATATCCCAATATTCATTTTTGACTTTGTTCATTCTAAAAAGATCATTGATTTGTACACAGGATAAAATTTTGTGAGTATGGTCATGCTCCAGAATGGAATAACTTAAGAAACATCCTATCTTCAGAAAGAGAAGGAAGAAGAGAGGAGGGATATAAAAATAGAGGTGAAACTCAGAGCTAACTCCCCATCATAGTTCAATAGGTAAATGAACATTAAATGTGGTACTTAGCTCAGCAAAGTCCTAGGTTCTGTGTTTGCTAGGTTAATTGATCGCAACTGGAATAGCATTGGGATATCTTAATTGCCCAAAATGAAGGAAGTCACAGTAGGATATTGTTCCCTCTGATGATCACCGCTAACAAACTACTAGAAAATACACATATATACCTAATCACGTGTTCTTCAATCACGTTCAATCTTAGACACCTCATCCAATTAGGTTGAGGACAAAATGACTCTCAACTTCATGGCCACCATGACCAAATACTTTAATAGAATCCCTACAGAGCAGAAGGAGGCCATTCAGCCCATTAAATCTGCACCCACTACAATCCCACCCAGCCCCTATTCCCGTAACCCCACCTAATTTACCCTGCTATTCCCCCCCCCCAGTTTATTATGGCCAATCAACTGAACCTGCACATCTTTGGACTGTGGGAGAAACCGGAAGAAACCCATGCAGACACAGGAGAACGTGCAAACTCCACACAGACAGTGACCCTTGGCCGGAATTGAATCTGGGTCTCTGGTGTGGAGGCAGCAGTGCAACCACTGTGCCACCGAGCCACCCCCAACTTGCCAGAATTCAAGACAGGAATAAATCAGCAGAGTAAGAAAATTGACTGCCAGTTTATCAGTCCATTATTTTACTGTAGAAGTTCTATAGTTTATCAGTTAAACTAACTTTGCTTTCTATTTTGCAGATTATCTAAATAAAGTGCAAATGAGTAGAAGTCAAACAACCATTCAATCCCCTCAGAACACCACTGTTCATTCTGAGATAGAAATTGAAAAGGAAAATATGAGACAGGTTTGTATACGTCAAAGCAAAAGTTAAAATACACTCTCAATCTTTAAATACTCTGTTTAGAAATATGGACTGATTAGTTTTTCTGACTGTGATACTGCTGCTTATTAATGTATTGTCTCAGCAAAAGACATTGTAGTCACCCCAGGCAAGTAACAACGTCCAACAACATCCTAACAACTGGGTTATAGGACTACACACTGATTGTGATGGGAGTGACTTGAAGTACGAAAGTAAAATATCACAGAAGAATAATTTTGGACCAGGTTAAAGGAAACTAAAAGTGCATTTTTTTTCATCTAGATTAAAATGTATAGTTATATTAAAGCACAGCAATGTTGTTGTATCAATCTCATTTGCAGAGTGCAGTGAATTGAAATTTACTACATTCAGCCTTGTGGCTAATTCCTGTGTACACTACTTTGGTGGAGTTGCTAACCAGTGTAATAAAAGACTGTACAGAATAATTTTAATCCTAGGAAACCAGAGAGCTCTTCCCATCTAATACACCAATGTCTCTTTTTAATTTGCAAATAACATTCCAACATCTTTGCAGCTGGAAAAGCAGCGAGATTCCGAATGAAGCTTTATTTGAATTAATAGCGATCGCCTGACAGGCGACAGTCTACCATTGAGTATAAGATGGACAGTGTCAGGCTTCCCCTCACTAACAGTGGCACTGCTGCCTCACAGCACCAGGGACCTGGGTTCAATTCTGTCCATGGGTCACTGTCTGGAGTTTGCATGTTCTCCCTGTGTCTGCATAGGTTTCCTCTGGGTGCTCCAGTTTTCTCTCACAGTCCAAACTTGTGCAGATTAGTTTGATTGGTCATGTTAAATTGCCCCTTGGTGTCACAGGGTTAGTGGGATAAATACATGGGGTTATGAGGATAGGGTCTGGGGGGGGGGATTGACGTTGGGACAGGTTTGATGGACTGACTGGCCTCCTTCTGCACTGTAAGGATTCTGTGATTCTATGAACAGGAGATGGAACAAAACCAACATTAAACTCCCCATAACTGACAGGCATTTTGAGTAGAATGGGAGTCAGGTAGAGTGTCTTATGTCTCCTAAGGGCTTAATCAGAGACCATGCAATTGTCATTTTGGTATTTCCTGCTTATGTTGATGTTAAAGGGGGACATTTTGGGAGACTTAGAAGCATAGAAAATAAAAGCAGGGTAAGCCATTTGGCCCTTTGAGTCTGCCCTGCCACTCATTTTGATTCTGGCTGATTATTGAATTCAATGTCCTGATCCTCCCTTTCTCCCATATCTCTTGATCCCTTTAGTCCCTAGAGCTACATCTAATTTATTCATGAACTCACACAACGTTTTGGCCTTAAATACTTTCTTTTGTAGTGAATTCAGCAGATTCAGCACTCTGGTTTGGGAAATTTCTCCTCACCTCAGTCCTAAAAGACTTAGAACGTAGAACAGTACAGGCCCTTCGGCCCGCGATGTTGTGCCGAGCTATGTCCGAACCCAAGATCAAGCTATCCCACTCCCTTTAATTCTGGTGTGCTCCATGTGCCTATCCAGTAACTGCTTGAAAGTTCCTAACGTGTCCGACTCCACTATCGCCCCAACCACTCTCTGAGTAAAAAACCTACCTCGGACATCCCTCCTATATCTCCCACCGTGAACCTTATAGTTATGCCCCCTGGTAACAGTTACCCCTTATCCTCAAACAATGACCCCTAGTTTTGGAATCCTCACTATCGGAAACATTCTTTCTGAATCTATCCTATCTACTCCTGTTAGAATTTTATATGTTTCTATGATATCCCCTCTTACTCTTCTAAACTCCAGTAAATATAATCCTACCCCCGACTTGGGCCAGTCCTGCAACACTGCCCTACCAATCCCCCCATGGACCAATTACTGGCCTCTTGGACGTGTCCAGGCCAGCTTCAACCACCTCCTCATTCTCCGCCACACCTCAATCTTTCTCCCTCCACTACGGCAGTCCCAATCTCCCGATCCCCCCCACACCACAGATTCCTGCATTACCTTACTGGTCACTGCCTGCCAATTGGAAAAGGATCCATTTATTCCAACTTTTTGCTAATCTGCTAACCAGATTTCTATCTGTCTCAAGACCAGCTGCAATCCCATGCACTTTAACTTTACATAGTAGTCTGCTGTGTCGAAAGCCTTCTGAAAGTCTAAGTAAACCACATCCACCAGTTCTCTTTAATCAACCCTACAAGTTGCGTTCTCAAAAAATTCCAACATATTCATCAAGCGTGATTTCCCCTTTGTAAATCCATGTTGACTTTGATTCTACCACTGCTGTCCAAATACTGAACTATGAAATCCTTGATAATGGACTCTTGCAACTTCCCCTGTACTGACACTAGGCTCACTGGTCTCTAGTTCCCAGTTTTCGCTCTACCTCCCTTTTTGAATAACGGACTTACATTAGCTCCCCTTCAATCTATAGAAACCAGCCCAGAGTCCAATGAATTTTAGAAAATGATCACCAATGGAACTACTTTTTCCAGGGCCACTTCCTTAAATACTCTGGGATGTGGTTTATCAGGCCCTGGAGATTTATCCGCCTTCAATCCCATTAATTTATTCATCAGATGTTAAATTTTGTATTTTTCCAAAGGAATACGAGCAGAAATTATCAAAGATCAAAGCAGATTATGAAGCAGAGCAAAAGTCAAATGTTAAACTGCAAGAAGATATTGAAAAACTAAGAAATTCTTATGAAATGAAGTTGGCATGCATTGAGGCTCTTGACAAGGCCACAGGTAAGCTTCCTTGATTTGGGTTTAAAATCAATTTTATGTTGGCTTTATTGGCAAGCATGGTGGTTGTTTTGTTATAGCTGAACATGACTGCAGGAGTTAGTCATGTTAGATTTGGAAATGCACGCATGTGGACTTTGAGATTGTTGTGTGTCCTACATGTAATAGACATGCACAACAACACACTTATTCACAATGGCTTGATTACAGAGTTGTTTGGGGTGATTCATTTTGTGTTTTTATTTCTATCTTATTTTTCTCCTATATCAGAGAGATAGTTGTTTTTAAATATTTTGAGGCTTCTTCCTCAGATTGGTACATCGCTTTGTATATTATTTTTAAATAATTCTCCCTATGTCATGATGGAGATGCATCAAAACCCTAGGCTACCTCTCAGGATAGATTAACATAATTTTGCTGGCCACCCTGTGAGTGGTTGCCTTATTTTATTTGACCATAAGAGACAATACGATGCAATATATCATTGGAAATTTAACCATACAACTAATTCTTTATTGTTGATTCTTCAAGGTCATGAATTCAATTTTTTGCTGTCTTACCTAGTCATTGGATTCTCAGGACAATGCATCTAGTTCGTGTTTTCATGTATTTGCGATAAATAACCACATTTCACAGCTGTGTAGAGATGATCAGAAAGTTTTAGTCTTCAGTTCTGACATGCTTCCACTTTCAGAGGTGGGACATTAGCTTTTCTTTTGGTAGGGTGGTGACTGTTTGGATGTTGAAATGTAACCAGCTTGATTGACACATCTGGCTTTCTTAGTCATGTGACTGGGCCATGAGGTTGCATCTGAAGGCAGACGTATTTTCGGCAATTCAGTAAAGGCACCCCTGAGTAGACACTAATGAAAATAACCGTCCTTGCTCATGAAATGTGGTGTACAGAAGTGCAGGAAACTTAAATGTTTGAACCAGGAAAAAGGTGTAGAGAATACACTGAGAACCCAGGAACATAGAAACGTTCAAATCTGCCAAAAGAACAGCTACTGAATAAAACAAAGCAACACAGACAAAGGCTGCAAATGAGAAGCAGCTTAGAAAGACACACAGAAAAGTACCAATCTATAAAAAAGCTACTGAAAAAAAAAGCACACACAGGCTACAAGTTAAATTGTTGGCTGCAGAGAAAAGAGGAAAAGAAACGCAGACGTGAAAGGACAAAAGGACTGTAAACAAGGGCTGCAAGAAAATTACCAACTGAGTAAAAGGGCTGCAGTTAAATTTCCAGTCCCATTTTCAGTAACATTGGACAGTGATACGTGGCAACATTGGCAGGTTTCCACTTACAATGGCAAAACTATAAGATTGCATTCCTGATTGCAATGAACAATCCTGAAACAATAATAGTAGCCACACTTTTAACACTGTGGATGAAGGACAACCACAAAATGTATACCACTCTAAATCTAACAGATGAGCAAAGAAGAAGGACCACTGAAAAGTCTTAAGTGTACATTTTGAACCCTGATTGAATGTTACAAATGAACAAATTGGCAAAGCTAACCATGGGGAAGAATACATAGAATGTATTTGGGACAGTTTCCTATAACAATTTGTTGTGGCTCCGTGCATGGGTCTGGCTATTTTGGATCTGGTAATGTGTAATGAGTTAGGTTTAATAAACAATCTCAGAGCAGATAGCAATTGTGGACAAAAGGCAGGATGCAAATACTGTGGAGGACAGCATAGTGGACAGCTGATACAGATGGCCATTGGACATATATCAGCAGATGAGTCTGATGAAGAACTATACTCAGTACAATAGAGTGGTTCAGTCAAGTCTATAGGGGTCAAATGCTTTGGAACTGTTACAATGCTGACCCCAGAAGGAGAGCAAATAAATAAGAAATGTCAGATAGACATTGATGCAATATGCATCATGCACCTTACAGCCCTCTGCAAAGTAGCTGAACATGGCAATCTGAAAATGAATCTTCAAAAGTAAGGTTGAAGCTATATGATGGGACAATACTAATACCAAGAGTCCAAATTAGTCTGAGAGCCCAATGCAATAGCAAGAAGGAAGATATAGATATAGATGGAATTCATCTTAGCTGAAGCAAGTCTAAAGCTTGGACTGATAATCCTAAATGTGCCAACAAAGCACAGGAAACAAAAGCCTTCAGAGGGAGATGGAAAACCTCAGAGGGGGGAGACAATATTCAAGTGAGCCACAAGATAGTTGTAGACCTCGTCAGGGCAATGAAATGCATGAGCTGAGTAAAAGGTTTAGTTCTATTTATATGAAACTAACTGATATATATATATATATATATATATACAATCTTTTTAAAACATTTATTATTTCGTGGCAAGCCCAGCATTTTTTGCCTATCCCCTATTTGCCTTTGAACTAAGTGGCTTGCTGGGCTGTTTCAGGGAGCAGTTAAGAGTCAACCACATTGCTTTGGTCTGGAGTCACATCAGCGGCCAGATTTCCTTCCCTAAAGGACATCTACGGAAAGATGTGCGGGTTAGGTCAATTGGCTATGCTAAAAATTGCCTCTTAATGCCCTGAGATGTGTAGGTTAGAGGGATTAGCGGGTAAATATGTAGGCATATGGGATGGGGCTTGGGTGGAATTGTGGTTGGTGCAGACTCGATGGGTCAAATGGCCTCTTTCTGCACTGTAGGGTTTCTATGATTTCTATGATTAGTGAACCAGCTAGGTTTTATGATAATCAACAATAGTTTTGTAATCACTATTACTGAGACCAATTTATAATTCCAGATTTTATTAATTGAATTTAAGTTCCACCAGCTTCCATGATGTGATTTGAATCCATGTTTCCGATCATTAGCCTGGACCTCTGGATTCCTTCTACAGTGTCATTAATACTTCATGACCGTCTCTCCAATTAATTTTGATCAAGCTTTGAAACTATTGTTTCGAGAGTGTAAAGGAATATATGGTTAGTAATAATACTTGTCTCTGGACAGCACAATAGCATTCACCAGCAAAATATAATGCACAGACAAGTTCTTTTCCGACCTTGTTTTTTGAAATCTTGCAGAGCTATGGTTCTCAGATGTAAGTATCAACAGCTAGGTACCAGATGCTTGTCAAACAAGACTGCAAAGGATGGTCCAAAGAAACTGGATGCTAAAACACAAACTTGCTTTACACTATTCTGAATGGAGAAAAGGTTAGGGACTTGTTAGCAGTTAATCTGTCTGTTCTTCCAATGTACAGTTGGAGAACAATTTAATTAACTTAACTGACCAGCCAAACTTGGCTAAAATACGTCACAGAGCTTCTACCTCATACTATTATAAAACACTGTTATAAAACTCTAAATGGGGAAGAAGTTTGTTCAGGTTGTACGAGTGCTATATAGACTACTTCGAATCTTCAGAGCATGCAGCACCACAGGTGCCACATGCATGTCCCACATAGCTTTCTTAATTGATATAATTGAAAAATTCTGTGTAGCCCCACGTGGATCAATTTGCAGCACTCCCTGCCCTGTTGAATTGATATAAGACTGTGTAACAAATTCCACCCTGTCCCCTCCCAGTTTTTGATTTGCATCTTGTCACATCCCCTGGACATTGTACAATGCTTTAGAGCCAAATGATTATTTTTGAAATGTAGTTACAATTGTTATGTGACAATTGGCACACAGTAAGGTTCCCACAACAGCAAGTGAATAATGACCATTACTATACAAACAGTGCCATGGGATCCTAAGGGCTCACCTGAGTGCAAATCAAATCAATTAACAGCTCTTAAATGACCATGAGAGTTGTTGGGCAAGGTCGCTCTGATTTTTCTGCTGGGGAGCAAGGACTCTAACCCCAGGATAAAATCCAGCCCAATGTTCCAGCAGCCTAGCAAGAACTAGCACCTGCAAAGAATGCACTTCCTATGTTACACTAATTGCTGGAAATGTTAAAGAGCAAATTAATTTTTTTATTTAAACACACCACTTAACTGAAAACATTAGACCCGACTGAAATGTTAAAAGCAAGCAATCCAATTAAACTTCTAGATTGAAAAAGTTTTAGTTACATAGAGATGAAGCTCCGATTTCACTTAGTAACCTAGGTTGTTATCAAATCCATGCATATGTTGGGGCTGTATGCTTTTAAAGGTCTTAAAGGTTGAGGCAGTTAGTTTGGTTAAAATCCTCAGGTATCATGAGCTGTAGCAAAAGACTTCTCTATTATTTTGATCAGGAATATAAATGTCATTCATTCTCTTGTAAAGTAACAACACAAGAATGTGGTACTGATACATAAACACAAATGTATCTCTGTCTCCACAGATGCACCTGAATTTGAAGAAAGAGCCTATGCCCAGGAGGTAACTCAACTATTCAGTGTTGGACTAGCGGATGTGAGTGAAATTGAACAGAAGCTAGATATTGCTACGGTAAATACTCCCATTAAATACGTACACATATTTCATTGAGTTTCTTCTCTAGTTTTATGTTTTAAGATAAAATTCAGGGTAAACATTAGTACCAGTTTCAGAGCAACAGTAAAGAGTTCCTAATTTTTTGTCAAGTCCGGAGCAAGACGTAGAATATCATCAGAGCAGTGACTACACCATTTCTTGTGTTCTAGTACCTCTGAAAATTAATTGAAAATAATTAATTGAACATCTAAATGATGAAGGAGCAAATGGAAAAAAAAAACATTTTAAAAAAAGGAAACAATGCTGTTTGTCTGGTACCAAATGGGTGGCAATTTCAACTGAATGAGGAATGAAAGACTGTTCAGCCATCATCTTCAATACTAATTGAGAAAATGGAAACCAAAGAAGAAATGGCAATTGTTGTAATCATCTAAAGAGTAAATGTTACTTATCTGAACAAAATCAATTTTTCACATCTTCAAGGACTACACCATATTTGTTTTATAAATTGGTTTTGAAGCAGTGCTGATCCTTCTGCTGTTGAAAAACCTGCATAATGCACGTAGGACCCTTGTAAATAAGGATATATGTGACTTTCTGGAGGGCCAACAGTAGAGGACAATGAATCAGGTTGAAATGTAGTGCAGGGGGTAACATAAATTAATGCTTTCTTCAGGCCAGTTTGGGACTGTCGCCCTGTTTAGCCCAAAAATAACCTGTGCAGTTGGGAAGCAAGCCGGAAGATCTTTTCCTGCCTCTCCTCCTCTGTTTTTGTCCAAGATACAATCCGAGTAGAGCAGAGGCTTTCTATTGCTTATTGAATAAGTGAATTCCACAACTTCAGATAATCTGAGTGTCAGGAGCAGATTGCTAGCATTTTCTTTTTCACCCTTTCACCACATAACACACCTTTGGTTCCTGGAGGCAATATGCCTATCAGTAATTAATAAAAAAAGCAATTAAGTTGTCATACACATGCCCCTATCTATCCTTAATGCTTTAATATTAATAACTTGCCTATTACCTACAAACAAAATAAGCTAGCAATATGCATTTTAATATATATGAATGTATTTTTTCAATTCATGTTATTATTCAATGTGGAAGTTGCTGAATTACCTGACAAATGCTACATGTCTCTTTCATAATTTGATTTTCTTGTCAAATTTTTCAAGTTAATTGAAGCAGAGCCTGAAATAGCCATGCAGGACAGCAGCAAAAAAATTACACCGATTAGTCAAGCGCAAAGCTCACCATTAGATCTGCAACTGCTGAAGGAAGAAATCACAGCTGAATGTTCTCCAGCTGGTTCATCACCCGCCACCCTAGATCAGGAGGAAGTACTTGCAAGGTCTGCCCCATAAGTGTGTCTTTGTTACTGTAAATAATGTACATGACTTTGGATTAATGCCGATTATTTATATAATACTATGGGAACACCAGCCCCTGTAAGTTCCCTTCCCAAGTCACACATCATTCTGACTTGGAGCTATATTAGAACATAACAGCATAAGAAATAGTAGCAGGAGTAGGCCGTGTAGCCCCTCAAGCCTGCTCCGCCATTCAATAAAATCATGGCTGATCTAATCTGTTCAGTTCCACTTACCCGCCTGTTCCCCATAACCCTTAATTCCCTTATTGGTCAAAAATCTATCTATCTGTGACTTAAACACATTTAACAAGGTAGCCTCCACTGCTTCAATGGGCAGAGAATTCCAAAGATTCACTACCTTCTGGGAGAAGAAGTTCCTCCTCAACTCTGTTCTAAATTGACTCCTCCGTATTTTGAGGCTGTGCCCCCTAGTTCTTCTTTCCATTCTAAGTGGAAATAACCTCGCTGATTCTACCCTGTCTAGCCCCTTCGTTATCTTATATGTCTCTATAAGATCTCCCCTCAACCTTCTAAACTCCAATGAGTACAGGCCCAGTCTACTCAATCTCTCCTCATAAGTTAACCCCGTCATCTCCGAAATGAATCCCCTCCAAAGCTAATATATCCTTTCTTAAATAAAGGGACCAAAATTGTACACAGTGCTCTAGGTACGGCCTCACCAGTACCTTGTACAATTGCAGCAAGACCTCCCTGCTTTTATACTCCATCCCTCTCACGATAAAGGCCAATATTCCATTTGCCTTCTTGATCACCCCATGCATCTGCAAACTGAGTTTTTGTGATTCATGCACAAGGTCCCCCAGGTCCCTCTGCACAGTAGCACATTGTAAATAATTATCCATTTTACTATTATTCCTTCCAAAGTGGCTAACCTCACACTTATCAATGTTACACTCCATCTGTCAGATTCTTGCCCACTCACTTAGCCTATCCAAATCTCTCTGCAGATTTTCTGTGTCCTCCATGCAATTTGCTTTCCCACTCATGTTTGTGTCATCCGCAAACTTTGTTACCCTACACTCGGTCCCCTCCTCTAGATCGTCTATGTATATGGTAAAAAGTTGAGGCCCCAGAACCGATCCCTGTGGCACTCCACTAGTCACTGATTGCCAACCGGAAAAGCACCCATTTATTCCGACTCTCTGCTTTCTGTTAGATAGCCAATCCTCAATCCACACTAACACTTTTCCCCCAACTCCATGTACCCTTATCTTATGCAGCAACCTTTTTTGAGGCACCTTATCGAATGCCTTCTGGAAATCTAAATATACCACATCCACCGGTTCCCCTCTGTCAACCACACTCATTATATCTTCATAAAATTCCAGTAAATTCGTTAAACGTGACTTTCCCTTCATGAATCCATGCTGTGTCTGCTTGATTGACCCATTCTTTTCCAGGTGTCCTGCTATTTCTTCCTTAATGATAGATCCCAGCATTTTCCCTACTACAGATGTCAAGCTAACTGGCCTGTAGTTACCTGCCTTTTGTCTAAATCCTTTTTTAAACAGAGGCATTACATTAGCTGTTTTCCAATCAGCTGGCACCTCCCCAGAGTCCAACGAATTTTGATAAATTACAACTAATGCATCTGCTATTACTTCTGCCATTTCTTTTAGCACCCTGGGATGCATTCCATCCAGATCTGGGACTTGTCTACCTTTAGTCCCATTAGCCTACCCAGCACTCTTCAGTAATAGTGATCGTTTTAAGGTCCTCACCCCCGACAGTCCCATGACCGTCAATTATCATTATGCTATTTGTGTCCTCCACTGTGAAGACCGACACAAAAAACTTGTTTAAGGCCTTGGCCATTTCCTCATTTCCCATTATTAAATCCCCCTTCTCATCTTCTAAAGGTCCAACATTTATTTTAGCCACTCTTTTCCGTTTTATATATTTGTAAAAACTTTTACTATCAGTTTTTATATTTTGTGCTAGTTTACTTTCATAATCTATCTTTCTTTATTGCTTTCTTAGTAGTTCTTTGTCATATTTTAAAGCTTTCCCAATCTTCTAGTTCCCCACTAATTTTGGCCACTCTGTATGTATTGGTTTTTAATTTGATACTCTCCTTTATTTCCTTAGTTATACATGGCTGGTTATCCCTTTTCTTACATTCCCTCTTTTTCACTGGAATATATTTTTGCTGAGTACTGAGAAAAATTTCCTTAAAAATCCTCCATTGTTCCTCAGCTGTCCCACCAACTAGTCTGTGTTCCCAGTCTACATTAGCCAACTCTGCCCTCATCTTATTGTACTCCCCCTTGTTCAAGCAGAGGACAGTGGTTTGGGACCCTACTTTCTCACCCTCCATCTGTATTAGAAATTCAACCATATTGTGATCACTCATTCCAAGAGGATCCCTCACAAGGAGATCATTAGTTTTACCTATCTCATTACACAGGACCAGATTCAAGATATCTCACTCCCTCGTAGGTTCTGTAACATACTGTTCAAGGAAACTATCTCGACAGCATTCTGAGAACTCTTCCTCAGGTCCACCACGTCCGACTTGAGTTGACCAATCAATATGGAGGTTAAAATCCCCCATGATTATTGCTGTTCCGTTTTTACACGTATCTGTTATTTGTTTGCTTATAGCCCGCCCCACCTCGAAGTTATTATTTGGGGGCCTATGGACTACGCCCACCAATGACTTTTTCCTCTTATTATTCCTTATCTCCACCCACACTGATTCCACATTTTGCTCCTTAGAGCCTGTATCGTCTCTCACTATTGCCCTGATGTTATCCTTAATTAACAGAGCTACCCCACCTCCTTTTTCTTCCTGTCTATCCTTCTGAATTGTTTGATACCCCTGGATATTTAGTTCCCAGTCCAGGTCATTCTGTAACCATGTTTCTGTAATGGCCACTAAATCATACCCATTTGTACTGATTTGTGCCGTCAACTCATTCATTCACTTTGTTTCGAACGCTACGTGGATTCAGGTAAAGTATCTTTATGTTAGTCTTTCTTACCTGGACCCGATTTGTTAGTGCATTCCTTTGTTTGCATGCTCTGTCCCTTCCTGTCACAGACTGGTTATTGCCCTTCCTTAACTATCAAAAATCATGGAACTCCCTTCCTAACATCCTTGTGAGTGTACAGGCACCACATGGACTAGTGGTTCAAAAAAGTGACTCACTGCCAGTGTCTAAAGGACAATTATGACTGGCAATATATGTTAGCCTAGCCAGTGACATTGACACCCCATCAGTGAATGCAAAAAGAAAATTACATATGTGAGATGATTCTGTTGCAAGGTACCTCATCTGCTGTCAACACATCTCAGAAAATTACAGTGTTGAGTGTGTGTGTGTGTCTTTATCTCTCACTGATAAGTAAATTACTATACAAGTTGAAAATTAGCACTCTAGCTTTGTTTATGAGAAAGTCAGTTAAGAACGTGCAGACATCATAGTTCGAGTTCGGTTCCGGGAGAGATTTTTTTGTATATTTCAAAAGCCAGTCTATGAACTGCTGTAATTTCTGAAAAGTATAATAGTGAAATTTGCATTAGCAGTGTTTTCTGGGATTTCAGCAAGTTTCGTGCCAAAATTATAGCAGGAGACCAGTGATAACCGAATGGAATTTCAGGACATACATGTACTGCCTTTCACATGTTCACATTTTACAATCAATTAACAACTGTGACAATGGCTTTACTTCAAAAGTAGCAACTAAATTGCACTTATCCATAAATCGTAATGGAGATAAATTAGTTAATCTGCTTTTATCAGTGTTTCTTTGAGTCATGCATATTGACCAGCGGCACTGTGAACACCCTGCATTTCTTCAAATAGTGCCATGAGATCTTTTGCGTTCACCTGGACAAATAAATGGTTAAACATCACATCCTAAGATTGATACTTCTAACAATGTAGCATTCTTACTTTATATTTATCTTTATAGTTTTCAATCCCAACCCCAACCTGGCATTTAACGGGCTTTTTAATGGTTCCCATAGCTCACTGGCCTGATGTAAATGAGGCTGCTATTTCAAAATCGCATCAACCTCCTCTTTATGGGTACAAACAACTGATTGCTCTGCTTAATTAGTTGGTCACCCAAAAATTAATTCAATTCAAATGTGCAGAAAAATTAGTAATACTTTCTATTGTTTACTGTAGGTTGAAGATGTTGGAGAATGAGGTTGTAGGTGGAGAACAGGCCAAAAATACAGAGCTGAAGGAGAAGCGGAAACGCCGGAAGAAGTATGCCGATGAACGAAAGAATCAACTTGCAGAAGCACTGAAGCACACAGACAGAGATGATCCTGCTATCTTGATCAATGTGTATGAATCTATTCAGGATGAAGTTCGAGCAAAAAGCAAGAATATAGAAAACCTGCAGAGAAAGGTCCTGCTTTTTCTTTGTAGTTCCCTCTTACGCTTTCAATTTTCATGCACACTTGCTTAAATGATAGCATCACTGATTCATAAAAATGTTGAAAATCAACAAGTGTTGAAAACTCACTCTCAGAACAAGCCATTTGAGTAAAATGTTTTCATCTAGGCAAGGAAACAGTTGTGCTGTTATAGTATTAAAAGCTTTTCTAGCCTGTGAATTTCACAAAACACTCATTCCTCTCTGTGCACTCACCTTGCTGACCCTGTCAAGTTTCACTGTGGCTGTTTAAACCAGAATGTTAAGTTAAATTTAATTGCCTCTTAACAGCTGGATGCAGATGCTGACCCCTATCCACGTCAGAAGGGGGTTGATGTCATTAAAATTCCTCCCATGGAGTTGTATAATTTATAGTAATAATGTTACTCTGTGATGTAATTGACAAACTAACAAATGCTACTTTATTAGCAGTGAAACCCTTCTTCATTTTCTATGGGCACAATTTCTAATAGAAATATCCTCAATCCCAAAACCAAGGATTGAACCACTAGATCGTCACAGGTTTTATGTAAACATTGCCATTTTGCATACAGCAAGATTCCACAATCAGATGATTTTGCTGACATAGCTTGAGGAAGAAATACTGCCTAGGATACCAAGATAATTTTATGCTCTTGTAAACACTACCTTAGGATTTTTTATATTCACTTGAACAAGAAGGGTTTAACATGTCATCTGAAAGATGGCTTTTGAAGTCAGGAATTGAAGAAATTCCATCACAAAGCATCTTTTTATTCTAATGGACCTGTCACTCAGCTATCTGTCCCTTTGTCATTTCTTAATCTATTTCCACCATCCATATTTCTCTTGATTACTGTTTCTCCTGAATTAAAGGGTTAATTTGAGCTTAGTTTATACTCCACAATGTTCCTTTCAACAAACATGTTCTGACCTTCCCGTGCAAGGAGCAAAATATGGATGAGATGGAACTGGAGAAAAAGAAAGCAAATTTTCAGATTACCAGAAACCCAAGCCTGTTTAGATAGAACTTACATTGGGCCATAACATTCTTGGAGTGGCAATCAGCATCGGATTGCCACTCTGTGCCCACTTATCTACATGGATATCAGGGATCGTAGAGGAGATCAGAGGTAGTGGGGTTGGTGGCACTTCGAAGGTGGGGGCAGAGGCAAGTGCAGGGGATTGGTCCTCAGGTACCTTAGGGAATGGAACTTCAATGGGGGGGGGGGGGGCGTTGATTGTAACAGACTTCAGGTGGGGGGCTAAAAGTCAGGAGTGGGGAGATCAGAGTTAGTCGGACTATAGTGGGGTTTTGGAAGCTGAGGGTGGAGGGGGTGTTGGGTCAGAAGGAGTCAGACAGGGCCTGCAGGGGTAAGACTAGTCAGATTGGGAGGAATCCCATGGGGAGTCAGAGGATGAGTAATACCTCGAAAGGGGGAGGTGTTAATCAGGGTGCATGTTTGAGGGGTTCTGGGTCTTTACAATAATTGCCCAGAAGTTAGAAGAGGTTTTAATTCTGGGTAACCTAGCCGAAACCAGCCAAGGTTTATGATTTAAATTGCATTTTCAGATGGTTCCCAGCACAAGTCAATTTCCCACCCGAAGTTTGCACTTCCAGGCAATTGCCATGCAAACGCTTCCCTGAGAAGTTACTCAACACATCTTTGGGGTACCCCCCAAATCCAGTGCTAGGAAGCTCAGATGTTCTGGCCCATTGTTAATGCGCCACACAAACCTCCTCCCGTCTTATTTTATCTCATCCTATCTACCTATCTTTCAATTCCTTTCTTCCTAATTTACTTACCTAGTTTCTTCTTAAATGCAACCACATGTTATTAACTTCCATATTTGCATCACAGTTTGAGTCAAAGGTTTTCCCTTGAATTCCTTGCTGGATTTATTAGTGACTATCTTATACTTATGGACCACAAACAGATTTGTTTGTTAATCTGTTTATCATTTATCTTGCTTAAGCTCAAAGTTGCAGAGATAGAAATCTCTGATCTCCAGTCCGAATTTGAATTTGAGCGTATCGACTATCTGTCCACTATAAGGAAGCAGGAACGGGAAAACATTCTGCTGCAGCAAGTCCTGGAAAGAATCCAGCCATTAATCCAACGTGAGTGTAACTACAGTAATATTGACAAAATAAAGCGGGAAAGTGTTTGGGATGAAGAAAGTGGTTGCTGGAAATTACCAGAAACAGTTCTTCAGAAGATTACTCTTCCCTCTGGTAAGTGATAGTGGACATCTTTAGCTAGAGAACTTTAGTCTTTCTACTGCTCACTCTAAAACATGCCAATATCTCTAGAGAAAATGTTGCGAAGCACTTTTCAATGTTTCTATGTATGTACATGATTCTAATAAAATCTCATCTGAAGTGAAGGTCTTGGGACTTTCAAAGACAACAACATCATTTATGTAGCACCCTTAAGTGCACTTCATGGGAACATTATTAAACAGAATTTGACACTGAACTACATAAAGAACATTAGGACAGAAACAAGGTAGCTTTTAAGGAGCAACTTAAAAGGGAACAGAGGGGCAGAGAAATTTTAGGAGAGATCCCAGAGCTTAAAGCTTAGGTGTCTGAAGGCAAAGCCACCAATGATGTTATAATTAAAATTGAGGATGTGCAAGAGGACAGAATTGAAGGAGCACAGATATTTTGGAGAGCTGTAGGGCAAGAGGAGGTTACAGTGAAAAGATGTAACAAAACTGCAATTATTTGAAAATCAAGTATTTGCCAGAAGAGCAGGCAATGGAGGTTAGCAAGCATCGCGGTGAGGGGACAACAGTGCAAAGTTGGATAGGGGCAAGAGTATCTATTGAGCAGACTAGACAAACATAATCTAATCTGTAGTTAAAAATTGCAATTGATTTGCTGTGCTGAATGACAATATCGCTCAACATAATCGTCACTTTCCAGTCTTGGATAGTTTAAAAAAAAAGTTCACCAATTTGAAAATACGTATACACATTTACCCTTCTTCCTCTGTCATTATTTATTTCTGCCATGTTGCTACATTTGACTTTTCTGGCCTGCTGCATCTGTTAATTGCCTCTCTTTTAATCACTCTTTACTTAAGAGATATGGGACAGAGTTTTCTGGCTGTCCTTCTCAGTGGGATCTTATGGACTTGTTAACAGTGAACCCCCATCGTGGGTTTCCTGGCAGCGGGCAGTACCAGCAATAGTAGACCACTGCTGCTGACACATAACATGATGTGGAACTGCATGGAAAATCCGCCCATGGTTTATTCTTTTTTGGAGTTCTGTCCTGGTTTTTGTCAGTGAAATACAAATCCAAATATTTCAAGAACAAACTCTGTTTGTAATCAGTGACTGTGGCAAACAACCAAAATAAATCGCTCAAAGGGCACATTAATAAACAATAGGTGCAACCCTCTGCAACCTGAGAATTTTAAAATTCTAGTAATGTTTTAAATATATAACTGATGATTGTATTTTCCAACAAGAAATCCCTTCCTCTGTGTAGAAAGTAGTTATTTTGTTTGTTATTTTGCTAATGATGACATCATGGGGTATGGAGAATGAGGGGGATGGGACAGGAGGCAGTGGTCAGCAGCAAGGGCAAGATGTGGCTCTCGGTGGATTCCTCTTCCCAATGCTAAGTCCTTGATCAATCACTGAGTAGCTTTGATCAAGGGAATTCCCTGGAAGCCCATGTGCAACCCCAACATGGTTTTCTTATTGGGCCTCTAGAAGGGCAACTTGCCTACCACTACCTATGCCAGCAAGATGAGGCCCTTAAGTGAGCATAGATTTCCCACTTCAGGACCGCCGTTGGCAGCAGGACATGATGGCCATTCATCCACAAGCCTTCCAGCCACAGACTTAATCAGGGCAGAGGTAGGAAGGTAACAGGGTCCCCACCTGATAGCCTCCTGACTGGTTAAATGCCACTCCACCACCAACCTGCCTCAGATATCAAATTCCATCCCATTAAAGGCAGTGTCTGACTGACTCTTTTATAACTGTCTAAGAGCAGTTGTTTCTTTCAAATTCAATTTTTCAAAGGCTGCTTCTTCTTGAGCATTTCAAGATTTGCCATTGTTATTACACAGTTCACTGGTTCTGTGAATGGACATGGAAGATGTGGAAGGTGCATGGAAAATATAAAGGGTATGGAGGGACCTTGGACATGAGGGACACTTGGAATAGAAGAGGATATGAAGGGACTCTGGGGGGATATGAGGATATGTGAAGTCAGTGGAGTGAGTTGTTCAACCTATAATTGGGCTGAAGTTCCAGAAAACCCAAGATGAGATACAGGACTGGATTTTCACTAATGAAACTACACTAAGATTTAGAACTTGTTATGGATTTTGGGACAGTTTTAAATATTGTGTAATTCAAGAATTATATGGACGATTATTCCTTGTGCTCTTCTGTATCTAATTATAATTATTGTAAGAAGTGTTAACAGCTTTTTTTAAACCAGGGTAAACAACTCTCGCAGCATAAGATAAGGCCCAGTGAGCCTGCACTGACTCTCCAAAACAGCACTTTATCCTGGCCCACTCCACATAACCCGATGCATTTAGCATGGCCAATTTACCTAACCTGCACATCTTTGGACTGTGGGAGGGAACCAGAGCACCCACAGGAAACCCATGCAGACAAAAAACAAAGAAAATTACAGCACAGGAACAGGCCTTTCGGCCCTCCAAGCCTGCACCGACCATGCTGCCTGCCTTAACTAAAACCCCCTATGCTTCCGGGGACCATATCCCTCTATTCCAATCTCATTCATGCATTTGTCAAGACGCCGCTTAAAAGTCACTACCGTATCCGTTTCCACTACCTCCCCCGGCAACGAGTTCCAGGCACCCACCACTCTCTGTGTAAAAAGTCTGCCTCGTAGATCTCTTCTAAAACTTGCCCCTCGCACCTTAAATCTATGCCTCGTAGTATTTGACTCTTCCACCCTGGGAAAAAGTTTCTGACTAATCACTCTGTCCATGCCTCTCATAATCTTGTTGACTTCTATCAGGTCTTCCCTCAACCTCTGTTGCTCCAGTGAGAACAAACAAAATTTCTCCAACTTCTCCTCATAGCTAATGCCCTCCATACCAGGCAACATCCTGGTAAGTCTTTTCTGTACGCTCTCCAAAGCCTCCACATATGCAAGCAAACTCCATACAGACAGTTACCCAAAGCTCAAATTGAACTTTGATCCTGACTCTGCAAGACAGCAGTGCTAACCACTGTGCCACCCTGATTGTTATACAATGCACAAAACACCACTGCTATATTTGCTGGTGGATCAGAAGTTGAAATGAAATAAGTTAGTTGGAATAGAATTTAGTTCTTTGAGCTGTACAAGCTACATCTTTTAACAATTTGGTTTTATTTCCAGCTGGCTCTAGTTTAGCACCGACTAAGCAAGGGATGAGAGTCTCTACTAATGAAATTGCAGACTGCTCGATGGTAAGCGTGACACATAAATTCATTCAAACTTTATACAGACTATCAGAAATGCATTGTTCAACTCAACTGAGATTAACTTGAGAAGCATAGAATCCCTAGAAGAAGACCATTCGACCCATCATGTCTGCACCAACTCTCTGAAAGAGCATCCCACCCTAGCCCTCCCCTCTGACCTATCTCTAACCCTGCTAATGCACCTTATCTTCACATATTTGGACAATAAGGAGCGATTTAGCATGGCCAATTCTGCACAGTTTTTGAATTGTGGGAGGAAGCAGGAGCACCCAGAGAAAACCCACACAGACGCAGGGAGAATGTGCAAATTTCACACAGTCACCCAAGGCTGGAATAGAACCCAGTCCCTGGCACTGTGAGGCAGCTGTGCTAACTACTGTTCTGCCCATACAATAAATCAAAATACTTCGCTTGAATATTATTTATAATATTGAAACGGAAGTGTAAGTTTAGATTGTACAAACTAATTTGAGAAGCAAGTTGCAGAATTTAGTATTTAGGCCTGGGGCTGGAAAGTGCCACACAAATGCCAGGCAATTAACACCTCTAATGGAAAGCTTAACACCCAACCCTGACTCCCTTGCCCCTCCCCCTCCGAGGGACTCGCCTCTGTTTAAAGCCTTTCTGCTACCTACAATGTTGTGATGAAGTACTGTCCACTTACTTGCATGAGCGGAGCTCCAACAGTATTCAAGGAGCTCAGCATCATCAAGGACAAAAGCAGCCCCCTCGATCATTATCTCATCCAACACCTGAAAAGGTCACTCCCTCCATCACCAGCGTAACTTGGCAGTAGTGAGTCCCAACTACAAGATGTGTTTCAGCAACTTTCCAAGTCTCTTTTGACAACACTTCCCTAGCAGGTGACCTCTACCATCTAGAAGAATAAGAGCAGCAGGTGCTTGGAATATCACCATCTGCAAGTTTCCTTTCAAATTACATACCATTCTGATTTGGAAATGTATCATCGTAATAATCAAAATCTTGGCATTCCCTGCCCAACAGCAATGAGGGAGTGTGTTCACCACATGCGTTGCAGTGGTTCAAGAAGGTTACTCATAACCTTCTCAAAGGCAGTTAGGGATTGGCAATAAAAAATGCCCTTGCCAGTGACATCCATATCTTGTAACTGGATATTTATTTTTGTGTGCAGATTATTTAATAAGAAGGGGTCTTAGAAAATGAACTCTGATTGTAAAACTTTCTAGACTTCTTTTTCAAAATACAGATAAAGTAGATTAAACAGAATGGTGGATAAAATGTTCGGAGTGTAAGGACTGAGCAGTGCTTGCTTCACTATTTCAGTAGCCTTGGATATTCAGTAGTTCATTCAATAGGCATCTTATGTATACTGTCAGCATTACATAGGTGGAGTACCACACCCAGCTCTGAGTCAGAAAGTTGTGGATTCAAACACGTGCAAATTGGCTGCCACATTTCCCACAATATGAAAGGTATTTCACTTCAAAAGTACTTAAGTGGCTGTAAAGTGCTTTAGGATATCCTAAGGTGATAAAGTATTAGATAAATCAAGTTCTTTCATTACTAATGTGAGAATTAACCAAATCTAGTAAGGTGTTTTGTGCTTTTTGGATGAAAAAAATTAAGTTCTAACAAAACATTTGATCATGTGGTTTGTTGTTTATGTAAATCAAATGTATGCAAACTAACATGTGGGAAAGAACTCTCTACCCCATTGCTATGTTATTCTAGGATCTTGTTTCACAAGGCATAGATCGTCAGTGTTGAATTCATGAATTACTTTCACCAAATCTGCATAGGAACACCACCCCTCAAGTTCCCCTCCAGGCCACTCACCATATTGACTTGAATATATGTCACTATTTGTTCATTCTCAATATGGGAGCACCTTTGGTCTGCATCCCATAACTGAATAATAAAAAAATGACAAATGAAGATTAGGTGACAAGACAAGAGCCATGAAGTTCGTAAAAGAGCAGACATGCCAAACATGGCTGCACTGAGCATGAATACACAGCCATAATGGTTAGGTCTTGAACAACATTGACAACTAAGAAGTGATTTCACGGTGATCAACAAAATACATATGTAGACTGCATAAAGGCAATCTGAAACAGTGAAAAATGGATGTCCATAAATGGGAACAATAGTCTAAGAAATGACCCATGAAGATACCCTTGAGGTGTGTTGCACTGTTGACGCTCAATGTAAATACAAGCTGTGGAAGTTTTGCTTGAAAAGTCATGATTCTCAGTTTGGTGTATATGGGATCTGCAGTTTAGACTCATTTCAATTCCATCAGTTACTAAACAACTCATTCCAGAAATTGAGATGATATTCCAGTTGTCTTATTCACTATTGAAGAACGACTGACAACATAACTTAATTTTTTAAAGTGCATTTATGTTACAGAGTTGCCAGGGTTTTATTTCATCAATGTTCATCAATGAATAAACCCAGAGTTTTCAAACTGAGCTGCAGAACCCCTAGTGACCCCCTAAGAGTGTCAGGGAATCCCTAAAATTCTCACAATGTCAGCACCCCTTTTTTGCCACAAAATGTGTATGAACAGAGAATAAAATGTAAATAAGTCTTTTCTAGCTATTTCTATACATGAATTAGGAAGAGGCACACAGTCACAAATACATTCGCCAGCTACATGGCCCCCTCACAACTGTTGGTCAAGTCACCTTCCTTTAACTTTAGTCCCTGGAAGAAGTGTCCATTTTAGGAGTAAGTAATCTGTTAATAATTAAAAAGTACTGAAAAAAATACTGAAGTCATAAATGTTTTATCAGCAGTTGCTGGGTAATTAAATGCTGCAGCAAGTTTCTGTGAATACTAGACAGTTGTGCAAGGCAAGAAAAAAATTGTATCTCCTACCACTAAAATACAAATTTTTAATGGGAGGAATGATATGTTGGAAAGCTGATTCTCATATTGGCCACATCGAGATGAGACAGCGATGAGGAGAATTTCTTCTCTCAGGTGGTAGTGAATCTGTGGAATTCTTTATTGCAGAAAGCTGTAGAGGCTGGGTTGTCAAGAATGTTCAAGGCTGAAGTGGACAGATTTTTAATCAGTAAGGTAATCAAGGGTTATGGAGATAATGAGGGAAAGTAGAGTTGAGGATTACCAGATCAGTCATGATCAGTGGAGCAGACTCATTGGGCAAAAAACTTCTGCTCCTATGTTTATCATCTTATCGAAACACTTGGCTGAACCCTGATTCATGGATTTAAATAGTTGTTCCACACAGAATTATCATTTTTGCTGTGATAAGGAAGAAATATGTTTTCAAGTATTATTACTGATTTATAGGAGGAAGACCGTTACAGGCAAATGCTAAACCGCAGTGATAGTGAAAATATTGCCAACAACTACTTCAGATCAAAGCGTGCCAGTCAAATCCTGAATACAGATCCTGCAAGAAGTCTCTGTAAGTATCGTAGCAATTCATAATGAAAGGACAGCATTGGGAACCATTCAAACATTATTCCATGTGAGGAAAAATCAGGATTCAGAAGAATTCCTACCATCTTGAAAAACACATTGATGAGAAACCCTTTGAAAATTACAGAGGATGTTGGCCCTAAATTATATTGTGTGTGTCAGGAGCTGATTTAACCTTCAAGTCCAATTCAACTCTCAGTACATTACTTTCACATAATATGCTGTAATTGTGGCAATGCTAATGAGAGGAATCTGAATCTAAAAGATGTTAGCTAGCGAGGAATAAGTTTCTATTTGGATGTTAATCACCTCATGGCAAATGTGATAACCAATGAGGTGCAGTCACTTTCTCAAACAACATTTAATTTTCTGAGTTGTACAATAAAGAATTTTCTACTTGCCCATGAGAAATTGACTACTGTACAAGTGCAAACTATTGAGCCACTGATGGAACAATTGAACAACTATCTAATCATGATATTTAAATGCACTGCAGAATTTCATAACCGACATTATGGGGGAGATTCTCGTATCCCGCTGCGCTAATTTTTTAGTGCAGCAGCTGGAAGAATCGCACATCAGCCGAGTCACAGGATTCCCTCGAACATTCATCCCCACCCCGTCCCACCCCACTCCACCCTATCCTGGCCAGGAATGTTTCATTCCAGCAGGGATTAATATAGCTTCCCACTTTCAGGGAACTAGCGGGACGGGCCTGCTGGAGTGAAGGGAGGCAATCGGGGGCCCCCCAGGGGGTCAGGTGGCAGGAGGTCTGGTATCCCTTGGGCATGGGCATCCAGGCAATGGCCAGGGGGCACCTTGGCACTGCCCACCAGTCATGGGGCAGTGCCAAAAGGGTGGGGCCTGTTGGGGACAGAGCCTAGGGGAAGGGGCTTGCTGGGGTCAGGCCCAGGAGGTTATTGGTGGGAGTTGGAGGGGGGGTGCTGCCACTGCACTGGGATCTGGTTGGAGCTGGAGGGAGGCCAGCAATTGGGCAGGCCAGGACGGAGGGGGTGGGGGGGGGGGGGGGGGGTCGGGGCTGGCCTGCAAATGAATGGGGGGACCACCGATTTTGGGGGGGGAGTGGGGGGGGGCAACAGTGTGGGGTTCCTGGGCTGGCCAGCAATCAAGCTGGCCAGCAAACGAGGGACTGACACTTCGGGGCCACTGCACATGCACAGAAGTCTGCTGGTTTCAGCCCCTCCAGTGTGAATAGGCACCGCCCCCTCAAATCTAATGACATTCACCCTGGTGGCTTCTGCATTGCACAGAAGTGGGAGATTCTAGTATGAACTCCCACTGAAAAAAACAGTGAATTATTCCAGTTTTCCCCTCAAATTCTACACTTAGAATTTTTTTGGGAGAATTGCCCCTGTATGTTTCTAATTTATTAGGATTATTACCATTGGCCTTCCTTATTCAATGAGTTGGAGATTTTATTTGAATAGGGCTGTCATACCAAGTTACCAAGAATATTAATTTATCACCTCTGTGGTGGTGCCAAAGACCTGTCAAAGAGACCTGGGTCTTTCAGTTAGACAATGGATCTTGTGGTCTAGTAATGTTTTGGAGGAATGCCAGAAGCGATTCAGGAACCCTGGAGGTAGGTATTTCTTAAGATCACTGGAATCTGGAATCACTGGAAGAAGTTTGCGTGCTCTGGCAACAATGGAGGCAGATCTGCAATCAAGGAGGACTGAAAATGCAGTGTAGGGTTTGTGAGTATTGAGAATGACCATAAAATCTGGGATTGGTGGAATGGGACCCTGATGAGAGGGGCACCAGGGTCAGTAAAACTAGCAAGAGATTTTGGAACATTTGAATTGGCAGTTTCACAGTATTTAGGGGTTGTAAGCACGTGGTCCTAATGGGGAAAAAAGCATAATCAACTGAGGGTGGAGAGTCCAAATTGCACTGATTCCATTTAGACAACCATACCACCCCTTAGCTCCCAAATCACTTCAACAGCACACATGCTACACATCAAGTTCCATCGCCAACTTTTTACATCCTCTTTTGTATCCTCAGATTCCTCTCTCTCACCATGTTTTCTGTCTTTACATTCTTGTCTGAAGGCATTTAACAGTAAACTTTTTCAGACATACAATAAGACCACATGTGCAGCTAATCACAGGTATTGTTTGACTGTAAAGAGTTCAAAGCAGAAAATCAACAGTGGTTTTTAATGCATTTAAATTAGACTATTAGCCTTAAGAATGTCCATTTTACTCGAGATGTTCTGGTGAAGCAAACATGGGAGCATGTGCTGTACAGTGTTAAAGAAGAACATGACCATATTTGGGCTGACCAATTAAAAGGAAACAGTTTCCTGTATTAGGTCCAGTCCCATACTGATTAATAGTGATTGATATTCATCAATAGAATTACAAAATCAAATACAACTTATCTGAAAGCTTAATTCAGAGTATTGCTCTCAGATCTAATCAGGTAAATCAAGAACTTGCTTAAAGCAACCTTTCAAATTGAGGTTGGTGAAATTGATCTGTGTACAAAATTCATGAAGAGTATTATGGAATCAAGCAAATTATCCTACTTTGTTCTTTTGTTCTCTCCTATAACAGTGCACAACCCCATATCTGTGCATAATGTATCTCTTAACAATGGATCTTCTTCCCATGCTGTCTCCAACCTGAATACAGTGTCTCCAACTCAGCCTCCTGAAATGCCCACACCAAGGCCATTCCGCTTGGAATCACTGGAACTTCGTGTGCCCTCTGCCAAAACCAAACGCAAGAAAAGCAAAAGCAATTCTTTCATGGACATTGCCTAATGTGCGACTGTTACAATAAATTGTTTTTAAAGGCATTTGTTGTATTCTTCCCTTCCCCTCCTGCTCTTATTACTCCAAACCCTAATCCTGCCCGAAGATGGCCCACAACCCTATCTCTCTGCCAGTTGCTCAGAGATGTTTGGGAAAAAAAGTAGAGCTATGTTCCTAAAGGCTCTGAGACATAGTGCCTTGTCTTCCCTTGACATCTCCCTGCAGATGCATACCTGAGATTGAGAAGTCATAATATTGTGGGAAACTGATGGAGACCTGTCCAATGCAACACATCATCATACTGTCTACTGCTGTAACTTAAATATATGTAAAGTAAAATTACAAAAGTCAAACTGCCATACATCACGTTTCATCCCAACAAATCCCAATTCATCAAATCTAAATGTCACCAAACCTTTACTATGACATGCCAAAGTACTTTGTTCTCTCTTTCACTCATTCCTAATCATTAATAATTCTGACCATTCCTAATTTTACTTACTAAGTTCCTTCAAATCAGCCAACCTTACAAATGGCATCCCCTTCTGGAGGTACAGCTAAAATTTTATTTCTTTCAAATTCACAGATTTATTTATATTGTCCACAAGTCTGACTAAAAGCTACCATCTCTTACCTTTCGAAACAATGTCTAGTTTTACTTTAATTTTTTAGCCTCACTATCTCCTCTAATATCAAACTGAGTTCTCATACTTCATCCTTTCCTATAGCAGCTTTCAAGAAGCTTGGCTCTTTTTGGGCTTTTTTGCTTTCCCTCAATAATTCTGTTTCATGCCCAAGACTGTCGAACACATTACCCCCAAATGAGGGAAAGTTCTTTAGAAGAAGCTTGTCATCTGATACAACAATGTAATTTATTGTGTGCAAAATGTGACTCAGCCATTTCACATATGGAGAAAGGCAGTGGCTGATGACCAGGAAGGAAAAGGGGTAACAGAGTGAGGGTAACTGACTCTCTCTCACTTCTAACTTTTGCGCATACAACTTTCCTTCCACCTCTATACTAGTATTACAACTATTTCCAGGATTCTCCCTGGGAATTTCCTAACACCTTACTTTCTCTGCCCTATATATTCATTCATGCCCAGGAGTTTCCTCAGTCTTACATTTCATTGACATTACTCAAACTTTATTTTCTGATCTATTGTCCATTCTTCCTTATTGTTGTTAACCTTGATGATGTACTGCCCTGTGTCAGGTAAAATATGTCACTTCCCTCCAGGTCTCCTAAAGCTGCTGCATCATTGTAAGTAATTCCATTTCATGCAAGTTCTTCACATCAAGATACTCCCAATGTCTTTGTTGTTCATCAGTGTCAGAAATGGTGATTGCAACTGGTCCACTTTTTAAAAACGTGTATAAACTTGAGATTATCAAGTAGACAGTAGCAGAGAGGTTAGCAATAACAAGACTTGAATTTGTTTTGTTGCTGCTTACTGGGTATTATTAGCTCACTCTGGGAGCAGAAGCAGAAGGTCTGTATGTTTACTTCCTTTAGCATTGTTACACATACTGCTGCCACGGTAAGGTCATTGCAAATATACTTTTAAAAATTGCGTTAGACTGTCTGTGATGGCTAAACAGAGCTAACCATTTGAATTCAGAATTAACCAGCCAAATACCATCTGGTCTCTCTAATTATGATGAGCAATCTCAGTTCCCTAAATTGTTTTGTAGCTAAATGACTGCATGGTGTAACATAAAATTTTGCAGAAGGTCTTGGCCTGAGTTAACAAATCTCAGCTGGGGTATTTTAAGATGATATTAGTTTTAGTAGCTCTAAAAGTAGGTGGAAAGGGGATGGGTGGAATGAATTGATTGGTATCCAATTACTCTTGTTGGAAATTACTGGTAAGGATATTGGGTGAAAATATGGATTGGGCTTGGCCACGATGTTCTCCACAGTCAAACATCCTGCGATTGCATAAAGAATGGCATATGTAGAACTGTACAAAGGACAAGAGAGGACAGTCACATTGAGCAGTTTGGTTCCACATTGTAATGCTTTGAATATTATTATGGTTTCAACACCTTAATTTCAGCTGGAAAAGAAAACAACTAATCTTGTTTCCCAGCCCTATTTGTTTGTAGAGTTTGATTAAACCATTTAGACATACGTGGTGTTGAAGTTTCCTCTGCTTAATAGGAACCCCCTTTGTCCAAAGTGATACTGAACTCCCAAGTAAGCACCCCAGTCTTTGTTAGCTAATCTCAACTGAATTAGGCTGTTACAATTGGTCACAGTATTCCAGACAAGGGAGAGGGGGAATCAGCCAGCTCTCAGTTGTTACCCAATAATCCTCACTGTAAAGTACAAATGTGTGGAAGCTGAATGGGTAGTGAATAAGCTGCACTGTGTTTTCCCTCTGTTCAAACCTGCCACATGGGCAAATTCTGGAAGGCTGCTGACACTTTTGGAATTGTCCTCTTAAGCATAAGTTAGACCATGAGGTAAGGTGGAAGACAAATACTGACAAGCAGAGGGGGAGGTAAGTGGTGGAATATGAGAACTACGTGTGTATGTTCAGCTTGGAATCCACTGAACAAGAAGTGCAGTCAAACTTTATGGTGACTTACTACTGGGAGTATACAAAGTTGGATTTATTTTAGAATTTTATAATTTTAACTGTGACTGAGGTTTTAAATAATGACATATGACTAATGTTATAATGAGATTTGACTGCAGTCATTTTGAATAATAAAATGAGGTAAGGAGGAAATAGGCATAATTGTCCTTATTCAAATCTTTAAACTATGTAGTCACAACAGAATTAATTTATGTATTATGTTATTTAAAACTAAATTATTTGTTTTGTTTATAACATTTTATGCTCGTATCTGTAAATATTTGCAATAAAGTTTAAAAGGACACAGTTTTTCAGAATCCTTCTATAATTAAAAAGTAACAGGTATGATGAAAGTCATCATTGAGGAATTCATAACCTTCACAAATGTAACTCAGTCTCCTCTTTTAACTCTGTGTAAATACAGTGACCAGTGTGAGATAAGGCCACACGGACATAAAGGTCAAGTCAGAGCCAAGTTAGCAAATCTCAGTCTGTAGGGCAGTGAAAGGTGGAAAAGGAAGGCAACTCAAACTTCTGTCTCTTTCCTCTGATCCCTAATTGTCAATTTGCAAGTGTGGACTTTTCAGGAAAGCAGATATGACATTGTATAGTATTTTGCCTGGATATCACAGCCAAAGAATAGTTAAGCAGTAACAGAAGATTGCTTACATTAGCATAAGCCATTATCTTCATGGCAGCAGAATCAAATACTACATCACGGCATATAAATTGACTTTATAACTGAGTGCGGGAGTCAAGCAGGCATTCAGGCCTGTGCTACAAAGATGCACAGAAGTTTAGGATATGTCCGCAGAACAGACACCACATGGCAAATGACAAAGATGACAACCACCCGCTTTCACGCTGGCAGTACACTTTTCTACTTGCTGAATTAGACAACTCCCTTTTTCTTTGAAGCTTTTTTAAAAAAGTTGATCTATACACAAAAATTACTTAAATTGGATCAATACACCTCTAAAACTGACCACTAGACTTGTCAGATTATTGCCTAACAAAGAATCATAGTAACGAGGAAACATTCTGGAGGACAGTTGGTACTATGATTGATTACAAAAAATTGGTGTTTGCATCATTGTCCCCCATTGCCGATACTATAGTTAAGAAAACCCACTCTTCTCAGAAGACTAAGGAAATTTGGCACGTCAGCTATGATTCTGACCAACTTTTACAGATGCACCATAGAAAGCAAATGGAATTTAATGTTGGCAAGTGTGAGGTGGTCCACTTTGGTAGGAAGAATGGTAGGAAGGACTATTACTTACGTGGCGAAAAACTGCAGCAGGCGACGGTGCAGAGGGACCTCGGGGTCCTTGTGCATGAGTCGCAAAAACCCAGCTTGCAGGTGCAGCAGGTGGTCAGGAAGGCGAATGGGATGCTGGCCTTCATTGCGAGGGGGATTGAATATAAAAGTAGGGAGGTCTTGCTGCAGCTGTATAGGGCATTGGTGAGGCCGCAGCTGGAGTAGTGTGTGCAGTTTTGGGCGCCGCACCTGCGCAAAGATATTTTGGCCCTGGAGGGAGTGCAGAGGCAGTTTACTAGGCTGATACCGGAGTTGAGGGGGTTGAACTATGAGGAGAGGTTGAATAAACTAGGCTTGTACTCGTTAGAGTTTAGAAGAATGAGGGGAGATCTCGTTGAGACGTATAAGATGATGAATGGGATGGATAGGATAGAGGTGGAGAGACTCTTCCCGCTCAAAAAAGACAGTAGGACTAGGGGGCACAGCCTCAAGATAAAGGGGGGGGGCGGTTTAGAACGGAGTTGAGGAGGAACTTCTTCACTCAAAGGGTGGTGAATCTCTGGAATTCTCTGCCCGTTGAAGTGGTGGAGGCTGCCTCGCTAAATATTTTTAAGAAGCAGGTTGATGGGTTTTTGATAAGAGAGGGGATTAAGGGTTATGGGGAGAGGGCGGGAAAGTGGAACTGAGCCACGACAGATCAGCCATGATCTTATTGAATGGCGGGGCAGGCTCGAAAGGCCAGATGGCCTACTCCTGCTCCTATTTCTTATGTTCTTAAGCATTCTTTCTGGTTGTATCACAGCTTGGTATGGCTCCTGGTCTGCCCAAGATCGCAAGAAACTACAAAAGGTCATGAATGTAGCCCAATCCATCATGCAAACCAGTCTCCCATCCATTGACTCTGTCTACATTTACTGCTGCCTTGGCAATGCAGCCAGTATAATTAAGGACCCCATGCATCCCAGACACACACTGTTAGGAAAAAGAGACAAAATTCTGAGATCACGTACCAACTGACTCAAGAACAGCTTCTTCCCTGCTGCTGTCAGACCCTTGAATGGACCTACTTTGCACTAAATTGCTCTTTCTCTACACCCTAGCTATGACTGTAACAGTACATTCTGCATTCTCGTTTCCTTCTTTATGAACGGTATGTCTTTCCATATAGCACGCAAGAAACAATATTTTTCACTGTATGCTAATACATGTGACAGTAATAAATCAAAGGCTTTGGTTTAATGATAATATTGGTGCCCAAGTCAGGATGTGAATAGTTCAAGACACATTTCAGACAGCCCCCAGTTGGTGGAGACTAGAATCTCCAAGCACTGGGTTGATAATCAGTAGAAAATTTTTGTGTGGGCAGTGACCACTTGCTCAGGGTAGTATTCCTTTGTCTGAGTCAGATTTGTTCAGTTTGGGCCACTCCAGGCATCCCTGGCAAGTGGGAACCATACTCCTGACTTTGACTTTTGAGTTGATATCCAGCAGGATACTTGGGTCCCAGCCCATTAGTAATGGCAGTTGAGCTTTTCAACATTGGTTGTAACATAGTGCTCCTACTTTCAAAACTGATGGAAGGAAACAAGGATTCGCTGCAACAACGCTGCTTTAATAAATGATTCAAGAATCTCACATGGGAAACTATAGTTAGAACCTATCCTACGACACTTTGAAATGGACAAAGAGATTGCAAATTCACAATTTGTCTCTCACCTTCATGCACATGTAGGTGAAAGAAGTTCCTTCCTGAAAACAGCCAATTTAAGTTTGCCAAACTTGGTTTAGATAGCAAACCATGTATCTTGTAAGATAGATCCTGCTTAACACAGTTTAATGTTTTGGGTATACCCTTTCATTTTTTTTCTGTGATAATCCCTCCTTCAATCTACTCAACTAAATGAATTATTGCTAGGTATAACTCATAAGTTCACAAATGGGTGTCCATATGGTTTCAAAGGACCCACCAAAAATAACTGTGGATTTTTTCCAACCTGGCCTACTTTCAGGCTAACCTATCTTCAGCACTAGGACACATACAAAGCATGAAAGTGTGCAAGAGAATGAAAAAAGTATATTATGAATAAGTCTCAGCACCAGGAACCATTGGACCAGAAGTGGGCAGCGGCACCAGACTTCATGCTCCCACAGCCCCCACTGCTGTGTTTCTGGAGATATTGTGTGTCAATGAGAGGGGGAGGGTCAATGATGGACATTGTACACTTAAATTTCACATTAGACAAAAAAAATTCAATGCATAGAAAAATATATAGCTATACATGTACTATACCTCTGTTACAGAGGTGTGAATTTTTATAACATGGGAGTGGGGTAGCTGGGTGTCTCATAAGTAAAATGGTCCAGATACTCTGTAAAACCTGCAAATAAGTGACAACATATTACATGTGGAAAATACCCATTCATCTCAATGTTGAAAAAAGCAGTTCCAGTTTAAAGAAGTGCCAATGCTCAGGTTGTATTTAGTTATCAGTCATAGACTGTTCAATGAACTCAAGAGATGTCTGGTTCTTTTATCATTTTCAAGCAACAGTAACAGTAATTGTTTTATATAGAGTTCCTTGTGGTGAGATCAGAAACTACATTTTCAATTTAAATTAACTTGAACAACACACTTTGTAAAAATCGTAAATTGTTTTTATTGTACTCAAATATATTGTTACAAAAGACACTGCAGATGTGGGAAATCAAACAAACTGAAAATTCTGGAATTATTCTGCACATCAAGCAGCATCTGTGGAGAGAAAAACAGTTAATGGATGTCTACAATCATAGAATTATACAGCACAGAAAGTAACTATTTAGCCCATCAAATGTGTACTGGCTGTTCAAAGAGCAACCTAGTTAGCCCCATTCCCTCACTAATTCCTAATATCCCTGTAATCTTTTCAGCTTTTAAATATTTATCCAACTACATTTCAAAGCTACCAAAGGATTTGCATCCACCATTTCATCAAGCAATGCATTTCAAATCCTAACCATCTGTTTGGTTTTTCCTCTTATCATGTTTAGTTCTTTTGTCAATGACTTTAAATCCAGGCTTATTCATTTTGATCCTTCAATCATCGAAAACCATTTCTCTTTATTTACTCTAAACCGTCAACATTTTATACACCTCTGTCAGATCTCCTCTTTACTATCTCTACTCCAAGGAGAATTTCTGTGGTGTAAAAGGCTAGCAAACTAGAAACTGTTGAAGGGACAGAAAGTATTAAAAAGTTGCAGGTGAAGATCAGAACAAAATGAACAAAGAGAAAAACAAAATAGAGATGAGACGAGAGGAAATAAGAATCATGGAGTAAGAACAGGCTGAAACAATGGATTTACCAGAGCAAACTATTCATGGATTTCAGGAAGGACATAGAAGACACACAAGTTTGGGAGACTTTGAGGTTGGAGCCTGAGGGAGGAATGTCCTCAGAAAAGGTGAAGTCAGTGATGTTCTGACAATCACTTGATGTTCAGTAGTTAGGAGGTATGATCTCAGGGAGATAGAAGGTGGTGTGGAAAAAATTGCATTCAGCCTCTGCTAGCTTGAGGTTTGTTTGTCAAACAACAGTATGACATTTGTCAGCAGGTTTGACAACCATGTTGGACTTGAGAGTGCTACAAGTTCAGAGGGAGACAGCTTAGCATGAGTGAAAGAGCCAGAGACATTGAGATGATCAATGTCACACCAGAAGTTCCCACTGAAAGATCCAGAGACGCTAAGAGGCCAGAGGAGAAGAGTTCCGGTGGAATGGAAAGATGGGAAAAGGGTCTGCAGTACGGGACATGATTCATGATCGCAGAGGCAATTGAAGTAGTTTTCATTGTTCTGCCAAGCTCAAATGCCATTTAGGTGGAGGCATAACACTATGAAGCTAAGGCCTTTTCTGAGGTTTCCCCTTTTGAATTCTCGTTATGTGGCCTTACAATCAAAGGAAACATATTGATCCTTGTTTTTCTATATAAATTGCTCTTTCCCTTCTTATCTCTGTAACCTTCTCCAGCCCTAAAGTCCTCAGATTTCTGGATTCATGTACATCCCTAATTTTCATTATTCTACCATTTGTGGCTGAGTCTTCACAGTTACCGGGCACCTATGCTCCTTCCCTTAAGCTCACCACCATGCTTTAAAATGATCCTTAAAACCTACTTTTAATCAAGCTCTGGTCACCTGCCTTAATATCTCCTCAATGTCACGTTTGACGCAAATTGGCCCCTTTGAAGCACCCAATGATGTTTTACTACCCTCAAAACCACTATCTAAATGTAAATTGTTGTTTCTATGACATGCGATATTCAATTTCTTTAGCATGATATGTAATCCTTTCGCATGAAGGCTAACATCTCCTGAGACGGACAGAAAACTGAAATCACAATATGCAACAATTACACAACTGCACATCAAACCAATTAGATAAACAAAAAGCAGGAGTGATAATCATTTATATTCTGTCACTGTTTTGCTACAGACCACATTTAAACACTTTGGCTAGAAATATTTTTGTGGCTGCACCACTACCATTAACTTCACTAGAGGTGCAACAGAAACATACAAATCTCACCGCTACCCCCCCCCCCCCCACCCCCACATCACATTCTCATTTTAAATTTGCCTCAGTGCCTGAGAGATCATCTATACACAAAATAAGTTGTGTTCACCTATATAACAATGGTGATTATAATTCATTGTATGCAAAGGATTTCAGGAGGTTTTAGATACTTCACATGTGCAAATCTTAACATTCAACAGAAGAAACATTCCTATTTTAAAATGAATTCAAATCAAATTTTTTTCTCCTTGCCTTTCCTAAAAATATTAAAATTACTATATCCAAAAAATAAGGACAACATAGATTATTTGTTCTGGACCAGGTAACATAACTTGTGAACAATGACAACTGCATTACTAATTGAAAGCGCTGACGGCAGATTATTTCTTGACTACAAATAACCCATAGAGGGTGCTCTTGCTTTGCAAATTAAGTGAAGGACATTCATTAAATCAAGTGTAATACTCAGAAATTAAAGTTCTGAAAATCTTTTGATATTTCCTTAATATATATTTTAACATGCATTTGGCAACTCTTAAGGGAGCATTTGGAAAGACAAGGTGAAGGAGAATAATAGGAAAGCTTTTGAAAAACCAGTACAGACACGATGGACCGAACAGCCCTTTTCTGCATTATATGATACGATAACTGGTTGTCACCATCTGTTGAAGATATTAGGAGTAACTCAGGAAAGGAATGCCAGGTTCTCCCCCAAATTAAACTGCTGATCGTGCCTCCTGTGGCTGTATTGTGTTGTTTTAAAACTAAGAATATGCATTATCCTATCAGCTTGGGAGGTCCAGACCCCAATCCCAGCGTAGGTCTGTTGGTGGACCACAGTTCTCAGAATTTTATAAACTTACAACAGAGAAGGAGGCCATCCGGTCAGTTACACACAAAGTCAGCTCTATTGAGTTAAGTAAAACTATACCGATGTACAGTGTAGTAACAAGAAATAACTGAGTACAGCTTTGTTAAAGATGCTGGGTTTTTTTAAAATGGTAACTGAGCAATGAAAACTGGAGAATATGATGAAACAGAACAGGAAACTACTTGTGGATGAGAATGTAAGCATTTTAGTTTAACAATTTCCCTTCTCCCAATGTTCTGCCCCCTCTTTCCCAAAGATTCCCGTTAGCTACAGGAAAATTGCCCTTGAAAATGGGGAAGCTTGGTAAGTATATGAATGAGAATGATATGTTGATAAGAGGTAAAATAAGGACAGGAGGTTCATGCAAAGAATAAACACCTATGTAGACTTGTGGACCTCTTTCTGTTTTGAAAGATCTACGGAAAATCCGCTGTGGTCACAAGATATTTTGATGAGATAAGAATGTGGGTGGGTAGTATGTTCTTTCAGGAAGTTGGTGCAGACTAGATGGGCTGTTTGGCTTCTTTCTGCAATGTAGGAATTCTATGATTCAATCTTGAAAGGGTTATGAGATGGAGAATCAGCCAATTCCTTTATTGTGCGGGCTTGATTTCCCCATTCAATGCAACTGGGCAGACCCAGGAAAATCTGCAGTTTTATTTCAGTTGAATGTTTGTTGTCTTGTTAAGAATCCTGATAGCTGTTTAATTCATTTGACTCCTTTGATGACATCTTGTAACCAACCTACTATTTTGAATATTAAAGTAGCTGCCAATGTCAGCAAGTCAAGTAAGGATATTAAAATTCTTATCTTTGTTTCGAGATCTGTCCAGTCTCACCTCTGCTATTTCTCCTCAAGCCTCATAGCAAATATTTCCTCAATGCTACACAAGTTCTCAAATAGGCTTTGCACAAGTTGGCTACTTTATCATGCATGATTGGCAATCCAGAAGTAAAATTAAAGGATGTTGTCCATAACCAACCAAGATCTTTGCATTCCAACAATTCTTACCAATTGCCCATCCCCATTTTTCATCACTCCACCATTGGCAGCTACCTGTGTCCTCAAAGCACTGCAATTCTTCTTTACCTCATTTTCCTCCTACAAGACATTCCACAGAGCCTCTCCCTCTGACTGAGTTTTGGGCACAGACGCTAACATTTCCTTGTTTGGCTCAGTGTCAAATTTTGTTGATAATATTCCTGTGAAGTAACTTGGGACATTTTACTGTTAAAAATGCATTCAAGTGCAAGTTATTTTCAAGATGATACATAAACATTATTTTTTCATTTTCACACTTTTAAACTCTTCTGCCTTTATTTCAGTTTTTAGCCCACCCGTATCTATACTCCAGAACTCCCGTGGAATTGATCTTGGTGAGCGGAATTGTGGGTTATTCTGTAACAAAAGGAATGTTCAACAAAGTCCATTGGAATTCAAATAGCATGTTTCAAATTGAATATTTTACCACTTCTGTTATACAGTGCAGGTAATGAGACTACAAATTTGTGAAACTGCAAAGTGGAAGTCAATGAAAATGAAATATGTAAAACAGGCAGTCAATTCAGTATTATTGATTTTATTCACAAAGCTCAGAGCTGCTCCATGCATCTGAACTACATTATTAGATTCAGTTCCAAAACTACTGGTATATACTTTTCCTCATCCATTTGGTCTCAATTCTGTTTTCACTTTGTGTGCAGTGTTTTGGTCCAAATTTTTTGACAAACTAGCTTGATTGTCAGCATTTGTAATTTAGATTCTGCCAAGTGTAGGTCTTTACTGAACAATACAAATTTTAAAAGAACAATTCTAATCAGTCATCAATAAAAGTACTTACTTATTCTCAAGGATGACCAAATTAAAACGTTTCACATTAAGACATTTTTCTTATGATTCCAAAGCATTTTCCTTCTTATAAGGGGGTCACAGTATGAAAATATTCACTTTCACAGAAAGAATGAAAAAGCAAAAGATGTTTTTAAAAGGAAGATAATTACTTAGAGATTTGATAGTCCATATAACATGCAAGAGAGCAAGCAATTAGGAAAACAAATATCCATAGCTGCATAAATTTCCCCAGTGAAGAAAGAGGTCATCCGGCCCATCTAGTCTGCACAAACTCTCCAAACAGCATCCCACCCAGGCCCTCCCTTCCTCCCTACCCCCATGACTCCGCTCTATTCCTGTAACCTCATGCATTTATCACGGTTAATCCATTAAACCTACACATTTCTGGATAATAAGGGGCAAATTTAGCATGGCCTAACATGCATATTTTTGGACTGTGGGAGTAAACAGGAACATCCCCGAAGGAAATCCACGCAGACACAAGGAGAACTTGTAAATTTCACACAGTCACCCAAGGCTGAAATCAAACTCAAATCCCTGGTGCTGTAAAGCAACAGTGCTAACTACTGTGCCACTACGCCTTTGCTGTTAGGGAGTTAGAGAGTAAGGAACTATTAGTGGTTCCTGATAGGTACCACATCCTGATTCTGTTTTGTCTTAGATTGTGGACTACTCCAGCTTATTGCAGGGTGGGCACTTGTTGATCCTTATGGGCTCTTGTCAACAGCAACAATCATCACTTTGTACAAAAGATGATCTCTTTCAAAATTAAACCAATAAAAGTGGAATTGTTCCCAGTAAGCAGGATAGTAGGTTGTTTAGCACACTGCCAGTATGGGAACTTTTGGGCTGCTGTGCAAGGAACATTGGCTGTAAGGCTTGAAAAGGTTAGGAAAATAGGGTGGGGTGAGACTGCAGACAGGTCTGAAAACAAGGATGAGAATTTTAAGATCAAGGTGTTCTCCTTAATCAACCCGCTAGGCATTGGCAATGATTTCTGCTTTTGATATTCAAAATAATAGTGGGTTTATTATAAGATGTGATCAAAGAATTCTAATGAATTAAACATCTAAGGAACACTAGGATTAGACAATAAACTAACAAGCTCAGATAAAACAGGAGATCGTCTGGTTTGTGCCTAGTTGCAATGAATCAGAAAACTGAGTCACTGGACAAAAGAAACATAAAATAATTATTGTGGCACTATCACCATGCTAAATGGAATCAACTTTGAGCAGATCTAACAACTTAAGACTGACCATCCATGAGGAGCTGTGTGCCATCAGGAGTAGCAGATTTGCACTCAACCACGAATTGTAATTCATGGCCAACATGTTCCCCCACTCTACATTATCACCAAGCCAAGTGATCAACACTAATTTAAAGAAGAGTGTAGGAGTGCATACCAGGAGCACCACCAGGTGAAGCGAGAACACAGGACTGTTTGCACGCCAAACAGCACGCAGCAACAAATGACAGACAGAGCTAAGCGATCTCACAACCAACAGATCAGATCTAAGCTCTGCAGTTTAGCCACATCCAATAGTGAATGGTGGTGGACAATATCTCACTGGAAGAGGAGGTTCCATAAATATTCCTAACCTCAATGATATAGGTACCCATCACATTAGTGCAAAAGATGAGGCTGAAACTTTCACAACAATCTTCAGTCAGAAGTGTTGAGTGGCTGAGTGATCCATCTTGGCCTCCTCCAGTGGTCTCCAGTATAACAGATGTCAGTCTTCAGCCAATTTAATTCATTCCACATAACGGCAAGAAACAACTGAAAGCAGTAGACACTGCACAAGCAATGAGCCCCAACAATATTCTTGCAATACTACTGAAGATTTGTGCTCCAGAACCTGCCATGCCCCTAGCCAAGCTGTTTAAATACAACTACAACACTGGTATCTACCTAAACGTGGAAAACTGCCCAGGTAGAACCTGTGGACAAAAAAAAAGACAAATCCAACCCAGTCAATTATCACCCCATCCATCTACTCACGGTCTTCAATAAGATGACGGAAGGGGTCGTCAACAGTGATACCAAGCAGCATTTGCTTAGCAATAACCTGCTTGCTGACATCACTCAGTTCCTGACTTCATTTCAGCCTTGTTTCAAACATGGAGAAAAGAACAGAAGTCCAGAGGTGAGAGTGATTGTTCTTTACATCAAAGCAGCATTTAATAGTGTGTGGTATCAAGCCCTAGAAAAACTGGAATCATTGAGAATCAGGGGAAACCCTTTACTGGTTAGAGTCATACCTGCCACAAAGGAAGGTTGTGGTGACTGGAGCTCAATCATCTCAGTACCAGGACATCACTGAAAGAGGTCCTCAGGGGAGTGTCCAAGACCCAACCATTGGCATGGTGACACAGTGGTTAGCACTGCTGCCTCAGCGCCTGGGAGCTGGGTTCAGTTCCTGGCTTAGGAATGGAGTTTGTACATTCTTCCCATGTGGAGTTTGCACGTTCTCCGCGTATCTGCATGAGTTTCCTCACAGTCTGAAAGGCACGCTGGTTAGTTGCATTGACCCGAAGCCTTGGCTCGGTCTGACAAGCGGCATATTAAATTCAGGCCACACAAGTGTCAAGCAATGACTATTTCCAACAAGAATCTAACCATCACTCCTTGACATTCAATGACATTACCATCACTGACACCCCCACTATCAACATCTTGGGGTTACCATTGAACAGACACTGAACTGGTCTAGCCATATAAATATTGTGGCTACAGAGCAGTAACTTGCCCTCTGACTCCCAAAGCATGTCCACCAAGTGCAAGGCAAGGGCGTGATGGAATACACTCTACTTGCCTGGATGAGTGCAGCTCCAACAACACTGAAGAACAACTCATGATTCCACATAAACCTGTTGGACTTTAACCTGGTGTTGTGAGACTTCTTACTGAACACTGAAGAAGTTCAACACCAAGCAGAACATGGCCTGCTTGATGGTACCTCTTCCACAAATATTCACTCCCTCTACTATCGACAAACAGTGGCAGCAGTATGTACCATTTCATAGAATCATGAAATGCTTTGCAGGAACTCACCAAGATTCCTTAGACAGCACTTTCCAAACCCGTGAGCGTCAACCGTCTAGAAGAACAAAGTTAGCAGACACATGGGAACATCACTACTTGAAGCTTCCCCTCCAAGTCACTCAGATCCTGATTTGGAAATAAATTCCTTCACTGTCACTGAGTCAGAATACTGGAATAACCCTTCCTAACAACACTGTGGGCGTACCTACACCTTAGGGACTGCAGCAATTCAAGAAGGCAGCTCACCACCACCTTCTCAAGGACAATCAGTGGTAAGCAATAAACCTGGCCTGCAGTGAGGCCCACATCTCATAAATTAATTTTTTGAAATTCTATAAAATAATCTACAATGCCCATTAGTTTTGGAATACTAAACAGGGCACTGTACTGAGAAATGTGGACTGGCCAAATTTGGAACAAATCCTTGGGTATTACAATTTATTATCCAACAGAGGCAAGAGTTCTAATAAAGGGGCCTGCATCATTAGGATTCTTGAGTGTTGCATTGAACATCCGTCATCTAGGTTTCTCACATTATTTCAGGGACGCCTACGACACCTGTAACTTTTGCTGCTTGGCTAAGTCTGTGTTCCTGTTCTTAAACTGCATGAGTGCTTGCAACCCTTGGTCGATCAGAGGAAGGAACTCGCCTTTAACATTTTAGCGTTTCGGGTTTGATGACAAAGGCAACTTAGCGTCAGTCTTGCAGATCAACCAAAAAGAATCTCTAAAAGATTAGTTAGAAACTGGTTTAAAAAGCACCAATTAATTCTCAATCAGACCGCCGGATCTGGATGGTGCGACGGACGCTCGGAAAGTCTCCCCGTGAAACGGGCACTGAAGTAGCTCGGTTTTGCCAAGTGGGAGGAGGACGGAGAGGAGGAGGGGGAAGGCAAAGCAAGAAGCCAAGGGGAGGGAGCGAAAGAGAGAGAATAGTGAACGGGAGCTTCATCCGCTCCCCTGGTCGGGCTGCTGGAACTGGACTCTCCTCCTTTTCTGGCACCGAGCTCAGTCTGGTGGCTGAGAGCCCCGAGTGAGCAGCTCCGTGTCCCCGGCTCCGTTCGTTCCGACCCAGGGAGGGAGTGTAAGCCCCAGCCGGGGAGAGACAGACCCCGTCCCCCCAACCCTTGCTCCCGGATCCCAGCAGCTGGTCTTGCACATCCAGCCCCCACACTCCAGCCCGGGGGGAAGGAGGGGAGCCATGTGCCAGGGCTCCGGCTCCCCGGGACCGGGCTGGGCAGCCTTCGCACTGGGTATCGGGCAGTGCCCGGCCCTCTGAGCCCACTCGGCGGGGGGGAGGGGAGGGGGGTTGGTGGAGGGAAAGGGGTCTCTCCCCCTCTGCCCCCCTCCCCTCTTTTCCCTCCTCCATCCCCGAACCATGGACTACATCTTCCGCAAGAGGAAACTGCTCAAGATGCTGCTGAGCCTCTCGCTGCTCTTCGCCGCCCTGGCCCTGCTCCAGAAGCTCAAGCTGGGGGACGGAGTGAGGCCGGCGCTGGGGGAGTCCGCCGGGCTCGGAGGGGGAAGCAGGAGGCAGCTGGAGGCGGCGGCGGGCTGGCTGGATGCCGAGAGCAGCTTCTACCGGTCTAACGGCAGCAGCGGGGTTGCGGGGTCGGAGGAAGCGGCGGCGGGAGGAGGAGGAGGAGGCGGCGGCGGCGGGCCGGCCAACCTCAGCAGCAGCAGCGCGGCTCCAGCCTGGGAGGTGACGGTGACCAAGTGCACCCCGAACGCCTCGGTGCGCGGCCTGGCCTGGTTCTCGGGGCTGGACAGCCGCTTCCAGCAGTACGTGCTGTACCGGCACTGCCGCTACTTCCCGCTGCTGCTCAACCACCCGGAGAAGTGCGCGGGTCCCGGCGGCGCCCCTCACCTCCTCATGGTGGTCAAGTCGACGATCGAGCAGCACGACCGGCGGGCGGCGGTGAGGAAGACGTGGGGTCGGGAGCGCAGCCTGGGCGGCATGACCATCCGCACCATCTTCTTGCTGGGCACGCCGGCCGCCGGCAAGGACCGGCGCAACCTGCAGAAGCTGCTGGAGTACGAGGACCGGCTCTTCGGCGACATCCTGCAGTGGGACTTCATGGACACCTTCTTCAACCTGACCCTCAAGGAGGTGAATTTCCTCAAGTGGTTCGACGTCTATTGCAGCAGCAGCAGCAGCCGTGGCCGCGGCCGCCGCGCGCGCTTCATCTTCAAGGGCGACGACGACGTGTTCGTCAACACGGAGAACCTTCTGGAATTCCTGGCGTCGCAGAGCGAGGGCCCGCGGCGCGAGAGCCTCTTCGTGGGCGACATCATCTCGCGCGCGCTGCCCATCCGCAACCACCAGAGCAAGTACTTCATCCCGCGCCAGCTGCACGACCAGCCCTACCCGCCGTACGCCGGCGGCGGCGGCTTCCTCATGGCGGCGGCGCTGGCCCGCCGGCTGCTGGCCGCCTCCGAGGGCATCCAGCTCTACCCCATCGACGACGTCTACCTGGGCATGTGCCTGCAGAAGGTGGGCGTCGAGCCGCAGCTACACTACGCCTTCAGGACGTTCGGCATCGTCAAGCGCCGGGTCAGCCCCATGAACAGCGACCCGTGCTTCTACAAAAACCTGCTGGTCATCCACAAGCTGAGCCCCGAGGGGCTGCTCCAGATGTGGGACACTGTCCACAACACCACCCTCGTCTGTGCCAAGAAGGTGTCCGTCAATTTGAACGAGTGAACCCCTTCTTCTTAACACCACCCCCCCCCCCATCCACTTTTGACTGAATGCACTCTTGTACAACTTTTTATTTAAAAGCCTAGGTACTTCGGATGGAGGGAATTATTCATTGAGCCGGTTGGTGTACTGAAGAGCGACCTTTCATTAAGAATGACACCGATGTTAAACTTAACTGAGCTAAGGTACTTTATAGAATAGACTCTTAAAACTGCTGTGTTTAGCACAAACTAAGTGTTTAATCTCTGAAGTTGCACCCCCCCCCCCATGTGTCTCCAGGTGCTTCAACTAAAGTCTCTAATTTCCCCCCCCCCCCTTTTTGAGTATAGGAAAAAGGTTAAGGGGGAAACGAATACATTTTTAAAGAGTTGGGAGTGTAACTTGTTTTCTTCTTTTCCTCCTCTCATGAAAGTAACTTTACCTGGTGTAAGGATGAGATTTATCCTCTGGTGATAATGCTCAAGTTGATTCGTTCGAGTGGATTGTTTTTGTTATCATGGATTGTTCAGTAGGTTGGGGTATGGCTAAACCCGGCCCTGTCATTAGCCTGCAAAGTCTATTAGAATATCAAAAGAAAGGAGAAGCCTGCCCACAGCCTTGTGAATCGATTTGTCTTGCCCCCAACTCCGTGTTGTACTGCACATGGGACCAGTTAACTTTACAGATAAGCTGAAGATGCAATCTTTTTCTTCTCTCTAATTCAGCTACCCACTGGCAACATGTTAACCCAGTAAATTCTTTTTCTAAAGAAGTAAAATCTGACGCGAAAGTTAATACGCTTAAAATCTAATTCCCCACCCCCGGGGGATAAATGTAACATACTGACACGAGGAAAGAAAACGCAAAAAAAGGCTTAAAAAGTCTATTCTGTGAATTGTTTTGAGTGACTGCAACAAACTTGGAAAGTATTAGTGGTGAAGTGCTAGTACAAATAACTCGCGTCCCCACTACCCATTCCCTTCCTCCGCGAAAGCAAATTAAAGTGATTTGTGGCTTTTGAGAAGTTAATAAACAGCAGGACTGAAATGCTTGGGATCATGCCCCTCTGCAGAAAGTGTAGTGCAATGGGACCTCTGGCTGCCAGCCTGCTCTAGACCTGGTTAATTCCTGTTCCTGGGTTAAAGTTGTTGCAAGGGACGGTTGATGCTGACATACTGTGTTATTTCTGGGGTTCTAATCCTGATAGGGGTAGCCGGGAAATCCAGAGCTGCACCTTGATGTTTAATTTCAGAAGTGACTGCTTTCAGCCAAAGGAACTTGGTGCAGCAATCCACTTGCATTTAATGCTGGTATGGGCCCCATTTCCAGTAGACGTTCTTGGCATTGAGCACTGGTGGTGAAACTGCCAAGGTTTTCTGATGGATATAATTGGCCAGATAACTTTCACACAAGAAGTGGTGCTCTTAATTTCTGGTGGAATGAAGGAACAGTACTAGGCTCAGCCTTGATTGTACTGCTGCTGTACAACCTCACAGTCTAGGTCTACATATGTCTAATGTAGATTTTGGTCGTGTTTACAGTGATGGAATAATAGGAAAAAAATAGGTGAGAAAATTAAGTAATTTCCTCTGTACTTTTGACCATTGTTAAGACAACCCTAGTTTCTGAACTGTCAGCCAATTAAACTTCTCTTTAGATGTTTGAACTTGGAAACCAGCCTTACCTTTTAATTCTAAGTAGCAATCATTGACAATGTACAAATTATCCTTCCAGATATTAATATATTCAATTAAAAGGTAAGATGTGAAGTACTTGAGAGGTTAACAATGTCCCTCTTGCCTGATTTAGTCAGGGCCACCAATTTCTGCCTAACTTGCTTCAGATGCTGCTCGGTGGTCCTGATGAAGGAGCCACGGAATTGCTGAGGTGCATGGTATTGAATATTCTTGCTGCCTCCCTCCCTTTCTGCCACTGTCTCTTGTCTCCACCCAAAAGAAAACTGTCTTTTATGAAGCACTCTATGTTGAGACGAGAGCTGGGATGATATTTAATCCTGTAACCTTCAGCCTAAAGTTGAGAAGCGCTGACTGAACGGCTAGTCCTTTCAAAATGGCAATTTCTATGGGGGAGGGGGTTGGAAAGTATATGCATCAGTGACTGGTGTGTGCTCTACAGAAAAGTGTCCCCTACCTATTCATGTCTTTAAGTGTCTTAATATTTAAAACCAATTGTGTCTTATGAAATCCACATTCTTTTTGTCAAAAAAAAGAAAATTTGTATGGAATTTTTTTGTTTGGTAAAAGTTAACTTTGATACTAGAAATGATTTGACAATTTTGCCAAAATGATCAAATTGAACATGTACATTGAAATATAACTAATAAAACTAAAGTCTAAAATTGATTTTATTTTTACATTGTAAGCTACATTTCTGTGTGTGTGTGTGTTGCAGGTTACTGACTTTAACGGATTTTTATACATTGATCTTGTGAAATTATTAAATATGTCAAAACAGTAGGCAGCATTATGCTGAAGTATGTCCTAATAATAGATATTTTGAGTTGATATGGACAATTCAGATCAATTACACAATTATTTGTTTTGTGAGCTGAACTTTTGTCTTAGCTTCAATGTGACAATTTGTGCAGCAGATGTCTAATGACTTAAGTTTTTTTTAATGTGACAATTGTTGCAGGGAGTACTTGATTGTGTCATTTGGTACTTGTAAAAAATTCCACAGTTCCTGATTCGGTCTCAAGTCAGAGAAGTTTAAGTGGGCCAAGTGGGGGTGGAAAACAATTGGCTGGGTCTTTATTGTGGATTGTTGTTTAGTGAGCCTCCTGGTGTGGGAGGTGCATGTGGAACAGAACAAAGAGAGACGTGTTCTCAAAATTTTCTTGCTGGGCATTGGCAAAGATTTTGACAGATTGGCTGCCGGCCCACCGTTTCCGCTGTGGGTAGTGCCTGGTAGAGAGAACTCAGACGACTTAGGAAAATAGAACCTTGCAAGTAAATGCAGGACAAGCTAATCTTGGTCTGTCTGCTGCTCTGACTGTGGTATCTTCAAACTAAAATGTTACAATCTGAGACTTGTCTGGTTCTGGTCTTGGCACCACTCTGGCACCATTCGAGATAGTCTGGTCTGGATGTGTAGCTTAGTATGTAAACCAAGCTTTAGTCCAAAATGAAAATTTAGATGTAGTTAATGATGGAAGACAAAATGTCAAATCTTAAAATTTTGTTTGGTCTTTGCTTGTGCCTCTGACTAATTGCACAAATAATGTGAATAAATGTCTGAAACTCCTGTTAAATACTTGCATTACCATTCAAGACCAATAAATCTCCAGGCGCTTTTGAAGCATAATCACTTTCAACACAGGAAAAGCAGCAGACAATTGCACACAGGACAGGCAGCAGGGTGATAATGATTAGATGATCAGTTTTGGTGATGTCAGTTGAAGGACAGATAGGGTAGATCTCCCTCTGCTCTTCTAGGTAGTGCCATATTATCTTTTACCCCTGCCTAAGAGGACAGACAGAACCTGGATTTAGTGTCACATTTGCAAGACGACAGTGCAGTGCTTTGTCAGAAATGCACAGGAGTGCTAAAGCAATCTCCCATGCATTAGGTCCCTAGAGATCCCCCGTATTCTTCACTCGAGTTGTGAGCACAACCTATTGAAGCCACAGCTGATGATGCTCCATTTCCTTGCAGGCAACCCTGATGATGGACCATGCTTTTCTGATCCTTAAAACTCCCTATTCCTTTCGTATTTTTCAATCCATGCTTTATTGACCAACAGTGCATGGAATGGTGCCAATACCACTACCCAGACCATGGTCACAATTTTACAAGTCTACTGCCTCGGCTAATTGGATAAATGTAATTGATAATTCACGCAGTTTATCTTGCAGCGTAGAATCAGCTGTCTGCTATTTTACTGAATTCTTGGCTGCAATCGACAATGTTCAGCAGCTGCTTTCACGGTAACATTCAAATTACATGAAACATCACCCACAAAGCTCAGGATGTCCTGAGGTCAACAATCTTCTAGGCTGTCGGAAGAGTTCTGTATAGCATGTCGATCGAGCCTAGAGTGATCATTGCCTGCATCTCTAGCAAAACATCAGTTCGTATAAAATGTATTATCATATTTTCTCTTTTTTCCTAAGCATTGAATCTCCAAGAAAAAATTATTTGCAGTTGGAATCTCAAAATTATTTTCTCAATTATACTTGTTTTTAAAGTATTTAAAGTGGTGGTACAGGAGAACTTGTGTTTTCCCCATTTACAAACCAGAGGAGACTAAGCCATTAATTGGTATATATTTTGAGTTTGAACTAGCGAGGCACAAAAAGACACTTTCTGGCTCTAAGTGCATGAAATTCAGTACTTTTTCCACATTGTGATCCAAGAGTACCTCCTGTCCAAGTGACATGACAAAACATTGGCTATCTCCTTATGGTCTGACTAGTTAATGTGCTTAATTATCTTTATAGTACCTGCTTTCAAAAAAAACAATGAATTTGGGATGGGACCAAAATGTGTGAATAAGCTTCTTTCTCTGTGCTGAGCCTTACCATTACACTAAAGGATGTGGATTGGTGTCCAAGGAGATTCTGAGAGAGTTACTATGAAAAATGTTTTTACAGTTCTTTTAAGAGACTTTCACCTGGGGAGGTCTGTGTGTGTATATCTTGATGGCTATTATGGGTTATTATAAATTATACTTGATATAAATAGCGCACTCTTTTGGAAAAAAGTTTTCAACCTGTTTTAGTAATCAAATCTGCAGAATGTTTGAAGGATTATAAACTGTGCTCAACCTAATTCCACGGGCCCCAAAACACTGGAAACAAAGCAGAACAATGCTGTGGTTACTGGGGTCTACTAACACAATTCTGCTTGCATGTCAGAAATCCCTTTAACCTGGTTATTCCTCAACTTCACCTGCAGAAGAAGAACAAAATATTGTCCTCTTCTCCCTAATCTTGAGGGCCCCTTTTTGGAGCGATGAGGAAAATGTTGACAGCCAATTTGAAGCAGAAGCTCATTCATTTTTGAAGAATAATGGGTGAAATTGAAGAATTATATCCCACAAACAATAGTTTTAAAAACTCCACACATTACGTGCTTGGATCAATGTCATGTGGGCAAGGATATGATATTGTTGGAACCTGGGTGGTATAATTCCTAATATTTACTAAGACTTGTTTCAACCTAAAAGTATTAATGCTTTGCCCATTGCTATTGTGAAATTTGATTTGAGTAAATATTAATTATGTGATTTAAAAAAAATATAATAAAGAGAGGTGGTGACTGGTAATTCGGTTACCCAGGACAATGAGATTATGTACTCTGTAGTTTGAGTACAGAATGAAATCTTAATCTTAACACTAATACTCAGTACAGAGTCAGAGGTTGCAGTCTGGCATAAAGAACTATGAATATAAAGAAAGTCTTGAAAAATCACACTGTTTGAGTGACTGAAGTTATGGGTCAATATGAGAATATTTAAAATGATGAAATCATGGGAAAAGGTAGATGGAAGCAGACTTTCCAGCAGTTGGCTATAGGTATAAGATTAAACGAGTGGCTTCAAGTAGACAACAAGAGAAACTTCTTAGTCAGAGGTTTACAGCATGAAAACAGCCTCTTCAGCCCAACTTGTCCATTCCGCCCCTTTTTGTAAACCTCTAAGCTAATCCCAATTGCCCACGTTTGGCCCATATCCATCTACACCAACCTTACTCATGTAACTGTCTAAATGCTTTTTAAAAGACAAAATTGTACCCACCTCTGCTACTACCTCTGGCAGCTTGTTCCAGGCACTCACCACCCTCTGTGTGAAAAATTGCCCCTCTGGACCCTTGTTACATCTCTCATCTTGAACCTATGCCCTCTAGTTTTGGACTTCCCTCCCTTTGGGAAAAAATACTGACTCGGTATCTAACTGATCTATGCCCCCCATTATTTTATATACCTCTATACGATCACCCTGAAGCCTCCTACACTCCAGAGAAAAGAAGTCCCAGCCTATCTAGCCTCTCCTTACAACTCAAACTATTAAGTCCCAGTAGCATCCCAGTAAATCTTTTCTGCACTCTTTCTAGTTTAATATCCTTTCTATATTAGGGTGAGGCTGTTTTGAGGCAATGGAATTTGCTTTTGAGCTTCATGTTTGAGGCAAAATTGTTGAAAATTAGATTAGATAAGTGATTATAGAGATATGAAAATAGGGTGGATGAGTATGCTTAAAACTATTTGCTTGTGATGGTAAGGGTAAGCACCAATTTAAATTAGTTGGCAAATGTTCTGTTTCCGTGTTGTAACTCCTATGTATATACTTCATGTATTTTAAATATTCATGTTCATGTTGCAAAGATTATATACTTCCCCAAAATCTCCTCTTCAGTTATTTACATGATAGTTTCATTCACATCATGGCTCTGCAGTATTATAGACCCTCTAGTTGGTATAAAGGTTCCTTTGTCTCTACTTGTGTTAAAACTGACACACAACAATTTGAAAGAGTTTCACCAAGGAGCTATATCTTTATTAAACACTGTTGGTTGCTTCCTTCACCTGTGTTCTGAGGTCTGCCTCAGTGGTTAGTCCAATGAATGAAATCCTCTGAGCAACTTCAAAATTGTTCCAGTCACTAACCCCTACAAGTTCTATGAGATCTCTGTTTTTGCCTGCTTTTCTGTCTGTTTAATTGGTTTTCAGTAACAATGGTGCTCGTTTCTATGCCTTTGCAGATGTCCTCATAGGCCCCATCCGAAGGTCATGCTTGTAATCAGCTTGACTCTGCTTTGTTATCTTCAATGTAACAATCTCAAAACTGGGAGAAAATGACACTGACCTTAATGAGTCTCTGTCTACTTGTATTCCCTGGGACACATCCTCCTGCAGTTTAAATCATTTTGCAAGCTTTGCTGATACTAGCAAAGCTTTAACTTAACTAAATTATCTTGTGTTTCGAGCCTACAGTACAGTTCTTTACATATCTACATTCTTTATATCTTTTTGTCTCCATGTTCTATGTTACCACCAAGGGACAAACTCCATACCCATAGAGTTAATGCCACAACCAGTCTACATTAATATAAAAGAAATAGTTACAAAGAGAGGGATTTTCCGTCCTCCCATAGTGTTTTGCAGGGGTGACCTGTCACTGGTCTGTGGCAGGTTCTTCCAGTCCCACAGCTGTCAAGGGCTTTCCCATTGTTCACATCCTCTGTCGCTCACAGTTTCCGTTCACAGTTTAAAGAGTGATTTGTACATTAAAAGAATAAATAATGGTGTGCTTGAAGTTCTTGCTGAAGCATCGTGGAATTTTATTTGGGGAGACTTTCCCTGTTGCATTTCTAGTGACCTTTTACCTGAATGTGTTATGTACAGAAGAAAGAGGCTACTACATTGACTTCTTGTCTGTAAGCCAATGTGTTTCCTTCAGTTTGTGATCCAATCTGCTAATAATCCACAGCAAACTGACATTTAATTTGGTTATTAGATGTGGAATGGTGAACCAACCAGTGCACAGACGATTTAAATGCATGGTCCCACTGAATACTTCTACATGCTACACACGCAGCATCAGAGGGGTTGGTGTGTGTGTATGTGTGTGTGTGGGGGCAGCTTCCCATTAGATGAACACATATACACACGCTAGTGGAGGGATAGGAAAAAGGAGTTTTTCAGTATAAGAACCACGTAAGTGAATATTAGTTCACGTGAGGGCGGCCCTGCTGTCTCATAATGATAAAGACCCAGGTTCCATTTTCAGATGCCCTAGTCCAAACATCTGTAGGTTAGGCCATGGTAAATTGCCTTTGTGTTCCAAGATGTGTAGGTCAGTGGGATTAATGGGGTAAATAATTAGGGTTATAGAAACAGAACAAGGGTGGGATGCTCTGTTGGAAAGTCTGTGAAAATTCTATGGGTCATTTGATTCCATGACTCCCAGAGTTTGTTTCCTTTGTGGTGGGTTCAGTCCAATGAATTCCTGTTTGGAAATAACAATACAAAATTCCTTGACACTAACAATACTGCAGCACAATTTGGTTTTCTGTGCCAGACCTTGGTATGCTTTCATCAAAGACTTTTAAATTCCATGGCTATGCACCTACAAAGCTGCCCGAAAGATCCTGCAGAAGTTAGCCCCTCTGATGTGTACGTAGCATGCGGAAGTATTCAGTGGAACCATGCATTTAAACAAATCGTCTGTATACTGGTTGGTCTCATTCCTCTAGTATTTACATCAGAGCCCTAAATTATTTTGCTTCAAGTACTTATCCAGTTTCCTTATGAAACTTACTATTGAATCTGCTTTTATTACCCTTTCAGACAATATATTCTAGACCTTTTCATCAGCATGATAATACAGCCAGTAATAAAAGACAAAACGCACAGGCTAATTTAAAACAAAGCTTTAATTTGGTGTCACTTTCAAAACAATCCTCCATCTTTTTCCTCATTTCTACTCTCTGCTCCTTAGTTTCTCTGACACAAGTCTCCTGTGAATATCAGCACCCTGTCTTTGCCTCATCTTTTTTCATTGAGATCCCACATTCTAGAATTTTCTCCCTCAGTTTTTATTCCTCTTGAACACCCTCTCCTTCCTCAAAATTCACCTTCTGACCAAGTTTTTCAGCATTCTTCCCAATCTGTCTCTCTTTGACTTAGCATATGTTCCCCATATACCTCTGAAAAATTGATTTATTATTGTCACATGCCTTGGAATGTCTGCAGTAAAGGTGCAGGAAGTTTTTAACGTTTTCACCCTTGACAACTTGGGCAAAATGATCAACCATGGATGTATACCAATGCTGTGTAAACCTTCCCTTCTGCACAGCTTTGTGCATCTGCTTGCTTTATTGAATTGACCATGTGCCAATCAGTAAAACTGCAAAGTGAAAAGAAAATACTGCAATTTTTAATTGTTAAATGTCTCTATATTCATTTACTTTTATGTCCCTGATGAACAGGTTCTTTGATTTGGTTACCTTTTTTTTCACTAATTAATCTCTCAGTGCTTGTATCTTGACTAATGCAGTATTTTATCCAGCAGAATTGTAGTTCAGCTAAGGCTCTAGCCGATAACAAAATTCTTTAGCATGTTACAGAAAAACTTCAATTCGTGTCTAATCCCAAGTCTATTTCTTATCCCAGCATGTTTCCTTTCTGTAGTGTCAATTATTCAATTGCAAAAAAGCAAGTTAAATTGGTAAGAAATATCAGATTACTATGGAGAAAACATTATAACTAACATTTGAATTACTGAAAGGCAGTAAGTTTTTTTAAGAAAACAAATTTATAGTGGTCATTATGACATTTTTAACTTGTGCTTACGTTTTTGTTTAGCTGAAGTTAAAAGGAGCGGAGCTATCCGCAGTCTTCTGGCCAATTTTGGCCCACGTTCAACAATAATAAAACTAATGCAAAAAAAATTATCTGGTCGTTGTCACAGTGCAATTTGTGAAAGTCTGCTGTGCACAAATTGGCTGTCATGTTTTCTACATTACAACTGGGATGACCTTTTAGAAGTAATTCTGTAAAATGCTTTGGAGTGTCTGTGATCAAGAAAGGTACTACATAAATGCAAGTCAAAAAGTTAAAATTCAGCGCAATGTTGTGGCAGACTTGTGCTCTCAGGAGAGTATATTAGTAATGCAAAGAAAGCCTCAACTTGCATTATGTTCCAACTTGCCTCCTGATCCATTCTATCAACCAAGTATTCAGATGATTAACAAACCCTCTCCAAACATAGTTATAACTGAGATAGACTAAAGGATCTTCTAATCAACTGATCCCCATGGATGGATAAAAGCAAATTACTGCGGATGTTGGAATCAGAAACCAAAAGAGAAAATGCTGGAAAATCTCAGCAGGTCTGGCAGCATCTGTAAGGAGAGAAAAGAGCTTTGACCATGGAAGGATAGCGTTTATCCTAGAGTGACAGTGGAACTACAGGTTCCTGAGACAATAGGGGTTTATAGCATGGAAACGGGCCCTTCAGCCCAACTTGTCCACATTGCCCAGATTTTACCCTTAAGCTGATCCCAATTGCCTGCGTTTGGCCCATTCCCCTCTATACTAATCGTACCCAAGTAAATAGGTATGCATAATGTCTGAAGGAGATACCAGGAAGGTACCAATAAATTGGAAACAGGTTCAACAGCCCATATTCAGGCTAATGCAGATCTGTTCATGTTGCTTCAATCTGTAGTAAAATAATTAATTTGATTAACAGGAGTAAATCTGACAATTATCTGTCGAATAAAAGCATTTAGCAGTCAACAGGGATTCTGAAGGGCAAAATCTTGCATGGCTTTGCCTCACAAAATGTTGCACATGCGTTTCCAGATGATATTGAATAACAAGTTCCACATGAAAGGTTATTAGTTAACTATAAAACTCGGAGTGATTTTAAGAGAAATCTTGGGTAGGGAATAAAAATCGATCAAGGGTAGAAACAAATGAATGTATACTGGAGGAGCAAGACAGATTTTTCTCATTTATTCGTATGGTTGGGGGCACAGTTATATTTTGGCGAAATTTGCAACCCGTTCAATGGCTTCAGCTGATGGAGTGTGATTAGTTGTGATACCACCGGGAATGCATCACTTGGGGCAGACATTCAGTAGATGGATGATGGCCTGGCTCGGATAGCTGCAGATACAATTTGAATTGTTCCTCATGTTCAACTTGTGGAGCAAGTGGCCACCTTTTTCCTGCCTCCCTCACAAGAGGTTGAAAGGGTGTCCAGAATTTTCATGGAAACCTGGGACCTCAGCACTTGGTTCTGTTATCAGACTGGGGTCGGTGATGTTTGCAGTCAACCAGAAACTCCACTATCAAGAAATAGGGTTGTCATCATTTTGCTGATGTGTTCCAGTAGGTACTATGGGATTTCAGAAGAATGTGAAGCTTTTTTTTGAGGTCATGTGTAAATGAGAGTACCTTGTGAGCTGTCAGCAGTTGGTGTTTGAAGTGCAATTAGTGCAAGCACAGGAAACCACTCGAGCTGTTGGTCTCAGGTTGCTAGAAATAATCTTCAAGGCTTCCTATGTGTGGCAGCCCTAGAGGCAGGTCGAGCAGCAGTACTTTGTTGCTGGCAAAACCAGGTGAGTGAGGTTGCCCAAGGAGATTCACTTTCATTTTGACCTTGGCAACAGAATTCTGGAGGTGTCAGCAGTAAGTCAATGTATGGTCCGGAGTAATGCCAAAATATTTGGCTTTGGGTTATAAGTGAACGGTTGATCACAGACTTGAGCATGCAGTTCTTCCCTGGCCTTCGAGCTGTTGAAGTGGAAAGCTGAAAATATGGTTTTGGCAATGTTTGGTCAATGTCAATTTTCTGTAATAGGTTTTCATAGATTTTTAACAAGTGTTTTCGCAATGCCCTGAAGGTCTCTAGCTTGGAAAGCCAGAGTCAAGCCATCAGCGTATGAGAAGGGCAATGACTTTGTGGGAGGGGTCTTACTGGTAGATGAGAACCAGTGCAAAGACTGATCTATCTGGGAGCCTGTTGTTGGTAATGCACAGGCAGAAGATTTGGTTTCCAATGTGCACACTAAACTGCTGGTTGCTGGTGACGGAGTTGATTAGTTGTAGGGTTGTCACACGGCAGATCATTTTGAAGAGTTTCAGCAACATACCTGTGCACCCTATTTAAATGAGCACGTAAGTTGATAAAAGTAGTTCCTCTTTTGGCACTTCTGGGAAACTGGCCTCAATATGTGAGTCAGTGTCAGGGCCTGCAAAGGGCTAGGCAGCTTTCAGGAAATGGTTCTGTCCAAGCAAGTTTTCTTATTTGAAAACCTGCAAATTAATGCTGTCAAGAAAATGACTGAACCCAGGCCACCAGACTCTTGGCCCAAACAGTAAAAACCCACTAGAAAGTTGGATAAGTGCTGAGTGAATTGCCCCAGGAATCAGTGTTAGGACCACTACTGTTTTGAATTTACATCCATGAATGGGACTTAAAAACCCAATACAGGTTTGTCAAACTTTTAGATGGTACCAAACTGTGAGGAAGAGCGAAATCCAGGGGGCCAACACTAAACCTACAGAAGGAGTTAGACAAAATATTTAAGAAGGGAAAGTAAAGACAGATTACTGTTCTTTGTATTAAATGTAAACAACCAAACTTGTATGACATGGCTTATTAACATAGTAAAATACAAGTCATTACACAGGAGTATGGTACTGAGCCATGTCAGGAGATTTTTGGAAAGTGACTGAAAGCATGGTAAAAAGGGTACGTTTTTTAGAAATGGCTCAAAGGAGGACAAAGTAATAGGAGGCGGAATGGTTTATGGAGTGAATTCCAGAGCTCAGGACCTGGGCAGCCAAATTACAGCAAACAATGATGGGAAGATTTAAAATCTGGGAAATGGAACAGGCCAAAAGTAGAGAAGCATAGATATCTCGGTGCATTTTAGATCTAGAGGAGGTTACAGAGGTAGGGAGGGATGAGACCATAATGAGATTTGAATGCAAGAATGAGAATTTTAAAATATTGCCAGACACTGAGTCAGTTGAGGTCACAGAGGACAGAGGTGATGGGTGAATAGAACTTGGTGCCACTTAGGATTATCAGCAGCAGAGGTTTGGGTGACAAAAGCAAAATAATGAGGCTGCTGCAAATCTGAAATAAAAACAGAAAATGCTGGAAAAACTCAGCAGGTCTAGCAGCAGCTACGGAGAGAGAAACAAAAGTTAACATTTTGACTCTGTGTAACTTCTTTAGAGTTAGAGAGAGGGAAAAAAGTGATAGATTTTATACAGTTTAAGAGGGGTTGGACCAGAGTAGAAAGTCCAGGATAGTTGGGAGCTGATGGACATTGGAGAAAAATGTTTTGGGCTCAAGATGAAAGGGTTGTTAAAGGCTAAAGAAAGTACTGATAATGGCATGAAAGTAAGATAGTGGAATATGTTAATAGTGGAACAAACGTGTTTTTAAAAAAAAAATAAAAGGGGATTAGGATGGAGGACAGAGGACATGGTCTTAAGTTGTTGCACTCAATGTTGAGTCCAGAAGGCTGTAAAGTGCCTAATCAGAAGATGAGGTGCTGTTCTTCCTGTACTTCACTGGAACATTGCAACAGGTGAAGGGTGGATCTGTGGGTGTGAAAGCAACATGGTGATTTGAAGTGGCATGTGACAGGAAGGTCCAGGTCATGCTTTCAGACTGAGCGAAAGTGTTCTACAAAGCAGCCTTTGTTTAGTCTCAAATGTAGAAGGGACTACATTGGGATCAGCGAAAACTTTAGGCCAAATTGACAGTGGTGCTTCACCTAAAAGAAGTGTTTGGGCCTTGGATAGTGTTATATATTTAATAGTTGCATGATTGCGTTAAGAGCCGGTCACATGATTTGATGTTGTTATTAGGATGTATTGTGTAAGCCTTTACTATCAATAATGTGCCCAAGTATTGGAAAAAGTTACACCTTTTCTTGGTACGCAACCACGTGCTTGAAGATATTCCAATGTGGCTTCTAAATTAATCAAGTGCTCTTGTTTATTGGCCCCTGTAATTACAATATCATCCAAATAACATTGTACACCAGAGAGACCACTTAAAATCTGATCTATTGATCTTTGGAGTAGGGCTGGTGTGGATGTTATTCCAAAAAGCAACCTTTTATAAGGAAAAATACCTTTGAGTAATGATGCTGAGCAATGGTTGAGATTCACTAGCTACTTTGATCTGTAAATACATTTGTGGAAGATTTGCTGAATTTATGCCCATCTGATCTCACAGGAAACAAATCTTCAATTAAAAAAGCAGACATTGATCAACACACAACTTCTGATTTATGGTTGTTTTAAAACCACCGCAGATATGAATTGGACCATCTGGTTTCATAACTGGGACAATGAGAATAACCCAGTCACTCATTGCAACTGGGTCTAACACACCACTGTTAACAAGTTGTACTAATTTTACTTTGACCTTGGGGAGGAATTGCATACGACACAGCTCTTGCTTAGAGACATTTTCGTTGACTATTAGGCTTTTTCTTGTGTTTCACTTGAACCCTCTTCATTAAGCCATGTGTTGCTTTGAATACAATCTTGTATTTACCCAGAAGGTGCTGTAGATCTGTTTTGGCATCAACCAACTGCTGACAGCATTCCAGTTAAGGTTTATTTTCACCAATTGCTGGAAAATTACCCTAGACCACATGGCGAGGCAGCTCCGCTGTTTGTCTACTCAACTCTATGTTGACCATGATATAACCTTTTAATGGTATGATCTCTTCTGCATACATCCTTAAAATCATCTTGGCTGTTTTCAATGGAAGATGCCTCAGCATTTGTTTGTATGATGGGGACAATTTTAAGCCCATGCTCTCCGTCTGCAGGAATGGCATTGCTTGCTCAAAATCCAGAGAGACTAGGAAAACATGATTCATACTAGTGAGTTTCCAAGTTCTGACCTTCCAGCTCCCTTGCCAGAGGAGTAGCGTGAAACATGTCATTAGACCCCAGGAAGCTCATTTTAATACATTAGCATATTATTAGCGAGCACTCTCTCTGAGACTTTCCTCTCACCAGATATTCAGCGGGTGCCATAAGTTGTATGATGCCTTCACCTTGAAGGGGGTGAAGGTCCCAGACTTGCCATCTTTCGGGGGAAGGGAGTGGCTTGGTATCTGGTACACAACCTGACATGTTAGAGATGTCGCCGTGACAACAGCATGTAGACAAAAATAGGATGGGACCAAGAAGCGATCCTTGAAGCTTCCGAGGCATCAGTGCAGGAGTGGGAAGAAAAGCCAATGTAGGTGGTTGTCTGATTGCGACTAGAGTCGGACTAGGGAGCTGGTAGGATGACTGAAGAGAGGCATTGGAGAACAGCAAATATGGCCAACTGTCTCAAAGGCGGCAGATAGGTCAGCAAAGGTGGGGAGGATGTTTTAGCACAGTTGCAGTAACATAGATCTCATTGGTGACATGATAAGGATGGTTTCTGTGTTGTAGCAGGCTGGAAACGTGATTGGAGGAATATACATAGGATTACTATACATAGGAAGGTGATGCATCTATTAAAAAGTTGTGCTGAAATGCTATGGATCAGGTTGAAAATGACCTAGGAATTTTAGCAGTTGTGTATTTTCCAGCCACTTAAACTGTCCTGAGTAGAATGATTTTTATCTCCCAAACTGATACACAAAGAAGCCTAATTAGGTAACTAGATGGATTCTCAACAACAAATGGGAATCTGATTTATTAGAAATGCATCTGGAGAATATTATGGATGCATAGGGTTGAAGATTCTCTCCTATGTGAAACTGACACCTTTACCTCAACTGGTAAGAGCTAATTCTCTTTCAGTGAATGCAGACATTCAGTTTTAAGAAATAATTGATCCAAAAAGGTAGTGAATATAAATTAACATTAAAAAATACTTGGAAAAGCAGTATCACAATTGCAATCTTTGCATTCTCTTTGAATCTATAGGGGTAGGTTTCTAGCCAAAAATAGGTGAATATGTTCTCTCCAAAGATTAAACAATGAGCAATTTGATAGCTTGTCAGAAAACACCTCACAATCATTGTGCTGAAAAATCCTTTTGATCTCAGTTTGAGTCGATGAATAAAGGGAGTGAGGTAAACAATGCAAAATGCAAACTACTGCGATATGATGCTCTCAGAACAGGCAAATGCAGAAAAACCCAAGAGACCATAAAAAGAGCAGGATTGGCCATGAGTTTCAGGGCAGAGTGCAAAGGGTCAATTCTGTTTAAAATATGCAAGACCCACTGACGTTTAGAAATGTAGCCTGTTCGTTATTTTAGATTATACACAAAGTATTAATCGAAATGAGCTCTTTCACCTAATGTGAAATACAACAACTTAGCAGTTTGTATCAAACCTTATCTCACCAAGTATCAGTTGGTCTGCTTTCAGATGTATAGAAGTATATGGGTAACACTATTACATAGGAAAATCTGATGGGCTGCTATTGTTATGATCCTTTAAAGTATTGTACAAAAGTTGTCAAGTCCCATAATAATAAGACCAGTAACAGAAAGACTGCCACAGAACCTGCACAGCTATCTATGAGCAATTGATTGCTTATAGGTGACAGTAAATATTTCAATTATTGTTTCAAATGTTTTAACGAATGTATTTTCCATACTAATCTTTCCTGCCATTTTCTCTTGATTTTGGGAATCAAACTGATGGCCTTGAAGTGTTATTATTTGCAGTGATTTGATGAACTAATCTAGTAAAACTGAGGGCATTAAAGCTGAACTTAAATCTGTCCTCATTCAATTCACAAAAGAGCAGTAATCATTGATCAACAATTGGTGCCCTGATCTATTATTGTCGTTCTGAGCTCCAGGATGAAGTTGAATCAAAAACAAGGTGCTGGTCATGGCTTAGTGGTCGCAATATTTACATCAGAATCTGAAGGTCATTGGTTTAACTCTCACTCCAGAGACTTGAGCACATTTTCAATCAGGAGTATAATTGAATCAGTGAAGCTCCAGCAGCACTTAAGAAATTTGATCCCTTGAGACACCCACATCCCATGAACAAATTTTTAAAAAATCATCTAATGCAATACAAATGGGATGTGAAACCAAAAGAGAAAATGTTGAAAAATCTCAGCAGGTCTGGCAAGCATATCTGATCTCAAACAATGATGAGACAGAGTACAGAAATGAGTTAGACAATCTGGTGAACTGGAGCGGCAACAATAATCTTTCCCTCGGTGTCAAAAGAACGAAGGAGATTGTCATCGACTTCAGGAAGCGTAGTAGAGAACGTGCCCCTGTCTAATTCAATGGGCGTGAAGTAGAAATGGTTGAGAGCTTCAAGTTTTTAGGTGTCCAGATCACCAACAATCTGTCCAGGTCCTCCAATGCAGACACTATAGTTAAGAAAGCCCACCAATGCTTCCACTTTCTCAGAAGACTAAGGAAATTTGGCATGTCTGCTACAACTCTCTCTAACTTCTACAGATGCACCATAGAAAGCATTCTTTCTGGTTGAATCCCAGCTTGGTGTGTCTCCTGCTCTGCAAAAAACCACAAAAGGTCATGAATGTAGTCCAGTTCATCACAAACCATTGACTCTGTCTACACTTCCTGCTGCCTCAATTAAGGACCTCATGCACCCCAGACATTCTTTCTTCCACCGTTTTCCATCAGGAAAAAGATACAAATGTCTGAAGTCATGTACCAACTGACTCAAGAATAGCTTCTTCCCTGCTGCCATTAGACTTTTGAATGGACCCATCTTGCATTAAGTTGATCTTTCTCTACACCCTAGCTATGACTGTAACACCACATTCTGTGCTCTCTTGTTTTCTTGTCTACGAATGGGATGCTCTGTCTGTATAGTGCAAGAAACAATACTTTTCATTGTATACTAATACATGTGACAAAAATAAATCAAATTAGCATCTGTAAGGAGAAAAAAGAGCTGACGTTTTGAGTCCAGATGACCTTTTGTCAAAGCTGGAATGTGTTTGGAATGGAATGTATTGTCCTTCTGATGAGGCATGAAGCTGAAGCCCCGTCTGCCCCCTCAAATGGATGTGAAAGATCCCATGATGCTACTTCAAATGAGCAGAAAAGTTCTAGCCAATATTTATCCTTCAATCAACATCACTAAAACAGATTTATACGGTTATTATCAAATTATTATTTATGGGACCTTGCAATCTACAAAGTGGCTGTTGAGCTTCCCTACATTACACCAGTACATTTTAAAGTACTGTTGGTGTTTAAGTCAATCTTTGCAGCCTCAAAATCCTCCAAAAACAGAAGTCAACTTGTATGGCTAGTATAAAGGTGAACCGTTTATGCAGTTGGTTGCCATTCTAAAATTTCATCAGCATCTAATGCAAACAATTTTTTATTCTGCCAGTCCTTTTGAGATGTTGTGTATTCTGAAATATTTATTTCCTAACCATGTAATGACAATTCGATCAAAACTAGTTATCACCTATATGTGCTTTGGGTTTTCGGATAAAGAAAGCCGGAGCTTACCGAAATAAGATGTACCTAATTCCGGTTGACATGCCTGGAACCACCGTCAATTTGTCCATTGATATGGTGCAATGTAAAGCATGAAGTTGCAGGAATTCTGAATGAAACCTCTTGGATAAAAGGAATGAACTGTATAGAAGTCAGTTAGTAAGCTAGATGGCCAGAATGTGGTGCAGAATGATGCCAACAGCGTGGGTTCAATCCTATACAGATAGTGGTAATTTGTGGAGGCCTGCCTCTTTGCCTCGCCCCATGCTTGATCCAGAGCAGCGCCCTCAATCTTCATACCACTTGTCTCTCTTTAATAGAAGGATATGCCTATGGTTTCTCATGGACAATGGCTAATTACCCTGTACTCTTTATTAGTCCTTTTAGGCTATGAAAATAAGTAAGCAAGAAGATTGATTTACTTGTCCAGAGAAAATGGACAACCGGGTATCCGGAAGCTGCCAGGAAAAAGAAGTAAAGGGATTCCCTCCAGTGGGTTATTAGGGAGAGTTGAATGTCATGGTATGAAAGTGGAGATCATTGAATCTGATGAGTGGCGTACTTCTTTTAATGTTATCACAATAAGTTGCATTTATATTTTGCCTTTAATGTAATAAAACATTTCTCTTCATCTGTCCTAAAAGAGTGACCCTTAATTTTAAAACTTTGCCCTTAGTTATGGACTCACCCATAAGGGGGACCATCCTTTCCATGTGCACCTTGTCAAGACCATTGGATCTTGTATACTGCAATCAAGTCACGTTTCAATAAGAACATAAGAAACATAAGAAATAGGAGCAGGAGTAGGCCATCTAGCCCTTCGAGCCTTTCACTCTTCAAAACTTTGAAAAACAGACAGCCTAATTTGATCAATCTTTCCTCATGAGGCAACCTGGTCATTCCAGATATTTAGTAAATTCCAATTTAGTAAACCTCCTGTGAACCACTTGCAATGCGTTCACATCCTACCTTAAATAAGGAGACTCAAGGTGCACGTGTTACTGATACAAAATAATGACTTAAGTCTGCAGTTTCCTGATTTTTATGCAGAAAATCAGTGTGATGGACTCTACCTCTTTTTCAACTTCTTTCCTATTGTTTTGCTTTTTCTAATTTTTTTGTTACCTCCCATTTTGGTCACACTCTATCAATGGCATGGCAATCCCAGAGAGGAGCTGCAAAAGCTGCTCCTTGGCCTTTGTCTATTCAGTTCTTGAGCTAGCCCTTAACAGATGCGTGTGAGCAGCTGTGGCCCTTCTGTTGGAACAGCTTGAATAGCGTTATATTCAGAAATTAATTGAAATGTGCAGTTTGCATAAGATGCAGAGAACAAAATGGTCCAGCTGGGAGCATTTGTGTAGAATTCAACTGTGATAAACACTGGGTTTGCCAAGCATAGTAGTGGAGCCCAACTGTGGACTCCCCATTAAAGTGGAATTACCTTTGCAGTAACCCTCAGTTTGTTGAATCATACCTTCTGCAAGCAAAACTAGATTGTAACATTACTATTGTAAAATATAAAACTGTGGTATCTGCTTGAAACTTGGGAATTAGTTCAACAGTATTTCATATAAGAAATAAGATTGTAAAAGCAATCTCTCTCAATCTGGAATGTTAAAGTACAGAAATGCATGGAAAAGTGATTTGCCACAGGGATGGGACATACATTTCTTTAGAGTGAAGTATATTGTTTTACATCATAAACTTGTTTCTTCTCAAGGAAACAGGAGAGGGATTGGAACAAGATTTTTTAAAAAATGAACCATTGAAATGCAACATATTTTCTTGTTTAAGCAGCAAATGTTTCTAGTTCTTGTCAAGCATGGCTACACGGAGACCAAAATCATCCTCCACAGTGGCTTGAATATTGTGTATTAATTCCCAAATTCAGCAAAACAACTGCTGCTGTGCATTTGTAACGTCAATTTATCATGCTATGTGTCCTTTAAATTCACTGTCCTCCCTTAACCTCTACTTCATTTTAATCTCTCAAATCCATATTCTCGGCCACCCCATTGATCTTACCGTCACCTGTGGCCTGAGAACAATCACAGCCGTAGCCATTTCTGATCATTTCCTTTTAAAGCTCTTCAACCACATCTCCTTTCCCATTTCCAACCCTGCTTCCCTTTGTATCCATTCTTGAAAAAAAAACTCTCTCCCAGTCTACTCGATCAGATCCTTACCTCCAACGCTCTTATCCTCATTAAACCATTATTCTCTCACACTTTGTCGTTTCCCTGGTATGGCTGTCATCTCCACTTTAAGTTCAAGAGTTGTAGATTTGAGCAATATGGTGGACAACTGCTTTTAAGCTATTGATTGCCTGATTTTGCTGGAATATACAGGACGCTATTAGGAATGGCTTTTGTATGTTGTTATGAATTATGCTGAGGTTAAATATGAGGGTATCCCAAAACCCAGAAGGGTAACTTGGAACACTGGTTCACAGTGGTATATGTGAGGAATTTGCATTATATGAGGAATGATAAGCAGCCCAGTGAAAAAAAACAGTCCAATCGTTGTATGAACAGTTAATAAAGAATATTTATTGATTTTTAAAAGAAAAACAAAAATACACTTGACTAAAAGGACTATAAGACTCTATGACACTTGAGGATACTGGTGGCTATATACACGCAAATGTACACAAAACTATCCCTTGGTCCCCAAAACTAACTACATTTTACCTGAACTTTGAGACTCTCCTTATCCCAAGCAACATCCAATATTAAGTAATTCAATGAACTAAATCCAGCAAATAATTACCATACCCAGGTTAAGGCGACCACGTCTGGGAAATAGTATTCTGGTTCAGCAAAGGCAGAAAGTGGCTGTTTTTCTCGAGAGATTATAGCTGCTACTTGCTGCAGTTCTGATGTTAGCTGTTTCTATTTTGTCTTAGCATTCTACAGTTATATAATTTCTTTCCCTTTGATTTTATCCCCATGGAGCTGACTTTTGGCAGGTACACGTCAATTTATTTATCTCTCCACTTTCAAGTTACCATTTCTATAGCCTCATTGTTTTCTCTAGTTGCATACGTAAAATACTTATTTTTAATTAATAGGCTGATTTGAATCTCATCATTTCTCTAGCCATCTGCCTCTAATTAATTCCCTGCTTTTAGTTTATTCTTTATATCTTAACTTCCCTAATTTCTAATACTGTCAAAACTGCTCACTATTCTAGAAACATCCAGGAATTCAAAGATAACCCTCAGATTGTGTTCTTTACAGTAATTGTTTTCAGCTCCTCTTCCCCTCTCTTTCATCACCTCAAATTACGTGAGGAGCTTACAATCTTACTTTTTACTGATGTTAGGACTGTCCAATCAACTGCCTATACCACTTCCCTCACTTCCTCTAAGCCACCTGTCTGTCTTGAGCTATTACCAGTGGCGGATTAATCATTAGGCTGAATAGGCTTAAGCCTAGAGGCCTGGAAGGGAGGCGGGGGGCCCAAAAACAAAAAAAATTGGATCAAAATCTATCTGCGCTCAACAATGAGCGATGAGAAACTTAGTCATCTGGCACTCATGCACATTTAATTAGACATGCTTCAATCTGTTGATTTACATGCTGTTATTGACACTTTTGTAAACCAAAAAACACGGAAGCGTTTTAAAGTACAAATGTAAAGAAATGAAAAATAAATGAATAAAAGGGCTATAATTGATTCGTATAAGTTTATGATATTATACATGTAATACATAGTACAACAATATAAGTTATGTAACGTCACTTTATTTGATTCAACGCAGGGTGGGGCAGGGGGCACGGGGCACGGAGCACAGGGCAAGGTTAGGGGGCCTTACTGAAGCTCAGCCTCGGGGTCCGGGTGGTTGTTAATCCGCCACTGGTTATTACCATTCTCTAGTTTCTCTCCCATCTCTTCTTCATTGCTTTTCCATGCTCATTTTGTTCCATCAAACCCACTTTTTGCTTTTTCAACCCTATTCCCACCAAATTACACATTCCCCCTCTCCTCCTAACTTTCCTGTTAGCTAATATTGTTAATGGTTCTCTTTCCTCAAACACTGTCCCCATCTCATTCAAATCAAAATTGACAGGCTGTCATCAACCGTGTCCACAAAACACCAATCCTACCGTTACAAACTACCTTTCCTATTTCCACTATCATCCAGCTCGGTGAGACTGCATTTGTGTGATACATTCTTCTCTATTTACTTGTAGCCTGAGAATCACCTCCAAAAGCATCTCTTCTTACTCCCACAATACTGTCTCTGGTGTTTCCCAGGATCTATCCTTAAACTCTTCTATTTTTCATCAACATAGTGCCCACATGTACACTGATAACACAACTCTGCCTCATCCCCTCTTTAAACTCCTCCACTGACTCTAATTTTTTAAATTTCTTGTTCATTTATGCATGAACAAAGATTTTCTCCAATTAAGTAATGAGAAGACTAAAGAAGTCATTGAGTGGAATTTTCTCAAAGTTTATCAGAATGGCAGATTCAGACTGAAAACTGGTGTGCTTCTCGCCAGATGCACAGCCAAGTTTTCACTCCAGATTTTCTGGCACTCAGTGCATAGATCATAGAATCACAGAATACCACAGAAGAGTCCCTTTGGCCCATCGAGTCTGCATCGACGGTTGAAATGCCCTGACCTGCCCATCTAATCCCACTTACTAGCATTTGGCCCATAGCCTTGAATGTTATGGCATGCCAAGTACTCATCCGGGTACTTTTAAAGGATGTGAGTTGTCACACCTCCACCACCCTCCCAGGCAGCGCATTCCAGACTGTAACCATCCTCTTAGTAAAAAGATTTTTCCTCAATTCCACCTAAACCTCCCACCCCTCACTTTTAACTTCTGTTCCCTCATAACTGACACTTCAACTAAGGGGAACAACTGCTCCCTATCCACCCTGTCCATGTCCCTCATAACGTTGAACACCTCAATCAGGTTGTCCCTAAATCTTCTCTGTTCCAACAAAAACAACCCAAGCCTAATCAACCTCTCTTCATAACTTAAATGTTCTATCCCAGGCAACACCCTGGTAAATCTCCTCTACACCCACTCCAGTGCGTCCACGTCCTTCCTATAATGTGGCGACCAGAACTGCACATAGTGCTCCAGCTGTAGCCTCATCCAAGTTCTATACAACTCCACCATGACCTGTCTTTTTGTAATCTGTCCCCGATTGATAAAGTCATGTGTGTCATATTCCTTTTTCACCACACTACTTATTCACCTTTCTGCCTTCAGAGGTCTATGGACAAACACACCAAGGTCCCTTTGTTCTTCAGAACATCCCAGTGTCAGGCCTTTCATAGTATACTTCCTTGTTAAATTACTTCTTCTAATGTGCATCACGTCACACTTTTCAGGGTTAAATTCCATCTGCCACTTATCTGCCATTGACCATCTCATCTATAGCTTTCTGTAACTTAAGTCACTCAACTCATTGTTAACCACCCTGCCAATCTTTATACAATCAGCAAACTTACTGATCACACCCATCACATAGTCATCTATGTGGTGCCTGCCACACAATTTGTTTTGATCCTTATACTGTGGACAAATAACTGCAAGTAGATGTTTTGTTAGTACAACCGATATTTATTTAAATTCACACAATCAATAATCACCCACCTGACCAACAATAAGTTATCTTACAGAAAATACTAGAATTCAAGTCCAATACAAGACCTTGACTTAACTTTGTATGACTGGCAAGTACCCAAGTAGATATTGGCCTTTATCTGTGCATCGGTCTTGGTCGTCCTCTGGTCTGGCCTGGCACCCTGGCTGTGGGCTTCCTTCTCGGGTGTGGTGGCTGTCCTTGTGCTAGTGATGGCCACCATTGTTGTAGCTCGTTCGTCAGTTCAGAGGGAGAGAAAGAGAGCGAGAGAGAGCTTCTTCTGTTGTGCAGCAGCCTGGTTTCGTGTCCTTTTGGGCATTCTCCTGATTCTTGTCAATCAACCGATCAGGGTTTGATCGATAAGAGTCCAATTACGTGCTGCCACACCGACCTCTGGGTGTGTACCCAACAGCCATGTCTGTAAGTGCTGGAGGCACATAGGTCACATACCTCCCTCCTAAATAAAGGGTCACAGTGCCCTTATGCCTGGTTAAACAACCCACTGTGACCATAAAGTCTCTCTCATCCTGGAGATGACCCATATCCTGTCTATTGACTTGTCAGAGTTGCAGCCTGTTTGTCTCTGTCTTTAAACTGCAGCCTGTCCTTTTAGTTCTTGCCCAGTTGTCCCAGAATGCTTTACAAATCGCCATTTTAGATGGCCCGTTTGGCCACATGTGTCATTTATATAAATGATGAGCAGGTAAGCCTGCTGGCCTCCTGTCATTAATCTGGGGTGTGGTTTGCACCATCACTGTGGTGGGGCAGAGCCTGTGAGAACTGACAAGTTCAGCACCATTTTTAAAGGATACCCTGATCTGTTCTGATAAATTCTTCCCCCCACAAGCATCGGAGCAACACCACACACCCACCATGCAAGCAATGCCCCCTCCCCCAACCATGCAAGTAATAAACTCCCCCATCACACAAGCATTTCTCCCCCACCCCATATCACACAGGCATTCGGGCAACCCTCTGTCCCAGGAATCATCTCCACCAGCTCCAGACATTAAGGCATCCTCACAGGTATTGCCCCTGCTGCCTCCCCACCCCCCCCCCCCCCCACCCCCACTACCACCCTCTTCTCCCCCCCCCCCCCCCCCCCCCCCCCCACTCTAGGAATCAGAGTGCATCTCACACATCACCCCACTCCCACTTTACGTAAGAGGAGCCCCCCCATTTGGGCTCTTTGGAGAACCTGCCCCTGATACTGCCAACCTTGGTGTTACATTTGACCATGAACTGAGCTTCCAATCTTATTTCCGCACTATCATTACGACTGCCTATTTCCACCTCTGTGACATTACCCAATTCCATCCCTTTTTCAACTCATCTGCTGCTGAAATCCTCATCCATGTCTTTGTTACTTCTACACTTGACAATTCCATGATTACTGCAACATACCCTTGGCTGATCTCCCATGTCCTACCTGGAATAAACTTGATGTTAAAACTCTTCTGCCCATGTCCTAACCCACACCATGTCCCATTTACACAGCACCCCTGTGGTCACTTGACCTACATGGGCTCCCAGTTAAGTGACACTTCACTCTATAAAACTCTCATCCTTGTTTTCAATCCCTCCATGAGCTCCTTCCTCCTCATCTCTGTAATCACCCCCAGCCTCACAACTTTCTGAGATATCTGTACTCTGCTAATTTTAATCTCTCCACCTTTGGTGGATGTACCTTGTGTTGTCTGGACCTTAAGCTTTGAGTTGCCCTCCCTAAACCTCTATACTTGTCTCCCCCTCTTTCGTACTTTAAGGCTTGCCTTCAAACCTACCTGTGAACATTTCGGTCATCAGGTATAATATTTCCCTATGTGGCTTGATGCCATATTTTGTTTTACAATGCCCTGTAATATGCCTGAAGATGTTTTATATTATTGAAGGCTCTAAACAAATACAAGTTGTTGTTGTCACATGAATCTTTCATGTGCACTAGTTGGGCAGTTGCCATTTTAGTGTTGATTTGTGGAAAAGCTCTCTATGGCTAGAATTGCTGAACTAATTTCTCTTGGGACCACATATCACCAGTGGGAAGAGACTTTCATTTCTGCCATCAGGGTTGCATTTCAGTTTAGTTCCCAGAGGACAGTGTTCAAATATACTATGCCAGTCAGTTTCTCCACCTACACTGTATGCTCCAGTCAAACCTACATGCAGAGGGAAATTTTATACCGAGCATAGAAGAATGCTAAGTTTCTGAGACCTTATAAGAAAAACCAGTTGGGCTTGGTTTCTCTAATGTTTGAATGTGGGCCCTGCTAAGTGTGAGAGAGTAGAGAAAGACTGGAAAATTCCCTTCGGCTATAATTAAGTAGCGGCTCTTAGAATTGATTATATTTTATCAATTCGTCATTCTGACCTGGACCCTTCCTGAATCTGCAAAATGTTGCATTGTTGATTTTGGCTTGTGTAGATAAACGTTCCCAGCAGGATAGGGAGGATAAATAGACTGAGTGGAAGAGGAAGACCCCAATCTGTTCAGGTTAGGTACTTTTCAAAAGTATTCTCTTTTGAATATTGGCAAGAAACCTTTGCGGGAACAGTGAGAGCTCAGATCTTTCTTTTGATAAACAAACAAAAGTATTTATTAACATGGAAGATAATATACTGCAAAGAATAATTTTACACTTAGGCAAATTAACAGTAAACAGTTAGTCCCTCAAAAACTGAAAACCCAAAATATATGTTCCCCTGCAATCCTAAGCTCTGCTGAGAACCCATTTCCCAGACAACAACCTTAAGTCTATTGGTCAAATCTACCCAGTGATTACTACACTGTACAGCTTAAGTGACCAAGATTTGGGAAAGGTCTTTGGTTCAGCAAAGAAAATGATCTTTTGCACAAATTGGTTCGCCTTTAGCATGCCATTTCTAGCTGAGTTGTTTTCTGAAGATGGCTGTGTGCTGCTCTCCCTTGTAGCTGCTTCAACACCTTATCCGTATCTGAACTGCTTCCTAGCTCACAGTACTCTGACTACTAATTGCATTAATTGCAAAGAACAACCTGCTCCCTATTCTTTCTCTTTGGTGCTGCCCAGACATGGTTTACAAAATACATTGCAGTTTGATTTTACTTGTGCAAAAAATTTTCATTATAATGGCATCCCATTGTTTTGTGGTAGTGAGTAAATGCAAATGTTATTAAAACATGAAATACCTGTGTGATAAACAATTGGGAAAGATAGAAAACGGTTTGCAATCATTAACTGAAAATATGCAGCCAATGTGAAACTATTAGCACTCATGTTAACAATCAAACTGGGGTGGTCTACAGTTCACCTGACCTTACCTTGAGGTAAGGTCATACCTGAACATTGCAGGTAGTTTTGGAATTGTTAATTTGTTAATGATTGGATAGGGTCAAGAAAATAAGGAAATCTCCAGGATCTAGAGCTGAGTCATAGCTGGGTCAAAATTCTGAACTTCTTCCCTAACAGGACTCTGCATGTTCCTACATCACAGCGGCTCAAGAGCTGGCTCAGCACCACCTTCTCAAGGACAATTATGGATAACCTATAAATGCCAATAATACTCACATTTTAAAAAGAAATACAAGAATGTATTTCTAAAGCAAATATTGAGAGACAGTATTACCCAGCTTCTGAAAGGAATTAATAATGTGGTGGCAAGGTCAGTTCCTTGAAACTATGAGCACAGACCGAGTAAGTACGAGCAGAAGATTTATAAATCTCAGCCAAAAAATGTTGTTAGAGATTGGAAATCCCAAAAGCCTCAGAGATCATCAGATTTATTCCCAATGTAGAGACAAGAGGTGGTGAAAGAGATCAAGGCGTTGTTCATGTTGAGGCCAAAATCCCTGAGAAAATGTGTATCCATCATCAGTGATAGAACTTCAGATGTCCCAAACTACATCTTCAATTGATGTCTTAGCAGAGGTACCTCAGAGTTGCTTGCATTCCAGGTCTTCCTCCTGATTTAGAGGGCCTCATCTAAAACATTCTTGAATGAGAAGATTCCTGACAGTAATGACCGCCTGATCAAACTGTCATGGGCCCCACCATGGCCATCTGCCTCCTTGTGCTGTCAGGACACTTTGGTGTTCTGCATTCATACCAACTCAGATACCAGAAGCACGTTTTGAAGAACCCAGTTGCCTGCTGAGTGGTTGTCCTAGAGGCAAGGTGGCTTTGGTTTTATTATATGTGCCTCTGACTCATGCTTCCACACAGGGATGAGTTGCCATCTCTCCAAGAGATATTGCTGGTCCTCTAGAATCCATTCATGTAGTTTAAGGGGATGGAATGAAGATCTACAGAAACTTGGACTGATATAGGATAAAGGAAACATGGCAACTGCCAGGGAAGTGAGTGCACATATGGAAGAAGATCTTGTGGTTGCAGGCCCGCTGAGTATGGAGTTGAAGCCTTTACTGTTGATGAACCTCACTTGGCGTTCACTCAGTACCTCGATGTCACATGGGTGAAATTGATGATGCCCTCCATCTGGGACAAACCAGTAATGGTGTCCTGTAGCCCTCCCAGTGCTTCCCTGTCATGAAATTAATATATTGTCCAGATTTGTGAAAAAGGGCATCAGTAAGCTACAACATCAGAAGAAAAGGAGTTCAAGGTCACAGACTTTAAAAGCTACTGGCAGGGCATGGTGTCCAGTGCTGTGTGGTGTGATGTCTTCAATAATGAGGGAACATCTGCATCATCTTCCTGGAGAGCCACAGTCACCTGTCATAAAGAGTCTCTGTCATCTCCAGGTTGATCTTTCTTTGGTGATAGATCCTATGCAAAACGTATGACCCCATTTCCTTCCTGTCCTTTGCTTCTCTCCTCTTCCTTCCTGAGACCTTAGACTCTTCCTTTGAAAGGTATTGCCCATCATCACTGGTCTAAAACCTGAGAGTTGTATCCCCATTGCCAGTTGCTGCCTTCCTCCTGTGGCTCCATGACATTCTCAACTCTCCCCATTAATGGACCTTTAATGAGCTTTCCATGCAGCTGACTGATGAGGTGAATGTCCCGCCTTCCTGCAACCTGGTGAACATGGCTAGCATTGAGATCAGGTTTGCAATACAATGCCAATATTTTTGGACCTTGCCTCCTTTCCACCCTGTGGGCAGGCATGAAAATTAAATCCAAAGATCTCAGTTGACTTCCAAGCAATCTTCAGGAATGGAATCTTCTCTATGCTTTAGGCACCGTGCAATCTCTGGGCTAAAAATTGTCTTTAGCAAATTAGGATCTTCACTATATCCTTGGATGCAAAAATACTGAGATTACGGATAAGTCTGTGAACCTCTCAGAGGAGGGCAGTCAGGTTAAAGTTTTGGATGTTATTACACACCTGTAGTAGATGGGGTAGTGTGTCAGGGGCATTGGCTGTTGCTTTTTGTTTTTTTTCAGTATTGGTAGTGTGACTGTGTGTTTCCAGTACTTGCAATTTTCATAGGATGGAATTTTCAACTTCAGCCAACCCAGTGACATCAATGAAAGGTGAACTGGGGAGGTATATAACAGGCAATCAATCTATTTTCAGTCATTCTATAACCCTGCCAAGGTAGAACTTTACAGCACAGAAATAGAGACCACATGTTGCTGTCTTTCTCTTCATGAGACATCTAGTCTAGCCTATTGCTCTGGCACACTCCTTATGGCTTTAACTATTTCTCTTTTACAAGCTATGTCTCTATCCTTTTGACCAGGTTTGGTGGTAGAACCCAGTGCAATGAATAACAGTTAATGCATTATCCATTTCAAACTTCCTGCATCTGCAGTGATGGTCCAGGATCCAACAAAACATTATGAACAAAGAACAAAACAGCCTGGGAAACAGGCCCTTCGGCCCGACGAACCCGCGCCGCCATTTTAACACTACCAGTTCCCCCTCCACCCATGACCCTTATCTATTGTTTTATGGCCATCCACATTGAGGGAAACTAATTTAGGGACAATTTATTACTGCCAATCAGCCTAATAGCACATCTTTGGGGTGTGGGAGGAAACCGGAGCACCCGGAGAAAACCCACGCAAGCACGGGGAGAATGCGCAAACTCCCACAGACACTGGCCCAAATCCATGTGTCTGCACAGCAATCAGTGATAGTCACTGAGCTGTCGTGTTGCCCAGTATCTGGTCCAGTTTAAGCACACACTAACGAAATGAAGCATTAGGCCAATGGAGGATCGGGGATGCTGGACTCTCTTCTAGCTGAAGTAGAAAGGAAGAAACTAACTTTGGAATTTTCTTCTTACTAAAACTACTTTTTTAAAATCAATATTTAATTGCCCTTGAGGATGTCCTTGTATCTAGTTAGCCATATACCATTTTCCAACCTGCCCAGGCTCTGAAACAGAGTTAGTGCAATGTCTTCAGACCACAGATATCTCATGTTACCCACTATTTCCACAGTATAACCAGAGTATCAGTTATTCAGCTATCCTGTCACCAAGGTATCAGGCTTAGGAAAAAGGCTGTCGGACATCTAATTACTGCTGTTGGCTTTTTATCAGTCCTTCAATTAACTGCATCTTGACCTCGAGCTCGGATAACCATAATATAGAGGTTTACATTCGTACCTTACTCTCTGCAGCTCCTCCTACATAAATAGTTCATTAGAATTAGAAACGTCTAAGGACGTCATTAGTTGGATTTCTTCAGAAGTATTTTGTGCACATGCAAAGCAAAAAGAGGTTAAGAAATTGAAACCTATAATCTGTTACTTAATCTATATCTGGACAATTATTGTTTGGAGGTTTAACTGTGATTATCTTATGAATCTTATTTGAACTTACTGAAGACAATAAAACAGGATCTTCTGTCCCAGTGGCTGAGTGGTTCAGAGCACGGCCTTATATTGTTAAGAAGCTGTACACATCGAGCAAACAGTCCAATGATTATTGATCTTTGTCACTTTAGCTACCCTCACTAATGGGAGTTCTAAGACCATTATAAATGACTTCAGTTCTCCTACAATAAAATCAGATAATGCAGCAGTTATGGAGAGATAAATGGAGTTAACATTTCAGGTCGATGACACTTCTTTAGAACCAAATGTTCCTGGGTTAGGGTGGGGGATAATTAGCTAGGGTTCCAATTCCTGCTGGAAGACATGAAGAGGTTGCTGGTCAAATAGCCTGTTGACATTAACTGTCTGAAATCTCATGTGGAAAGTATTCTTCAAAAGGTGGTGGAAGCAGTCCCTTTGAGTATTTTTAAGGCAAAAGTAGAGGTCTTTGATGAGTAAGGAGATGAAAGGTTATCGGGGGTAGGCGGGAATGTGGAGTTGAAATTACAATCATTGAGGGGCGGGGAGGGGGTGGGGGGGGCAATGCGATTCTCCCAGCCCATTGCATTGCTAGAGCAATGCAATGGAATGAGAGATATCAGCAGAGGCCATTTAGTGAACTCCCTGTTGTCTGTCATGGCCTCCATGCGTCTCTGGGAACAGGATTTCCAGAGTCGTCAGTTCCACACTGGAAATTGGTGTGGAACTCATTTAAATATTACAATTCACATTTAAATCCCATTAGCACTGTGGTCTCTGGCAGAAGTCTCTGGGTCTACTAGTGTCTCCACCCCTCCCCGCTAGGAGTGGTTTACTCCAGCGGGGTTTACAACAGCTCCCCACTAATGGGGAACTGGCAGTCAACACCGCTGAAGTGAAGAGAGGTCATGGAGGCCCTCCCAGGAGGTCAGTGGTGAGGGGGAATGCACCCAGGCATTGCCAATCTGGCTCCCAGCACTGCACATGGGGCAAAGTGGCAATGCCCAAGGGGCACCTTGGCACTGCCCACCAGGCATTGGGCAGTGCCAAGGAGGCAGGGACAGGGTGGGGCCTATAGACGGTGATGGGTGGAGATAGGGGGTCCTACAGCCACTCTGCACTTGGGATCAGTGGATCATGGGCAGAGGGAGGGAAGTGGGTGATTGGGGCCTTGCCATCCGGGTGGAGGGGAGATTCAGGGTTGCGAAGGTTGGGCTGTGCAGGAAATAGTTGGGACTGCTTTCAAGGGAGGGAGGCGCTCAGGCCAAAGCATTGGGTTCAGGGAGATTAGGTATGGATAGACATCGGGGAGATCGGAGTTGGCAGTGGGGAGGGGAGCGTGGGGGCAAGACATTGGAGCTTGCCCGGAGAGGTCCAAGAGAGCAACGATTGAGGAGTCAGGGGTTCAGTAAGCCAGTAATGGGGGGATTGATGTGCTGGCCAGTGATCGGGAGGCCAGCAGTGCAGGGCTACTGCGCATGCAACGATCTCAGCACTGACCGATTGGTGCATGTGCAGTAGCCTGCTCAGCAGGAATAAGTATGCCCTGGATTTTCAGCGTGAATGTCTCTCTGTGCACTGCAGAGTGTCTCAGAGTGTGGGAGATTCATTTTGAAAATCCCACTAAATCCAGAGGGGGTTGCTCAGTTTTTACGCAAATTCGGCACTCGGAAATTTTTTGGGAGAATCCCATTCAAGATCTCATTGAATAGTAAAGCAGGCTTGAGGTGCTGGGTGGCCTAGTCCTGCCCATATGTTTGTATGTATGTTAATCACCCAGGTAAGGTGCTGGAGGGCAGCTTGTGCAGGTGAAATCAATGAAGAAACGATAACTTCCAGTGGTTACCTACAGCAGGCTTTTATTCACTGTGAAATATCGGCCCTACAGCCAAATGAGCACTCTACATTCCACCAATTCTAGCTTCTTGCATATTCCTAATTTTTATTGATTTCATTGGTGACTGTGGCTTCAGCTACCTCGGCTCTAAGTTCTGGGATTACCACTTTAAACTTTTCTTCCTCTCTTTCCTTCTTGAATGGTCCTTAAAATCCCATGTGTCCTAATGTCTCCATCTGAGGCTTAATTTTTTTTGTTTGATTATGCTCTTGTAAATTGTCTTGGGATCTTGGGATGTTTAATAACATTTAGAGGCATCATGAATGCACTTTGTGCTGAATTAACAGGCAAGCACTTAACAGACTCCTGTTAAACTTCCTGCTGTTTGCTCGTCTAATGGAGGGATTAGCTCATTTAAAATAAACATATTAATATTGTAAGATGTAATTTCAAGGCCCTCAGGATTTAAAGACTGGTTAAGTTTGGCAATCATCTGATTGAGACAGCAAACTGTTTCTCCAGACTTAACACAAAAAATGTTTGAAATCCAAAATAAAAACATGAAACGTTGGAAAGAATAGCCCAGCTCAGTCGCCATCAAAAACAGAAGGAGCAAATTTATCTTTGAGGTTTGGATTTTTTTAGGCTTGCTCATTAGACGTTAAAGGGGATCTTTACAGGGATAAGATAGGAAAGCGAAGAGTAGATAAATGTACAGGATACTAAGAATCCTAAATCCAACCATAGAGAGGAATTAATGGCTGAAATACATTTGTTGGATTGCTCTTGTTCTGTGGCAGCACTCTCACCTCTTTCATTAGGTTGGAAGATTGACTCCTATTCCAGACACATGAACAAAAAGCCAAGGTTTCCACTATAGTGCAGCACTGAGGGCGTGCTCCATTGTCAGAGATGCCATCCTCAGATGAAATGTTAAAGATTGGTCCCATTTGCCCTCTCAAGTGTATATGAATGATCAATGTCAGTATTTGAAGAAGAGTTGGGGATATGAAGGTCCAACTTTTTTGTGTGTGTATGAGTTCTCACCTGGTATCTCTAAATATTTCTTCACACCTCGCAAAGACTTATCACTCCCAAAGGGTGCTTCATGTCTCGCAAAGGTGTCCTGGACCCTATCCAGAGTGGAACCTTACCTCTCCAAAGGGAACCCCTGGCCATCTAAATCCCATTTCAGTGGAGGCAGCTGGTGATTTGAACAGCCAGCTGTCTCTATGAATCTCACATGCACGAATCTCAGCCTGACTCCGGATTGGCCACTGTGAAAGTGGAAAATAGCATGGTTGGGAGCAGTATTTAAAATTATCAGCCATTTCTGGGATTTTTTAACCACAGTGAAGAGGAGGTTCTCCATTGTAGTGAAGATATGGGCCAAACAGTTGCTTGGTAGTATAGAACTCAATGGTTGCTGAAGAGATATTTGCCTCAGCTTTTCATCCTGCACTCATCAGAGAAATGCAAGAATACCAAGATACAAATGATCATAACAATTTACGCTACAGGAGAAAAGGGTGTTTATAATGCCATTACAATACCAGGAATATAGGCATATGACAAAGTGATTGACTGATCAAATCAAACAGCTTGTTTCTTCAGTTGTTCATATCAGCAGATAACCAGCCACAGTCAACTCATACCCATGCTTGCAAAACCCAAAACAAAAAGTTTTGTTGCACTTGATGAACAATCCTGAGTGCTCTAATCACCTACACTAACAACCAATTTAAAATGCTCATTCGAGCTAGTAATGTGCCTCCTTTACATTTGCTATAAGTGACATGCATTCATACATAGGGACCCATTCTCTGCAAGCAAAAAACATGTTCAAGCCATGCACTTTTTTGAATTACCCAAAATCTTAGGGAGTCTATAGTTTCCTGTTGCTTCTCCATGGAGACTCAATTAGAGTCAACTTGCCTCTGTTCCCTTTTCTCTTGGAGTATAAATTGTTGCAATGGTTTGAAATTTGACCTTCTTTCGTTTGGCCTGATGCGTACAAGACAAAATGCATTGCAATGTGTCTCTCTCAAATCTCTCTTTTAATCTCAAAAAACCTTGGTTGTTCACAATTGAAACAACAATAGTTTGCAGTTGCACAGTATCATTGTCACATGTAGTGACTCACCTGACGAAGGGGCAAATCCCTGAAAGCTAGTGGTGTTTGCTACCAAATAAACCTGTTGGACTTTAACCTGGTATTGTGAGACTTCGGACTCCATGGAGTACAGTGTGTTGCAAATTCATTCAACTAAGTACGCCCAAAGAATGGGCAGGAAAATCTCTTGTTTTCCTGCCAGTAGGACACTTAGCTTTATTCTGGGAAAATTGCCCCCATTAAAATTTTATAGCATGGAAAAAGGCCCTTTGATCCATTATGTCTGTACCAGCCATCAAGCGTCAATCTATTCTAACCCCATTTTCTGCCTTGTATGGTTAGCATTTCAAGTGCTCATCCAAATGCTTCTTAAATGTTATGAGGGTTCTCAAAGCCGTTGCGATCTCCTCCCTTCTTTCTCACAGAAACCTAAAATACATCTCATCAGGGCCTGGGGATCTTTCCACTTTTAGGCCCATTAATGCCTTCTCACTCTCAATGTTAAATTGTTCAAATAAATCATAGTGCCCCTCCCTGATTTCTATACCTACATCATTCTCTAAAGTGAACACAGATGCAAAGCACTCATTTAAAACCTCCCCTAAGTCTTCCAGCTCCACCCACAAATTGCCACATCAGTCCCTTATTGGGACCTATTCTTTCCTTGGTCATCCTCCTGCCGTTAATATATTTATAATGCACCTTTGAATTTTTCTTTATCTGCCAGTATTTTTTCATGCCTATTCTTCACTGCCCTAATTTTTTTAAATAACCCCCTGCGCTTTCTATATCCTTTGAGGGTTTCCATTGTTTTCAGCCTTCGGTATCTGCCATAAGCCTCCTTTTTTTTTCTTATCCAACCCTGGATATCTCTTGACATCCAAGGTCCTCTGGACTTGTTGCTCCCACCCTTCACTTTCATGGGAATATGTTAGCCCTGTATGCTCTCCCTTTCCTTTTTGAATGAATCCCACTGCTGTGGTGTAGGTTTTCCTACATATAGCTGCGCCTAGTAAACTTTGGCCAGATCCTGTCTTATCTTATTAAAATTGGATCTTCTCCAATTCTGAACCTTTATTGCTGGTCTATCTTTATCCCTTTTCATAATTACTTTAAATCCGACTGAGTTATGATTACTAAAATACTCCTCCACTGAAACTTCTACCACTTGCCCGGCTTCATTCCCTAAAACTAGGTCCATCACAGTCCCCTCTCTTGTAAGACTTTCTACGTATTGGCATAAAAAGCTCTCCTGGATGCATTTTAAAAATTCAAACCCTTTTAGCCATTCAAGCTTTGACTATCCCAGTTACTGTCGGGGAAGTTGAAATCCCCTACTATTATCACTTTATTATTCTTACAATTCTCAGAGATTTGCCTATATATCTGCCTTTCTATCTCTCCCTGATTGTTTGAGGGCCTGTAGTACACTTGCAATGAGATTTCCCCCATTTTGTGTCTAAATTCTACCCATATGGCCTCATCTGATGATCGTTCTAAGATATCATCCCTCATTACTACAGAGGTTGACTCTTGGATCAATAGTGTGACATCACATCCTCTTTACACTCTCCTGAGGATTCTATAATGTGGAATATTGAACTGCCAGCCTTGCCCCTGCCTCAAGAATGGGTGTGATTTTCCTGCCCCCTATGCTGGTTAAGTAGCATACCGGGGCAGGAAATGCAAGGAGGAGGCCAATAATGCAAAATGTCTGGCCAATCAGGGTCCCAGGACACTCTTATTGACATAATCAGGCATAAGGGTGATTTTAATATTCATGACTTAATTTAAATCTGTTTAGCAAACTCTGGTCATACTTAAATTGTGATCCCTGCTGGTGTGGACATCCACACCAGCAGGGATCACAGCTGATCCTCAGCGACCTTGGCAGTGCCAGCCTGGCATCCTGGCACTGCTTGCCTGACACTGAGTAGTGCCAAGGGAGCAGGTCCTGAGGGAGCAGGGTCTCATGGGAGGGCAGGGTCAGACAAGGTGCACCCAGATGGGGGCAGATAGGCGGAGAGGGAACAGGGGGATCTCTGCATCGTGGGGCTGGGACCTCATGCTGTGACTGGTGATCGAGGCCGGGGCGATCAGGTCCGGCCATCAGAAGCCAGGGTTGGTCATCAAAGGTAAGGGCCAGCCATCGGGAGGCTGGCAATTGGGATAGTGGGGGCATATCAGCCAATGTCCCAATATATTGGGAGAACTGCGCATGCTCAGTAGCCCCCTGAGCACTCTGCTGCGGGTTTAGGCTCCACCTTCTCCCACCCACTGGCACAAATCATCTGACAGCCTCTGTATTGCACAGAGTGCTGTACATGATCAAAACTCAGCTTGCCCAAAAAAACGTGGAAAACTTCCCATTTTCCCATCTGTTGGACACTTAAAATTACTTTAGTAAAATCACCCGCATGTCTCTGTGATAGCAATATCGTATCCCCCAAGTGTTACTCAATTCATAAGCCTATTTGCATTAAAATAAATGCAACCCAGTTTTGCCATACGACTCCTTTGTGCTTTAATTTGTAGGGCTTGAGGAGATTACAGGCAGAGGAAAAGGCTCTTCGATATCTCTTGACTTTGAAAATTATTTATTCTGTGACAGGAGACACTATTCCTGGCACCTTTGCTATTCTTCATTCCTTCTTCCCTATTATGACGCAATAGTGGCTTTCAGCCTTCAGGTCTAGTGGGCAGCCTACATTCAAATTGTTAACTTTTCCTTCCTCTTTACTCACAAATCAATTGTGTGTGTTTTCAAGTTCCCTGACCTGTGTTTTAATGTTTCCTTTATACATTGTACCTTTGCCGAGGGCAATGTATTTGTGCAGTTTGTGCAGGCTCAATGAGTTGAAATGCACCAGGGATTAAATTGCTTTTAGGAATAGTTATTCATGCTTCACCACTTTCTATCCTTGCCCCCTCCCCCAAAGTCTTTCTTTGAACTCCTCCAGTTCCATTGCCCTGCGGAAGCTGCAATTGTCCTTGATGTTAGTTAATGTACAATGAGTTTGTTATCCACAGATGCAGCCAAAGGAAATGGCAAAATAAATAAAAGGATGTTTCTTCTACCCCAAGGCATCCAGACATGAATTCCGTATGGGCGCATGAACAGAGACGTGGAAAGAGTGCCTTAAAAAGGTATGTTTAGTAACTTTTATTTCATCTTTTGAATCTACTTTGCCTTTTAAATTCTGGATAACAGATAATACCTCTTCATTACATTCTTGAAAAGGTTTTGATTCCCTTTCAGTTTTGTTTCTTTCAATAAACACATTCATAAAGCCACATTTGTGGCTTCTTCTACTTAAGAATATCTCTAGATGAAACACATTTATTTCTTAGACGATAATATCCTTCTATTATCTGTAAGTGCAATCATTAACTTTGTCTGCATCATTATTCTGAGCCTTTTGTAATTCTAACAAAATGACGATGCTGTGTTGTGCTTGGCTTGGTCATGTTAACTTTCTGTTTCTAAGAAACTGTCTCCATATCACTGTTACTTATTATGCAACCTGATCCTCACTAACAGTTACTACTGCTGGGATGGTCTTAATCTAACGCAATCAATACTGGTCCTGGCACATTCTTAAATTACCCTCTGCTTTTCACAAACCCAATTTATATTTACCGAGAAATCTGGGGTAGATTTGATGTGCCCTCCACAATAGTTGATATCATTGAACTGAAATTCTATCTACATGTAGTGGTAATTGGAGTTCCACTGAGTTTACTGCAGTGTCTACATTGTTCAATGCTATCTGCAAAAAGCCTAAGGAGGGCTACTATGAGTAAATGCAAAACTCAACAAGAAAGACCCATCTGTGGCTCAATCAGGAAGTTAAAGATAGTATTAGATTGAAAGAACAGACTTACCTGCTGGAATTCTATTGCCTCGCCTGCCATAGAATCGAAGCGGGTGAGGGGCGGACAATGGAAATACCTGTTGACCTTGGGCGGGAATTTCTACATGTTGCAAAAAAAAGTAGTAGCAAGTCCTAGGTTTTTTAGAAACCAGGGAAAGGTCATAAAAAGTTGATAAAAAGGGAAAAAATAGAATGAAAATGAGCTATCCAGAAATATAAACAAAATCGTAAGAGCTTTCATGTGTATATAAAAGAATAAGTGGTCCTTTTGAAGCAGGACAGAAGAAATCATCACAAGGAATGAGAAAATGGTGGAGACATTGAACAAGTATTTTGTGTCTGTGTTCACAACAGAAGACATAAGTTTCACATCAAAAATTGACAGTAATATCAGGACTAAAAATGGTAAAGAAATTCAGGAAATTAATATCAGCAGAAAAAGAAGTATTGAAGTAACTGAAAGCTCAAAAGATCAAAACATTTGAGGACTTGATCACCTACACCCTACGGGGGGAGTTTTCCTGTCCCGCTCACAGCAGAAATCGTACCAGGTCGGAGGGGAGGAGACCATGCATAAGCCCATTGACCTTGTGTAGGATTTTTCCAGTTTTGGATTGAGTGGGGCCGGAAAATCCCACCCTTAGAGTCTAAAAGAAAGCTACGGGGAAAGTGAATGATATCCCAAAATTCTTAGATTTAGGAATAATCCTATTAGATTGTGTCATAGTATGGCCCCTTTAATGGGTGTGTGATTGTGAGTCACGTGGCCTGGTGGGTCTATCATAGCTATTCACTCAGCCCCATTGTTTTAAAATGGCATTTAGTTCAAGTCTCTGAATCTTCATAGAAAACTAAGAGCCTATGAAATATCTTCAAACCCTCTGAAAAACTTTGTTTCCATTCAATTTCAGTCCAGTCCTTTTAACTCTCATTTGATTGACAGCTTAGTGGTTTTTACTCAACATACAATCAGCTGTGTTTATTTCCCTTCCCCTTCACAGTTGAATGCATCGCAAGGATCACTCCCCACCGTTGTTCCTAACCACAATGTTTACACGAGAGGAACTGAAAAGCACTAAGCTGTTTTGAAATTGCCTGTACCTGTGACCACAGCTATTAAATATGGAGGCAGATAATGGTGCTTATACTACAGTTGTAGAGGAGCAGACATACAAATACCTGAAAGATGGAGCTCAACCTCTAAAATTAAAAAACACAACAGCTGAATTAGCCACATATACTGGGGAAACTCTGAACATGTTGAGAACAGCATCTGCGCTCATGACATACCAGCACCAGTCAACAGAATCACCAATCACAAGAGGCAGCACACTGGCACAGTGGTTAGCACTGCTGCCTGACAATGCCAGGGACTTGGGTTCAATTGTCTGTGTGAAGCTTGCACATTTCCCCATATCTGCGTGGGTTTGTTCCAAGTGGTCCGGTTTCCTTCCACAGCCCAAAGATGTGTGGGTTGGATTGGCTATGCTAAAGTGCCTCTTAGTGTCAGGGGGACTGGCTAGGATAAATGCATGGGGTTATGAGGCTAAGGCCCGGCTGGGATTGTGGTTGGTGCAGACTCGATGAGCTGAATGGCCTCCTTCTGCAGGATTCTATGATCGTAGTGGACGACCAGGAACCTAGTCTCATGGGATGAGTTTGGTTTTGTCAAATAAAACTGAATTGGCTAGAGATTTGCAATATAACTGATAGCAGCTTCCAAGAAATCTTCAGAAAATAGCAAGAGGTATTCCAATATGAGTTAGGCAACATTTGGGGCATCAAAGCTAAAATCTACACAAATTTGGATTAAACATCCAAACTTTACAGGGCTCACCCAGTGCCATATGCATCGTACAGAAGAGTTGAGGCAGAACTTAAATGTTTGGAAGAATTAGGAATAATAAGGCCTATGCAGTTCTTGGAATGGGCTGCTTCTGTCATGAAACTGGGCAGAAAAGTCTGAAACCGCAATTGACTATCAATCAAGCTGCCAAGATGGATAAGTATCCAGTTCCAAAAAGGACATCAAGTGAAGCTCTACACAAGCCATGCTATCAACAATTGGAAACTTGATGAAACTTCAGGAAAATTTTTAAATGTTAATACCCACAAGGGGTTGTATCAGTACACCAGACTGCCCTTTGCTGTGTCTTTGGCACTAGATGATATTTTAGTCACAGCAGCTTCATAAGAAGAACATTTTGGCAAACCTTGAAGTGGTACTTAAAACATTCAAAGATGCTGCAGTGTGACTTAAGTGCACTCTTCAAGCCCATGAGGTCACTTACCTTGGATTCAGGGTCGATGTCCAGCTATACCCTCTAGAAGAAAAAGTCAAGGCGATCAAAGAAGCAGCAGCACCTCAGAACGTGTCAGAGGTGAAGTCTTTATTAGGCATGACTAATTACTATGGCTGGTTTATAGCTAATCTTTCAACATTGCTAGCATCCTTACATCTGCTTTTAACAAAATATCAACATTGATATTGGAATGAGCCACAGAAAGAAGCCTTTGAGAAAGCCAAACTTGCTTTGCAATCTTTGGACTTACTAATCCACTTCAACCAGAAGAAAGAAGTAACCCTGACGTGTGATTCTTCGCCCTGTGGCACAGGAGCACTTTTGTCTCATAGAATTGAAGATAGTGCTTTAACATCATGGACCTTGACTGATGCCGAGTCAAGAAAGAGGGCCTAGCCATTGTTCATTTTAGTGAAAAAAATTCACTTGAATATGTATGGCCATCACTTCACGATTGTCAACTGATCACAAGCCATTATTGGATCTATTTCACAATGACAAGCCCATTCTTGCTATAGTATCAGCTAAAATCCAAAAGTGAGCTTTACTTGTAGCAGCCTACACGTTCTAGCACAGACTATGTAGCCAAATCATGAATGCATATGCTTTAAGTCGCCTCCCGCTGCCCCAGAGCTTTCCACCACCTTAAGTACCACAAGAGATAGTGATGACTCTCATTTCTTAGAAAGTCTGCCAGTATCATCTAAAAAGATTCGAAATTGGTTTCAGAGAGATCCAGTACTGATCAATTTAAAACAAATGGCCCTCCATGGCACTTTGATATGTCTGACCAATTCAAACTGTTCCAACTCTGCAAAGACAAACTGAGCTGTGAGGATGGAGTGTTACTGTGGGGATCTGGAATAGTAATTTGAGCCCCAGCAACAGAAACGTTACTGCAAGAATTGCTCAAAAGATGTGTGGGTTAGGTTGATTGGCCATGCTAAAAATTGTCCCTTAGTGTCCTGAGATGTGTAGGTTAGAGGGATTAGCAGGTAACTATGTAGGGATATGGGAGTAAGGCCTGGGTGGGATTGTGGTCAGTGTAGACTCGTTGGGCCAAATAGCCTCTTTTTTCACTGTAGGGTTTCTATGATTCTACGATAATTGCACAGTCCTCATCCAGGTCAGACCAAAATAAAGATGCTCATCAGAAGTTATATTTGGTGGCCAGGCACTGATAAGGATATAGAAAATATTGTCAGGCATTACAATAAATGCCAGTTGCTACAAACCTGACCTCCTTCAGCTCAGTTACATCCTTGAGAGTGGTCTGGCCAATGTGATCACTGTTACATGTGGATTTTGCTGGTCCTTTGATGAGCACTGTGTTCTTAATTATTGTTGATGCACACTCAATGTGGCTCAGGATTAGGGACCTGGGTTTGCTTGCTGGCTTGGGTGGCTGTCTGTTGGAGTCTGCACGTTCTCCTCGTGTCTGTGTGGGTTTCCTCCAGGTACTTTTTGCTGGAGGACCTTCCAGGGTTCCTCTGATGGTGCCAAGTTCAGTGGGGTCAGTTACTCCAGCAGAAAGGCCCGTGTTGTTCCTGTGGCAACTGGAGAGGATATCTGCATGAATGCACCTTTTGACATCCGAAACCCCCTAACTGCTGCTCAAAAATTAACTACTGCAACTGAGGAAGAACCTGGTCAAAAGCTGAGGCATTCTCAGAGAATTTAGAAGTTTCCTAATAAACTGACCTAATGAGGGACTGTATAATTTTACCCCCTTTTATATTGTTTATTGTTGAAAATAGTTATCTGTTTGTAAATAAGGAACTTAGGAGCAGAGGGATGTGGTTTCATGGCTCCTTTAAGTGGAGGGCTGTCATGGTGGAGATTATGGGTCCAGAAGCAGGCTGTCCCTTAGTTGAAGCCCAGGACTTGGAGAGTAAAGTTATATTCATCTTGTCTCTCAATAAATTACTTTATTTAATTTTTACCTGCCGAGTTTTTGTTGTGGCTTACCACTACTACAGACCGAAAGTTGCAAATGTTTCAAGAAAGAGAAAACAGTAAGCTACAGGCCAGTTAGCCTAACATCAGTCATTTGGAAAACGTTGGAGGCTATTTATTAAGAAAGAGTTAACAGTGCACTTAGAAAAGCATTGTATGATTAGAACAGTCAACATGGTTATAATAAAGGGAAATCCTGATTGACAAATTTATTAAAGTTTTAGGAGGATTCAGCTAATCAGGTGAATAAAGGTAATCCAAAAGCATTTGATAAGGTACATCACAAAAGGTAAATGTAAGACAAGGACTCATAAAATTTGGGTAATATAATAGCACGGATAAAGAATTAGTTAATGGACAACAAGCAGAGTGTGTTCATAAATGGAATATTTTCAAGTTGGCAGTCAGTGAATAATGGAGTCCCACAATTAGGGTAAGTGTTGAGGCCTCAGCTATTTACAACCTATATTAATGACTTAGATAAAGACAGACGGGTTAATGCAGCTAAGTTTGTTGATGATAGAAAGATACGCTGTGGCAGGGCACAAAAAGGTTGCAAAGGTTAAGTGAGTGGGCAACAAGGTGGTAGATCGAGTAAAATGTAGGGAAGTCTGAATTATTCATTTGGTAGTAAAAATAGATCAGTAAAATATTTTTTAGAAGGTGGAAAAAGGTGCTGATGTTCAATAAAAACATTCAGAATTAAGAATAAATAAGTCCTGCTATAATTTTACAGAGTGAGACCATATCATGTGTAGTTTTGGTGTCCATATTTAACAAAGGATATAATTGCATTGGAGGTGGTATATCAAAGGTTTACTAAATTGGTCCCTGGCATGAGGGTGTTGTCTTATGATGACAGGCTGAGTAAATTAAGGCTATACTCTCTAGACTTCAGAAGAACAAGAGGAAATCTCACTGAAACAAATTTCTGAGGGGTTTTATAAGGTGGATGCTGAGAGATTGTTTCTGCTTGTCGAATCTTAAATTTGAGGCACAGCCTCAGTATCAGGGGCCTATCATTTAGGACTAAGATGAGGAGAAATTACTTTACTCAAAGGATTGTGAATCTTTGGAATTCTCTACCCAACTAGGTTGTGTATGCTCCATCGTTTAATACAGTTAAGGTTTGGATAGACAGGTTTTTGGTTTCTCAGGAAATCAGAAGATATGAGGAATGGGCAGAAAAGTGGAGTTGAAACCCAAGATCAGCCATGATTGTATTGAATGATGGAGCAGGCTCGATGAGCCACATGATCTACTCCTGATTCTATTTCTTGTAAATATGTTAAAGAAATATGCTGTTGCCACCAAAGCTATCTGACATGTATGAGATATATTGCCAGGGTTTAGATAAAACTAAGAGCAGATATTGACAATATGACCTGTCCACCATTCAATAATATCAGGACTGGTTTGCTATATCAACTCCCCACTTTTGTCCAATCTCCATTACCCTCATTCCCTTAATATCCGAAAATCTATTGATCCCATGTTTGAATATACTGAACAACTAAGCATACACTGCTTTCTGCGATAGAATTCCAAAGATTCACAGCCCTCATAGTGAAGAAATGTCTCCTCATCTCAGGCCTAAATGGATGAAATCTTATCCTGAGAATATGATGCCCAGTTCCAAACTCTCCAGTGAGGGGAAATAGCACCTTTGTATCTCCACTGTCAACCCTCTAAGAATTTTGAATGCTTTATTGAGATCACTGCTCATTCTTTTAAAACAATCTAGTGAATTTTTTAAACCCATTCCAATGGAAGTATGTTCTTCTTTAGGTAAGGAGATTATAATTGTACACAGGTTGCTGCACTACAGGTGTAATCTCATTAAAGCCCTATATAATTTTAGCAAGACTACCTTAGTCTATACCCATTGTATTGAAGATTAACATAGCATTTCATTTTGCTTGTTGTTCCAAGTCACACTGATTTTAATTGTGAGGTATCCCAAAACACAGAAGGGTAACTTGGAACACCGGTTTGCAGTGGTACATGTGTTTATGTTGTATATTGTGAAGAATGATGTATAATCCAAAGAGGAAACAGTCCAGTTTTGGATGAACAATTAATAAACAATATTTATTAACTTGAAACAAAAATGCACACCACAAGAAGGACTATAATACTCTATGACTTTGAGAATACTAATGGCTGTAAACACAAAATTTTACATGAAACTATCCCTTGGTCCCCAAAACTACCAATGTTTTACCTGAACTCTGAGGCACCCCTTTTCCCAAACAACATCTGATATTAAATAAATCTGAGCTAAATCCAGCAAATAATTACCACACCTAGGTTAAGGTGGCCATGTCTGGGAAATAGTCTTCTGATTCAGCGAATGTGGAAAATGGTCCCTTTACTTGGGTCACTACCACTGCAGCTTGCTGCAGTTCGAATGTTAGCTGCTCTCTCCCTCCTTCTTAGTGTTCTATGGTTATACCATTTTTTCCCTTGGTTTTTATCCTCCTGTGGAGCTGGCTTTTGGCAGGTATGCTATAATTTCCTTATCTTTCCTCTCTGAAGTCTACAGACCCATTGTTTTCTTTAATCGTATGTGTAAAATATTTATTTTCCACTGATCAGCTGATTTGCATAGTATCATTTCTCCAGCTGTCTGTCTCTTTTACTTTGTTTTTTAAGTTCAATTTTCCCCAATTCTTAACATTGTTTTACCTGCATATTAACTTTCTGTAACTTGTATACAAGGACACCCAAGTCCCTCAGGATGCCAACATTTTAGTCTTTCTTTCATCTTTTATATAATATTCTTTCCTTCTATTTATCCATTACTAAAATGGATAATCTCTTTCTTGCTCAGTTGCTCAACTTTTTGGATTCCTGTCTAGCCCCTTTGCATCCTTCTTATTTTCTAGGATGAAGGCATTGCCTTCTGAAGAAATGTTGATCAGATTGGAGTTTAGAAGAATGAGAGGTGATGTCAATAAAACATAAAATTCTGAGGGGTCTTGAAAGGATGTGAGAGGATGTTTCCTCTTGTGGGCCAATCTAGAATGAGAAGCATAATTTCAAAATAAGCGGTCTCCCATTTAAAACAGAGATAAGCAGGAATTTCTTGACTCGGAGAGTCATTAGTCTTTGGAATTCCTTCCACAGGGAACAGGGAAGGCTGTCTCATTGAAAATAAATTAGAGTCTTGATCTACAAGGAAATCAAGAGTTAAGGTGCTGACAGGAAAATGGCAGATGGAGTATAATGTTAGCAAATGTGAGGTTATCCACTTCGGCAGAAATAATAGTAGGAGGGATTATTATTTAAAAGTCGAAAAGCTGCAGCATGCTATGGTGCAGAGGGACCTGGGGTCCTTGTGCACGAATCGCAAAAACCCAGTCTGCAGGTACAGCAGGTGATCAAGAAGGCAAATGGAATGTTGGCCTGTATAGCGAGGGGGATAGAATATAAAAGCAGGGAGGTCTTGCTGCAACTGTACAGGGTACTGGTGAGGCCACAACTGGAGTACTATGTGCCGTTTTGGTCGCCGCATTTGCAGAAGGATATATTGGCCTTGGAGGGAGTGCAGAGAAGGTTCACTAGGCTGATACCGGAGATGAGAGGGTTAGCCTATGAGGAGAGACTAAATAGACTGGGTCTGTACTCGTTGGAGTTTAGAAGGCTGAG